>NC_134568.1:240719990-241323490 GCF_050947875.1 Dermacentor variabilis | reverse complement strand
CAGGAACGCCCGCTTAAGAGCTGCGTTCTAAATTCAAGTAAAAGCCCGCGCGCCCTTATCCTCGGAGCAGCCAGTCCCCTCAGCAACAAAGATGACGTCACAGGCCTAGTCTTACGCTCCACGATTCCCGCCTGCAGCGGAAAGGAAAGGAAGGATTGGTGGAAAGAAATGGAACCGCGCGCAATGAAGAGAAAAATAATTTAAAATATAGTGCATAAATGTATAAACAGATTAAGACGCTGAAAGCAGAAAGGCAAGAAGAACGAGACAGAGAAAATGTAACCCTTGCCTGGGATATCTTCTTGGAGCATTATATATATATATATACATCGCCCATCACATCATTAACTTAACGAGGAGCGGCCTTAGGGGCTTTCGCCCTTGGTGGCCTGATCAAGGAGCGTATAGAAAGGCAAGAAAACACCGCCATGAAAAGGACAGGTAGGACAGGACGGTGCACAGTCCTGCTTTACGTGTCCATTCTGCATCCGTGTTTTTTGCGCCTTACTCGGCCTATACGCTTTCGAATTCAAGCAGCAAAGCTTTATTTCTGATGCACTAGCTTAGGAGCTCGAGCCTCCACTTCGTTTCAGAGGTAGTTTCAGTTTCAGTTTATTCTTCATTCAAAAAACAATGAGTAAATTACAAATAGTGTGCAGACGAGGGTCCCAAAGTCAATGACTGCAACGGGACCCTCGGTTCTAAAAAGAAAAAAAATATGTGTACAAAATATGGTTAAAGCAGCAAAAAAAAAAGTACAAGAAAAAGAAATGAATGAGCGTAATGCAATACATTGGTAAGAGAAAACAAACAAAAATGTACATACATCAAAAAGCATAATTATACAGATAACATGTTATAGGACAGGAAACTATTCACAAAAAGAAATAAAACATCTTAACTCATGTTTGAATACATTCAAAGATGACGTTAGTTTAAGTGAATGGGGTAGGTCGTTCCATATTTTTAATGCTGAAAACGAGGATGTCATTTTTTCATAGTTTGTGTTACATTTAAGTAATAAAAAGTTGTAATTATGCGCGAACCTAGTATGGTTGGTATTAGTGAGTAATTTGTAGTCCACAAATTCGTAAGGAAGCTGTTCGTTAAGTCATTTAAAAAGGAGAGTAGTTAGATGATACTTAAGCAAGCCAGATACAGGTAGTATAAAGTTTTCCTGGAGTAGCGGGAGAGCATTTGAGTAAAAGGAACTGTTGGTGATTATTCGAATAGCTTGGTTCTGTATGTGTTGAATAGACGAGAGGTGGCAGTTGTACGTGTTTCCCCAGGAAGCAATACCATAGGTGATATGACTATGAATGAACGCAAAGTATAAAGATAATAATTTGAAAATAATGCACGTGATTTTATGAGAGCTCTTATGTCAAAAGCTGTTTTCTGTTTAACAAACGCAATATGATTAGTAAATTTCAAGTGAGAATCTATTTTTATGCCAAGGAACAGCACACAGTCCGCTGCAGGAGTAAGGTGACTGTCGAGAGTTACTTGGGGGATACACGGCACGATCATCTGCTTTGTTTTAAATAACATGAACTGAGTTTTGAGAGGGTTTAAAATTAAATGATTTAACTGGCACCATTCAACAACTTTCGCTAGTTCACTGTTCAGTTTAGTGACGATGATGGCCACAAAACTGTGGCGCATGCCAACTAAGAGGGCGAGGGCAGATCAATATCATAGCAAATATCATTGTTATCTTCGTCGTCGACCCTCTTCTTCGTCATCATCGCTGAACAGGCGCCATATTCACCAAGTTTGTCGTTCTTAACAGCTGCATGCCGTTGGCAGGCCACCTTCAGTAATAATATGGTCATTTGGTTTTCATATATCTGCTAGCAGTATACGAATAGCTTTAATGTTTATATAGAACTTTGTGCTTAAAGTTTCCGATTCTGTGACTGCGAATTTTGAAGGGCTCGATGTCTAAAGCCTCAGGGCGCATTCAAACTGATTCCTCTGCATATTGGCCGTGACTTTTATGTTACCGTCAGCTGACTACCCGCAGCAAGCAGCTCGGGTCTGCGGACAGCGGGATCATTTTTAAGCTTTATGGAACTTTTAAATATCGCCCGTGGCATATAGCATAATTCTGTTCCTTCAGCTGGATTATTCGAAGTGGCGGACATTACCACCACGAGAAATCGAAACACATGTTCAACTAATTAGCAAAAGTGTACTAATTAAGTTCCTAATTATTTAGTTTACGCCACCTATTGCAATTTACGAATTACATTCGGTGAGCTTGCAAGACGTATCCCCTCAGAACGCACTTCTAGGCTGACACCAGTTTCGAGATATTAGGTCCCAAAGTGTGGGACAAAATACGTGGGCGTTCCAGTTACTTTTGCGCTTCAAAACAGAACAAAGCTTTTCGTTAAAAAAGTAAGTGGAACAATTCAGTGAATTTTACGGCAAGTTTGATGGCGCACATGTATCTCCAAACTGGCGTCATTCTGGAAATTCGTTCCAAGTGGATACGCCTTACAAACTCACCGGCTACAATTCGTAAATTGCAATAGGTGCCGTAAGGTAATCAATGGAATATATAATTAGTGGATTCTTGTTAATTCGTAGAATAATTGTTTCGATTTCTCGTGCAAGTGACGACGGCTTCTCTGAATAATCCAGCTCGAGGGCTATAGAATTATCTGCAACGGGCTATTTTTTAAAAGTTCCATAAAACGTAAATGTCATTACCCTGTGTATGTGGTGCTCTTTCGTGTCATGTAACATCAGGGTGTCATTTTGTTTTCTGTGAGAGCTGCATAAAGTCTGACATCCGACTAAATGAGCCCGCGGCAGACAAGATGTTATATTTCACGCGGCGAATGACGGATCGTTTTACATTGCGTGTTGCAATTTCGCAGAGCTTGTACTAATGAACGTGATGATGATGAAAACATGTTTGTTGATAGGGAAGGGAAAATCCGGAAGGGGCCCCTAGTCCGGGGCTCCAATGACGTCTTTGGTGATGGCGCTGTGCGCGTCGGATCAGCGCCCGACGGAGCTCGCCAAGGTCCCGCCGCGAAGGATGCCTTCCCACTGCTCTGCGGTATATGCGAGAAGGCTACGAGGAAGGGGTGGTGACACTTTCCTTGAATCACTCTGCTCGGAGCTGGAAACAAGCTCTGAGCCGATATCACGCGAAACCGTTTGTGTCAAGAGCAGTTCCTGTAAGAACGGGTGTACGCCGCAGCCGCGGTAGAGTGTGCGAGACGTATGCCGTGCAGATATATACACTATGAAATCCTTATTACGAAAGGTTTCGTCAACAGAGTTGCAAAGAGAGAGGGACAGAGAGACAACAGTGACTCGTTTTCGTGCTAACTGCTTCAAAGGCCCAAAGTTACTCCGTTCGATTAAACACGCATTGCCCAAAATAAAATTGACGAGGGTGGTGTTCAATACCGTCCGTTCAACTTATGCACCTAGCTCATACACAGAGTTTAAACACCGCTGCCTGTATATGTTCCCGTATAGGCTATAGGGCCCACAATATTTTTTTCCTCTCAATTTTCCGTTACTTCTGTCCTGCTTTCTTTATTTTTACTTTTTATTGTCACCCACGGAGTATACAATGCTGTTTGCTTTTAAGATTTACCGTGGTCTCCTTGTACCGAATTTCGATGGAAACCGTTTATGACAGTGAAGTCCACGTCAGCTGGTACTTGTCAACCAAAATGGCACCGAGCAGCGGTACTTCAGCACGAGCTCGATTTTTAATTTCTTTATATTGCGTGTACTTTCCTGTGAAATGTAATATCTTTGATTTCGCAACTGAGATTCGCACATTCTTTATTATTAAATAATCGTTTATTGCATCATTCAGTCGATGCTTATAGCAATGTCAAGTAACTTGTACGACGTCCATATGCAAATAATGGCTTCAGATATGGATGTGTTTATCCCCGCCGGGGCTATCGCTGGCAGCTATACTCTACTTCTGCATTGAACGTACACAGCAAACTGAAAACACTCTCTTGGTGAGCTCTTTTGCTCATAATGAATGCGTCGGCTTCGCCCATCACCTCTATTCACATGTCTGTTCTGGAATAAAAAATTAGCTCCTAATGTGGAATTAGTCCAGTAATAACTACGTAGCGATTCATTTTATCGTTCTTATTTTGCTGAAAACCTTTTCAAACAACATTATTGCGCCTATTAAGATAAATACGTATTGAGACTTTTTTTTATTACTTTCTTTCTAATTAACCGAAAAGTAGAAGCCAGGCAATTCATTCAAGAACATAATTTGTTGTTAGGTGAGCATATTTAGCGCTCTGCACAGTATAACCATTGGACGGCGATACTTACAGACTCCGTCGCGACTATAACATGCAGTCTACCCGACTTTTACCTCTCTTGTAAAAAACGTTCTATATATATATATGACACCTTTACGTTACTGGGCATCTGTGAAACAAGTGATCAACGCCATAAAGCGGCAAGAAACTTCATTATCTAACCTTAGGACTCTTACTGGCAAATCTTCTGCAGGAAAGCTCTTCCACAGTGTAATAATTTCATCACGATAAAAACGTTCTTCTTCTATCACATAGTTTTGGTTTGTTTCTGGGTTCCTTTTGTTTGTACTGTACACCAGCGTTCGCAAGCGTGATTCTTATACACATGCTGCTACCGCAGGCATTTAGCTAATCATCTTACGATAACATAGAGTACTGTTACGGGCCGCCAAGCACGCGGGAAGTTTACAAGACAAACGAGCAAAGAGACGAGAAGGCGCCCGGCAGGTGTGTTTGCTGCGCGAGCAGTGGTGTTCGACTCCGCTTAGTTAGCCACTGACGATCTCCACGCTTTTCAAACATTGCACTTCCTGCTGCCGCAACGCGACCGGAGTTGGTGGGATTTCATTAGGCGTGCTTCGAGTCTCCCGCCGACGGGGCGAAGAAGAGCAGCCCGGGCGTCGCGGCGCTTATTGAGAGGAGGCCCGCCGCGCGAGAGGGGCACAGGCGCGCACTCCATAAGCGCGCGCGCGCGGGGCATATTGGCTGCGCGGCGGCGTGCGATTGGCGTCGCGGGCGCCGCCAATGGGGCGGCGCGCCCCGCCCCCCGCCGCCGCGGGGCGCCTGCCCACGGCGCGCGGCGGTCGCCGGCACTCGGCGGCCAAACGCACGACGCCCATGGTCGAAGCAGCGCGGCGCGATCCTCCGCGTTGCTGAGAGCGCGCGTGCCATGCTGGAGTTGGGCGCCGGCACGAATACGCCCGCGAGCAGCGCCTCGTCCATGCTGTCTATGCTCAACATGGAGTCGTCCCGGTCCAACGCTTTCCTGCTGGGCAGCCCGCCGCTGGCCGCGCTCCACTCGATGACCGACATCCGCGCCAGCCAGGCGTCGTACTCGGCGGGCTCGCCGGCACTCAAGGCGCAGGGCTCGCTTTCGTGCGCCTACTCGAGCGCCTCGGGGACTCCGCACGGCATCAACGACATCCTGGGGCGGCCGCAGGCAGCCGCCGCCGCAGCCGCCGCGGCCGCAGCCGGTCTCGGCGCCATCGGGCTGCCCCGCTTCGGCCTCGGCGCCGCCGGCGTCTATTTCAACCCGGCCAACGGCGCGTTGCACAAGATGGGCCTGGCAGAGCTGCCCGGCCGGCCGCACCTCTACTGGCCCGGCGTGGTCCAGAACCCGGCGCTCTGGAGAGACCGACTTGCGTCTGCCTCAGGTGAGCGCTTGTACCGGCTTTCGCGTGCACGAGGGTACGTCACTAAACTGTTCCTTTGGAAAGCGGAATATTTCCCGTTTCGGTTTTTGAATCCCCGCAGCCACATGCCATTGGTCAAAATCCAAGTCTCATGACACCACCACGTTTCTCTCGAAGGCACGTGCATGTTCTTCATCTAATGCAACGCACGTGCTCAGTGAGCGCGGATCTAATGTTCTGTGATGGGAATCTGCGTTGGCACCACGTCGCATGACACTGGGTCTAAAGCGTACGTCCTTAGCTCAAGTGATACTTCCTCTCGTAACACACGGCACGCCAAACACCGACGCCCGCCGCTGCATGGGTGGCGTGGGTGGCTGGCAGCCCCAACTTCGTAACTTCAGTGCTTTTTCAGAGCGCATCTCTTGCAAGTTCTAACAGCGCGCGCAACATGCACCACTCGCTTCTGGTAAAATTCAAGCATGCTGCGATCGCGGCTTTGACACACCGCTCCCGGGTGGTGTGGCGAGGAGTTTGAGAGGGGTTTCTAGCTTTACCGGGCCTGGACATACTGACCACGTTGTTGGGCGCTGTATAAGCACAAATCACCTCAAAAAAGTCGTTACGGCTGTCCCCGGGACTGCATGACATAAAATAACTAAATGAACGACAAAAATGCAATAACCGCGTAGTGTCACGATTACTGTCAAGCGTACACCAAGTAGCGAAAGCTAACGAGCTCGTTTAGAACCAATTTTCAAGTTTTATTATAATACCCCATACTTTTTCCAACAAGATGTGCAAGCGCTTCGGTATTTACATAACTTATTCAGAATTTCTGCAGATCTATGTACGGTGTGAAAGATTTCGCTTCGCAATGCGAGACCACACATTTTTGGCAAAGACTATATATGTCCTACTAACTTTCACATGGTTCTTATAACTCGGTCGGTGTCTTCAAATGCATTGCTTTTCCTTAAGTTGCAAACATCTTCGAGTCAATTCAACGTTTACTTTATACTACAGCACTCGAGCCATCCTTTAGGTAGTAACTTGCTGTTGAAGAGAGCGCAAGCGATACAGTTGCCAACACTTTCACTGCCATCAAATCAGTCAGTCAAGCATACGTGTTCCTGGAAGCGCACCCCTGTATTTAGCAGCGTGCTTCCTTTTGCTGTATGAAGGTCACTAGGTAATTACGACCAACACACAAAGAGAATGAATTGTAATGACAACAGTAATAACATTCTGAGTTGCTGATGACTGTGCTCGTAAAGGCCGAACTATACTTTTGGGGTCGTGATGGCTGTCAACAGATTAGTTCAAACCAATATGGCCTCGTTAAACATATCGTTGTTTCGTTGCATAGACGTGTCTGTTGGTCCCCACATATCCTGTCAGAGTAGGAACGGTACCAACTGCCACACAGGGGAGCATTGGAAACTCAGGGTGATTTATTTAGATGTAAGTAAACGTTGGCAGCTATATATTTTTTTTGCCGGCTTGTCCACGAAATAAGAATTGTAATCACACGACATAGTTTACCTTTACATGCACGTTCAATATACCGTGGCCGTTCGCATTCCTGAGCAAATAACGTTCAATAACACTGCATGTTCTTCCGAAGTAGATTAGAAATCTTGCACAGGTGAGCTTAACTCAGCACAAATGCCGTCCTCCATATGCCACTTGAGTTAGCTTTCACACGATGCTCACTGCGTGCGTTGCGAGCAGCGTATATATGCGGCAAACATAATTGCGTCTGGTCTGTCCTAAAATGGTTTACTGCTGTTCGCCACCTTGAGGGTGCAAATGAAAGTGGTTAAGCAAGCTAATTCTTTCGTTAATCTACTAGTTCTTCCTACTAAGTCTCCTGTGCAGTCAGCACAGGAAACGTAGCAGAAAGAAAGACGACGGGGAGTTCACTTTCAGCTACAACTTTATTAAGAAAAAAGAAACAGTTCCCAACAAATAGTGCTTGCATGCGAAAGCACGCTAATCACTCGCAGCAAAAAAAGAGAAATAATAGCTTTCGGACGAGCTCCCCGCACAAAGAAGTGTGTCAACGTAGTAAAGTGGATGAGCTGGTGCATTTTTACTAATATATATATATATATAAATTGCGAGCCTGCCAGGTTCTTCGTGGTTTGGTCTTTCTCGTGTCTGTGATTGTTAGCTGGTTTTCTTTTAGCAAACTAATATCGCATTATATAATCTCAAACACGACAAGATCACACAAAGTCAGGTGCTTCATTGCCCTACTGTCTCGGACACTTCCACTTACAGGCTTTTTCTTGTCGAGAGACGTGAATTTGATCTTGGAGTTCTCTACTAACCTTGTCTTTGTCGTGTCCTGAAATGACAGTCTTGAAAAACCAACTCACAACCACATTTCAAGGGCAGGGGCAGATATGCTCTGACGTCGTTCTCAAGTTTATAAGCGCTTCATTTATGGGCCGGCCTTACTGCAGGATATAAATTGTACCTCAGCTTTATTGCATATAGAATATAATGCACTATACTTCAGTTGCACCGACAAATCATTTGTTTTTTGTGCTTCTAAGCAAAACAGATTTTTTGTCGACGTCAAGGAACTTGTGGAGGCAAAGGCACTTTTCTTCTCTAGAAAAAATAAAAAACCCTAAAAGCAAGGTTTTCTTGAACATTAAATTATACTGGTAGACTGCGTCATGTTTCTGGCTGTCTTACAGTGGCCGTCTTACAGCACACGCGTGCGTTTTTGTGGGGTTAGGGTTTGTCAGAGAGAAGGCGAGAGATGGTGAGGTTGCGCATGCGCATATCACTGTTGTGGGTGGCTTTACGCTTAAATTTCTGATCGTAATTGAGCACACTCCCCGTCCCGTCTCTACCCTCGGTTCCCTGTGGGTTCTTTTCCTCAATCAATGAACGCCCGTGATTTTTGTATTATGCTCTCCACCCGCTGCTATACGCTTTTGTCAAGAAGCTTTGCCTGTGACTTTTCCAGAATTTTGTTCTTTAAATGCTTACGCAGCGCTATTGTAGCACGATATTCCAAGACTATTTTATTTAGTCGCCGTAATTTTAATGTCCTTGCTTGCACTATGTCTCGTTTAGTAAAACAACAAGGGCAATAATGAAAGAATCTGCTTTCACATATATTTCATAAATGAAGCTCAAGCAGGGGAAGTGCGCGAAAAGCTCAAATGAAGAATTATGTTCTGTCAACGTTAATGCAAAATTAAAGCGAATTTGTTTCATATCTTTCATTACTCTTTCTCGCCAACTCGTATGCTTCTTGATATAAATATTTTTGAGTAACATTTTTCACTCAGTGCTCGTGCTGCATGCGTTCGCCGTTTAGATTTATCGTGCAGCGGAATTATCGTCTGATTGCTCAATCACATAAGATAAAAAAAATAATCACTTGGTATATAAGGGCAACAAGCTGGCAGTTGAGTACGCCTGGCAAAGGATAAAATATGCGTTTTCATTTCACGTTACCTAATTATGATCTCAATGTCAATACTAACCTTATGATGTTATAAATGCGCTTTTATTTCGACGCAGTGTATCAAATATTGTTTAATCAAGCAAAATGTATTCGAAACATCTTCTTGACACAAGACAACAAAAATTCGTGGAACTAAAGAATGAAATATTTATATAGAACAGTTCTGGTGAATGACAAAGTTCATATTTAGGCGGCATTACGAGTAGGCCTGGAAGTTATCAAAAAGGCGCTGTGTTTGGGCGAGAGGTAAAAAGAGATGACAACGCAGCTCTTCACTTTACACACATTATGTGCTTGACAGATGTCATGTGTACGCGCTTTATGGGGAGCTTCTTAATAAACTTGAATTTCGGTATATCGGGGGAATAAGGGAGCGGCATTACTCCTCGTTCAGACCAAACATAGTGCTGAAGTAGCCGAGTGAACTAGTACGCGGTGGGCAAATGTAACTTTCGAACACTTTATTCAACATAACAAAGAAAGATCTGGCCGTTCATTATGTGTTGCTAACGTACAATACATTTCTTCCCACCCATTAGACGGTGTTGGTGTACGCTGAACGACAGTTTAAAAACGCCGGTTAAGAGTCTGTTCTAGACTGCTGGTGCTGCAGTGACAGCGTCAGCATTTGTATAGTGAAGAGGAATTACTCGTCGAGCAATGAGAAGTACTACGCAGGAGTTCCGCTTAGCTAAAACAAGGTTAAGTGCAAAGCAATACAAGGAACACATGTATCCGTCGTGCTTGATTTTGCTTCAGCCTTCGAAAATCTGCCCACTATACCTCAATCGTCTTCAGCAAATATATATGTTCTGCTGGGAACCACCTTTGCCGCTGGCAGACGATTGAAAACTGAGGGTGACGGCTGTTCCTGCGTCAAAGGCAGCATGGAAAGCTAGGTTCGCCTGGCAACAAGGCATACACACTCACGGTCTAAAAACACTTTCATGTACGACGAGAGGATTCGCAGTTGCAGTTTCAATATGAAAGCGCTGCAGTTTTTGGAGATGGCAGAATCGTCTTGCTGATAACTCAGTGAAGAGTGAGCGAAGACCACGATGGGTGCGTAGGCGAAAGCAGGGATGTACTTGCTGTGATGAGGCATTCTGTTTGCGTGATTTTATACAAACATCAATGCCAAGTACTTTCCGTATAGCGAGAAAAGGGGGACATTTTAATTGCCGAACTGTATCAATGTCTTGTATGCACTTCGCAAACTTTTTTTAACGAGGTGTATGTGTAAATGAGAAAATTCCGCCTGTAAATTTTGCTATATTATGTGTAAAATTTAAATCTCAAGACTAATGGCAGTAAGTAAAACGTCATTCGAAAGGGGTGAGGTTTGAAATTAATTCGATAGGACCACAACTTTTTTTGTACACTCACAGTAGCAATGCTGTTTTATAGTGAGCACTATACTATCTCCAGCCGTCCTCGTGGGTGCATCTGGGCCATCTTCTGAAAAAAATACAGAGATAATTTTGGCAGACTTCGTATACATGAGCCGAGAGGCTTCGTACATTTCGACGTTTTTACAAACTCACAAATCCAGATAGCGGCAATGCGAAGCTAGTTATAGAAGAACATAAGCGAGGGTTAAGCGAGCGAGTCCGTGACGTCTGGACTGTTTTGCGTAACCTTGCGCAGGCAAATATAGTGTACTGTCATCACGACGTAAGGCAGGCTTAAAGCTAGGAGTTCTCTCAAAATTCATAATGGAAAGTTTGAAATACTTGGAGTTTCTATAGTTGGAAACATGAATCGCAAAAGCGGAAAGGCAAACACCACAAAAATGAATAAATGCGCAGTCCAATTGTGTTTTAGGTCTTAGGCACTCTGATTGCGAACCACGCTAATGACGTTGATTCGCGTCAATAGCTGGCAGCTACAGGCGGAGGCGGAATGCAAAAACGTTAAATTAATAGACACAATTTTACGCAGTATACCAATAGCCTTGCTGTCAATGACGCTGTATTTGGGGGTCTCCGGATTAGTTTCGACCATTCGAAGTTCCATGGCTTGCACAAAAAATCACTATTCATGGTCGTTTTTAAATTTATATACGGGATGGTCATTTCTAAGTTTTCCGGAATTAAAAAAAATTGCCTGTTGCGGTTAACATAATTCTAGTCCTTCAGCTAGATTGTTCATAGAGGTGAACATTACTAGCACGAGAAATATAAACACATATTCAATTAACTTACCAAAATTCTGTAATTAAGTTCTTCATTAATTGCCAGAATTTTTATGAATTGCCAGAATGGAATCAAATTGGAGATATGAGCCAGCAAACTTGCCGTAAGAATGGACTGTTGTTCTACTTACATTTTTACAAGAAGCTCTTTTATGCATTGAAGCGCCAAAGTAACTGGAACGCCCATGTATTTTGCTCCCCACTTTCGGGAATAATATCTCGAAACTGGTGTCATCCTGGAAATTCATTTGAAGTGGATACGTCTTCCAAGCTCACAGGATACAGTTCGTAAAGTGCAAAAGTGCAATATTTGCGTAAGGTAGTTAATTAAGATGTTAAGTAGTTGAATGTGTGCTTCGATTTCTCGCGTAGTAATATCAGCCTTTTCGAATAATCCAGCTCAAGAACAAGGATTACGCTATCTAAAACAGGCGATTTTTAAAAATTCCAGAAAGCTTAAAAGTGATCACCCCGCACATAGCTTTCGCAGGAAGGCGGTCGCATGGAGTGAAGCTCGTATATAGTTTCGTACTTAAAGCAGTGAAACGCCATAGCCATGAGCCACTGCATTGGGTCAATGCCAAGACGTCCCTGTACCTATAGGTTTAGGTGAACGTTGAAGAATCCAAGGCGGTGAAAATTGGTCGGGATCCCCACACTACGTCGTCTTTCATAGCACATTGTGTAGCCTTTGGAGCTTGAACCCCGTGAATCGATCAAACAGTTACAAGAATGCGACGGTATGTTTGCTGTCTTTTCTTTCTTGTTCTTAATAGCGCTCGCCCGCACCAGACTTAAGCGACGCCACCACCTGCGTTTAGAAGGAAACTCGATTTTATCTCCAAGCACCGCGTAATGGCAGCTTTGAAAACTATTATAGGGGGCTCATTAGTCGTGCAATTCTGGCGCCGTGATTATTACGAGGTATAAGTATTCGCGGATTGAATATAAATGGCTCTTGCTGATACACTATGACTCCGCCTCATGCTATTGTTTTTCTAGAGCTGTACACATGTATGCTATATGCGCATGGTACTCGAGGCACACTTCCAGGCCGTGTACACTTAAAGCCGCAAATCCTGACCGCCTTTGATTCTCTCTGTCAGAGGAGCGCGATGGATGACAAGTCGCTCTGGAGGATCGCTAGATACGATCGCACATGCACCGCTTCAGACAGGTGCAACCATATGAAGCTATAAGACAGTGAGACATCAAGTAAGAAAGAAAGAGAAAATTCACTGCTTCTTTTTGTTGAAATGTACAATTCATAACAAATGACGGTTAAATTGGCGATCAGCTTAATATTATTAATAACTAATAAGAGAGACGAAAGAAAACGTACCACCGCTGGAAGTCGAGCCTAACTTGTGCTTTTAAAAGGCCAAAACATGCGGCACTTCTTTCGGTTTACCATCTGCAATCTGCCTCTGTTTTACGGAACATTCGCAACATTCGATAGTACACCCCCTTTTAGACCACAAATTCCCAAATTACACTTGGAAGAGGATTATACTGAAAGAATTGATAATATTTCGCTTTCTTGGGGCGAATATCTAAGGATTCCTTTCACTCGATTGAATTCTTCTCTCTCTCTCTTTATCACCCACCGTTGACGACCCGCGGATAGCAGCGGTACCGTCGTCGATGCACCGTTCTGACCCCTGACCGAACGCAAGAAGAAATAGCATTGGAATACAATTGTTACATTATCCCGGCCATGCCCGCGCATTAAATAACGCACGCGTCAGCGCGTATTCTACTTTGATAGTATGATGACGGAGGATGGACGTTTTCTTTACGTTCTCGCTTCTGACACTGGGGACATGCAGGAGCAATTTGGGCGCACTGTTTAACTATATTTTCGTATACATCTTAGATATAGGAGCTTATTATTCGCCTAAGAAGTTAACATATTTCAACATACTGCATCTATTACGCTATGGCGGCAGTGTCACAAGTAACGAACTGCAACGTGATTATACATCGCTGTATGTGTGGTTAACAGGTCGAGCACATATCTTCAGAAACAATAGCTTAAGGCGGAATTGCGGGCTTGCATAGCCGAACCTTTCTGTAGCATTATGAATATGCAAGTGGAAGCACCAACACATAAACGTGAAACTCGTCAAAAAGTTAGAAACCGATCAATAGCGCCTTTGCGACACAGAGAGAGAGAGAGAGTGGAGTATAGGAAGACAGGGATGCTAACCAGTCAAGGGTCTGGTTGGCTACCCTACGCTGGGGGAAGGGAGAAGGGGAAAAGGGAGAAAGAGAGCGAAGGTGTAGATACGTGTACGGACAGTACTTGAGTTAAAGCCGCTCTCGCAAACCAGACGTTCTAAGAAAGCCCAAAAGTTCCTTCACTGGCTTCCGAGCCGATGATTGGTGGGGACGGTGCTCCACTTTGCGACGGAACATGTCGAACGAAGGCAACGCTGGAAAAGCCAAAAGCTGCTCAAAGGTGAGATATCTCTATAGGCTCCAAGATCGAGTATTTTGCTGTATCAAGCATATCTATTTACCTAATCGCTAGCCTGATATTAACTCAACTTTTTTTTCTTATTTCGGATATTTTTTTCTATGAAACGGTAAAACATACCTGGGGCCGTATTTTTTATCACTCCACTTCGTTTTCCATTTTCCTTATCACGCGTCGCGCCGAGTGGCAGATCCTGGTGACAATGGCAGTGCGGAGGCTTTCGGGCAATGGCTAAGAGCGAAAAGACTGGAAAATGGATGGGTTGTTGCAAAAATGCGGTCCAAGTTTGCTACATCCGCGTTCTGGTGTATAAACGTATAGGTCTCATCCTGAAGACAGCTGTGCTAGGCAGCGTGCTTATCGGTAAGCTAAGCATTTATTGTCTACAAACACAGCCACCGGTCTTATCTTCAGTGATATATCCTGGCAACGCCGCTTTCTTCACGGGCGCCCCACCGATACGATTACTATCACTGGGGCAATAAATCCCTCATCGATAACTCATACAATAAATCCATAAATCCGAGCCAGCACCATAAGCCGCAATCCCATGTTCAGCAGCAATAGAAAAATGATGTATGGGTTTCGCGCCAACGTATTTCCTTTGCGTTATAAACGTTGCACGTATACGACGATCCTCTGCCATTCCCAAAGAACACAACGTATACGTTTGTGTGTAATAGAGTTGAGTGTTCGCTTATTCTCGCACTTAAGTGTTGTGCACCTCTCTCTCTCTCTCTCATGAAAGGACGAAAACCGACGTAATTCGTCAAAAAAAGAAACGCGCCGTTCTTCCCGAGCTTACAAAGAGACTTGGAAGCTTTTGTTCTTTCCATTTCGTTCGACACGCACCCCCGCAAGAACAAATTAATTCAGAAG
This sequence comes from Dermacentor variabilis, assembly GCF_050947875.1. Taxonomy (NCBI): domain Eukaryota; kingdom Metazoa; phylum Arthropoda; class Arachnida; order Ixodida; family Ixodidae; genus Dermacentor; species Dermacentor variabilis. The sequence continues at coordinate 241,308,768 of NC_134568.1, read as the reverse complement.
GGCCTTGTTCGCGTTTGGTTTCATTGACGTGACCAATGGCATTCAGACCGCGCGACCGACATAGTAGATGGGTTGAAAAAAGCGACGTGACATGCATGCGTGTACAGTGAGTGCACTGCGAGCAGCCCCTGCTCGGCTCGCGAGGAAGGCCGATCAGCTCGCCCATCGTGCGCGGCCGTGTTTGTTGCGCACGCCTTGACGCCGTAAGCCAAGAGGGCGAGAGGGCGACAGCCGCGCGCGCACTGGAGAGAAACAGCGGAGGGGGACGCAAATAAATTAAGCTCGGACAAATGAGGATCGTTCCGGCACCATCTGGCGGCACCAAAGGCTGACCGCTTGACACTTAACTGAATGCCCGCAGAACAAAGACGAGGCTGCGTATCAGCACGCCAGCGGAGCCTCCGCAACCGATAGCAGCGGCCCCTACAAGGATCGTCTCGGCGGCTTTATAACGAGCGCCCCAATCTTTTCGCTGCTTTTGTTCTCCTCGAGCAGCGAAGGTGCCGGTGGGCCCCCGAACCCGACGCGAGCCGCTTAAATGAAGTCGTTGGCGGCGCGCCGAAGGCACTGCGGGCTGCGTGCCTCCCTTGGCCCCCTTTTGTCACGTGACGGCCTTCGGGTGGCTGGTGATTGGCCCAAGCTGGCCTCTCATCTCGTCTAGGCCCGCAGTATGGAAATTTGGCCCAAGCAAGGGGCGACGAAGGGAGCGCAGCGAGAGGACCGACTTAATGAACGAAGCGATTTGGACGCCTTGGCCACGCAGACCTTAGGTTTAATGAAAGACCCATGACGAGGGACAAATTAGTCCCCGAGAAGCCCGGGCCACGCGCTAGGCGCACCAGCTTGGCGCGCATATCTCGGATGGCCACTGCAGTGGCACGCGTTTAAAGTTTCGTGCGCCCAGTTGTTGGAAAGCCGCCGTTAGAAGTTGTAAAATTGCTTCCAAAGTTATTCCGTCCCTCGCGGGCGACCCAGGCCTGCTTCCTTCCAAAGTTGCGCCGAGCTGCACTGTGGGGCTGTCGAAGCTTGCCGGGCGCTGTGTGATGAGTGCCTCTGGCTGGCGCACCGCGGTGCCACTGGCCCGCGCTATGCCGGCCCGCGGGTCATGCATGCTATCTCACTGCAGGCGCGTGCAGCGTATACGCCCATGCAGCGCGGTCGCCTTGACAACCTAGCAATGTTCTCTGATCAGGCGGCGGCGGTGAGCTCGATCTTTCTCGAGGAGCTCCGGTGAAATAAAAGAAATAATACACAGAAAAAGGAAAGACGCTGACGAAATGCGATTTGAAAATAAATGCTCGTTTCTTTTCTTCAAGTTACATCAATGCTATGAATTGCTACTTAGGTTTTCGTTCGAATTTGCTACTGGTCTTTGTTGCGACATTAGATAAGCAGGAATGGAGGGGAAGTCATGGGTCGAGGATATGTACTTAATGCTTCAGTTCAATACTCAGTCTCATTTAGTAAATTAACGCATTTAATTAATTATGTTATATGGCAGGGCTGTCATGCCAGCTCAGTTTATATTGTGTAACGTGTACGACTGCTAGATTTTAGTGTCATTGTTATTCACTGCCTTTCTTTGTTTTCCTATAGCGTTATAGAATTACACAGTTGTTCTTTTATTGCTGCAAAACAGCGCGTTCCTGTGCCCATAATGTCGACAATAAACTCACAGTATACCATATTGCTTTCGGGATCGCCTTCCTCGCGTAGCAGCTATTGTCTTGCTCATGGAGAGCGTGGGCACATTGACAGCGCTCGTATAAACCCGTCACGACCGCCTCAGAAGCGTCGTAATGACCAACAACCTTGTATCCGCATTTGTGACGCGAATCGGAGGCCCATAAACGCCACTTTGGCTTCGCGTCAGCGACGTGACCGTGCCATCCGCACCGCAGTTATGGTCCCGGCGGCGAGCCTTGGCGTATACGGGCCATTACTGCCGTAATAGGGCGATGAGAAGTAGCCCTTCGCCACTTTCGGCTCCGTTGAACCCGTCCGTGGCCCGAGCTCCAATTCCGCAGCGCAACGCCGCGTGCGCGTACAGGCCACATCTCCGGGGGCCACGATCACCGCGTCCACATCATTATTGCCACGCTTTTTACGTCCCCGGAGTTGAGGTGCAGCAGCTGCCGCGCACGGGAACGCCGCGCCCATTTTCTTAAATACTTAAACGCATTTCCTTTATTATCGTGTGTTGCGTGCGCGGTATTCGAGAACTGTCGTATGTGCATAAACAAACATAAGCTTCACCTGAAGCGAGGTGCCATATTATATCGCAGGTTCTGAAACAGGTCTCGCGCTGGTACACATCGTTCTCTCCAAGTCCACAGACGCCATACCTAAAATGTTTACTCGGTAGCCTTGACGCGTGCGAATTTTTTATTTGTTTGTTGGCTCGTTTCCGTGGTAGCAAAAAAAAAAATAGAACAAGAGCTTATGCGTGTAGCAGCTGATGTCTTGTCTGCGGCGCTAAATCATCGCATGCCGGCAGAAAAGCAGCCACCCGAAATGACTTTTCCGCCGCAGCCGTGTGGGTCGCGGGCGGGGTACAGTGCATAGGGGTTCGGTGATGGGGGCCGCAGCCTGGTCTATATAGCCGCCATGCGTGCGGTTCAGGATAAGGGGCGCATTAGAATTCCCTGGACAGAGCCGCCTCCGCACAGCTTCGCCGAAGACGTCCAGCCTCGCGTTGCCAGGGCAACCGCCGCGTATAGATTAATCCGGCTGAAACAAAAACGGTACTCGCCCGGAAACGCTAAAGGCACTCTGCTGGGCGAGAACAGAGGCCGTGACAACCGAAAGAACAAGAGATAAAAAAGAAAGATAGGGGAAAAAAAAAGAAAACTAAAGTCCGGCATTTTAGTGCTGTTTCCAGGCTCCGCGAAAGAAAAAATGAAAAGCAGGAGTAGATAGAAAAACTGGCACTGACAAGCAGGCCCCACATGGGTCTGTCCAGCAGCGCTCGCTGTCTATGTAATGCGATGCTGCTCCTCTTTGCGATCCGCTTCGCCGGTGTACGTCTTGGGCTGCCGCGGCTTTGTTGCCTCAGATGTTTTTCGCCGAGCGAGGAGAGGCTGCAAGATCGCGGACGCAGCAGCAGAACGCAGCATCTCTCGGCGGCTTCTTTTCGCGCTGTCGGTCCGCGTTCATGTATGTATTACATACACACACGCCCGCTTAGATTCTGCCAAGAAACGCCTTTCCTGCTTTGTCTCGCTCTTGACTCGTATATATTGCAATGGGAGAAAATAGCACATGGTCCTCTCTTCTTTCCTTTCGCTTTTCTGTGGACGCCGTCTTCGTATGTTTCGAGACAGAATTTGAGTGCCGCGACGTCGATAAGCGTTGAGCGAGAACAATATTTCGCTTCGTACGCCTGTGCTTGCGCGCTGTCACCTTGTGACGCTGCCGCTAAAGGGCTGTCGCTGCTTCCTTTTTTTCTTTCATCCTTTTTTTTTGTACTTATTTCGTTTTGTGATGATAAACATATTAGACACTATTGCGCTCCCTTCGAACAAGAACACTGAAAGAGTGTATATTGCTGCATGTACTCAAGCGGCGACGTCAGTGTCGTACCATCAGGATCGACAATGAAACGAGGTGCACACCCCGGACGTCGGTGCGCTTGTACTGTCGGTCCTTTGCACGTCGTCTGCAAGAGTATACAGGGTGTCCCACGTAACTTGAGCCAAACATTAAAAATATATGGATGTCAAGGTAATGTTGTTTGCCGTCGCTTGGAGATACTCAGATTATTTTTTTGCATTCCGCCTAATAACATGATTAATCTTATTAATGAATCAACTTCTGCAATTTTATACTTAGACGAAAAGTGTCAATGAGAAAATTGTAGAGCATCATGAAAACCTCCCGACACAGCTTTCTGTTGCTCAATATGCCCTACATAAAAGTGTTTTTCCGAGCGTGAAAGAAGCCCACGAAGACACGCAAAGTGCCTCGAGCGGCCGGTCGCGCTGCAATTTTGCGTGTATTTGCGGGCTACCTTCGGGCTCGGAAAAACGCTTTTCTGTAGTACGTATGGAGCAACAGAAAGCTGTGTCGGGAGTTTTTCATGCTGCTCTACAATTTTCTCATTAACACTTTTCGCCTAATTATTATATTTGATAAGTTGAATAATTCCTTAAGACTAATTATCTAATTATGCGGAATGAAAAATAATAATCGGAGTATCTCCAAGCGACGGCAAACAACAATAACCTAGTTCTGTCCAGCAACTTGGCCTTTGCATATTTTTCAATGTTTGGCTCAAGTTACATGGGACACACGTATATAGTGCTGCTATCCCGAAGGGTGAGGATCCTGCCCAATAGAAGCGGTATACCCTCGTAAGCATCAAATAAGCTTGAAAAAGCGATGTGTGCTCATGTAAATAAATATCGGAGAAAGGGAAAAGAAACCGGAATTCAAGGTTGTCTCGCCCTGCAGCATGATTCGTGAAACATTACTTTTATATGCCGCTTGTTTTGTTTGTTTAAATGTTTCAGCGAGAGTTTAACCTCGCATGTCTTCATTTCCCCCCTCGGGTCAAAGGCGAAAGCCATCGGAGAAATTGAAAATTTAAGTTGACACGATACAGTGTATAAATGCTTCGATATGAACTTTCGACAACTTGCCAATGCGTGTATATCGTTATTCATTTTGAGTTGAAAGCACAAAATTCTGCGCAATTTTCGATCGAAGGATACATTATTTGCTTGTTAAGCTGGAAGAAATGTCCAAACTGATAGGTTATATATAAGGACGAAACAAAGGAGCTGCCATTTCTTTATAGCAACGTGTTTGGAAAGTTAACTATCCAGTATACTGTTTCGACACTCTGCAACCTTAATACACGCAAGCCCCTCGTGCAGGAAGGAACGGCGGCTCATTAGGCAGTTGCGCCGACTGCTGGCGCAAACTGTATTGATCGTGGCTCTAATCGATGACAGCTTCGCAGTCGTTGGAAGAGGCGAGCTGCGCCCGCGGTATAAAGACCTGTCCATTCGGAGCTCATGAGAAGCATCTGCATGTCCAGCTATAGACCATCAATCGCAAGCGCAGTCTTTCCGCTGCGCTGAGCGGGACATTTCAGCGTGATCAGTCAAACGGTCCTGCCCATTTGTCCGGCTGCTTCTCCGGCGACATATCGATTCGGGTTCTCCTTATCATTCGCTGATAGATGGCTTTCTTCTAGCCGGGGCTCCGAGAAAGTTTATTGCCGGTCATTCGCGTTTCCACTCTGAAGACAGGTGGCCACTCAAAGCTTCGATTTTGTTTCCCACATGTCGTTTACTGACACAAGAGTATACACAACGCACACAATTCGTAAATGAGGTCGACACATCAACTGGCATCGCAGTGCAACTAATGCACTATGTGATGAAAATGTCTAGAAACTAGACGAAGTCCAATGACGACACCATACGTCTTCTCCATTTCTTCACAGTCTGGATACATCTATATACTGTGCCAGTCAAGACGTTGTTCAACGACTTAAAGGCACTTCATAATCGGCGTACATTGCTTAACGATAGCGACGGTTAGAAGTGTTTCATCTACAACAGTCGCTCGTGTTGCGAATGGCCCCATGGTGTTCGTACTTTAAATTACAGTTTTGATTCATAAACATTACTTATGCCGCTGAACGGCAATTGTGACAGTGCTTTTAGTGATAGTATCCGAGCAGTGACCAGCTTCGGAGGTCAACGACCACACAGTGGCCAGTCCCGAAAACCTGCACCATGCAGGGCGCGGGTAAGCCCTCGAAAGTGCACGATTATGGCTGGGTGCGTCATTCGCCGCGGCATGTAGGGCTATCAGATGCAATTGCGCCGGTTGTCGACACTAAATCCAGACGATAGCACGCGGCGAGTTCAGGTGCGCAAATCAGACTGGGCGTGGTGCTCGTTCATTCCGCCCATTATTTACGCTTTTGCGGCGCTGGAGTTTCCTATTCTCTTGAGTCACGGATACCACGAAAGAAATTAAATGGCCTAATATACAGAAGGGGAGCTCACGTGGCAAAGCATACGCTTTTGAATGCACCCCTGGCGCACGAAAACGTTCGACCGTTTTCCAAAGAACGTATTTTACGCTTCGTCCTTGGTTAACCTCCCTACCTTTAACTCTTCGTCTCTCTCTCTCTCTCTCTCTCTCGTTGTAGAGCGTCAGTTCACCGGTGATGCTAAGAGTCGATCAGACAGATTGAGTGCAGAATAGGAAGTGTAACATGTTTACTCGTTGCGTGGCATTGTTCACGTGCTGTCACGAGATGTGGTTTGCGTTGTGCTTTTCTATTATGTTGTTAGTGGATCACGTATTTCGGAAAGAATTTGCCCTTCATCAGCTCGGACGGCAGAAGCCCTGATGAAGGCGGTCGACGGTCTGCTCGATAGCGTATGGCTGGAGTTGTCATTGACGCATTTTAGATTGTGATGTCATTTACCAGTCCTTAAAGTTTGGCGTTAGAGCTGAAAACTTTCTTACGCGTTGGTGCTATGCGTCGTGGGTCAAGCCGACATCATATATAATTCCCGTTTAGGTTAGAGTCGACCTTGTGGGGATTTCGTTGTAATCCACATATATATCTATAAGCAGTCAACAACTCCGGCATTGACGGCGAGAGAATGGTCCCCAAGAAATTGAGCGATGGTTATGATGATGTTGAACACAACAGTCAAATTGAGCAATACGAGTGAAAGCTGTCTATTCATACTTTAGATGGCGTTCAGAGGGTAGATCTAGAAGAAGATGCAAGAACCGTCTTTCTCCTTTTCATTAGTGGGTAAAGACAAGAGCTAAACAGCGAAGGTTGTGGAATCGTTTCCCACCTGCGGCAAGTTGTTTGTTCATCCACTTTCGTTTCCATTATTTATGATTTCTTTATTTCATTTATTAAGCACGAGTAATTTCCTCTATGTTGTCCTTGGTGTCAGTGTTTGTTGGCTTGTTATGATATCACTATAATAAAAAATCGGTCCCCTCGGTTGACCCCCTGTCTTCTCGTTTAAGAGCTAAACAGAACCACTTACAATCCACCGTTTCGGCGAATCTAGCCTGTATGATTCTAACAAATCAGTCACTTCGATCTATCGCGATGGCGTTTCCAGCGTTGCAAGTGCGTATATAGCGCCGCCGGTGTGCATTCATTCAACGTGTCTACGAGAAAAAGGGGCGGCTGCAGCCAAACCCTTTTCCCCGTAGAGAGCCGCCGGTGCACGCTACAACACCGAGGGCCTCTCTGAAAATTTACTCGGACCTGGCGGTGTTCGTTTCCCGGCGATTAATCACCAGCGCTACACGGCAGAGGAGGGCGAAGATGGGCGGCCATCTATCCGCGCGCCGCCATTTGTCCTCGCGTGGTTAACGGCACCACCTCTCCAGCAGGCTTGCCTTGTGCGGGACAGCAGCTCGCTACGGACCCTAAATGATAGCCGTGGTTGGCCGACCGGTCTATAACCGCCCACCAGGTCTACTCGGGTGTCCGCGCCACACTCGGGCCGGCCGTGCGCGCTTATGCAATAAATTGTCCCTTTTCTCCGCGGCTGTCAGGGCGTTCCGGAGCGTATAACTGTAGGTGCGGTGGGCGCCTGCTCGCCGAACAACGGCTTCCTTCACGGCTGCGGCTTCATTCTCAGTCGATCACGTTGGGAAATACATTTGCTCTAGCTTGACATAGCGTTCAGCGCGGCGCATCACTATAGCGACGAGGATCATGTCAGTTCACTCGATAACTGCGTGTGATGTGGAAACAACGCTATTGCTTTCGTTACACCAGCTTCCGACAACGGCTTAACCAAGCAACATGCGCCGAAAGTGATCAATGCAGAATTATTGTTATTGGTTTTAAAAACATATATACATTTAACAGGAAAGGGAAAGAGAAGAGCAGGCTGGCAACTACCACCGAAAGGGGCACAGCGCTTGCCTACTATTCAGAAGGGAGGCGACAGCAACACAGATAATGAAGATAGGAAGGAGAGGAGGAAAGAGGAAAGAGCATAGGGCCTGGAATCATGCATGACCCCCGTGTGCGGAAGTTTCTACTCGAAAATTCTTTCTTCCACCCACTGCCTCCTTTATATCCTTCTTTTCTTGTCGTTTTCTTTTTTTTTCACACTTGCCTTTTTTAGATCTTGTTTGTCTCTTTCTTTGCACTAACCCACAGAACCGTTCAGCACTCACTCTCATCCGAAAATAGTTCCTGCAATTCGAGCTCTTCTAGAATTTTTTTTATTCATTTGAACAAACTAAAAATTCATATAACCAGCGCAGAAATTCACATTGATACAACGACACAAAGAAACGTATACGCAGAGCGCTGTGTGATTGTGTCCTGTTATGAATCTGAATTTCTGCCATGATTAACTAATACGGATTCGCAATTCCGATTCGCCCAGTCCAGCACTTTAAAAATAAAAAAACGGGTGACATGGAAACAATATTTCTCAGTTCGCACAAGCACAGACAAAAACACAAACATACACATATATACAAAATGTGGGTAGGCGTGCGAGGATTTGCAATTTCTGTTGTGATTTTGTGACATCTCTATACGCGTGGACATCAGCTTGCGTCGCCTATAGCTTCAGTCATTCTGTTGTAACATAGTGATGGTAACATAAAAGAGAATGTAGATGTGACGCCGAATCGTGGAATGTTTGCATCTTACCGCGTTTCCACTCGGTGTAGAGTGCCTCAGTGCAGCTTCTGTCACTGTGTTACGAAATGCGGAACCTGCTTTACAATTCTGCAGTAATGGATTTGTGCAGTTTGCGATGTTGGCTTCATTACTAAGTGTCAGGGTGCTTTATCACATGCTGTGCTCAATATGCTGAGGTTGCGCCTGACCATGCAAGAGCATGCAGGATAGAAATGGATGATCGCCATTTTATTTAAAAAAAGACACACAAAGAAAGCAAGAAAAAAATCTGATCGTGTCAGATCGTATGAGAGCTCTGTAAGTGTCAGCACCAGCTATCCGCGGTGAAACACTCAACGAACTTAGTGTTTATATGTATGACATCGTTAGTTTTGTGTATTAGTTTTCTACAAGAACCACAGCTGTATAGCACGCAGCTTTATATCTCATTAGTATCAGTACAGCTTCGGCCAGTTGTTCCATTATGTCTAAATTCACATATTTGAGGAAGTCAGAACAGACGAAGAGGGAAGTCGGTGTGAGTTTACAAGAAGCTGCAGAGATGTTATTTTTTTAATGAAATACAGTATGCAATTATGGTCTCTTAATGGCAGAGATGGTTTCCTTCCACGTGCAGCTGTTGGAGATATTATATAACGAAAAAAATTATGAATAACACATCCATGATGTCTGTTCACATTGAAAGCGACGCTTTCTTAGTTTTGGAGAATGGTGAATTAAAAATTTTCGGGCCGAACCATTCATACGGTGGCGGACTAGCCAGCGAAGCTGTCCATCGCAGATCCAGCTACTATATGGCCAAACTCCGCGTCCAGAAACGTTCTCTTGAATTTGGTATTCGCCCTGGTGAAACTAGGAGGAGGTGACAACTCACGCTTCTGCCGCTTGGACGATGACTCGAACCACCTGGCTTGACGCTTACGAGCAGCCTCCAGTGCGCGATCTTCATCGGTAGCTTGCGCTCGCATATGCTGTTTCTGACGTTCTTCGAAGGCAAAGTCACTGGCCGCGTTCTCCGCTTTCGCACGGGCGCGTTGTCGTTGGTTATAGTCGCGCCTCTGCTGTGGACGCCTCTCCTTGTACTCGGCTTGTTCTTCGTCCTTGCGCACAATGCGTGGTCTTCCCACTTTTCCCATTTTTGTGGGAGTTGCAACTGTTGCAATGGCCTACCTCTGCAATGCACAATCCGGTTCTTGCACACCGCGGCGGCTATACCGCGGCGCACATGCCCGTGTTTTACCGCCACAACTGCCGCGCCGTTGTATTGAGGGCTGACGTTCAGCAGACACAGCCGGCAGCAACGGCGGCCACCGCGGGTGCACTCCCCCACTGCGCAGGTGAGGCGCGCGGTGAAATCACGTGTCCTTCCTTCCTTCTGCGCCGTACTATCGTTCGTTATCTTTTTTCGTTCACTTTACGGACTTTATCCAGCCAGGATACTGCCGCCCCCCACGAGACCACGCATACGGCTTATTCACGCAGGTCCGTCAGGTAAACAGCTTCGCTGTAAAAACAACACCAGGTACATATAAGCTGCAGGTGTCTTTATTTACACATTACGACGAGTCTTTGGTTTCGTATCAACCCGCCGTGGTTGCTCAGTGGCTATGGTGTTAGGCTGCTGAGCACGAGGTCGCGGGATCGAATCCCGGCCACGGCGGCCGCATTTCGATGGGGGCGAAATGCGAAAACACCCGTGTACTTAGATTTAGGTGCACGTTAAAGAACCCCAGGTGGTCGAAATTTCCGGAGTCCCCCACTACGGCGTGCCTCATAATCAGAAAGTGGTTTTGGCACGTCAAACCCCATAATTTAAAAAAAAATAATTTTGGTTTCGTATCACTGCGTGATTGCGTGTAATATCGGTCTGTAGACTGTAAAGACGCCTACTTAACGGCTCGCATGCTGACAGTTGCTCTGGCGAACATGCGATTGATATGTCCACCGAATCTCGACGTATGGTATCGCGTCGTCTAATACCGGCGAGCAGCTGCGAAACGCAACTGCCGAAAGATACCGTGCTTACTATTCCCGCGCACTTAAATCGCTAGTCACTATGCGCATGCGTCATCAATCACGCGAGTGAACTGTAGGACACATGTAACGCACAACCTCTAGTAAAACGCCATAGTCTACTGGGGCTGATCATAGATATCCATGACAGTCAAGAGTGCGGAAAGGGTGCAGGGTGTGTGGTTCGAATTAGGCACTATATAAGCCGATACTAGACTATACAGGGTGTTTAACGTAACTTGAACCAAGGATATGGGTTAGAAACGGGCACGAAAGTGGGAAGAAGAGGCTAGAAAGCTTCTCCTTATTACTTCAGTTTCGTTCACTTTGCTGTAACCGTGAAATAGTGTTTCGTGTGCGCTAAAGGTATATATACAATCGAGCTGCAAAGACTGTATGTTCGAGCACTGGGATAGATTCATTATCATTGCACGTAAAGCGCGTGATATTCCACACCGGCCAGGTTATCAGGTAGTCTTCAGTTCTTCATTGCTGAAGCTACAATAGTGCTATATATACATATATATATATATATATATATATATATATATATATATATATATATATATATATATCTTTCTTTTTTCTCCTCGCAGAACTTACAGTTTCTGCGGTCGTGCACCGCCACACGAGTAGAATAATATCCGCATCCGTTCGGAAATCGCGCAACTATAAACAGAATCGCACCAGCTGCGACGCAGAGCGCGTCATATCGGCCGGAGCCACCCACAGTAGCGGCTGGCCCGGCTGGCGACACGTGACAAGTATGGGTACACATTGAAATTCGACGCTATTAAACTGTGCTGAACAGCTTTTCATCATCGTGCCCCGTCCGTCAGTTCGGCGCGCCGATATACACATCCATTGGCGCGTGGAAGCCGTGCGCGTTTCTCTAGCGCGTGTGCGCGCGCGTCTGTGTGTAATATCACACAAGCGCGCACACACATCCGTCCGCCTTTCCGTCTTCTGTCCGCTCAATACGCCTTAACCGCGAGAAAATCATTCCAGTCATTTCCCGCATCCACTTATCGACAGAACACGTGTCTATAGCACGCGGAACGAAACAAACCACCACTGCGGCGAGCAAGGAGACCGCGGCGGGGAAGTGCGGCCGCACGCCGACCGGCGAGCCCGCAATTCGTGTAACACGCGCGGGCCAAGCACAAAAGTAGCGAAAACAGCGGCATGGCGCTATCGCAACAGGGCCGCGCGGTGTCGAGACATGTCAATATCATATATTTGACGCGCGGCTCTGCGCGGCCCGCATTGACTTATGGCGAGCGACGCCGGGCCAGCGAGCTGTCAAAAATGCGGGGGAAGGGGGGTAGGCTTTCCCTCCAAGCCCCCCCCCCCCTCCCCTGCACCCCGAGCCGATGCGCGTGTGCATTAGGACTGGAGCTGGTTTATGGCGTCCTGCGATTCGCAACCCAATATCGAGAGCCGTTGGCAAAGCAGCTGCGGCGCCGCTTCCACCCCCGGCTCGGCAGCGACAGCGGGCGCCCGCGGAGCGCGTTCGCAGCCAATTCTTCGCCCACCCAAGTGCGCGAAGCAAATAATCGCTCACCGCGGCTCCCCTCGCTTTCGAAGCCGCTTCACGAGACCCGGCGGTCGCAGTGAAATCATCGACGAGTGCGCAGCGCTGTGGAGTGTGCAGCCTTTGCGCCGTGGTTGCTCTTCTCATTTGCATGTGGATGTAAGAACGCCCTGGTGCTACCAAAAAGAGAACAAGGATGGGCAGACCCCGGCGTAAATGATGTAGTGGACCGTGAAAACACGTGTAAACGTCATCATAGACGTTTGGCTGCCATTGTCATCTAGAGTAGTACGTCACGGTATATAGGAAAATATTCTTGGCATGGCCGAACAAATATGTGATAGCTCACCGCAGCATGGGTCTCACCGCTTTTGTTTATTCCTTGGCTTTCATTTGCAATTTCGTGCGCACGTTTTAAATAGAGTCCATACCCTTCAGCTAAATAAAGTATACATCCAGAGCCGTGCGTCAACGAAACCATCCTCACGAGTAACACCTATTCCTGAACAATTATTTTTATTTGCCCCCTGCGCGTTATATCACAGAGAGTTCTAAGCAAAAAATTACGCAGGTCTGAGAGGAATGAAGGAAAGCTTCTTTCTTTTCTTTTTGTAACTTGCGAAAGTGTCTCAGTGTTTGTTTTCCCTCTTTCCTTTTTTTTTTCTTTCGTCTTCTTGATCGCAAAATCAACACAATTAAATACCTCGCAATCCGAAATGACAACCTGCTTATCCAAAGCTCTTCGAGTACATTAAGAAACTTGCTGTGCTTGCTGGGGACATAACGTTCTCAACGCATAGTCTTCTGGAATACCCCGGAAAGCGGATGGGAAAACGGCGCCGCGGTAGCTCAATTGGTAAGAGCCATTGGTAATTACCAGTTGAGCTACAGCGGCACCATTTCCCCATCCACTTTCATTTCCACTTTCTGTAATACGTAATACAATTAAGAGCTGCAGACAATTTACCTATGCTGTTCATGGCGTCATTTTTTTGTTGCCTTCTTGTGATATATGACTATTTCAAATCGGGCTCATCGGTTTCCGTTCATATATATACATATATAGTTGCAGCGCTTCGCTTTGTAATTTGGCACATGCTTTGTAAAGGACGCCCCATTAAGATTTCTGATTTGGTTGCAAATCGCTGTATTGTAATACATCTTAACGTTTGTAAACTTCATTCTGATAGTGCTTTATTATACGTATTGGTGACGGGTATCGCTGACTTTCTCAATGCCAGCGAGCGCATAAGTGCCGTCATCGCCTTTTCCCACGTAACCACGCTGCTCTCCCCTGGTTGTGATCGTAATGTGGCCCTTTTAGCGACACTCGTGTTCAGGGTAACTTATTAGTCGCACTTACTCTTGGTCTGTAGTACAGAGGGTATATCAAGCGAGGTGTATTTAGAGCTTCGTTGAAACCTGGGCAGTGCAGTTGCTAGGGTTGTCTTCTTCGTCTGACTCCATTCTTCTCATATCATCCGGCACACTGAATGTCCGCTTCCGGTGATAGAGGGGCCACGGCTATGTGGCTGTCAATGACGAAGGGCAAGAAGACTTGAAAACGTTATGGAATCGTTATACAGTATACGCATTTTAACCATACAATTTTGTTCGCACAAGTCAGTTGCCTCTTCGCCTGAAACGAATGCCACAAGCATCTCAGAAGCTTCATCAGGTACCGCTTGTATGACTCTTTCAGCCAGTTCAATAGACCATTTTGTTTTTGTTTTATTAATAAGAAGAGCAACAGTGCATTAGTAATGAAATGCAATAAAATAAACCAGCAGCATAAATTTGGGACCAGTGGACTTAAATTGAGTTATATCACGCGACGTTATATAGGCAATCCGTCTAATAAAAAATGGATCAGTATAAGTTGTAAGAAGTAGAAATTATGGGATAGGTAAAACATTTGTTATTACAGAAAGTTAATGAACAAAAAAAATGAATTACAATAGAAAAAGAAAAGAAAATACCTTAGGGACCTTTAACGACAACAAAAGATCATATCGTGTTCTATAGTGTTCGTGCTTCCATGACAATGGTAATGACATTTTTGCTCTTTTTTCGGATGAATTTTCAGAATTTGTAGGAGATACTGGCACAGTGAATGGGCAAATGCGAAGTTACGCCACGATGAATAGTGTACATCTGAGGGATTGATTAACTGCAGTATTTCGGAGGGAAAACGCTCCATAGCTGCTGCGTTTGATCAAGAAAATAGACAACAGCGGAAATGATGCTCTATAGCAGGGCATTGTTGCACGTGTCGACATAATGCAACAAGGGACCATGTGTAACGATATTTCGAATCTTAAAGGGAAGGACTGCGATACGCAAGAACATGTGATTCGCTTGCGTATCGCAATCAATAAATACTGCCATAGAAAGAGAAAAAAAACACCATTTGGCTATCATGTGAGTATTCTGTCGCTATCGCGCAGGGCAGCTTCGAAGTAAACGCAGCGGAGAACTACCAAAAGAGGCTGAATTAGTTTTTTTTTTTTTCCGGCTTGAAGATTATTGTCCGAAGCGCAGTGCTTAATGAGGTGCCGTTAGAAAGTTTGGTGTTAACAGTCCAAGATGGAGGCGCTAATCCCCCGAAACTAAAATGGTCTAAACAGGATAAGAAGCGGGAAGGACACGGGGGAAGGGTATTGTGGCAAAGCCATCCCCGCGGTCGCTCTCCTCCCCGTGCACAATGACGGGCCGGGCATAAACTGAACGTGGTCCTCTTCTTGTCTCCAGTGGCCCAGAACTGCTTGGACAAGGACGGCAAGAAGAAGCACACGCGACCCACCTTCTCCGGTCACCAGATCTACGTTTTAGAGAAGACCTTCGAGCAGACCAAGTATCTCGCAGGACCCGAGAGAGCCAAGCTTGCCTACGCCCTTGGCATGTCCGAAAGTCAAGTAAAAGTGAGTGGACGTAACAAGCATGCGCACATGTTAATGCAAAACTTTTATAAGCTCGCTCCCCGGATTTTCTTCGTCGGCGTCCGGGTAGCCCCATTCGCGCACTCCGCTCCGCACCCGCAAAGCCTCTTGGGAGCAAGCGTTTGACAATGACGTCAACCGTTCTCTCCCTCATCCCCTCTCGAACGCCCCCGGTGTAGTGCCTAATTCAGTGGCGCGTTGTGCGTGCGCGTGATTTTTCGTTCTCCCTATGCTGGTACATCGTTCGTTGCACTACAGACTTTCTACTACAGGGGTGCTATAACGTAAAGCTATTCCAAACTTTTCTGTTCCAGTTCTGCAATCAGTCCTCCATGATTAGTCGAAAAATTTCCAGGCCACCCCCACTTCGCCTTTCTCTCCCGCGATGTCACGAAAGCCACGACAGCTGCCCATCTGATATGACGTTACACACTGGTTACGCATGATTAGGCCGAACGAAATAAAAGTAATTGTTTCTGATTCGAAGCCCTTTTCGCCATATTACTCTGCCATTGACCAAACGTTTTCGGGCTGCGCCCACTTCGCCTGTCTGTCACGCGACGTCACAAAACCGCGAAAACTCACCACGTCAAATTGACGTGCGCGCGTTAGAGACGCATTAATATGCCGAACAAAACTGAATTTTTTCCTGAATAGCTGGAGTCTGCCCCGTTCCGAAAGGAGTAGAAGATGGCTGCCCGCCGATTGTTCTGGCACTAGCTACTCGCAGCCGGGAAGCATGGATTTATTTGCGTATAATGAAGATTTTTCCGTGGCAGTATAAGGTTATCGAGCCCTTTCGGCACGTATACGAGATCATTTTGCCAACTCTTCTTTACTGAGGATCCGTTCTGGCGGCATTTTTAATGCTCCGTTAATTGCACCCCGCCCCGATTTCCCATCAGTCACCACGAGCTAACTAAGGAGAAGAGCGCAAATCGCAGACGTCGGCACCACCCTATCTCATCCGGTTATCTACTTTCACTGTGCTGGCTCGGCCCTATCGAGCCCCTCTCCACTTGAGCGAGCTGCTCGCCTCTTTCCAGCCAATTCTATAAGAAAATCTGCTCAACCCAGGCAATATTATTCGCTTTGAAAGAAAAAAAGTGGTCTCCAATGAACGAGGAGCGCATTTGATTGGGCTTTTCAAACAATGCTTCGGGTTACCGCCCGATGCTTGCGTCGGTGGTTCCGTAAATTTTACGTCAGGAGATTGGAATAAAAACAGATTGGAATAGTTTTACTTTATAGGGCCCCAGATTACGTTGGGGAGCTTCACTATACGCTTGTGGAATATAAAAGGGCCCTCAGAGGGTATACTCATTAGTCTGTTTTTGATGGCCTCTAAGCAAGGCCCCGCCGCGGAAAAACTTGAATCGCGTATGTATCATTGCACTGTTGCTAAACAAACGTTGGCACCAGCAACCAGACGCGCAATACAAACGGGAAGTATACACATAAAAATATAACGTTAAAACATTAAATTACATGCGTTGTGCAGCCGAAAGCTTCGCATTCACATGGATTTCGAAATGGCATCGGATTTGTACATATTTTCTCTCTTTAGATCCCATGTATACTCCCCACTTGCCTGAAATACGGAATACGCGTCGGCAGCTGTCGTATTACTCACTGGCAGTGATAGCTAAGTGCCCATGACGACGTGCTGCTTAATGCGACGTCGTGGGTTCGATAGCGGCCACGGCGGCTGCTTTAAAATGGGTCGAAATGATAGAACGTCCGTGGGTGTATGTCAAAGAACCAAAAAAAAATTTAATCATGGGGTTTTACGTGCCAAAACCACTTCCTGATTATGAGCCACGCCGTTGTGGAGGACTCCGGAAATTTCAACCACCTGGGGTTCTTTAACGTGCACCTAAATCTAAGCACACGGGTGTTTTCGCAGTTCGCCCCCATCGAAATGCGGCCGCCGTGGCCGGAATTCGATCCCGCGACCTCGTGCTCAGCAGCCCAACACCATAGCCACTGAGCAACCACGGCGGGCGCATGTTAAAGAACCACGCGTTGTCAAAATTAAGTGTGCCTTCAGATAGACAGAATAAAGTGCAACCACACTTTCTTCTGACTCTCTGCGGGTTCTCATACCGGCGATGACACAGATCATCGCCTGAATATGCGTTGCAGTTGACAAGTTTAGACCTCAGAAAGTAGGCACGCCACCGAGTCTTCTTATATACATGTGATCATTCTTTCGCTTGTCCGCTTCAGGAAGCGTTCACGATTGGAATTCTTATACTTTGCAAGTGCAATTTCCTGAAACACAGGAACAAAGACTTCCTGCGGCGAAGCTCAGGGTAGTTGCTGCGAGCCTGACGAGCTCACTTTTTTTTTTTTTGAAGTATCATTATCGAAGAACTCTGACTTTCACTACGGTATATAATAAACGGTAGGTTCCGCACTTGACCCGCTTTTTTATTTCAGGCGGTTGCTGCCCTTAGTGGGGAATGAAGGTTTAACAAGACAGCCTGGAAAGTAACGGAGAGTTATAGTCATGCCTTACTGCCGCACAAAAACCACCTGCCCACACGGTAAATCTTTCCGCCCTGCTAAAGGCAGCAGGCGCAAGGACCGCATAACCGTAGACATCGCTGATACAAAGAAGCAGCAGGGCTTAAACTCTCTCGGGACAGACGCTATTAGTGGGACGATGGTGTTCCCGCACGTACAAAGAAAAAGAAAGCTGCAAAAGAGAGCGAGCAAAAAAGAAGGTCCCCGGGACATCGGCTCATCTGGTAACCACCAGTGGGCAATCAGAAGACAATAAGGCCGTTTTCCAGCCTCGCGTGTTGTTCCCTGAATAGGCGTGAAATGGCTCTCCTACTGGTCCACTAACGACCGCCAATCTGCGGACAAGAGAAGCGCCTTCCATTCGGCAACGAGAGCCGCCATATAGATGTCCTCTCGCTGTGCGAACGGTCGCGTGCGAGACCTTGGGGCGTGCAGAAGCGGCACGGGATGCCCGGCCGCTCATACGGGAAGCAGCGGGCGGCCTCATTTGCCCTAGCCTCGTCCCGAGGCCCGAATCGCGAGGGACGTGGAGGGGGACGATCAACAGATGCCCGCGGTGGCTTTCATTACCGCGCGCGGGAGGCGGCCAGGCTATTCCTTCGCGCGACCACCTCGCGGAGACACGCGCGCCTCGTGCGTCTTCGTCTGTCTCGCGCTCTACCCGCAGGCTCTCGTGCCGATTCGTTCTGCCTTGAATATATTGGACCCTAAACGCTGTCAAGCTGTGCTGCACTTGCTGGGCGTACGCGTGCTGGAGGTGTAGCGCTGTTGTGTACTGCTGCGACGGGCACCAAATCGAGCGCCTTTCGATATCTGTCTGCTCATTCGTGAAACTGTGCAGGCGCGTGAGCGGGGCGTGTTGTTTTGGCAAATGTCTTCTAATGACTGCGTCTCGATGGAAGTGACACTTTCGCCATCATTGTCGTTCTACAGAATGGGCGGAATACAATTGTATAAAATAAAATACGATTTCTTGTTAATACGATAAATAATTTAATTTAGCTGAGAAAAAAAAGATATCTTCCTTGTACTTCCGGCATTTTCATCTGAGTGCGGGATGCTATTGTCCGAAGAAGTTGCATTGTAAGTTCTAATGATTAAGGTCACAAAACACATCAATATATTTAATTCACTATTCTTACGTGAAATAAAACAGACTTAAGTCAACGCACGAGTTCATATTCAATCTAGCGATATTTTCGCAGGCGCCACACCAATAACGAAAGTGGGAAAAGAAACACAATCTCTCGACCTTGAACTTGTTTTGGCTTTTCTGTTCTTTTTTTTTCTCTGCTTCGCCCGAAATGCAAGATAAGATGCTCTAAACGACGTAATTTGTGCAATTCCCGCGATGTTATTGGTTGTTCTAGAGGCCGTAAAAGCTATCCGCCGGACAACTTGCACGTGAAATTGTATTCTATGCCACAGTGCGTCCTTTTAAGATTAAAGGGCTGAATTTACGAAACGTTTCGTTCGTAAGCGTGCTTTTCTATTGGTTGGCCGCCTTCTGCAATAATATGTTTAGCATCACGGTTGGCTAGAATTTACGCTAACAAAGAATTGTAGTGTAAGAGCTTTTTGTAATTACCGGCCCAAGATTCGACGAAAAGTACGAAATTCAGCTACAGTGCAAATCGTCACTTTCAAGCACGTGTATATTTCTTCAAGAACTTCGGAAAGTTTGGGGGCTGAGTAGATATTTCTATGGGCAGAAGACCTCAGCTTTCTCCGATGTTAAGCATCCTGCAGGTATTCATTCATTCATTCATTCATTCATTCATTCCAACATACTGGGGTCTCAGAAGGTTGACAGAGAAATGAGGCGTACAAGATACAATGCAAGGCACAAGGTAAAATACGAAGAGATCAGTCACTGATGCACAATGCACGAAATGAATTCATCATGTGATGGAGATGGAACGTGACCAGGTAATTCATTCTAGTGATCTGCAGTCCGGGCAAATAAATAGGTAAGAAAACATATTTGCCGAAATCAAGGAGAAATGGGTTGAGAGCATGTTCGTTTATCGTATATGTGGGTCTGGCGGGCCTGGAACACCTGATTTTACACTGAAAACAGAGGATCGATAAAAGTTTAACCACACATATCGAGACCAGTCCGAGAGAAAATGAGAAAGTAAGTGATGCAGTTAACTAAGGCATGGCTGTTAAGAATTATATAATTCATTTTGTTCATCCCCTTAGAGTAAGTGCCACGGTCAAATACGTTTGATATATATATATATATATATATATATATATATATATATATATATATATATATATATATTGCATCCACTTGGTTATCAATGCCGAGCTTGAATGCCATCATTAGCGAATACAATCAGCTGGGTAATAGTGCCGAAGCCGCGAGTTACGCTGTGTTGAGCGTCACATAAGACAGTATTTGCTCCAAATACCCAGGAACATGTTTGCGCATTATGTGTTCTAATAACTTGCACTAGCGGAATGCAAGAGAGATCAATCTGTAGTTCGAAAAGCTGTTCCAGGAATTGTGTTTGAAATATTATACCTGAGTAACGACTCGTCTATAATTATTAAATGGTGAGAAATAAGTTGTCACTATTATTGAAACAACCTTTCTTTAGGGAATCTAAATTAATTATGAAATTTAACACACCCTGGTTAGATACAACGATATCACCAATGTAGCTGTCTGATTGACCACCAAAAAGATGAATTTCGGAGTTGTCGCATGCAAACACAGATTCCATGGTAGGTATTAATACAATCTATGGTATTCGAAAAATCGATTGTAACTGTGCCATTTATTACGATTGAATAAGTATAATGAGAAAAAAAAGAATACACTAGCTAAGCTCAAAACTCAAAATCAGATATAAGTAGCTCAGCAGGCCCAAATTGCGAAATGGCAGAAGAGCGGGACCCTGCACTGGGTAGGTCATGTAAGCCGCCGAAAATCAGAATCCGTGGCTGAACATTCATTATTGCTGCCACCTGTGCACTACGGCTAGAATTTTCCCTAGTTCGGTTGCTTTTTAAAGGGATGACCATGGGCTTAGCTCCGCGTCCACACTCAACCACGAACTGTACTGACGGGGTACACTATATTGGCATAAACGGCTACTCATGTAGAAGCAAAGGCGTGATAAGCGAGCAAACTTCTGCAAATGGCGGTTATCAGAACGTTTACAAAAAGCGCTGTCTGCGTAATAAAGGTGGGGAAAATAAGCAGGAAGTTGCCGGACACTGCAGAATTCTTTTGCATTCTTTAATGCGCTTTAACCAGTGTATACGCTGCCAAAAACTACAAGACATCGTGTTCTCATGCGCTTGTTCATGGTATATCCAGACGCCACTGTAGCGTAGGAAGTGACTAAGTAACCCTGTTCGTGAAGAAGTTGCAGTTATGAGAAATTCTGTACTTTTCGTCTTTTGTGTAGGCTGTCCATGGATAAGTTGCTAATGCGTGTGCAGTAATGAGTATTTGAATAAATTTCTTAAATGTAAGTCTTAAATGGCTTTTAGAGAGCTTTTCTCGAGCGTGCTTTCTAATTCCGTTCGTATAGTTTCTCATATTCACAATGGTCCCTACGAATCTCTTCTTGTTCATATTTCTGTGAAATATTTGCATACTCGAGGTGTCTGCCAGCGCGGAACCTCCGCACTGTTTATCGGCTTTATCGATGGCGAAAAGACACTCAAGTGGCGGACATGTTTTTTCACGCAGGTGTGGTTTCAAAATCGGAGAACGAAGTGGCGGAAGAAGCACGCCGCCGAGATGGCCACGGCCAAAAAGAAGCACGACAACGAGGCCGAGCAGCTGCGCCACGACGACGTGTCGGACCAGGAAATGGAGCACGGCGACGCCAAGAAAATGCGCCAAGAGGACCCGCTGCTACGGCACCACCACCGCGACGACCGCCGGCCCGACAGCTTAGCCTCCATTTAGGCGTCCCGGCTACATCCGCTTACACACACACAGTGCAATACTCTTCTCCCCTCCCCGTGCATTGCCGTTCGCCCTGTACATAGTTATTCTCCCAGGAGACCCAGAGACTGTACATACTATAAGAGACTGTGTGCGCTTTCGCGCTCAGTGTGCCACACCTCAGGTTGAGTGAGAGAGAAAAAAAAGAATCACCAAAGGGACAAAGACTGTGCGAAGCGCGCGCACGGCGTCGGCTGCGTCCGCTCGCCTGCTCTTTGGGACTCGTCTTCCATGCGCCTCCTTCATGGACTCTGAGGCTGTGGGAGGGCCGCCCGCCTGGCCACAGCCCAGTGAGAGGACTCAAGTTCACAGTCGCGCCCTTCTAGCTGCGCGCACCTCGTCGTCGCTGGACATCCAGCACGCTGGCAGCGCAAGTTCGCGCGCGACTTGCGGGTGCAGGCCGTCGGCAGTGGGTTCGCGCGCCTGTGCCAGGAGTCCTGCTGCCCTGTCAAGTGCGCGGCCATGCTTGCTTCCACCGGTGTATAAAAGAACGCGGTACGTCGCGGCCCGTCGCACATGTCAGTTCCTTGTACACTTGGAGATGTCACACTCGAACTGACGCTTCCGACGACGCGCGAGAGATAACAGAGGCGACATCTTTGAACGAACCACCGCGAAAGACGGGACGCGGCGAGTGGCGAACAAACACGGTCCCGTTTTTGGCTGTGTTTCCTTCAAAGACGTTGCCTTGCCGGGTAGCTCGGATTCAGACCTTAGTGCACGACAGAGGAAGTCGACAATGCGCCCGCGTGTGCTCAGCGTGGCGCGATCGTTGTATAGATTGATGACGAAAGCATCTGCTGTTGCATGCAGCCGTGGTTCTTTGGTTAGGTCTTTCATATGAAATACGTATCGTGCATGCATCTGATACCGCCAAGTTCTGTTAATATTGCAGCGCTCCTAGCGTGTATGTCTGACATCGATTGATAAGTGAATGAGGATCGATGTGATATGCGTGGTATATCTGTTTCGAGTAGTTGCGCTACTGTCCAGGCTTTCCGTTGTTGTCGTGCACCAGCGTATAAGTGCGGCCAGAGAAAGGTAAAATAGGGTCTGATAAGTGAATGAGCAAAATGAAGGAACGCTATCTTTGCTGATACTTTTAGAATGATTAGTTGTATTCTCAATATGTGCGCATATAAAAGAACACTATTTAAATAATTATTTTTAATGTTAAGATGTAAAACAAGGTTGAAGTTCTTGTTGACGAAAGCTCAACACTATGTTCTATTCATGAAAAACTGCTTGAAATGACTCATCAGCGCTCAATGTATTTGCCATAGTTGCGTCGTTGTTCAATGTTTAACTCCAACCGAGATGCCTACTAGCGTTTCTTCCCTGCGTTCGTACACCACTGTAATACATTCATCCGGAGATTAATAAACTAAATTATTGCGCTATTGATTCTTTTTTGGATTTCAAAGGACACTTAATACAACCGAATCTTTGAAAGCAGGGACAGCATCACGAAAGAGGAAAATGGCGGTACTGCAAAATACTCAAGCGTGACAGCACACTCGTGCTCTGTACAACCAGTGCGACAGAACAACACATGTGAAAGGCTTGCGGGCAAATCGTTATGCATGAATGCGACTTTCTTGCATGTGACTAAGTACTCTGTGGTGTAATTTTTTACAGATCGTTGCGAAAGTAATGTAAGATATTTCTATAAGTAAGTGCAATTTAGGTTATGTGTTCAAGGTATGAACCGACGCAGCGACAAAGGATCCGCAACTCCGGAATTATTTCGTTGAAGTCCAAACAAGACAAGTGGGTCACAGATATGTGGGGCTTGGATTGATCAACAATCGGGAGAACAAAAAGTAGTCAGCTTAAGAAAGCCGTTTCGGCAAGTGAACTTGTATTCGTCGGGGCTACGACTTGTCTTCGCCCACGTTGTCTTTGTCAGGGCGCTGTCTTCGCCTCCTGGCGAATACAACTGCCATTGTCGAAACGTTCAATAAGGGTCGAATCTGATCGCTCACTGTCGGTTAATTCATTCAGCAGTGGTTATACAACATTCCTTCAGGGAGTAAGCGGATATAAAAGCTGTGTTGTGAGAATCGAGCCGTTCATTTAGTCACGACGACTTGCTGTTAGCGCATCCTACGCCCGAGTAACGTCACCCAGCGGAATCCAGTAGACCAAATAGCGTGACGTCCCTGTCGGTTGTGCCTGACTTGTAACCCTTTTCCCATAGGACACAGCGTGAGTGAAACCCCGTTTGGGAAGCCTGCAGGCGAGCATCGTGTTATGTGTCTCCCACCGTGTCCTTTGTTTGCATGGCTTCGAGTGTACTGGCGTGCACATGTAAATCGATGCTGTGACTTAAACTTGCACGTGGATGGTTACTCTCTAGTGTAGGAAACTAATGTAGAACATTCGTCATCTTTCTTCAAATGAGGATATGTCATTCAAGACATGAGAAAAAATAATTACTGGGAAAAGAGAGGAAGTGACAACTTTCTTGACGAGGCAGAACGCTTCCTTTTTTTTTTCTTCCTGTTTAAAAAAGATATTTAAGTTCAGTAGTCCTAGTTCGCAACCTTGTGCTGATCGTTGTGTTCACCGAGCCTTGTGCAGAAGTTGGTGACGTAAGCCGTGCGGACGTCTTCGATTCAAAATATTGTGACATAGTGCGTCACGCTAAAGCTAAAAGTATCCCTACGCACAACTCGTGGTGCTCCGCGCCTTCCTTTCTTTTTTTTTTCCTCCGTGCGTGATTAGTGCATGTTTCTCGCTGGACGAAGAAACCAACAGGCCACATTAAGAAAGCTACTGTCGTGTCTAGATGATACGGCGAAGCTTTGCACAACAACGGCGTTCCTTGTGATCTCGACAATGCATACAGTTGGCGTCCAAATTGCTGGAGTACGCTGAAAATCGTGGCATTCTTGCCGTGTGTGCCACGCAAAGCTATTCTCAACGTTTGTGTCATTTTCTTTCTTTTGTTTTTTGTTTTTTTTTGTCTCTCCCTGGTGGATCAAAACTAATGGCGTGATAGCCAGTGTCGCTGTCCTGTCGCATCTGCACGCGCCACTGGGCTTTTGTGCTGGTTCTGTATATTAACATAAATGTGTTATTTACGGTGTCTTTTTTGCCGAAGCAATAAGAACAATAAAAAATGGCATCTTCCAAGGTATACAAAAGTTTGTTTTTTTTTTCCTCTGAAGAGATACGACTCGTTTCAGCCTCCTGTCACAGCATACGAGTATACAGTGTGTGTAAACATTCCAGTCATTTGCATGGCTGCGGCGCCGACCACACCCGTGGAGTGGTCGGATGTGCGCAGTAGTGCCCGTAAGTTAGTCTTTCCACAGTGTTCGTGATAAAAGAAATAACATATATAAAATCATATAACTTACCCTAATCACCTGTAAAGTATACAGCGCATTGATAATAAGCCGATGCTAGCGGGGCAAAAACAGATAGCTCCGATCTGTTCTAGTTAAACATTAAAAAATAGGGAGTTTTAGAATAGGGGCCCCAAAGAGCTTTGCGGGTGTTAGCGTTGGGGCACGTAGGAGTGAAGATTTTTAGAATAGGGTTTGACGTTTGCGGATAGCGTTTTGCGCTGACAGCGCCACTACGGCGTCAAAGAAAAACTATTAGAAATAATTAGATAAAATATACCATTTTATAATAGGAATAATAATTTTTACTTGCGTGTATTCGCGTTTAAGTACAATTTAGAGGTTATTCTCTGTAAGCAGCAAACAATTAGTTGCGCTTAGTTTTGAGCAAACCAACTTTACTAGCCTTCACCAGCCAAGCTTAGCCGTGTTAGGCCTACGAGCCATAAAATCCACAATCGAATTCAAGATCAGCGGCGTCTAATGAGTCAATCTTCATAACACACGCTAGTTCAGAGAAAGTGATAACCACACTCACTTCTCCTAGCATGCGAACTTCACGCGCTACCGCGAATCGAACCCAGTTTTGTGCTAGGTTAGAGCCGTCGCTTCGATGGGTGCCGCCATGTTTGCCGACGCAAAGCTTTTGGGGCCGCTATTTGGGCTCCCGCTAAATCGGTGAAATAGCGTTCCCAACGCAAAACCCAAACGGAGTTTGCGTCTTGCGCATGCGCAGTGGCTTCGACGCTATTTCTTTGGGGCCCCAAAACGTTTGGGGCCCCTATTCTAAAACTCTCTAATATATGGACTAACAGTTGTCTGAAGTGACATAAGCATTGTTATACAAGCTGGAAAAAAAAAACGCAGAAGCTGAGCTTGAACTGTACTAAACTTGGTTATTAAGGCCATTAGAATGTAGCACGAGGTATAGCACCAATGGTGGATTAGACGCAGTCGGTTTTTATCTCGAGCAGTGATTGCAGTATGTAAACTCGAGCATTTGAAGAAAATGTCGAGATAAGCTTTGGGAATGAGTGCGAGGTACGCTATACACATACGAACTGCGTTCACGTAGTCCACACGGAGTACACACGCACAAGCTGCCAATAGCGTTACTTTATCCAAGATTTTGTACAAGTATTGAGTTAAACTGTTCTTACCTCCACATGACCTATGACTTGGTCAGTTAATTAACCAGCGACTATGAAGTGCTGTGAAATATTGAACGAAGTGAAGCTGACACAATAATTCATACAAACTCAGAATCTGCACGGATCTGACCCCTCCTTCAAAAGTGAGTAATAACTAATTCTCACGGCCACGATTTCGTAGGGATGCCTTTTCAGGTTCTATTCATTTTCGCACTTTTTCAGTGATCAGAGCGGCATCCCTCCCGCGTTATCAATGGGATCAGCCGGCCGTGGAAGGTTAATGACAAGAGTGGCATAGAACCGAGTGGAAGGCATCGCTACCCGTTCGCTGCCCAACATTATGGTTGTTTGTTGATACTTTCATTCAAACTAAGTATACATGCGCCTTTCGGTGTTCGGGCAATTTTTTGAGACCACACTCTCTGCCGACCATCTTGCTGCGATCATGAACTAGTAAGAGCACGCTTATCTATATAAATTAATCGTTACTCATCATGCCACTTCAGGTAGCAATCGACTCACAAGAATGACAAAGATTGAATGTAGAAGGCTATTGGAAAGATAAGCGCCACTTGTGATGCCCTATCAAGAATCGAAAACAAGAAGATTACACAAAAGCGTGAGTGTTCGAAAAGGAAAGGCGACAAAAAGAAATATATAAGATGGAGACAATGGGGCGTTATGCCGGGACTACGCACAACTTAGCCTGAAAGCATGACGAGAGTTGATTATTGCTACGGAGCTCATTTTGCGACTATCCAGGTAATACGAGGGGCGCACCAATAGCGGCGCTTTCAGACGGGCGTTCCGCGTGCGCTCTCACACAGTTCACTGCGAGCGCGCGATGCCGTTCGTGAGAAACGTAGAGGGGCGCGACCTGCGGTGCGCGCGAGCTGGCCACCAACGGGTTCCTTGCATAACAAATTGAGTGCCAGGGCGGGCACAAAGGAGGTTGACCACATAATCGAAATATCTCTCGAGCTCCAGTGCGTGTGCGTGTCCCCGCCGGCGCGATCGCCTTTTCATCGCCTCCCTATCAACATCCTGTGCAACAAAAGAAAGCCACCGGCGAGCACGCACTTTTGTCACTGATAAATCTTCAGCTCTCTCTGACTCTTCACCGGGTATTAACAAATGGCGAGCGGTTGTTGTCGGCGTGCCCGGCGCTGGCAGTTCACCGGGCTTCCTCTTTGCGGCACATTGTCGCCGCGTGAAGCGGCACCAGAACAAAACGACAGAGCACGATCGCTGGTGCGGGCCCCGCGTGCGTGACTCCGCGCTCGTTCTCTCCCCGCCGCCCTTTGAAAGCGCGAGGTGCGAGAGGGGGGCCGGCTGGGCCCATTGTCGGTAGCCGTTCAACGCGGAGTCGCGCCGTGCACGCACCGGGGCCTGTGAAAAGATTTAATCGCTGTCCCCCCGCGTACTGACCGCCGCTCGGGCCCATTATATTTAAGGCCTATTAAGAGATGCCGGTGGTTTTCGCAGGCCGCATTGTGTCAGCCCGGTTGACTTCCGAGGAGGGCAGCCGATGATCGGCTGTTGACGACCACTGCGCCCCGACGGTGAGCACGCACGGCTGTCAGCGCGGCCTGAAAAGGCCGAGTCAAGCGGGGGCCGCGTCTCAAAGGACCCGACGGGCTCACCCACGGCTCGAAACGGAGCCCTCCGCCCCCCGCTTACCTCTCCGCCCTTTTTTGTCGCGTCACGCTTGGGTCCATATGGCCGCCTGTTCCTTGAAAGGCCGCTCGAGTTAATACCGCAAAATTTGTACACACTGGCTGGCCGAGCCCCGCGATCGGCAAGCGAGAACTGGGGACATCTGGACACGCTGAGGCGGCGCTTTCCCCGACGTGCAGAGAAGGCGAAGGAACACTCCGCACACTGTAGTTCTGGCATGCGCTGACTCGTCAAGCGGGTCGGCAGCAGAGGAGAACAGAACGTTGTCACATCCGCCGTGTTCCGTTAGTTTATCTCTCATTTTCTTGCCTTTCTGTTTATTTACAGGGCTCAGCACAGGCGTAATCGTTTAGCGGCAGCGATATCAGGAGGCGATTAAATAAGTAGGTTCACTGTCTTCATTACTCGCAAGAAATACTGGCGTAGCATATTGGCCGTGAACTTCTTGTAACGGAGCTTATAGGGTGGTTTTCAGAGAATCCGCAGCCTGTATAACCTAACGATCCTTTTCACTTGATTCTACTTCTTCGTTTCATCTACCACTCACGGCCGGCAGATTAAGATGATAACGTAGGCGGAACGCTGCTGAAACCACTGATGGCGCACGAAAAGGAAAATAATTGGAAGAGAATCACTACATAACACCGGCCCACGGTCCGCAGTCTATAGGACCGTGAGCGAAACTAACATCCAAAACAAAGTTATCCATGAGCGAGAAATCGGCAACCACATTTGCCCGCTACTTCGCCGGCGGCGCGTTTTGGCAGTCAGAAATCTGTCTGGCCACACTGATGGCCGGAGAGAGCGCCGGAAGAAGCGGCGCGAGGTGCCGGACGGACCGGGTTTCCGAGGTCGGGCCCTGGGGCGACTGCCTGTGCAACACGGCGTACAATGACACCCACTTAACAAAGCGGCCACTCTGGCAAAGCCCAAAGTCAAATAACAAAGGCGCGGGCATGGCAGCGAGCGCTAAATGGGGCAACGTCGGCCAGCGCGCGCGCGCGGCCATCGCCCAGGGGCTCAACCTTCCATTCAAACGAGTCAACATTATATTCCGATGGGCCGAAATACTCGATGACATTTCTGCCTTTTAGCTTGACAAACGACCGCTCCCCGGTCTTAATCCCTCGCCCTCTCCGGCTCGAGAAAGGAGCGAGGAGGAACCGAAAGGGCCCCGGACCCAGCCGAGCGCGCCGGCTCAATGGAACGAGACTGCGCAAACACGCGGCGACGGCGATGAGAAGGGTGTGGGGCACACACAGCGCGGCGGGGAGCTCGCGCGCGCGACGCAGAGAAAAGAAAGCCTTGATTTGTGCCGAGCAAGGCGCGCGAAGCCGTTGCTCAATGGAGCGGGGCCTCCGCGCGAGCTGCCGCTCGCTCCGGGGTCTCCGGCACCGCCTTGGGTTTCGCCTCTTGAGAGGATATCGGCGCGATGGCGAGCCCTCCAGGCGTTTCATTGAAATTTATTGACTTCCTTTTGAGTCTCTGGATCGCATGTCAGCGCGAGCAATTCTCTCCCCCCCCCCCACTTCTATTTTTTTTTCTTTTCGTGGTGCCCCCATCTGGACCCTGGCGCCACTTGAATGCCACGGTGCGCGATCGTCCTTGTCGAGCCGTGTCCGACAAGGTACGACGGCGCGATGGGCCCGTTCTCGCGCGGCCCCCTTTTCTGCTGCGGCAAGGGCCGGAAACGGCGAACCTGAATGCGGCCCTCGACCTGGGACCGGAGACTAAACCACGTGCGTCGGTGCAGATTACGTCCTCGACACCCCACACGCGCATGATAGCGCAAAATAAGTAAGTCGAAAGAACTTGTTTTCAAGACAATGTAGGCCTAGACAGGACACGCTAAACCTGCTATATATACTGTGCGCTTCACGAACTGTAAGGAAAACGCGAGTTAGAGATGGTGCGAAAAGGAGAGGATAAGCCTAACCGAAGAAATCATATCCATATTCGTGGTCATTCAACACGTACGCGACTTTATAGTTCCGTATGCGCACAGCGATCGCGGTGAACACTATAGTTTATAGACCTTTTTCACCGACTATAGTTGGCGCACTACAAAGGAGGTGGCACTTCCGGTCCACCTAACCATTTCTTCCCCCAAGCTCTACCTCAATGCCTCAGCGGCGGTTCGATTCCCGATCGCGGCTGCCGCCTTCCTATAGGGGTGGAGTGCAAGCACGCTCCAGCCCTTAGGTTTAGGTGCGTGTCAAAGGATCACAGGTGGTCAAAAGAAAACCGGAAACTCGCACTATACGGCCTCTTTCAAAGCCCGTGTGTTGTTTGGGAGGTAATATCCCATCATTTTATGGTAATATTTCCTGCCGCAAAATAAAGTGCATCGTATGTTGATTCGTGCACTGACACAGTGCGATGCCCACTTGATCAATGTTCAAAAGGTTTTCCCCTTCAGCGAATCTTCTATAATTAAAAGCTAGTTTGCGTTAGAACGCGCTCCCTCCTATGTCATATAAACGCAGACAACTGTAACACATGTGTAGCATAACGACGTTAGTACACCACAAATAAATAAATAAATAAATAAATAAATAAATAAATAAATAAATAAATAACTTAAAGATCAGGATAGAGAAGACTTGCAGCAGATCTATATGTTCGAATCCTTAGTACAGATCTTAATAAAGTCCTCGCGCATAAATGTGCGAAATGTAACCTATACCCATTGCGCAGCACGTACATATTTGAGTAAGACTGCTTCCTTGTTAGTGGACTGGCAGCTGTGTCATTCTCAAATCGATATGTGTTTTGAAATCAAGAGTTCGACGAAAACTCGTCTGGTCGCGATTGCTCATATAGTCAAGGGTAAAATGGACGCCGACCAATAACATTAAAAGAAAAGAAACCAAGACGTTTCGGCTCCCATACACAATGGGAAACGAAAAATGAAATGAAAGTAAACAATGAAATGAAAGTAAACGAAAGTAAACGTAAACAATGAAAGTAAACGAAAGGGGGGAGATGATTTTGTACGTGTGAATAGATGGCGCAAACAGCGGGCATAAACGGAAGGAAGGCTGCCGTCATTGCGGTTCAGCGTGGTATCAATAGTCTGGATTAGTGCTGGCCACTGAAAGTAATCTGACCTCGCGTTTGCATCTCGAGTCATTACTAATCCAGACTACTGATACCACGCTGAACCGCAATGACGGCAGCCTTCCTTCCGTTTATGCGCGCTGTTGGCGCCATCTATTCACACGTACAAAATCATCTCCCCCCTTTCGTTTACTTTCATTGTGAACAAGGCCCCCGTATGGGAGCCGAAACGTCTTGGTTTCTTTTCTTTCAATGTTATTGGTCAGCGTCCACTTTACCCTTGACTACGATATTTGTTTTAAAAGCTGATTAGCTCGCAGTGTTTTGCTAGGGCAATGGAGAAGCATTGAATGTGCCACTTGTAACCATGCTGAATGACGTTTTGCTAACTCTGCTTTAGTGTAGCTTCTGTCTTGTTATCGCGAATAAATAGGCCGAACGCACTTGCTTTCAAGACAATGCATGTAGGCATAAAAATGACGTGACAAAGCTACTGCTGTGCGCTTCGAGAGCTATGAAAAGCGCGAGTGAGCGATTTTGCCATTTATTTCCCTCCACAACTCCAGAATGAAAGATGGAACCACCGTCTATACCTCAAACCATGGTTTTTCTGTAGCGGCACATTTCCTGCATTTTTTTTTTTCTTAATGAAAGGCAACGTTCCAGGGAAGCTATGGTAGCCAGATACCTCGGAAGAATTATTCGGCTGTCAGTGATGCTCGTAAATATATTTTTTCCCTCTCTCTTTTTCGGGCATCTACGAACATCCACTCGCACTCACTCAAGCTATATCGAAACTCACTCGTGCCCACGCATGAGTGCAGCTCACTAGTGAATATGGCGACCGAGGGTAGTTTACATCGGTTACACACATACACACATTAGCAGATGAACAGCGTAAACGAGTGACGAGCGATATTACGTTTTTTTATGTAATTTCTATAGAAAGCTTCAAAACAATCATGTTCTAATTAAGCCGCAAGCGCGACAAAAACAAATAAATCATAACTGAACATTCTCGCGATAGTTTCTCCAGGAAATAACCAGATGACATTCCATCAAAAAAAAGTTACTAACACAAAAAACTATGAAGCTGTCGCTAGAAAACGATCATCAAATAAAGAGGACAGAAACGAAGAGCAAAGGACAGTCACGCTGCGTTTAATTCGGGGTCGGAAACTCTGTCCTGGAATCCCTGCCTTTCGGCACACGCACCGTCAGCGGTGCTTACACCAATTTATCAAGGCGTAAGATGCTTCAAACGATTGACATGCGTCCGTTACACGTGCTCTGAAGTTTTCTCCAAAGGTTCGTGTTATACGCGCAGTCGGCAACAACCAGCAAACCAGTGGTTTGCTCCGCCTCAGCGGGCGCGACGCGCTGCCGTCGTAGACAGGGCTGTTGGGAACTCGGCGCTGACGCCCGTGGTTGCACCTGGGTCGCAAGCCCCAAGAGTAGCGTTGGCCTGGCGGCCTGGGGTACAACTGGAAGCATCCGAAGGTCCCGGCAAAGCATGAGTCGACTGGTAACAACAAAACAACTTGTTTATTCTAACATCGCAAAGAGTTGGCGGTCAGGTTGACCGAAGTAGAGAGACGGGAGTGCACTTTACTCAACAGAAGAAATCGGAGCCCTCCTTTGGCGTCCGGGGGCAGCTGCTTTTATACTCTCGCAGTCGAGGGCAAGAAGGAACCCCTCTATAGACGAGCACGTGACTGTGCCGCTCGGGCACAATGGCATAAGGTGACGCATACTGTCGTGTCGCCGCCGGTCGGGCACAATGGGGAGGAGAAGGTGGCTCACACTGTCGTGTCGCCGCCGGTCGGGCACAATGGGGAGGAGAAGGTGGCTCACACTGTCGTGTCGGCGCCTGTCAGACCCCCTCGCTTCACAGTTGTTGGGATCTCCTCTCCCCGGCTGCCGCGCTTCGACAAGCGTGGGCACCAATATGCACATACACTCACACACGCACATGAAGACACGTGGCATCGGAACATGCCTGGACGCGCTTGGCGGGGAGGCGTAGCGGCGACGCCGAACGGGCCAAAATGTCTGCCGCTTTGATGCAGCCGCGCCGGCTAAACCGCGCGTCGTAGGCGAAACGTAACAGACCGCCCCGCCGGGGGAAGGAGATCCCGATGGACAGGGGACTGCATCCGCTGTCCGGAGGGATGTCGCTCGATGATGCTCATAACCGAAGTCGGGCGTCCCTCGGCGTTTCTTGAGCGCAGCGCACAGAGAAGGCCTCGTTCTCTCGTTCAGGTTCGCACAGGACACTGCAAAGTGACTTCGGGAGAGTTCACATTTTTGTTCTCGTTCCCGGCAAGCGTTAGAACTACGCTGAAACTCAACCGCTCAGTCAGCAAGCACGGCACAACCCTCACTAAGCCCTGCCAGGCTCTTTCCCCTTCTATACCACTGCCTAGTTCCTTACAGTAGTCTAGCAACACTTAGAACGCGTCCACAAATTGGAAAATTGCACTAGAAAGCATGTCATCACTTTGAAACACTAAACAAAAGCAATATGTTAAAAATCCTGCCTCAGGAAGAAAAACATCAGTAACAAACAATTTTGAGGCTGATTCCTACGTTAGGGGCTTCGACTTAAGCCATCGGCGTTACCGTTGAGACTCCCCTTTTTGTAACGCACCTCAAAGGAATATTGTTGCAAAGCGAGGCTCCAGCGCAGGAGGCGGCCATTTTTGGGAGAGATGGTCTGCAGCCATTGGAGAGGGCAGTGATCCGTCTCAATGATAAACCTCGAGCCGGCTAGATAGCATGACAATTTCTGAACGGCCCACACGATACATGCACACTCTTTCTCGATGGCGCTATACGCCTGCTCACGACTGGTCAGCTTACGACTAGCATACAGGACGGGGTGTTCTACTTCTCCATTTTCCCGTTGGCACAGTACAACGCCCATGCCTCGCTCACTAGCATCGCACTGAACAACGAACCCTTTTGTATAGTCTGGCGATCGTAGCACAGGCTGGCTTGTTAGGGCACTCTTTAGGGCGCTAAAAGCTCTTTCCTTTGTCTCGTCCCAGACGACTGTTTGAGGCTCTGTTTTTCTTAGAGCATCCGTCAGGGGAGCCGCGATATCAGAGTACCTGGGGATGTACCTCTGATAGTAGCCGGCGACACCTAAGAACGACCGAATATCGGTCTTCGTGCGCGGTTGCGGGAAGTCTCGCACAGCGGCCACCTTTATTTCAGAGGGGCGGCGACGACCCTGACCAATCACGTGACCGAGGTAGACAACCTCGGCCTGTGCTAACTGGCACTTAGGAGCCTTTACTGTCAAGCCCGCTTCGCGCAGGCGGGTTAGCACTGCCCGCAAGTGTGCCATATGCTCAGACCAGGATGCGGAGAATATCGCTACGTCGTCTAGATACGGTAAAGCGAATTCTTGCTGTCCCCGCAACACTTTATCCATGAGGCTTGAAAAACAGTATGGCGCGTTCTTCAAACCAAAACTCAACACTTTAGGACGGAATGTTCCCATTGGTGAAATGAACGCCGCATACCTACTAGCCTCTTCTGTAAGAGGAACCTGCCAATAACCCCTGACAAGATCTAGGGTGGAAATAAACTGAGCGCTACTAACTTTCTCAAGGCGCTCCTCGATGTTAGGGATCGGATAAATTTGATCCTTAGTGATGGAATTAAGCCTGCGGTAGTCGACGCAAGGACGAGGTTCCTTGCCCGGTACCTCAACTAAAATCAAAGGGGAGGTATAATCACTCTCACCTGCCTCAATAACACCGAGCTGTAGCATTTTCTTTACCTCAGCCTCCATAATATCGCTCTGGCGGGGTGACACCCGGTACGCCTTGGATCGTACTGGCTCTGGGGAGGTAAGTTCTATGTCATGAGTAAGGACAGAAGTCCTACCAGGCCTCTCAGAGAACAGACCTTGAAACTCTTGTAAGAGCTGGTGTAATTCGGTTTTCTGCTCACGCGACAGCGATGCTCCACTGACTAAGTCACTAATGACTTGACCGGTGTCTTCCCTGTTCGTCACTGAGCCTAGTCCCGGAAGCTCGACCGGAAGCTCTTCAGGAACGTTTACCATCATGCACACCACTGCTTCCCTTTGTCTATAAGGTTTGAGCAGATTACAGTGGTAAACTTGCTGTGCTTTCCGCTTTCCTGGCAGACTTACCACGTAGTTAACGTCCGATAGTTTCTGAACAATCCGTGCTGGGCCCTCCCACTGCACGTCTAGTTTGTTGTTTAGCGATGTGCGCAAT
Source organism: Dermacentor variabilis (assembly GCF_050947875.1). Classification (NCBI taxonomy): domain Eukaryota; kingdom Metazoa; phylum Arthropoda; class Arachnida; order Ixodida; family Ixodidae; genus Dermacentor; species Dermacentor variabilis. Next base: position 241,273,615 of record NC_134568.1, on the reverse strand, counting down.
ATCATGACCTCATCGCCCACCTCAAAACGACGGGCCCTGGCTGTCCGATCATAATAAACCTTGGCCCTCTGCTGGGCCTTTGCCATTGCTTCACCTGACAACTCCTGTGCCCTTCTTAAGCGTTCGAGGAGCTTAAGCACGTACTCCACCACGACTGGGTCGTCGCCCCTGCCTTCCCACGATTCTCGAAGCATGCGAAGCGGAGACCGAAGCGAGCGACCGTACACCAGCTCAGCTGGCGAAAACCCCGTAGCTGCATGCGGCGCGGTCCTTAATGCAAACATCACCCCAGGCAGACACAGCTCCCAGTCAGTTCGATGTTCAAAACACAATGCTCTCAACACGCGCTTCATGACGGAGTGGAGCTTCTCAACGGAATTCGACTGTGGGTGGTACACTGAGCTGTGTAGCAGCTTTACCGCACACCTTTCGAGAAAAGTTGTCGTCAAAGCGCTAGTAAACACTGTGCCCTGATCTGATTGGATTTCCGCAGGAAAACCAACTCGCGCAAATATGGACAGTAGTGCATTGACTATCTCAACTGAGCTGAGTTCTTTAAGCGGCACTGCTTCAGGGAACTTTGTCGCTGGGCAGATCACAGTCAAAATGTGTCTGTACCCCGTGGCTGTTACCGGCAGAGGTCCCACTGTATCAATAACGAGCCGTCTAAAAGGCTCCGTAATGATAGGTACCAACTTCAACGGCGCCCTCGATTTGTCCCCTGGTTTGCCCACCCGCTGACAGGTGTCACATGTCCTCACGAAGTGGTCTGCGTCCCGAAAACACCCTGGCCAATAGTACTCTTGCAAGAGACGGTCCTTAGTTTTCTTAACTCCAAGGTGTCCGGACCACGAACCCCCATGCGTCAAGCGCAACAGATCCTGACGATAGCATTGAGGAACGATCAGCTGATCGAACTCCACTCCTCTGCGGTCTAGATACTTCCGGTACAGGACTCCACCTCTTTCCACAAAACGCGCATTTTTCCTGGCGATACCTTCCTTGACATTGCAGCGTATGTTTTCTAGGCTACCATCCTTTTTTTGCTCGGCTATCAAAGCCGACCGGCTGACTTTTAGCAACCTATCAAGTCCGTCTGACGTAGGCGCGATGAGCAAATCTGCAGATAGCTTTTCTAACTTTCCCGCATCGGGATTTTCCTCTCCGGTATCTGGTGCCTTTAACGTTACAGACTCAAGTTTATTCAGTTCGGGCGTGCTCTGAATATCGGCTTGCTGCGCCTCTGACCCTTTCTCATTGTTTGATAACGTCGGCCCCGCAACTACTGCCTTTGCAGCGAGCTCCCGAACCTTCGATCTGGTTAAGGCCTGAACGCTAGCCTCACCAAACAAAAGCCCCCTCTCGCGCAGGAGGTGATCGGACCTGTTTGAAAATAGGTACGGGTACTGGGGGGGCAGCATAGATGACACTGCCGCCTCCGTCTCAAGCGCTCCGAAAGGTCCTTCAATAAGCACTTTTGCTACCGGCAGACACACGCTATGAGCTTCCACGGCTTGCTTGATCCATGCGCACTCGCCCGTGAACATATGGGGTTCTACGTAAGAGGGGTGAACTACATCCATCGTAGCTGCGGAATCGCGAAGCACTCGGCACTCTTTCCCGTTCACGAGGAGGTCTCGCATGTAAGGCTCGAGAAGCTTCATGTTCTCGTCAGTGCTGCATAATGAAAAAAACACAACTTTTGGTGTTGTTTCCGGACACTGCGCCGAAAAGTGACCCGGCTTCTGGCACGTATAACAAACGCGCGCTTGCCTCATCTCGAACCGCTTTCTGCGTTCGGCTTCGGCTGCCGCCGTCTCCTTAGGTTCGGTCGCACTGCTTTCACTCGCATCCGCACTACGTGTGTTCCCCTTTGCTCTCATGGGTGTGAACTTCGGCCTCTCAAACTTCGAGCCAAATTCACCCTTTTGACCGTCCTTAGCTCCGCGAGCCCGACGCGTCACAAACTCCTCGGCTAGCTCAGCGGCTTTAGCCACCGTACAAACGTCTGGCCTATCCAAGACCCAGTACCGCACGTTCTCCGGTAACCGACTATAAAACTGTTCTAGCCCGAAACACTGCAGAACTTTCTCGTGGTCACCAAACGCTTTCTCTTCTTTGAGCCACTCCTGCATGTTTGACATAAGCCTGTACGCAAACTCTGTGTATGACTCACTTCTGCCTTTCTCATTTTCCCGAAACTTCTGACGGAACGCCTCCGCTGACAGCCTGTACTTTTTTAGCAGACTCGATTTCACTTTGTCGAAATCCTCTGCCTCCTCTCTATCCAAGCGAGCGACTACGTCGGCCGCCTCGCCGGGTAACAAAGTGAGCAAGCGCTGTGGCCACGTTTCCCGAGAGGACCCCTGCTTCTCGCACGTTCGCTCAAAGTTAACCAGGAACAAACCAATGTCCTCTCCAAGCTTAAACGGCCGCATCAGGTCAGTCATTTTGAACAATACTCGTTCTCCTGCACCGTGTGCCTGACTTCCATTACGAGCGCGTTCCATCTCTACCTCGAGACGCTTCATTTCCAAAGCGTGGTCGCGCTCTTCTTTTTCTTTCTCTTTTTGTTCTTTACGTTCTCGCTCCTGTTTTTTTGCAGTCTCCCTCTCCTCAATGGTCTCAAGGCACTCCGACAGCTCGTCATCCTCAGCTTCTAACTCAAGAATAGCCCTTAGCAGTTCAGGTTTTCTGAGTTTGTCTGAGACATCCAGACCCAACTCTCTTGCAAGCTCCAGCAATTTCGGTTTGCGCAACGACTTCAAATCCATGGCTGCTCTGAATGCTGCTTTCTCTACTGCCTATTATTGTCTTGCCGCAATCTAACCCGGCAGCAACGACAACCACAATTACCAGCTCTGTTTCTGACACTAACAAAAGCCTGGCAAAGCTCAGAAGAAGAAAGTCCCGCACTCACCAAACCTCGCAGCCAAGAGTTCAGCGCAGTCGTTCCGCTGCAGGCAACCAGTCATCACACAGGGCTCGTTGCACTGCTCCCGGATCGTTGTTGAGCTGCTCAGCATACAGTCAACTGCATCTCTTCGCTGCTGGCCTCCGTTGTCGCGATCTCACCGCTGGCAGACAGTTGTTGGGAACTCGGCGCTGACGCCCGTGGTTGCACCTGGGTCGCAAGCCCCAAGGGTAGCGTTGGCCTGGCGGCCTGGGGTACAACTGGAAGCATCCGAAGGTCCCGGCAAAGCATGAGTCGACTGGTAACAACAAAACAACTTGTTTATTCTAACATCGCAAAGAGTTGGCGGTCAGGTTGACCGAAGTAGAGAGACGGGAGTGCACTTTACTCAACAGAAGAAATCGGAGCCCTCCTTTGGCGTCCGGGGGCAGCTGCTTTTATACTCTCGCAGTTGAGGGCAAGAAGGAACCCCTCTATAGACGAGCACGTGACTGTGCCGCTCGGGAACAATGGGATAAGGTGACGCATACTGTCGTGTCGCCGCCGGTCGGGCACAATGGGGAGGAGAAGGTGGCTCACACTGTCGTGTCGCCGCCGGTCGGGCACAATGGGGAGGAGAAGGTGGCTCACACTGTCGTGTCGCCGCCGGTCGGGCACAATGGGGAGGAGAAGGTGGCTCACACTGTCGTGTCGCCGCCGGTCGGGCACAATGGGGAGGAGAAGGTGGCTCACACTGTCGTGTCGGCGCCTGTCAGACCCCCTCGCTTCACAGTTGTTGGGATCTCCTCTCCCCGGCTGCCGCGCTTCGACAAGCGTGGGCACCAATATGCACATACACTCACACACGCACATGAAGACACGTGGCATCGGAACATGCCTGGGCGCGCTTGGCGGGGAGGCGTAGCGGCGACGCCGAACGGGCCAAAATGTCTGCCGCTTTGTTGCAGCCGCGCCGGCTAAACCGCGCGTCGTAGGCGAAACGTAACAGGGCTGAGCGTATAGTGAAAATGTGGCCTTCATCTGATGCGGCATTTCATGATACTGCTGGCAGTCCTCCTGAAAAACAATGAAGCCTTTTCGCGACAGTGATGTTGATACAGTGAAAGAAGAGAGTCTCCCGCCACCTCTAGCGCCTAGTCAAGGATGAAATCGGCTGGTTCGATTTAAAGAATGACACCGGAGATCGCAATATTGTCTTGACACATCTTATCTCTTTTTCTGTTGTAAGGACACGTCTGTTGGCAGTGTGATCTTTCCACTGCCGTATGCCGCAGCCACTTGACATCCCCATTATAAATCAGACGATGTAATATATTCATGTGGTATTGCTAGTTAGTGCGCCGACTGCAAGAATTAGATGTTGATGCGCCACATTTACGATCAACGCGCATTCTTTTCGGCAAGAGCAAGAAGCCATACCCCTTTCGCCAGTACGCACAGACTTTTGTTCCTGCAAGGAGTTGCGTCAAAAATCACAATTTCGCCGCAGAAAGGAAATTAAACGTGATTAAAGGTGTTCGAATGTGACAATTTTCGAATCTACTGGGATAGAAATATTGGAGAAAATACAACCTTCAAATATTGAAGGCTGGGACCTGGCTGGCTTATATAAATGATTTGGCCTCCTTTATTGATGAGAACGTGAAAATTAACCTTTTTGCCGATGATTTCGTGTTCTGTCTGATATCAAAGCCTGCTGAATGCTGCTTTGAATGATGTTTCGTCTTGGTGTGACATATAGGGGATGTCACTGAACTTTGAGAAGACAGTATTTATGAGCATCACCGGGGAGAAGACGCCTCTTTCGTTTAACTACACCCTCAACACTACATCTGTGACTCAGGTCACGAAATACAAATATTTAGGCGTAATCATTAACAACCAGCCTACTTGGAGTGATCACATTTGCTTTAGAACCTCATCTGCTATGAAAAAACTCGGGTTGTTAAAATATAAGTTAAGGGGACGCACCTGCCAGTGTGAAGAAGTTAGCTTATGAATCTATTGTTAGGCCAAAACTTGAGTATGCCGCTGTGATGTGGGATCCTCACACGAAAAAAGACATCGCACAGAGTGAGAATGTTCAGAGGTGCGCCGTGCGATTCATCTACAACAAATACACAAATTGTGACTCTCAATATCTAATCATGAGAACTAATCAAATAAAGCTTCTCTGTACCAGAAGAAAAATAGCGAGGATAGAATGCACTCCTTGTTACATGAAAAGCTCGACACACACACACACACACACACACACACACACACACACACACACACACACACACACACACACACACACACACACACACACACACACACACACACACACACACACACACACACACACACACACACACACACACACACACACACACACACACACACACACACACACACACACACACACACACACACACACACACACAACTATAGCTTACCACCTCATTTCGCAAAAACAAATTCCCCACAGGTTCTCATTTTTTCCGAATACAATAACTGAGTGGAATTCACTAGCTGAAGAGCTCATGAACTATCCTCATTTTTGTCAGGAATAAACTGATTCTGATTCTTATTCACGTGTGGATCCGAAACCTTAAAAATGCCATTAACGATATCTTTAACCTCTAATAGAGGGTTTTCTGCCACTTGCATTGTGATCCTTTTGGAGGTGCCAGATACGTAATGTATCTGGAATTGTTTTATATCTATATGCATATATCTTAATATATATGTACATTGCTGTTTGTACAGTGCATTGTATTCCTTCTTTGAATTTGCCCTTCCTGTTTGGACCAAAAAGGTCTGCAGTATCATGTAAATAAATAAATAAATAGGCTGCGTACATGGGCTGCATACATTATGAAACCTTACAATTTTTTAATACGGCACCACACTACGCCGACACTAGTGCCGCCGCGGTGCCATGCACATGCCGCAACCGCTGCTGCAGCCACGCCGGCACCTCCGACGCCGGTGGCGTTATAACACAGAAGCCCAGGCAACGTGCACATGCAGGCGCCGTCGCCACCCTCTTTCCCCCCTCTCATTATTCGTCAAGCAGGGGCCGTATAACGTAAAACTATCCCAATTTGTTTTATTCCAATCTCCTGACGTGAAATTTGCGTAACCGCCGACGGAAGCATCGGGTGGTGACGCGCAGTGTTGTCTGAACAGGCCAATCAAACATTCTCCTCATTTATAGGAGGTCACTTTTGTTTGCTTTAAAAAGGAATAACATGGCATACACTGAGCAGCTTGTCTTATCTAATTGACTGACAAGAGGCGAGGAACACGCTCAAGTGGAGAGGGATTCGATGGGGCCGAGCCAGCGAACTGAAAATCCATAACCGGATAAAGAGGGTTGTGCCGGCGTCTGCGATTGGTCTGCTTTCCCTTGCTTAGCATGCGGTGACTGGTCGAAAATCGCGGCGGCATGCAACGGAAGGTTAAGAATGCCGCTAAAACTGATCCTCAGCAAAGAAGAGTTGGCAGAGCGAGGTCGTAAACGTGCCGAAAGTGCTCGAAAACGTTACACGGCCACGTAGAAGTTTTATTGTACTCAAATAAACCCATGCTCTCCGGCAGGTGCGAGTAGCCAGTGCCTGACGGATCGACGGCAGCCATCTTTTATTCCTTTCAGAACTAGGCAGCCTGCGGCTATTCAGAAAAAAAAATTCAGTTTTGTTCGGCATATTAATGCATCTTTAACTCGTACACGTCACTTTGACGCAGTGAGTTTTGCGGTTTTGTGACGTCGCCTGACAGGCAGGAGAAGGGGGTGCAGCCCTTCACTTTTGACCAATAGACGAGGTCTAATGGTGAAAAGGCGTCGAATCATCACAAATAACTATTTTTTCTTTTGTTCGGTCCAATCATGCATAATCAGTGTGCAACGTTATATCAGATGGGGAGCTATCGCGGTTTTCGTGACGCCGCGTGACAAACAAGTGAAGTGGTGGTGGTCCAAAAGCGTTTTTGACCAATCGTGGAGGGCTGATTGCAGAATTGAAATAGAAAAGTTTGGAACAGCGTTACGTTATTTAAAATAAACAGGGGCGCTATAACGTAAAACTATTCCAAACTTTTCTATTCCAATTCTGCTGTCAGCCCTCCACGATTGGTCAAAAACTTGTTTCGACCAACCCCACTTCACCGGTCTGTCACGCGACGTCACGAAAACCGCGATACCTTCCCATCTGATATGATGTGTACACACTGATTATGCATGATTTGACAGAAAAAAGGAAAACAGTTATTTCTGATTCGACGCCTTTTCGCCATTAGCCTCCGGCTATTTGTCAAAAGTTTTCGGGCTGCACCCACTTCACCCGCCTGTCATACGACGTCACAAAGCCGCGAAAACTCACCGCGTCAAAGTGACGTGCACGCATTAAAGATGCATTAATATGCCGAACAGAACTGAATTTTCTTCTGAATAGCCGCAGGCTGCCCCGTTCCGAAAGGAATAAAAAATGGCTGCCGCCGATCGCTCAGGCGCTGGCTACTCGCCCCTGCCGAGAGCATGGGTGTATTTGTGCATAATAAAACTTCTTGCGTGGCCGTGTAACGTTTTCGAGCACTTTCGGCACGTTTACCACCTCATTCTGCCAACTCATTTTTGCTGAGTGCCCCTTTTAGCGTCATTCTTAAGCTTCCGTTGCATGCCGCCGCGATTTTCGACCAGACCACCGCAAGCTAAGTAAGGGAAAGCCGACCAATCGCAGACGCCGGCACCAAGTGCTCTCAACTGAGAGGCAGTTACTGCGCTGCACTTTACCCCAATTTTCTCCTTCCATAAACAAGAATCTCTATCTCTCTCTCTTCATCCGATTATCGATTTTCAGCGCACTGGCTCTGCCCCATCGAATCCCTCTCCACTTGAGCGTTCTCCTCGCCTCTTGTCAGCCAATTAGATACGACAAGCCGCTCAGTGTAGGCAATGATGTTCGTTTTTCAAGCAAACTAAAGTGACCTCCTATGAACGAGGAGAGCGTTTTATTGTTGTGTTCAGGCAACCCCGCGGGTGACCGCCCGGTGCTTGCGTCGGTGGTTACGCAAATTTGACGTCAGGAGATTTGAATAGAAACATATTGGAATAGTCTTACGTTATAGGACCCCACTAAGTGCCCTTCCTATATATATATATATATATATATATATATATATATATATATATATATATATATATATATGCGTTTCTCGTACAATGCTGAATTTGTGTGGTCTAATTTGGACCCAAGATATTAAACATGCATTTGGAAGTTGGAGTGGTAGAAGCCTGCTTCACTTAAACCGCGGATCGGCCCACGCATTCCTCTCTACACGCCGTGATACAGAAGGAAGCCGGCCAGGGTACACGTAGCACCCCGGGAACGCATGGCCGGTACTGCCAAATCTCTGGGATCGGCGCACATATTCGTATCGCCCATACGGAAGTAAGCCGGCCAGGATGCCCCCTGGGAACACATGCGGGGGATGCATACAGTGGCTGGAGTTAAGCAGCTTCGCTGTAATATTTTCAATTTGTAAGCAAATGTAACTGTTTCGTCGAGCTCACCTGGCAGCAAAGGCTTACTTGCCGTACTTACCTATATTGCATGCCAACAATAGGAATTTAAGCTTGAATTTCATATTTTTCCTAATTTTGTGTTTGCAAATTTGTGTGTGCAGTACTTTTCTGCTATATAAATGCACTTGAAAGGGGCTCCGGATTGGTGAAGCTGCACAGGTCTGCAGCTTTTATACGCACTTTTGTATTTGCGGTTCAATAAGGTAAATGAACTCATTTCGGTTCATTTGATGCATTTCAAGTTATTGTAGTTAACAACTAGATGTCAGGTCGACTGAGAAGCTTGTAAGTGAGAAATAAAGGAAAGGCGGTCGTATCTGGTACTCCATGACAATGACAGCAATGAAACAAAGGAACAGCATGTCACCATATTCACGTAGTAAGTGGCATTGCTCATTGAAAGAGCAAAGTGCAATACCACAGCGCTGCACATCATTCTAACGTAATCTAAACATGGTGATATTGGCCAAATAATAGGCGAGATGCGCATGTTTTAACTGCAAACCATTGTGCACGAGTGATGTCATAGCTCCGTGCGTTTGCTTAGGAACTGCTTTGACTGCGCAACAACCGTGACTTTCTAGGAGCAGAATCATTCGCAAGTGTATCCATTGGCACTTCTCCTCACTGTAGAGTACAACTGTTGGTGCTTATACACTATGTGAGCGAACGGAACGAATAATCGAGAACTTCGAACGCTTAACGCTCGAGTAGAATACGAATCGAATAACACAGACTACACGGATCAAATGGCAAAGACTGTTTGATTCGTATATGAAATTTCGAATATTCGCGCATCCTTACTTACTATAAAAGCCCGTTTCTTGGGCCAATTACTAGATGGAGTTACAAGTCTGCCAATATGTTTAAACGTGCCGTAATTAGCGTCTAAAATTGCCAAATTATGGGGATGGATTTTGAACAGGAGTGGTAACGAAAGAGTTTAAACATTGTGCCCGGCAATATTTCAAGCAACTTCCGGCTGATACGGCTGTCTGGACCTTTATTTTGTGGTGATAATTTCCATTTTTCGTTCTCTCTCTCCCTCTCTCTCTCTCTCATTCTTCGTAATCACCTCGCACGAAGCGGCGCCCCAACTTTGCTGGGACCGGTCACTCAGACGGAACAAAAGGTGAGAGATGAATATAATTGGAGGAAAATAATACTTACAGAACAAGTACCCTGATTTGAACACTCGCGCCTGTTAAAGTTTTTATTCGCTACACACTGTCTCATATCAAAAACTGTCTCTGTTCTCCTCTGCGGCGTCCCATATACGAAATGTGCCGCTTTGGAGAAAGAATATCACAAGCAGAGAGAGAGGGGAAGAGAGAGAAAAATTTCATTATATAAGCACAAAGAGGCCGGCTTCCTGAGGTATAGCTTGTTTTGGTCTGCTACTATGCACCAGGAAAGGGAAAGAAAATGAGCGATGAGTGTTGACGATGAAGACAAGAAAGTGCGTATACACGTGTCCACCACGCTGCGGCATTTCCAAAGTCGTCTGTCTAGCCTAGCCCAGTTGCTTGTAGAAATTCTAGAGGTGTTCTTATAATCATGGCTGTGCTGGTTGTATTAGACCAAGGACCCAAAACGATGTCATCAGATAGCGGCCTGCTCATCGACGTATGCATTCACTTTTCTTGCGCAACTGCGTTAGTGGTCTGGAATCTTGCTGGGTTTTACTCGGAGTAGGAACCGACTTCTTCGCGCCGCGGTGTTGGCATGCTCAGCTTGTTCCTGCTGATGTCCCAGGGACCAAGATTTCTTTCAGTATGAGGATCGCCTTGCTCGACCGATCGAGCCAACAGACTTCAGTAGTGCCGATGGGCATGAAGACCATGTGTACTTCAAGCTTGTCCTAAGGCCTCTTTTCGTGCGTCCGTGACCGGGTTGTCACCATCGCAGTTCACCATAAGCGGCAATCATGAACAACCGGATAGCCGAAGCCTCCACTGTGGCTAAAGGCGACAAGGCAGCGCAGTCCAAGCTCCACTTTGAGGGTGCTATGTGATGACAAGGATCATAGTGTACCAGCATATACAGGGACACTGTAGAAAATATGTAAAAGCCAGCCATTTGCTGATTTCAAGCAACATATGAAGCGAAATTGCATCCAAGACCACAACGACCAATTTTAGCTCCCCTATTCGGCGCATGTGCAAGTGGAAGTACTACGTAAATGTTTTCGTTTCCTCTAAAAACTAACAATGTCAGTCACTGCTTGTACTCAAGTACTGTCTGTATCAAGGTCAGTAACTCCTCTGCGTCTCGATTCGAAACCCTGGTACCATTTATAGAAAGAAAACAAGATGTGCAAAATACCTTAATCTTCAGGTTTATAGACATTCGCATCATGCATATCTTCATAAGGTTCTTCTGAAGGAAAAGGCCGAGTGCTATGAAGCCGCAGACACTGAAGAGGTTACTGAGTGAATCCAGCCTGTCTTCGGCGTGTGTACAGAGGCAAAATATTAGTCGGCATTGTAGTGAAGAGGTCTGAAAGAATTCTGATATTGTGGAAAGGTGGGTTTGTTGGTTGTTCATGACCAGCGCGAGGAAAAGACGACAGACGTGCGCGCCTGCTCCTGTATGTCTTATGTTCCTCGCGCTGCATACCTAAATGGTCGGAAAGAACACAGGCCTGGTCGTTTAATAGAAATGCGGCTGTAAGTAGACAAATTACCCTAAAATATATGTCAGCGTAGATATTAGCGTAAGATCCTGCCTTAGTACAGCAGTGGCCAATGGGCAGTTATGTTTAGCTGGGATGACCAGGTGCAATGGCTTTGTTGACGGTAATATGCTATATATCCAGTGCGGAATGGTAGCGCTGTCCAGTATACGTCAACTGTTCCTCTGAATTAAGGCCACGACATTTTCGACCTCTTCCCAACTGCCCACGACCTGATGCGGCAAGGGGGAGACTGAGGGATGGTGTAATGGCGTTGGTTTGCCGACCACCAAAAGCCCATTTAAGAGGCTAAAAAAAAAAATCCACACAAGAATGCTCGTAGAAAAATCAAGCAATCCGAGTGGTATAGCATCACCGAGTTCGCGCAAGATTTTGTACAGAGGTCTTGCACATAACAGTTAATTATTTCGAGGTTTAGTAAGGAATCAGGTGTCCAGGAATCAGGGGTTAAAAAACGTGGGGTTTAAAGTCCCGAAACTATGGGCTATGAGATACGCCGTAGTAAAGGCCTCCGGATTAATTTTGTCCACTTGGGAGTTCCTTAACGTGTACATAAATCTATGCACACAAGCGTTTTTACAGCAAAGCTGTTAACGGCTACTCCCCCCCCCCCCCCAATCGTGTCCGAGTGTTAAAAAACTATCATCATCAGCAGTGGCTCCAGCGTTGTCGTCTTCTTACACAGTCGGGTCGCTGGCGCGAACACACGCGCGTTCGTCGTCGTCATCAATTAATTAATTAAGAAACACAAAGACGTATCCAATAACTGAGAAAGTCTTTAATGAATCGTCCTGATTTACTCAGAGATAAACACCGGGGACGCACGTTTCAGCTTCGCTGGTTAACCATCTGCACGGGATGCTTGGGCTGACGTTTTCTTTTTCTTTTTTTGCATTTTGCCTTTACAGAAATGTAGTCGCCGCGGCCGAGGAAACGAATCCGCGACCTCTTGCTGAGCAGTGTAATGCCATAGCCGCAGATCTACTGCGGTGGGTGACCTCTCATATCCCAAGTTTTATACTTCAGCGACGACTGCCTGAGAATATTTAAGATCGAAGAGAGAGAACAGAACTTTATTTATCCCATCTTAAGGGAAAGGGGCTACGAGAAGAAGGCGAGGAAGGTTATCCTACTCGCGGTAGGCCTCCGAACCTCAGGATAGCTTCCTGAAGTTCGAGGTTGTAGCTGCGCATGGCAGCCTCCCACAGCTCCCTACTACTTAAAACTCTACAAAGGTTAGGGGGAGGGGAGTGGTTCTTGCATCGCCACATAATGTGGTTAAGGTCCGCTCTGCTAGCAAGACAAAACTTGCAGGCTGAGGTAGGGTATATTCCAGGGTGAATTTTGTGACGTAAGGCAGGAGATAGAAAAGTGCGAGTCTGTAGTTTATGCCATAGTACCTCGTGTATGCGTGACGACCGAATCAATAAAGGTGGTAGGGTTAGGCAACCTAGGCAGTAATGCCCACAAATGTCGTTGTATGTAAGTAATCTGTCTTTGGAGGTGAATGCTAGAGGGAGTTTATTGGCGTCTGAACCGTCCCCTAGTCTAGCCTGCACTCGGTTCGTGAAAGCTCGAGCACTTAGGTGGGCCGCTTCATTGCCGATTAGGCCTGCGTGAGCAGGTGTCCAGATTAAACTCAGAAGTTGGGCTGGCGGATTGTGAGATAGAATGGCTAGGGCTGTCCTGCAAACCCTATCCGCTCCGAAGTTGTGTATGGCAGTTTTTGAGTCACTTACTATTACAGAGTAATCGGGTATTGTTGCGGCGAGTGCCACCGCCGCCTCCTCTGTTTCCTCCTCCGAAGAGGCTATAATGGATGCTCCCGTCGCAACACTGCCAGTGGAGTCAACGACTGATATGGTGAATTTGTGTCCACACGGATACTCTGCGGCATCAACATAGACCACGTCGTTACAGTTAAATAACTTTTTCTGCAGGGCTTTAGCTCATTGTTGCCTTCTATGTTCGTGATGAACAGGGTGCATATTCTTAGGTAGAGGAGGGTTATGAAAGTTCTCATGTATCGGGTGGGGAATATTCTCATTGGTCATGGGTGCTGGGGCAATACTTAGGGAGTTTAGGTTGTGCCTACCAGTGTGGGTATTTAATACGCGCTGGTATTGAGCTGTCAGGTGGGCTTCTGTAAGCTCACTAAATGTATTCAAGGTACCTGTAGCCAAAAGTCTCTCAGTGGAAGCTCTACTTGGCACTCCAAGGGCAAATTTGTAGATTCTGCGTATCAGTGATTTAACATTATCTTCCTCGGCCCTAGTTAAGTGGAGATAAGGAAAGGAGAATGTGATTTTACTGACGGAAAACGCCTGTACCAGTTTTAGCAATTCTGCCTCGCGGAGACCTCCGTGCTTATTGTACACCCTTCCTATTAGCCATGTGGTGTGACCTACGCTGGCAGTAACCGTTTGAAGTGTATACGTATTGAGTCGGTTAGATTGAATGTGCATGCCAAGTACACGGCTTTTGTCTACTACGGGAACTTGCTTCCAGTTAATGTTAATCTGAATGTTTGGCGTAACGCGTTTATTTGCGGATAGAAGTAACAGCTCAGATTTGGTGGTCGAGCACTCGAGGTTCATGAACCCGGCTCTCGTAACCACGGCGTCTGCAGCCTCTTGTAAGGTATCTTGACAGTAGCCACCCGAGCCACCCTTAATCCATAGGGTAATGTCGTCTGCATATAAAGACTATTGGAGATCCGATATTTGTGCCAGCTTCCCAGCAACAGACCTCATAGCTAGGTTAAATAGAAACGGCGAGAGCACAGATCCCTCATGATCGCCAAAGGTACCTATAGGGTGATTGGGGGGGAAGTTTGATCATTGGGACTAATGACAGCTGTGCGATTTGTAAGAAATTCGCGGATGTAGTCATGCACTTTTAGTTAATAACAGTCAGTTCACATAAGATAGATCCATGATCTATGTTGTTGAATGCACCGCAAATGTCGAGTCCTAAGATGGCTTGGGTATCTTTACTAAATGTACGAGTAAGAAGGTCATGCTTGAGCCTTAGCATGGCATCCTGGCAAGAAAGCGACTGGCGAAAGCCAATCGTCTCTGGCGGGAATAACTGGTTGTCTTCCGTGTATTTATTTAAGCGATTAAGCATGACGTGTTCGAGCGTTTTGCCCAAGCATGACGTGAGGGAAATACGTCTAAGATTAGCTATGTCAGAGGGTTTATTGGGTTTGGGAATAAAGATTACTTTAGCAGTTTTCCATGCGTTCGGAAGAGAGCTGTTATCGAAGCAGTGATTGTAGCATTCTGTGAGGGCAGAGATAGATTTTTCGTCCAGATTTCGGAGTTATTTATTATTTACATTATCTATACTCGGAGCAGATGTAGTTTCATGGGAAGCTAAGGCATGTCGAACTTCTGCCTTCGTTATTGGGGCGTCGAGAAGTTCATTAACCTCGCCTGTATAGTCTGAATTCTCGTGAGTTGTGGTAGGAGGGAGGTGTAATCGTGCAAGCTCCTGAAAAAGATGGGGAATATTATATATCCGTGTGTTTGTGAAATAATTAAGTGATGTAGTGACTGTGTTGCGCGCGCGAGGTCGAGCGATCAAGCAAATGTCTCAGCAGTTTCCAAGTCTTTTTACAACTGAGGTTACCATGCATGCTCTCACATACTTGGCCCCGTTTTTGATTAACTAGTTGGGTCGCATATATGCTTGGATGTCATCATCAAGTCTAGCACACGGATGCGAAGCCAGCGGTTATGGCGGCGTCTTTACCACCGCTTTAATAGTGATTCCTTCGTTTGCCACATGTGTAGTAGTTTGGCATCAGCTGTTTGAAAGGGAGCATCAGGTGGCATAGTTGTAGTATGATTGTCAACGCCCGTTTGGAGTTGACTGATCCATTGCTGTAGATCAAGTATGGAATTGGGAGCATTATTGGCGCGAGTTTTACGAAATTTGTCCCAATCCGTAAGTTTGGGAGGCAGAGTGTGAAAGGGCTTGTGAGAGAAAGTAACAGAAATCTGAATGACGTAGTGATCGCTAACAAAATTGATTTGAAGGTTTTCCCATTTAGTTAAGTTAACCCGAGAGGTGAGGGTGAGATCTCGCGATGTATCTTTGGAGACACCATTTCCTAAGCGAGTAGGTGAGTCGAAGTCATTGTGGAGGGTGAGTTGATGATCCTGAATGTGGGTCCATAAAGTTCGTCCTTTAGGAGTGGAAGTAGCGTGACCCGATAGCTGATTTGGTGAGTTAAAATCGCCAACAATGAGGAGACGGTTTCTCCGAGATTCCTGTTTAGCACGAGCAAAAACGGTAGTGAAACGGTGGTGTTTAGAGCTGGGACAGCTGTAAACGTTAAGGATGTAAATAGGAGCCGACCTGGTCTTTTTAGGAAGTATTTACGATGTCGTGATCAATGTTGATACCCTCGAAATGGGAGCAAGTAACAGTCAAATGCTTTTGTGCTAGGATCGCGGTATTGGGACGTTCGCATCTTCTGCATTGGAATGTGTTGTATCCGGGGGATTTAACGTAACCATACGTTTCTTGTAAAGCAATGACTGCGGGCGGCTGTGTGAGATTACCTATGTATTGTTGCAGACTAGCCTTCTTTTTCGAAAAGCCCCTACAGTTCCACTACTACATAACTATGTTGGAGCGCTTAGGGGATGCGGCCATGCAGTTTATCGAGTCTGTCGATAATTTGATTGAATCGCTCATCAATTTGGGTAAGTCGCGCGTCATCCTGGCTAAATTTAGCATTTATATGTGCACTGAGGTTATGAACGTTAGTAGTGAGGGACTCAAGCTTGGCTTCTACGGCATCCATGCGTTTTTCAATGGCCTCAAAGAGATTCTTAGAATTTCTAATGTGTGCTGCGAGTTTACGACTTAGCTTAACGGGTTCCTCCCAAGTATCTCTCGCATGATCAATAGATTTGCGCTTTGAGGCGGTTAGGGTAGTGGGAGGAGGAGAAGTGTCCATGGTTAGAGTACGATCGCCATTCTCACTGAGAGGGAAAGGAGCTATAGTGGGTTGTTCATCAGTAGAGGGTTGAGAACGAGTGCTAGTATAGACTATTTTACGGAAGCATTTAGGTGCCGCCATCTTGGGCTGTTAACGCTGCTGTTTTCTGTCTTTAACGACGAAGCGTACGTAGCTACAGTCGATTCGCAAGCATGAGAATAGCAGTATAAATGCATTCAGTGTTTTATTACCACGTTACGTCAGTTTACGTCTAATAAAACATAGAAATAGTTTCCGTAGTAGCCCTCGATGGCGTCGCCCAAGAAGCCAACATAAAATCGTCTATAGTTGTACATGGAGAAGTGGTTCGGAGGTCGAGAATTTGTTTACGCAGAAGACGATTTTCTTCCTAAAACTGCTGTAGGAGTGCATAGATGGAGGCATCAGGATGCTTAGATTTAGGTATGCTGTGGGAAGCTACCGATGCCCAGCTTACCTGAGGAAAGCTTGATTTGTTGTTAGAGGGAGCAGCGGATAGAAGAAGCCAATCTTCATCTTGTTTTTTCATAGGAAGAGGTCTCTGCTTCTTGGTCGAAGGAGAAGACTTGGTCTTGGATGGAAGAGGAGTCATGTCAGCCTTGGGGAGTGAGATTTTGGGCTTATATCGTAGTGCACACTGAATGGATCCAGTCTCATGACTTCCACTGCATAGTACACACTTGGGAATGCAGACATGATCAGTCGGAAGATTCACAGTTCCGCATTTATGGCAAGAATCCTCAGTGTACCTAGGGCACACGCCCGGTCGATGTCCAACTTTCCAACAGCGTGTGCAAGCCTCCATTCTTTGTCGAAAAGGCTTGCACCGGAGCATCGCTATTTCATATTTGACCCAAAAAGGAACTTTGGCTTTCAAGAAAGTCACAAGAACTGCGTCGGAAGTTTTTCCCATTCGTCTGGCTTCTAAAAAGTGCATTTGTGGGTTGCACTCACGAAGAATGGGTAGAATGTCTTTTTCGTAGAAAACTTCTCCCAGGCATACTCTGTCGATGTAGATAATGCCTTTGCGCGTCTCGGAGTTTGGAACGCTGTAGGAGGTGACTTCGCGCTCTTGGCCGTCGGCCGTGAGTGACTTGATGGCGAGATATTTTTTCAAGCGATCGAAGCTTTCCGTGCTCAGGGTAACTGTGTAGGTGGTGGGGTTGATGGTAACGACGTCTTGGCGCAGCTCCACAGTGGCTGGAAAGCCGGCTGCCGTAGAGAGAAGCTTGGTGAGTTGGAAGTGGCTGAAGCGGGAGGCGTCGAAACCTCCGCGAATGCTAAAAATAGCCTTGTATGAGCCTTTGGATAACTTGGGAGGCCTCACTTTGTTATTCCCGGAGATCATCTGTTTCCATATAGCAGCCTTGGCCGTGGCAAGATGGTGTCCTTGCGGAGTGAGCCTTGATATGTGGCGTCGTATACGTGCGTTTGCCGCCACTCGAGCACCTCATCTGGGGAAGATCTTCCCCTTCTACTACCTCAACCTGGTTCACGACGCCCGCAAGAGGCGTGTCAACGCCTACGGCGTCGGAGAGCCACCAAGCTCTCGTAGGCGAGGAACCACGAAAGTCACAATAAAAGGCGTTCTAATGCACAGACCACTTCAAAAATAGTGTCAAAACGTCACGGAAATTTTCACACATGTCGCGTGAAAGAGCCACTAGGATGTAACAAAGAACGGGCGCTACACCCGAAAACTCACGGAGCCGATGAGACACCCCACACGCGGCGACGACACCTCGCGTTCCCTTAAGATCGGAGAATCGAGACAAGAATGGTATTTCGACTTCGAGAAGGCATCTGTCCGAAAGAAGACGCACGCCCCAATCAATAAGAATGAAAATAAAATAAATGTAGCGATACACACACACACACACACACACACAAACACACACACACACACACACACACACACACACACACACACACACACACACACACACACACACACACACACACACACACACACACACACACACACACACACACACACGCGCGCGCGCACAGGTGCTCGTTGTCGTGTTCACTCCTCTCCAGCGCCCAGATTATTCCTCCGCAACAACTTCGTGCTCGGGGCCAAGGGACAAAAAAGCCGATTACCCTGTCGAGCAAGCAGACACGATGCAACCCATGTTCCGGCACTTGCGGCGGCGGCACTCGTTCTCATAGCAGAGCGGCGGAACGCGCGGGGTCGTTTTACTGGCTCCCGTGTGCGAACCCACGGCTGTGCACGTGCCACGACGAGCCGTGCTTAGGTTGCGTTAGCCTTTTCCTCGACATGGTATGTGGCATTCAGAGGCGGCGGTGCTTTTTGATAGTAAGATGCCGCGCAGGATGCGTGCATACTTTGGCGCAAAATGGTGCTAGCTAGGTATATATGAGCGAGCGCGTTGACGGCTTCGACATCTATACAACTTGTAATCAAAGAATTATTTATAACTCTCTCAGCACATAAACACTTTTTATTTATTGATAATAAATTATTATTTATTATTTATAAGTTATGTTGTAAATGATTTTTAGCTGCTTAGCTAACTAAGAGCGTTGGTCATATCTCCCTATCAGTTACAAATTTAATTATTTTTTCTGCTTAGTAAAACGCGTGTAAACATCCGAGCTCAAGCATTTGTTGTTGTTTTCAAGGCGTTTTAGTTACTTTTTGCACAATATTATAGTCACGTTTACATTACTTTCTTTATCATCTGAATCTTTACACAACTTTTGGAATTTCCTTCAGACTTGCATGCTTTTTATTGATCTTCCTCTTCTATGTTTTGTAATATGAGGAAAGATTACGGATATTCGTGAAAAACCAGGAACGATATTGCAACAAAGGTGTGTACGCGAACACTATGACCGTGATACTTTGGTTGTTTCTTCTTTATTTCTGTTTAAACAAAAAAGCGGCAAAATTTTAACGAAGCATATTTTGATAAATAAAGCGTTAGTCGATGCCTACACAGCAAAATAAAGCGGGAAGCACTGGCTGATATTTCTAACAGACACTGCGCACATAAAATTTAGTTAATTCACATTAAAAAGGGTTTTCCTACTTCAAGAAACGTTGAGGTTTTGCTCATTCAAAACCGACGTAAGCTACAGCTGTTATGTTGCAAATAAAGCAAATACTATATACTGACACGTGATATCAACTAGCAATGCATAGGCCGCAGTGACAAACCGCAGGAATGGATTCCTTAACTTGCGTTTTCCTTTCTTTCTTTCTTTCTTTCTTTCTTTCTTTCTTTCTTTCTTTCTTTCGTTCTTTCTTTCTTTCTTTCTTTTGGGGGGCGAGGTATAATACTTATATATGTTTTCGTTTTAATTTCTTTCTTTTCTTCTTGCTTTTTTTTATTAGGGTAGGGGTCCTCACTATAGGGTCGCCACAAGTGTTCTCCGACAGCATTCAATGCTCACCGCCTCGCACTAACTAAATCTACAGAGCACTCGTACCTCCAATTTTTCACGTGTTGTCTCAAAGAGTACGTCCGTCTATTTCTTTTCTTGTTCTACTCTTGAGGAGGGAGTGACGTCTATCAGCGAATCCTTTTTCGTCACTTTTCCATGGTGCGTCTTCAAACGCCAACTTTGTCAAATATACAAGGAAGCCCTTTTTTGTTCCCGAGCGTTCGCGTCTCCATCAAGGAAGATACCTCGTTAGCTCGCAACTCCGGCCGCAGATGAGGAAACTTGCGCGAGGTGCCCGCCAAGATGACGCGTTCCAGGAAAGCAACGAAAACAGAGTTGCCCGGCTATTTATTTTTCTCCCCGGTAGTCCCTTCGAGAAAAGACGAGTAAGAAAATAGAGAGAGCGGGTAAAGAGAGCCCGGGGAAGGGACGCACGACACAGCCGTGCCAGCATCGCGCATTAAGGCTCGCACAGGGTGCGATATTAGATGTCTCTCAGACGCCCAGGCAATACAGCCACAGCGGCCGTCTGCCGGCGAATTGGCTCGGCGGAAACATAAGCTTTTGGTTCTAAAATAACACCCTCGTTGGGGAACTACTCCCGAGAGGGGGATTCCGGCCGCCCAGCGACGCGCGCCAGCCAGCAAAGCCATAGCGCAGCGGTATTGCCGGCGCGCGAGCGGACACGCACGCACGAATCTGCAGATGCACTGCGTTCGGGTGGAAGAGGGAACAAAGAAGACGCACACTACACGGACACGTTGGTCTCGATAAGAAACAGCGGGGGGGAGAAGAATAGGAACTACTGTGTCCTCCAGCGCGCGGGTGGAAAGAACATCGTAGTGCGGCTACATCACCCACAGACCGGCCTCTCAACGTAACCGAGAAAAAAACGAACTCCTCACACGCACGAACGTACGACGTTCAGCCGTCGCCCCACACGAGCGAGAAGAGGCTGATTTTGGCGGCCCAGCGTCGACCATCGCCGTAAGTTATGATCGGGTGGTCCTCGGAGGGCCGACGAGAAACAACGCCGCGCAGCCGTATAAATCCACATCGACAAGTATGGAGCCGGGATGTGTGGAGAGGCCCTCCCGGCTGGCTCCTCCGCGGCAAGTTATGGCTGCTCTTGGGAGAAACACAGCGACCGCTCCTCCCCGGCCGGAGCTCGCCCGCTGTCGCGGCCGCATGGGTTACGGCGCTGGCGTATGTAAGTACGCGACGCGAGCTTTATATGGCCAGCCTCGCTGGTGATACACAATTCGGTGACAGCGGCCTTCTCTCGGAACTGCCGTGCGCCATTTCCCTACGGCAAATACAACGAAGCACAACCTTTGGTCGGAGGTATATGCGCACGTGCGTTACTGCCGGCGCAAATCACCGAGAGGAAGGCGTATACGCCGTGCGGGTCTACGGTTCCCTGTATCCTCCTCCGTTGTGTCAGCACTCTGATTTTCAGCGCTTTCCCAACATTCCATGCGTTACGCTTGGGGCATTCGGGATGAATTTAACAGCACAAGTAAAGCTTGCCTAATGTAACATTGCTCTCCTGGGCCCAAATTCACATACCTTCTCACGCTAAAATTGTTCGTAGAATAAAACTTTAGCCAAACTCGATGCAGGGCATATTATTAGCGAAGGAGACCGGCGAATAGTACGTAGCCCTTGCGAAAGAAATGTTTTATGAATTCGGCCCCAGGGGATGAGTATGACCGCTACATTTTGGGCCCAGCAGTTATTTGCGCTTCTTTGTTTTGCTACTCACTCTGCGGCTAATTTCTCACCTCGCAAATAGCACATTCTGCAATACTTGTAAGAACATATCATTGTTGCGCGCGGCGGCCGCATATCTATACGGAAGCAATGTAAAAACGTCCGTGTAACGCCAATTTTGTGCACGTTAACGCATCCCGGGTGGTGAAAATTAATCCCAAGTCGCCCGCAACGGCGTGGCGCATAATCGTATCGTGGTTTTGGCACGAAAAACTGCAGGATACTTTAAATGTCGCTATTGTGCTTCCACTAAAGTTTAAAAACTATTGTCGGAACTTCCTTGTCGAAACTGCACGCCAATTTTGTCCTCTCTCTCGCATCGTCCCATTCGGATTTGGTACTTAAACATTATTTTGAGATTTTCCGATATTGACGTTAGTGCTTCGCGGCTACAGTGCAATTTTTCTGGCACGTTTGTCTTCTGCATTGTTCCATTGAAATAACCACATTTTTTTCTCGCGTGAATCTTGAAGCTTTCGAGAAGACAGGATTGACCAGTTCACGTTTTTCTTTTTCCGCGAACAGCTGTTAATGCCGCAGTATGCGCCAAACATGGCGGAAGGAAAGCGTAGGAGCTAGAGGCCCCGGCCAGCACGGACTTGTTGGAGAAAGTGGGGCGGAAGTCACGTGCTATTTTTCGCAAAGGAGCACTGGGACTGGTACCTCAAATGTCAACGTTGCTATAGCAGCCGCGATCCTGATGAAGCTCTTGCTGCTGCTCTGGGCCTCTGAAAAGTGAAATAAGTTTTTTTTTCTGCCCGTGTCTTTCTCGAAGCACATTCTGAGCTGACTTTGGGGTGTAATATGTAAGCTTGAAAGTGGTGTTTAGTGTATATGAGTGTAAGTGTCAGCCAGCAACAGAGACACTCAAGTAATCACGGCGCGGGCCTTCGTCGCCTTCTGCAACGTGCCGTGGAAAAGCACAGGAGCGCATCTGTTTCACTAAAACTGTTACAGAAGTTTCGTAGGTTTTCTTCTGACGCGCGTAGGCACACAATTCCGGCGGCTCGTAGCAAAGCAAGTTCAAAGCTCGCGCCTATCTGCGACAACGAGCTGATTGGAGGAGCAAAGGGAGGTGGCACACCAACATGGCTGCGCTTCCGGCTTCAGAAACATTTGTTTCTTTCCTCCACAGCGCCAAAGCTATCTAGCCGTGTCCTGTCGGCAACAAGAAATTGCGATCGCCTGCCGTCATGACGACAATAAAATGAAATATAAAAGCTCGATTAATCGCACCGCAAATAATGTCTAATCTGGAACCTTGCCCTCTGAAAACTAGATATAATCATTGATTGAATGATTGATTTGGAACACTCCAGCCAACTGCGGCACGACAACGTTCTTATTTGTTTGTTTGTTTGCTTTTTACGGGTAGTACATACACACAACACTTTCACTAACACTAACATAGGATAAAGTCAATGGCTAGGCTAATTTTGTACACCAATCGTAAACGAAAAAAAAAATATGGAGGTTGAACGCACATGCCATGGATGCCTATGAGCCGACATTATATTACAGGTGCGACGTTGGGATTTACTGTTTGGTTACATACAACGCAAAGACGCTCACTGACACTACTTTGTCGATCAACATTCAGTGATATAAGTCGTCTATACGGCGCGAAACTTGCACGAAAACGCCAGGGTGTAGACAAAGATAGTAGCAGTAGTAAAATTTATTTAAACAAAGGCAGCGAGGTCGGTCCGAGCTTGTGCACTCTAACCCGCCATCCGGCACATAGAAGAAGGAGGAGGAGGAAATAACTTTATTGAAAAAAAAAAGAAAAAAAAACGCAATCCGGCTAGTCTTCCGACTTGCGCCTGGGACGGGCCCTTAACATAGGGCTCCTGCGGCTTTCGCTGCCTCCCGGGCCTACCACACAGGCTGCTGCTGATCCCATGGGTCCGAGCTGCACAGCATAGGGAAGGTGGTGATGACAAGGATAGTGGTGCGGTGAAGCTAGTCGTCAACACAGCACCGTATTTGAAATCTTGAGGCCAGTTCTGTGTCGTGTAAAAAGTTCTAGCATGTCCCGTGAAGTTATTATAGTATATCTCGGGTGAGGCCAGGAACCCAAAATTAACTCCTCCGACAGTGACCTGACGTCGGAAGAGACTAAAGACCGTCGCTCCGGTCTGCATGTCGGGAAGATGCAAAATATATGCATTGGCATCTCTGGTACATGGCAGCAGTCGCAATCAGGGCTGTTCTCATGGCCGATGAGGTGTAGATTCGGTTTAAGGCCGATCAAGAGCATCGCTAAAACGCTTATATACAGCGCGTGTCTGAAATATTAGTTCGTTGAAAAGATTCTTGGTTGTTCGCTCTGTTCCATCTTTCTATCAATCGTTATTGCTCTACAAAGGCTAGATGTAGTAGAAAAATTGGTAAAATGAAAAAAAAAATGTCGTACGGCAAGGTTCTGTTTCTGGATGGAACCTGATATTGAATGGGTTAATGCCCAAGTTTCATTTTTTTATTTTAACTGTAGAACATACCGGAAAAAAGTTTTGCCTTCCACCAATTGTCCAATGAATGATCAACATTCTTTGACATTCTACATATTCTACAATTTGGGTACCAGAAAATTAAAAATTTCTTAGTCCTTTTTCCCGTTCTTCAGAGGAAGCGCCGATGTATGAAGATTAAAGAAGAAATTATTTGCTGCTGGAGGGTATACACGTTTTCCGAACATGATTCAGAACACCAGACAATTGACAAATTCAAAGTGTGACGCAGTATACTGCATTGGAAGAACTGCATTGGGAGATTCCTAATCAACGCCTCAGACTTGCGCTAAATAAATTATTTTGCCTAGAACCTGGTTTGGTGAAACGAAAGAGGATATCACCTTATTTTCTTTCCTACGTTCTTTCTTTCTCTCTCTCTTTCTTTTTGAGGGCTGTACAAAGTACACATTCAGTAGCAGAAGACACATCCAGACAAAGCAAACTTCTGCGCGTAAATGTGAAGTCGACTGCATACAGCAATGGACTCACTAATGTCATAAATAAAGCGACACGGCTAGAGACAGCGACGGCAATTGATGTCTTCATTAGTCACTGTCGAGTTGACTGTCTTCACTCAGGAGTCATTAATGTCCAAATAAGTGATCATCTGCCCATATTATTGTTTGTAGATTCTTTAACTCCTCAAAAACAACGCATGTTTCCTGCGGTACTATACCGGCGCATAAACCAAAGCACAATGAATTCTTTTCGGTCAGCACTTGCAGGTGTGAACTGGAGTACTCATATAAGCGTTATAATATATATATATATATATATTATAATATTATAATATTATTATAATATTATATATATTATAATATTATATATAGGCATTATAAGCGATCCAAAGGACGCTTATAATGCCTTCATTATCACATTTAAGTCTATTTATGACCAAAGTTTTCCACTTGAGACGCTTCAAAAACCTCGTAAGGCTCGTAAACCCTGGATAAGCGCCGAATGTCTTCAAATGATAAAACAAAAAAAAAAACGATCTTTATAACCGCTTTATCAAAAGCAGATCGCAGGATGACCTGGCGCGTTTTAAGACGTATCGAAACAAAGTCACGTCCTTCCTTCGCCGAGCAAAACAAGAGTATATGGAAAAGTTGTTCGACCCAGACGTGTTAAAAAGGAGTGACCTTGTATGGAAAACAATAAATGAAATTTTGAATCGAGGTGCACATGCCAGCGGCATGCCTGATGTCTTAGTAGACAACATACCACTGGGTGGAAAATTATTAGGAAACATTTAATGATTTTTTCGTGTCTCTGGCAGATAGCAATAGTGCCCCCCCCCCCCCCCCCGAATGTCAAATGCCTTGACTCGCGAGTTCCTTCCACTGCATTCTTGATACCAACAGACACCAGCGAAATCGAAGCTTGCCTCTTGACCCTCCGCAACAGTAGCTCACGGGACATAGATGACCTAAGGATTCAGCCAGTAAAATATGTAGCCGATATAGTAAGCCCAGTCCTAGAACATATTTTAATTGTTGCCTCGAACATGCAGTGTTCCCTAAATGAATGCAGATTGCTTAAGTAACCGTGGTTCATAAGGATGGAGACAAAAACGACCTATCAAATTATCGCCCAATTTCTATTCTTCCGATTTTCTCAAAGTGTTTTGAAAAGATACTGTATACGCGAATGTCTAGTTTCTGTGGGAAATTTAATATACTAACGCCAAGCCAGCATGGTTTTAGGAATAACTTTTCGACAGAGACTGCACTTCTAACCCAAAAAGAACTAATCTCTGAGTCCTTTGAGCAAGAGCTTTTCACTCTTGGTATTTTCATCGATTTCTCGAAAGCGTTTGACCGCATCAATCACCAAACAATGCTAGCCAAACTTGAACACTACGGTTTTCACGGAAAATCTCTGGACATAATTAGATCCTACCTCAGTTCTCGCGTACAACAAGTAACAGTAAACAACGAACTATCAGATGTTAAACATATTTCTTCTGGCGTTCCGCAGGGAAGTGTTCTGAGACCTCTGCTTTTCCTCCTTTATGTCAACGACATAGTCTGCTTAAGTAAGATCGCAACATTTGTGATCTACGCAGGTGATATACCACTTTGTTCTTCCTAGCAGTACATGTACGAGATCTTGAACAGCAAGCTACAGAGTGTCTGCGCCTACTTCATGAATGGTCTGAATGGAACTCACTAATCATAACTGAGCATGTGTTGGCGGGCTAGTTGGTTAAGCATGATTACAAAGACGCCTTCTTCGTGTGTTGTTTTATTCGGCGCCGTCTTTGTAATCACTAATCATAGACACTAAAAAAAGTAAAGCTGTATTATTTAGGCCTCGTAACAAGATTGCTTCTACTGCGCAGATCTTCTTAAAGATGGGTTCGTCGTCCATTCAAATAGTTCCCGTGGTCAAAAGTCTGGGTGTTTTCTTTAACGAAAACTTATCATGGGACGAGCACGTTGAAATGGTCAGGAGCAAGTTGTCAAAGGTTGTTGGTATCGTGTCCCAACTGCGATATTTCCTACCGAAGCGTGTTAAGCAAATGCTGTACAATGCACTGTTTTCTTCAGTCGTTAATTACTGTGTCTTGGTCTGGGGCCCCACGTTATTCACCAATATCAGACAGCTGCACATGCTTCAGAAGAGAATTGTTCGAAATATTGTTAATGCTTCGAGATTTGAACATACCGCACCGATCTTTGCGTCACTTGGCATCACCCCGCTTCCCCAACTGCATGAAAATTTACTTTAAGGCGGTACAAAACAAGTATAAGACAGAATAATACATTTATGTTACACCTGGCAATTTTGAAATGTAAGGAACTTAAGTATGCTACCCGCAATGGCTTCACGTGGTTTGTGCCTAAAGCGCGAACGAATTATGGTCGCCAAATGCTTAGCTACATTCTTCCACAGACGTTAAATAACGCACTCTGAACTGATGTAAATTGATGTACTGCTGAAACTTTTGTCATAGTGCTTTGTGCTTGTTTTGTTTTGCCTGTAATGTTCAAATACCGTTTCATTTGTGTCAAATGTTACTAATGCGAATGCTTTACACATGCTATATGATACACTGTGATACTGTTGCCAAGTCATTGTAGGGTACGTCGACCTCTGTCAAGCCTTTCTTCTGGCTTTTTGTCGATGCACCCAACATCCTCATGATGATGATGTTGAAAAAAGAATTGAATTGAATTGAATTGAATGAGAGACAGCACTAGATACTTCGCCCAGGGATGTCTGCATGACATCGCCATAGAAGAGGCAACGTGGAGCTAATTGCTTTATAGACAAATGCACAATTAAGGCTAACACCGCCCCTGTCAAACGGAAGAAACAACTTATCACGTGGCATTGGCTCCCACTCCAAGCATCAGATAAACCGGCGAAGGTAGTGTGGTTGATTTGGATATTTCTGCGCCCACAGTGGAGCACTTGACGCATGCCAACAAATTTGGCAGCTAAAATGATTGCTCAGAGTGCTGCTCTTGCAAAAAGACAGAGCTGTATATCTCAGCTGCTTGCCCAAGTTTTGCACCACAATCAGACTAATGTAGACTTCTGGTGTGAAACTCATGAAGATGAATACAAATGTTGCACACGTTGCGAAGTATCCCCGCAAATACCAGAAAACCATGCATGAGGAAGTTACCACACATTGACCAAGCCAGAATCCTCAGGACTTATAAAATTGAACAGAGGCGCAAATGGCTGAAGAAGAAGTCTGCGTGGAACGCATTACTTATTCGACGCTGTTTTGTCAGAGCATAAGAACATAGCGTCATGCGCATAAGCAAGTACTTTAGCAGAGGAACTGTTGTATATATAAAGTCTGCTACTATACTGTTACTATACTAAACTACTCAAGGTAAAAGAATAGATTAAACAATAGATGAACACTTTCCGTGATTCCCTTGAAAGGAATTTGCGGAATGAAATCCTCTACCAAAAAAAAACAAATAGAAATATGACGCAAGGTTTTGAGTTTACATTCAGTTCAATCGAGGAGCACAAGAAGGAACCGGACGATGTAGTTGCAAGGAGCAGGAATCTTGAAAGTGAGAACGCCGTGCTCCGTGCCAAATGCGCGCCTTGAAGGCAAAAGCCTGAATCTCGAAACACGGCTTGTTCTCGCAGAACAGTACTCGACGAAGGTAAACCTAGACATACAAATACAAGGAGTACTAAAAGAAGACGATGAATCTGTTATAAACATTGTGCCTAAGACTGACGGTGCCGTGAGGCAATAATTGAAGGCGACCCCGAGGCCTGTCATCGAGCGCCGATTAGAGATAGCAGCAAAAGTAACATCATCATCTAGTTTAACTCACAAGCAAAGAGAGACAGCATTCTAAAGAAGACAGAGAGAGCTCGTCTCACAAATAAAGATGTCGGACTGACCACTGAAAAGGCTATCGATGTGAACGAGCATCTTTGATCAGCATTAAAGAAACTTCGAGTTCTTGCCGTCAAGAATAAATATGAATACAAATAGCAATGTCTGGTCAATTAACGGGAAAAATCTATGTGAAGCAAACTGACGATACGCCCGCCTTGCACGTTCTGAATGAGTATGACATTGATAAGGTATTTTTGAGGCGGACAATCGCAACCGCGCAAGCGCAGGTGACAGCGTGAGCTGAACCTTTCAGCATATCCGTCATAATGGATAATGATTGCGTATACTTAAAGTTAGTCCCTTACAAAAATGACTTTAGACTGTTTATAGAAAGTCTATAAACTTTTTATACACGACGTTGCCTTTCTATAGATTTGGACTTTGGTTGATACAAAGTCTATAGACTGTCTATAGACGAAAGTCGATAAGGTTTCTATTTCTTTTTGTCTATTCGCAGTCTATAGACGGTCTATAGAAAAGTCGATAAGGTGCTTGTTTCTTTTTTGTCTGCTTCCCCTCTATATAGAATACCTACAGACGAAAGTCGACACAGTCTCTATCTATTTTTGTCCTTACTTTGTCTATAGACTTTCTATAGACGAAAGTCGATACGGTTTCTATTTATTTTTGTCTACTCGCAGTCTATAGACGGCCTATAGAAAAAAGTCGATAAGGCGTTTGTTTCTTTTTTGTCTACTTCCCCTCTATAGACTACTTATAGACGAAAGTGGATAGTCTCTATTTATTTTTGTCCATATACTTTGTCTATAGACTTTCTATAGACGAAAGTCGATAAGATTTTTATTTCATTCTGTCTACTCGCAGTCATAGATGGTCTATAGAAAAAATTCGATAAGGTGTTTGTTTCTTCTCTGTCTACTCCCCCTCTATATGGACTACCTATAGATGAAAGCCGATACAGTTGCTATTTATTTTTGTCCGTACTTTGTCTATAGACTCTGTATATTATAGACAATCGTCGACAAGGTTTCTATTTCTTTTTCTCTACTCCCGGTGTATTGAATGTCTATAGAAGAAAGTCGATAATATGTAATGCCGAGTTCCCATACTCCCCGCCCTCTGCGAAGGCGCTAGATAGCCGCTATGGAGTTATGGCCTTATACACTCTTTGTAGACTTGTCTATAAAATGTCTGTGTCTATAGACTGTATATAGGTTAATGAAAATTCATGTTTGTTGACAAATGTCTGCAGAATGTCATAGAAAAAAGTGTATCGGATTATAAAGTTTTGTTTTTGTCTATATATTTTGTCTATATTTATTGTCTATAGACAGTCTATAGAATGTCTATAGGCTATCTATAGACATTTGTCTATAGATATTCCACAGACCAGTCTACAAAAGTAGAACTGTATATATAGTTCTGCTTTTGTAGACTGAAGTGTACAAAATGTCTATAGACAAATGTCATCTGTAGACATTCTATAGACGTCAGTCTACAAAAGTAGAACTGTAAGCCTATACACTTGTCCATAGACATTCTGCAGACAACTGTCTACAAACATGAATTTTAATTAACCCATGTACACTCTAAGACAGTCTATAGACAGTATATAGACTCAGACATTTTATAGACTAGTCTATAAAAAGTGTATGACCATAAGTCTACAGACAGTCTATAGACTCAGACTTCTTATAGACTAGTCTATAAAAAGTGTATGGCCATAAGTCTATGGCCAGTCTATAGACTGTCTATAGACTCAGACTTTTATAGACTAGTCTATAAAAAGTATGGCCATAAGTGTATAGACTGTCTATAGACTCAGACTTTTTGTAGATTAGTCTATAAAAAGTGTATGGCCATAAGTGTATAGACAGTCAATAGACTCAGACTTTTTATAGACTAGTCTATAAAACGTGTATGGCCATGAGTCTATAGACTGTCTATAGACTAGTCTAAAGAAATGTCTCTAGGCAGTCTATAGACTTCATAGCCAAATGTCTATAGGCTGTCTATGAACTTTCTATAAAAATTTTTGTAAGGGGTGTCATCTTCCGCTGTTAAATATAGTTACCCGTCTTGCAGAACAGTTGTAAATATTAACGCCCACTCTGAAGTGAATAAAGAAGATGATATTTCACTTTATTTCGACCAATTCTCATTTAAACTGGATGTTATTATGTTATCCGAAGCCTGGTGTACAAACCGTAGTAGCAAGTTGGGGCTACATGGATACGACAATTTCTTTCTTAATAGGCCAGGAAACGGGGAGGAAGTGCTGCGCTTTTTGTGACTAAACAGAATAAATGTGTTTTGGTACATGAGTATATTGCGTGTGAACAGAAATATGAACTACTAAGAATGCTAAACAATAACGAAGTATTTGCTGCTGTCTATCACCCACCAGGTGGAAACTGCAGGCGTTTCATAGAATTTTACGAATGTTTCTTGGACTTTACCTCCAAGAATAACTTTCACCTGACATGTGGTGGTGATTTCAGCATCGATATTCTGGAAGACAGCAACGCCTCCAGGGAATTTTATACATTTTTTCGGTGTATGATTTCAAAAATGTAATTACCACACCTACTCGCGTTACATGTTCCACATTGTCATACCTTGGCCTTCTAGAAAAAACGTCGAAACTAATATTTACACCGTTGGTACTACTGTTGCGGACGTGAACGATCATTGTCCTGTTTATGCACTGTACAAAAACAAAAAAAGGCATTAGAAACGATGATACACCAACTTTCACTGTTCAGTATATTATGGAGAGCGGGCTCGTCGCCTTTAAGGATCAAATAATGGAGAAAGACTGGTCTTCTGCCTTGGAAATAACAGACGTCAATGTGGCTTACAATGAACTCATTAAAAAAATTTATATACATGAAAAGCATTTTCCCATGGAACAAATAAAACCGCAGAAAAAAGTAAGGAAAACGTGGATGATGAAAGAACCTTTGAAAATTATCAGACGTAAACATTCCATTTATCGTTCATTTTTATAGTCACGTTCTACACTGGATTTAAAATATTTTAAAATTTTTTGAAACCAATTAAGGGGTAAGGCCTTTGCAAATCCCTTTAATCAACACGTCAGTAATGCTGACATTGTTTCTGCCTACTTTGGGAACAACAAATGCAAGTATCATTACCGATAGCATCTAGTTCCAGCCTACCGACGAAAATGAAGTGTGCACTACATTTAATTCCTTAGAAAAATTTACTCACCATAGCGGCCCTGCGCAATCGGATGTCCAGCGAAGCTGTTCAAAACCACCCCTACAAATGCTGGGGCGGGGGGGGGGGGGTATGCAATTCTTTATTGCTTTAGAGCAAGGTAGTAATGGTAATTCAGAGTAATGGTATAGTAATGGGAGTGATGGTAATTTTGGCAGTACGCCGCCGGTGGTCGTATTGCCGTTTCTTTTTCCCTCTGCCGCTCCTCGTATTCACGCTGCTCCTTGGTAGTCCTAATTATGCGTTGCCTACCCATAGCGATGCTGCAACAACAATGAAATTAGTGGCTTGGCTGGTTCTTTTGTATACGAAAGGCTAGTGACGTCACACCCCACATCGCAAGCTGCCATCACCGCGGCAGCTTGCGCAACAGTAATCTTTACCGGGAAACGTATGCGGGGAGCGCTGCGTGCTTCGCGTTGTTATCCGGAGCGTCTTATCAATTATGTGGTGCCGATGCTTGTTTTTTGCTTGTTCTTTATTGAAACGAATGCTGTTCTACGTATATGAGGTATGCGTGATTCGAAAGAATATAGGCACTTTTCGCTTCACTTTGCTGAGTGCTTGAAGCCTGCTTCACCTCCGCGCCGCGGGCCAGCCCGGTATTACGCTACCTCTGGGATCCGCCCACATTTTTGCCCAAGGACACAGACACGAAAAATGCCAGCCAACGAGAGGTTAACAGCTTCGTTCTAAAACAGTAAGGCCTTAGACATCAATAACCAGCAATTAAGACGCACTAAGCACTGCGTAACTTTCGATTGCCGTGCGACTGGCCTTGTACACTTTGCGTGTATTCACTTTGCGTGTATTCACTTTGCGTGTATACACTTTGCGTGTATACACTTTGCGTGTATTCGCGGGCTTCTTTCACGCTCGGAAAAGCGCTTTTCTTCAGCACGTATTGAGTAACACAAGGCTATCGGGAGTTTTTCATGTTGCTCTACAATTTTCTCATTGACACTTTTGATCTAACTACAATATTTGAGAAGTTGATTAATTAACGAAGACTAATTGTGTAAGTAGACAGAATGCAAGAAACAGTCTGAGTATCTCCAAGCGACGGCAAACAACATTACATTGGTTCTGTCCAGCTACGTGGGATTTGCATATTTTTAAATCTTGGTGCATGAAAATTGGGACACCCTGTATAAACAAGAGAAGAAAGGAAAATGAGGAGCTCGATTTCGTTAATCCTGACCACATATAAAGCCGACAGACAATGAAGCCAAGGAAAGCATCGGGGGAAATTAGCTGTGGTTGAAATTGTAATGAAGTAATAAAAGAGAAGGGAAATGATAGTCAACGAAATGACAACTTGTCGCCGGTGGGAGCGGAACCCACAACCTCCGTATTACGCGTGCGTTGCACTACCAATTTTGCTACGGCAAAGGATATGTATATATTATATATAAAGTGAAGGTCTGCCTAGTTGAACGGGCACTTGTAGGTTTGGGATGCACGTGCGAATAAACGATATTTTATTTCATATGTTTTGGCCGGGGCCCAGCGTTCGTCTGGGAGGGCTCCTGTTATATATTAGGCAACTGACGTTGGTCTGCGGCGGACAGTTGCTCTTCGCTACTCAAACAGGAAGGACGCGTGCCAAGTGAGCTCCTGAACAACTCTTTCCAGTGTGGTGAATGCGATTTCAATCATGGATCCTGGACCTCAAAGAAGTGCTACGTAATGCTATATAGCGCATTTCTCTCGCATTTACCGCTAAATGGCCACTGATATTTTTTTTAAGAACCACAGCCATGCGTTTCTCATTCCCAAAACTGACCCTCTCGACGCTGAACAGGAGCTCTACGCATATATAGGCGGGAATCAATGCATATCGCTATACAAAATAGAACGCAAAAATTCTAGCTAGTAGACTTCAGGTCGTTATTTATGTGGGGGCGCTAGACGCAGCAATAGCTCACGAGGCACCCGTTGCAGTTCGAGCCACAGCGCACAAGATAGCAATAAACGAGCAGCCAAATCACAAAAGCGAAGCGAAGGAACTAGTGCAATGTATCCGAAGTTGCCATAAGAACAAGTGCATTGTAGCGTCGGGCTGAGAAAACGTCACTGCAGCATCTCGTAATCGTAGTCTATAGGCTTGCGACGTCATTGTCGGCCCAGAACGTTTTGATGTCGGCGTAATTAGCGCGGTGCCTTTACTTCAGTCTGGGACATAACAGCTGTTCGCTGTCTATGATACGTAACTACTTCAAGTTGCTCATGCAGAGCTCTCCGATTCTCTTTTTGTCCTTTCTCTCGCTTTCCTATTATTTGTTCCCAGAAAGCAAAAAACAAAATCGGATTCCATGACAGCGGCTCGTGTTTGTTTTTCAACGCAGCATCGATAACGACGACCGAAGGAAAGCGCGTGCTTGCGAAACAGAAAGGTGCGCCCAAAAGGAAAGCGCGGTCATTAAGCTCATTAACGCGCCCTTCGCTCTTCATTTTCAGCGAGTCCCGGCGCTTTTTTCTGCACTCTCGTCCACTCGGCTGCAATCATTATTATCCGTTGAGGAAAAAGAGAACAAGGCGTCGCTGTAAAATTGAAACCCGCGCAAAAGCAGAGCGCACATCGGGCCAGACGAACGAGGGCCGAGTGAGGCGCGGGCCTCTCCCTCCTCCCTCTGCTTCGCCCCCTCCGGAACCGAGCGGAGTACTGCTTTAAGTTTCAGATAATATATTCGAAAACTCGAGACGTCACATCTAGAGCTCGATGATGAATTCACACGCGCCAGCGTGCGTGCGCGCTAAGCTCGCCGTGCATCGATCCGCGGCTCAAAAATTTCGCGCGACCGAGCGCTGCGCGAGAAGGAGGGTCAAATTAAAGGAAGTGGAACGGCGGTCACGGCGCGAAACCTATACGTTCTCGAGAGCGGGTGCAAAGCGGCTCCATAGAGGGTGTATAGCAGATACAGAGAGGAGACCAAGGGGGAGGGCAATGAGAGGGCCCGCAAAGAGCGGGAAGGAGAAAGAAAGGGCGGAGGATATCAAAAAAAGAAGAAAAAAGCAGAGGCGCGATACATCTTCTGCTAATGCAATTTCATCGACAGCCGAGACTCCGGCATGCAGCAGGCGACCCATCAGTCGACTTTCATTCCGCATCGACGGGAGCCCGGCCAAAGTTCTTTTGATGGGTCGCAAATCGAGTTAGGCAAGTTTTATCTCGGAACAAACTGTCTCTTCGGCAGGCATTAAAGTTGTTGTTCTATTCACTAAATCTCCCGAAATCGAGTTTTGACAAGATGGTGATCGAAAGACAGGGGAACGCTTGCCGCCGCTGCCGCCACCCGCGAGCTGCGCGGCTGAGAGCGCAGCCGCCGAGCGCGCGCCGAGATGGGCGGTGGACGCAATCTTGGAAATTAAGAACGGTCTCATCGAATGGGGCATCGAGGGTATCTAAAGGGAGCGTTCGTTCACGCCGCCAGAGTCGGGCAACCTTCATTTCATTCATTCTTTCTTTTCGGCGGCACAAGACGAGCTGTTCTCAACGATGGACGTCAATGTCATCGCGGTAATCCTCGTGCGCAAAAGACAGGAGGATGCCGCCTATCTAGGGGTAGTCAGTCGAGGCACCGAAAGAGAGACGCGAAAAAAGGAGAAAAGGAAACAACGGCAATCGATCCTGCTCTTATGTCGCGGCCAAGCCTGCGGGGATTTTGCGTCAACACGTCGTATTAGTGGCGCTGGAGAGACCACCGGTTCTTTACGCAACTCGACAACCCGCGCTATTGAGGTGCGGTTTTCTTTCGAAGCGCACGCGAGTACAGAGCACAATCACCGTAATGCACCGTCGCAAAGGAAGCGAGAAGCTCATGCGCATGCTTCTTTTGAGACATACTAAGCTTTCAAGTATTGTAGAATGTCCAACACTGATTCTGTCACAGCTGGCGCAGAACGACACGGCACTTTCTTGCGCATTACAAGGGGTACGTAGGGTATTTCCGGGCTACTGTGTAGTGAGAGTATTATTAGCAACGTCCCAGCAGCCCGGCATTGCAAAGCGCTTGATGTTGAGAACTGGGTGATTTGAAAGTCAAAAAGTTCAGTTCACGTCGAACGCATCAGACTCTGCTTTCGGCCACGCAACCGGTTTGAGCTGCAGTCTGTGGCGCAGAACTCAGAATTGTCATTACGTCGCCTATACTCCGGTGCATGTTAGCTCTTGCCATTCTCCCCTTCTCGCAGCGGAAGGTTAGCCAACCAGGCTCAGTCCTGGTTAACCTCCCTACCTTTCATTTATCCTTGTCTGTCTCTTTCCGTTATGTCCATTTTCTTTTATCATGTGTTATCTCTCCGCCGAACGTATTGTAAAATATACTCTGTGAATTTTTTAATACATGAGCGCCGTTATCATTTCGCAATGTTGAACAAAACATTTTCTTAAACAAAGAAGAAAAAAAACTGGCAAAATTGGTTCCCTAGAACCTGTTTGCAAAAGCTGTGCTGGGTAAGTTGTAAAAAATCTTTTTTTTTTTTGGATACGAATTCACTTTACCTTATTTATTTGTTCGTTTGCAATTAAAGGAAAGCGTTCACTATCAGAGAACGCATTTCTAATTTTGTATATGGCTGTTCGGTTCTGGTTAAATAATTTTTGTAACTTTTACTCGTCGCCTTCAAGGTACGTAACGACCCTGAAATGTCCCAAAAGTAAACAAGCAAGAATCTACAAAATAAGCTTTCTTTTTTACCTCAGAGTGCATTTTGCCGTAAGCTATGTCCACATACGTTTGATGATAAGATACTGGAGGTAGTGGGCTCTATGAAAATCTGGAGTGAACATAATTAGGAAGCTTCTTCGCGTGGATTGTCACTTCATGTAAGGAAGTCAAAGCATGCAAAAGTATTTGCGCTGCCTGTCTATTCGGCTGTAAGTTTCTTATAAATGTGGTGCGTGCAAAAATAAAGGATAGAGTGCGTTTTACAGCAACGTGCCGCAGAACTTACAGCAGAGAGGTTTTTTGGAGTAATTTATGTTCTGAATGATTTAAAATACGTACGCGACGAAAAAAGTGTAGTCAAGCTCCCCGTAATTGGGCCGCACTTAATTTCACGGCAATGCACGTCTATTGCAGTGAATATCTTATGCAGCGTACTCTTTCTTTCCTCTCGCTTTCTTTCTTTTCTTCCCTCTATTCTTTATATAATTATTTTTGCGTCGCCTATACGTTGTTTGCACGTAACATAACGGAGGCACTCCAGTGCACTTCACGTCCCCACCCGTCGTGGTTGCGTAATGGCTTTGGTGTTGAGCTGCTAAGCACGACGTCGCGTTATCAAATCCCGGCCACGGCGGCTGCATTTCGTTGAGGGCGAAATGCGAAAACACCAGTGTACTTGGATTTTGCTTCACGTTAAAGAACCCCAGGTGGTCCAAATTTCCTGAGTATCCCACTACGGCGTGCTTCATAATCAAATCGTGGTTTTGGCACGTAAAACGTCATGTTTAGATTTAATTTAAATAACGTTTCCAGCCACCCAACGCAAGCGAAATTGAGCCGGAAATGAGCAGTACATGTTGAGCAAGAGCTTTTCGTTGTTGTAGTGCTACAACATCGCAGCGGCGACGATGTCAGTGAAAAGACGTTTTTTTAATGCTCCTCTTCGAGCTAAATAAACGTCCTTCAAGCAAAAACACGTGCAAACATTGGTAGGCCGGAGCTGCGGAGCTAGCGAAACGCAAGCAAAGCAGCTACGTCCAACGTATGTTTAGCTACTCCTCACTACCGATTTCTGCACATGTTTTCGCAAAAGGACGTTTATTTAATTCGAAGGGGGACTGCTTTCCGTGACTTTCGAAAAGGCACGAAGAGCAGCATACGAAAAGACTGGCACGAGTGAAGATACTGCTCCAAGACAACAGACCTGGTCTCTATACGGCCCCTACTGCTCAGCCAGGAAAATCAGTGACGTTATTTTGAAGGTAGAGCGCCGTAAGGCGCGAGAAAGGTACAATCCTGCATGACTGACTCAGCAATAGCGTCGCAGGCGCGAGAAAGTGTTCATTCTTCACGTCCGACGTACCTTTAGTCACAGCGTTAAGACTATCCGATTAGTCGTCAATCTCATAGGTTCAGTGATCGCCTAAGGACTATCACACGATTTTCTATGTTATTGTCGCGACAAAAGAACTCACACGACCTCAAACCGCAATGCTGGCACGCTTTTCTCGGGCTGCCACGGCATCTGCAGCCGCATGGGCGATCTCATATGTGCTTCCAGGGGAGGGTGACATGAGGTGGGTAGGACTACGTTTGTCCGCGGCGTCAGCATGGAACACCTATATAAACTGGCGTCAGCTGCTGAGGTCAGTTCACGGTACCAGCGTGTGTGACGCTGCAATCACTGCTCCTCCAAGGGGCGATGACGAGCGACTACGAGTAAGGCTCTATGGGACGCTTCCTTGGGTGTTTTCGTCGCTGACACTGGTGGCCCGATTTCACCGCGACGAAAGGCCGCGCTCGTCGTTGATGGAACCAAAGCTTGTGAAGAAAACCGTAGTGCCGCGCAAGACGGGCTGTGTGGCGACGATGGCTGCAATATGGCGCCAGTGTAGGGCGCATCATCTGTATGGAGACATAGATTGCATGAGCTGCATGGCGGCTGCAGTGAATCGTGCCCACGCGTCACCCACGCACTGACTCTCGCTATCTCCCGATTAGCGAAGCACTAGCGCCACACTGCACTACGTTTACAAAGTACCACAGGAGACAGATTGTCCGCGCCAGCTGCGCTACTCACAGCTTTCTCTTCGTAATATAAATCCTGTACTTATATAATCACAATACAAAATATTGACACGCGATATGAAAACACGTGTAGAGCTGCGATCAATTAGGGAGTGTCGTAATAGTCGGTGAATTTGTTTTTCGACAAGCTCACTACCTCCATTTTTTCTTCTGTTAAGTTTTCTGTTGCCCTGTAAAAAGTGAGGAGGGGGAGAGGGGGTTGTAGCCGCTCTTTAGGGAGGGTGATCCTGTACATTGGTTTTCTTGTACTCCAAAAAGCTCAAGAACGGACCCGCGCATCTCTACCACTCGAAGCCAGTAATTCAGAAAGTATCTCTTGGCGCGCCTCTAAACAAGTTCTGTTGTCAGTCACTAGCTTCACTTAAAGAAATCGCCAAAGAGGGATCAAGATAAGGTTTCGGTAGATATCTTCGCATGTTGGGTTTCCCGGGCAACGAAAGAACAGTGCGTTTCTGAGCGTTCGACCGCACCGGCGCGCCATGCATTCCGGAAGCCATGCGCAGGCTCCGCGACGGCAGTTCTAGATAACGCCGAGTGTTCTTAGGGAAGCACGAAAGAGGAATCCCGCTGCAGTTTCGACTCGTTTCGACGGTGGAAATACATTGTGTAGCTATACTGATTCAATGCGAACTCAATGCCGTCGACAGTCATCGTAAGATTGGGTTCTGCCGCAGTTTTCTTTTTTTTTTGTATTTACCAAAAAAAATAGTGGTACACGTGTGTACCACTATCTCCATGCCTGATTATCAGACGTGGTACGAATTTGTATCCCTGACTGATAGAGCCGTCCAAAGAAACGGCGGCAAAACCCATCTCACGATGGCTGTCAAAGGTAATGCGTTAGCATTGAATCAGTATAGCGACACGACGTAGTGCCCCCGTCGAAACGAGTTATGTATGAGGCATGTACTGCAGGCGGCAGTCCTCTTTGGCGCTTCGGATGTATGGGTGGATGGATGGATGGATGTTATGAGCGTCCCCTTTGGAACGGGGCGGTTGGTTGCGCCACCAAGCTCTTGCTATTATACTGCCTACTGTCCTACCTATGTAAAACAATAAAAAAATAAAAAAACACAATGAACTACCACACCCAAATTTTCTCATCCCCTATTGCAAACTGTGCTTTTGTACGTCTCCGTCTTTTGTCGTTTCCCTACTTTTCTTCCACCAATCCACCTATCGCCTCTTACTAATGCCTATTGCGGACATGTTTGCTTTACCACTGCTCCCGCTGAACCCAAGGGCTTCAAGGAGGCCACTGGTGCCTAAATCCACCGCTGGGTAGACGTCTTCACATTCTTATAAAACATGCTCCTTAGTTTCCCTAGCTTTACCGCAGCAAGCACATGGTTCTTCTTCCTTCTTTTATCTCGCTTTATAGGTTCGTGTTCTAAGGCATCCCGATCTCGCTTCGGAAAGTAATGAGCTTCCCTTTGAGTTATCATCATAAATTGTTTCTTTCCTGATTTCGTTTTTTCCTCTTAAGTAGTTACTCATGGCAGGTTTCTTTTTCATTGCCGCCACCCATGAGATTATTTCAACCTCTCTGACTTTCCGCTTGACCTTCTTTGTTGCTGTGTTGCCCGCCCTACAGGCCGCATACTTGCTGGTAAGCTTCCTAGTTCTTTTCCGCCACTGTGAATCAATGTTTTTCCTGTACAGATACCTGAACACTCTCCCAGCCCATTTACTTTCTTTCATATTCCTCAGCTGTTCTTCATACTCAATTTTACTGCGAGCTTCCCTCACTTCAAAACTAGCCCAGCCCATATCACCCTGCACAGCTTCATTTGTAGTCTTCCCGTGAGCGCCCAACGTGAGGCGACCCACTGACCTTTGGTTCCCGTCGAGTCCTGATTGTACCCGATTTAAAGCAAACAACCTCATTTCCAAAAGTAAATCCTGGAACCATTACACCTTTCCACATACCTCGGAGGACCTCGTACCTATTGTATCCTCATAACGCTCTGTGTTTCATTATGGCTTAATTTCTTTTCCCCTTTACTGTTATTGTTTTTTTCTGTGTTTCCATATATTTATTGCCTTCGTTTATCCATATACCAAGGTATTTATATTCTGTTACCCGAGGTATTTCCTGGCCCTGTATCTCCACTGTCTGTTCACTGTTTTCATTGAATACCATAACACCTGATTTTCTAACACTAAATTTCAAACCTAAATTGTTGCCTTCCTGTCCACAGATATTAGCCAGACGTTGTAAATCACTTTGCTTGTTAGCTAGCAACACAATGTCGTCCGCATAAAATAAACCTGGGAGCTGCTGCTCTACTACTGTACCCGCTTGTTTGTATGAGAGATTAAACCTGGTATTATTTCCTTCTAGCACCCTCTCCATCCTCACCATGTACATCACAAACAGCAGCGGGGATAAAGGGCACCCCTGCCTCAGTCCCTTGTTGATATGACCTTTCTCCTCGTTCCTCATCCCTTCCCATTCAACGCAAACGGTATTTTCTAGGTAAATCTCTCTCAAAAGCTGTAGACAATCGTCGCCTAAGCCTTCCCCTTCCATAATATTCCACAAAATGTTGCGGTCTACCTTGTCATAGGCTCCTGTAATGTCTAAGAAGGCCACATACAACGGTCTGCTTTCTGCTTTTGATATTTCAATACACTGAGTAAGAACAAACAAGTTATCATCCAAACACCTACCTATTCTGAGGCCCTTGTGAAGCTCTCCCAAAATGCCATTATTCTCTGCCCATGCTTGAAGCTTTAATTTGATTGCCTGCATTGCTAGCCTGTATATTACCGATGTAATGGTCAGCGGTCTATACGAGTGAATTCTGTCTTCCTCCCCCTTACCTTTATAAATTAGGTTCATTCTACTTTGTCGCCAACTGTCTGGTATTCGTCTATCCTTTAAAGTTTTTTCCAATGCTTTCACCAGAGCTTCCTTACTTTTTGGTCCTAGTTCATTTATCAGCTTAACGGGAACCTCGTCTAGCCCTGTGGCTGTGCGCTTAGGAATTTTCTCTTACGCTTTCTTCTAGTTAAATTTGTCAGCCCCAGCTCCTTTTCCACTTGGGTCTCTTTCATGCTCTTTTTTTCTTCAAATACAACCTCGTCATTGCCTTGGAAAGATTCGGCTGTTACTTTTCGGATGTAATTTATGGCCGCTTCTCCTTCCAGTCTGTTTTCATCTTCGTCTAGGATATGTTGTTGTATTGTTGTTGACTTGCTGCCTAATACTTCCTAACAGTACTCGGCGCCATCTAGCGCCGCCACCTCGAAGCCTGCGCGTGGTCTCCAAAATGCGTGACGCGGCGGGGTAAGTGAACGCTGAGAAATGCCTCAATCGACCACCGGCATCCTCTCTCGCGGTTTTTTTGGACGCTCTGCGCCATCTAGTGGCACTGTCGAGAAGTCCGCACGTGGGCTCTGAGACTATTAGCGTGGCGCGCCGGTTCCTGCGAACGCTGAGGATATTCAATGAAGAGCGGCACTTACCCAGCGCTTACATGGCGCAGCTCTCTAAAGCGTTGGTGAAAGATACATTCATTGAAAGCGACACATACAAAGTCAATTTGTGGTGCAGCCTGCTAATTCGTCGGGTTGCTGTCCTTGAAGGACCCTTGTGGCGTGGCCTTGTTTCCACTCAGTATCGGAGAAATTTAAGGGATATCGTTCGTCATTGTAGAGCGCTGCGTTCGCAGTGGCACATACCTAGTTACCCAAGTTGGCGTCAGTGATGTCCATTGAAGAGCGGCACACACGTACCAGCACACACGTACCGGCACACACGTACCGGCACACACGTAC
This sequence comes from Dermacentor variabilis, assembly GCF_050947875.1. NCBI lineage: Eukaryota > Metazoa > Arthropoda > Arachnida > Ixodida > Ixodidae > Dermacentor > Dermacentor variabilis. Next base: position 241,231,618 of record NC_134568.1, on the reverse strand, counting down.
CGGCACACACGTACCGGCACACACCTATTGGCAGATACCCAGTGACTCAAGCTGGCATCACAAGGGTTCATTGGTGACCAGCACAGACCAAATAGCACATACCCAGTACTCCAAGCCGGCGTCAAAGAGTTTATTCGAACAGCGGTACCTACCCAGTCCTGCGTCTGCGGTGACTCATGTCGGCGTGAAAGAGGTTCAGTGAAGAGCGGCACGTATGTGAACGTTGCCACATGCTCAGTGACTAGTTGGCGCAATGGTTGGTTTCGAACCCTGCTACCTCAGCTTAGCAGTGCGATACCCAGTCACCCAGGTAGGCGGGAAAACTGTTAGATACAAATATAAACAGATACATACAATCAAACAAACATACATAGATAGCCCACGGAAAGAGCGTGAAGTACCCAAAGAATGCTAACGCATTAAAAGAAAGCTTTTTTTTTAGATTAATTGATGGCTCCTATATTCTGGAACAAATAATAAGTTCACGTGCAATATTTCGAGATATCCCACAAGAGCGGGACTTGACATTTACAGTATACAAACATAGTTTTCTTTGATAACCATCTGCATCGCCTCATTTAGCGAAGTGCTGGGAATCGGGGTCGTAACCGTCTGTTGGCCCAATGGAAGTTTTTCCTCCTGCCGTATGTGCAGTCAGTTCCTTTTTATTTTGTTTGTCCTCTGCTTGTAGATCTCACATTCACGGTTCATCAACAAGCAGCTCCCATATGTCTTGAAGTGAATACATGGGCCTTCAGTAAAAGAAAAAAAAAGCAATCGTGTGAATTTGCCGGGCATCTAAGTTTGCTGTTCTGACTCCGAAGATTTAGCTTGAAAATGACGTTGATGCAGCAAAGCATACGCAGCAAGACAAAATTTTTGCTGCCAGCGACAGCTGCCAGAAAAGCACAAAACAGCTCAATAGCTCACTAAGAATGCGGCAGATAGCACTGGTCAATGTGGTGCAGTTTAGTGCCATTATTCCATTAAATGCTCTTGATATAAACCATAAATGTGAGACAAAAGTTAGCCACTGTCCCATGAAGGGTAACGTAGCGCTCAATAGCCCGCCCCGCAGGACGTCACGAGAAGTGTAAGGGAGGACAGTTGAACAATCCTCGGTTAGCTCAAAGGAGCTGCGCTTGCTCACGTAATCGAAGATCCACTTGAACATTCGTCAGCTGATTCCAATGGTTTTTAGCGAACCGAAGACGGACTTCATGGGCGCAATTGTCAGAAGCACCTTTAACAATAATGAAAAGCATCACCGCGAGTGGCTAGAGGCTTCTTTGCTCGTACATCGTGAACATAAGACATAAATTTGATGGCATTGTCGATCGAAGAGATCGCGTCTCCGCAAGTCCATCGATGAATCACGGTAAACGTTATAGCGCTCTGAGCACAACTCTAGACGTGGAGAATCATATGTTCCATCATCTGGCACAGTTTACCAGTGCGGTTCGGCGATATAATATCAGATAAAGCGGAGATTTTCCAGGTTTAATAAGAGGAACCAACATACTAGAACTCTACACAGTTGAGTTACGATGTCACCAATTACTTGTAGTAGGCCAGAAGCTTTCTCCGAGTCTTCTGCTCCAGATTTCTTAGAGCTACGTAGGCAATTTCGTCTGGACTTAGTAATTACGTATATGCCTATAGGTGCAGCCAGTACGACTCCTTTGTAGGAAACTGAACATGTATTTCTGAGATAAGAGAGATGAGAACAACGCTATGGGCAGCCTGGCTACCTGTGTTATTGGGTAAGGGCCATAACTGTGAAAGGGTTCTAAAGCGTAGTAAAAATTGCCTTAAGCTGAAGAAAAAAAATCTCGCGACGCTCCTGCTGCCCGTTTATCTATTTTGTATTTGACAACTGCTATGGAGGCAGAAAAAAATAATCGGTGTGGCCTTGCTGCTGCTCAATGGAGCAGTGCAGGAAGGCGCATGTCTCTGTAACGCACTCAAGAATAACTCGAACTTGAGTTCGGCTACGTTCCTCTGCAATGCATCAGCACAGACAGATCCTACTCGGTATAGCCTAACTTCATCGAACAACAAATTTCGCCAAAACAATCCCGCTTGAAAGAAAGTGCGGGCTCTGATTTTTTTACATGGCCCTCGGTAAAGTGCACGTGCAAATTTGCAGCCTTACCCCTAATTTAGACCTGATTCTGCATCCGCGTATAAATAGATACGTAGACACGTGCTACAGCACATAAAATATAATCACGAATTGTTACTTATGTCACACGCGATATTCAACTGCCAAAAACGTCAGAGAAGAGTGGAGCGCAAATCCAGCCTTTAAATTCTCCTCTCTTGGCGCTGAAGCCAAATGCACGAGCCCTACTTCATTCCCCAGACTAAAAACAACAACAACAAAAAAAAAAAACCGCCATGGTTGCTTCGTGCCTTTAGTAATGCGCTGTTAAGCACGAGCTCGTGGGATCGAATTCCTGCCACGGCGGCCGCATTTCGATGGGGGCAAAATGCAAGAGCAACCATGTACTTATATTTATGTGCACGTTAGAGAATCCCAGGTGGTCACAATCAATACGGAGTCCCCCACTACGGCGTGCCTCATAATCAGATCGTTGTTTTGGCACGTAAAACCCATAATTTAATTTTTTCACTAGACTAAAAGTGTATTATTTCGTCACCGTGATCAATATTAATTCATGCCGCAGACCACAAGTCATCTTGTTAAGTGCCAGCCTTTGAACGCCCACTGCATTTTTCCGCGCATGCTTTTTGAAGTCATTTGATCAACTATCTTTCTAAGTATGTGTGATAGCTGCGTGGACTGGCTGGATAACTCATGCACTGCACATGTTTCTTTTTAAGCTTATCACATGTGTGGCGATAAGCGATCCACCGTGCATACATAAACCCACATGTTTCGTGAAACAAACGTTGTCTTGCAAGAATTGCTGCTGCGTCCACGTCGGTTATTAATATGTTTGTAAGTTTAAGTGCGATAATCAGTTCTATTCTCGTGCACACCTGCCAAATTTTATATCGTAAGTTCCATTTTAAGTTTCTGCCGCACAGTAAAAAAGCCTTCAAATGTGACATAACGCACGCACGCACGCACACGCACATCGAGTGTAGTGTCGACTCGTTTAACTCCTTTAGTGTGAACAGCTGCTACTAGCCCTCTGAGCAGAAATATGCGAGTTTGAGAAATCATTTCTCAAAGACCAGTAAGGTTGTAACACTATCCCGCCAAAGCACGTGACGTCACTGTGAGGCACGTCGTTGAACATTATTTTGTTCCTGCGACACGCGATATTCACGTGATCATTCCTAAGCCGCCGCCGTCGCCATCACTCTCAAGAAGGTCCTTAATTAAACGCTTGCGACTTCTTCAAGTTATTTTCAATGCACGCACCCCCATATCTGTATAAAATTCCGGCTCAAATAATTTATTCCCTTTTTTACATGGACTAAGACTGTTAACCGTAAGACCTGCTAACATAGAGAATTTCAAGATTATATTCACTTTTACGAGGCGTTTTAGTAGCCCCCGCAGTACTTTCAATTTTTTGTATATCCACTAATAACGCATGCAGTAAATTGTTCCTCATAGATGCATTGGGGTGTACATGTATTATGCGTCCTTGAAAAGTTTAGTCTCGCTTTGGGTTTTATTTTTTACACGGCTATTGCTTTAATCGGTAGATGATCTCTGCAGCGCGTTTAAATTAGTGTGAATTTATTCCCGAATAAAGAAAAAGCATTTGATTGTTTTTTTGTTAATTACACAATCGCACCTCATTCTTGTGAATCTAATCCGATATATTATTCAACGTACTCACTCTATTCCAGAAAAGTTTTACTCTGGTCCGATAGTCAGCTGTGTTAGAGCAAGCTTCTAAGCGTCCCGATAACTCATCCAGTATATTCTACGAAGTACGCACTTTATACCTCCGAAGGCTCGCGCTTGTAGTTCTCTTGCATACATTTTTCAAACGTCCCGCTAAGCCTGATCCGACTTATAGTTCACAAGGACTAAAAATGAGCTCATTTACCAGCCACCGAAGCGCGACTGCTTTGGAACGAACGAAGGAACGAACGAAGAACAAACCAACCAACGAACTAGGTCGGTACATTTCCCAGCTCATAACTTATTTTTGCAGTAAAAGTTTTAAGTGTCTAATAGCTGTTTGCAAAAGCTAACGCAGTGGCAGAAAACGGCTTCACGTGGACTGCAGCTTGCGTTGAGCTAGCACTTCTACTACGGCGCCTCCCTGCTGTTGCTGCCCGAAGCATCTGCCGCAAGAGTTCTCGCCGTCGCCGTTAGATGGCAGCATTTACAAACTAGACTGGTTATATGGAGAGCGCGAGGTTCCAAGTATCGGCTTACCACAGCGATTATTGTACGCTTGTAAGTGATGAGTGAGTGAGTGAATTGTGCGTGCACAAAAGCCTCTGAAGGTGAACAACGGCTTGCTCTTTGTGGTTTACTCAGTTTACTGAATTATATTTAGTGCCCTCGTTCTCTCCACCTTGTTCAAGAAACGTGCGCAGGACATTCTGCTTTTTATGCTACACTTCATTTACACACGCACAGTTTCTGAGTTGATTTTATTTGCGCACGAAGAAAAGCATCACTGCCTTCGGAAAACGTTGTTAGTTGCAATGCACCGTTGTTATGGTTTCAAAAGAAAACGTTGGAGAAAAAAAAAGCTGGAAGTATCGTTGTCTGGGTACAGAAAACATTTCAAGAAAGATAGTGAGAAGTAGACGCACAGAAAAAAAGAAAAAGAAAATCAATAACGCATCAATTTAGGTTTGTCCGAATGTGTTGGTTTGAATATATGGGCTCACGCAACAGAACAATCGAGGACATCCTCAAAAGCGATTTTGAAATCACGTGAGATTCCTGCCCAACAACAAGACACAATAACGCGCGTTTCTCCCTTGGTGGCATAGGGAAATGCCCGTACAGTACCAGAAATGGAGCATCCACATTCAGGGAAAGGCATTCTCCAACTATTTCCTGCAGGGAACTTGTGAACACGGAACATGTAGTACTCGATCTCTACGAATATATTGCAAAGGAATCACAGACTTCTGCCTAAATACAACCCCCCTCCCCCCCGCCCACGTCCATGTCGCTACCGCCATAGACTAAATTTCACGGTATGTAACTACTTTCAGTCGACGAAAATCTTGCAGTGAAACATATTCTTATTTTCCAGAAAGCTCGTACCAATCTGACTTACACGGTAGTTTTCAATAGTGTTAATATAAGTCTAATAAAAAACATTGGCGACATATCTTGCATTGTGTCGCTATTGATTCGGCAAATGTAACCGGTTAGTCAACATTATGCAGTAAATAGTTTCATTGCTCTCTCCATAAATTGCATTAAAATAGCTAGATATGCACTGACACTCACACTAGCTACCACCCGATTTCCTCAGTCTTTCAATTCCCCCCCGCCACGTTCTATGGCTGCGGCGCGCCTCAAAGAAATGTCCCAAACCCTGAAGAGCTAGCTTTGCCGCATAATGATCCATACTGCGGAGAAAGCATCGCTTTGCACAGTCACATCTTTAAAAGTGGCATCCGAAGAAGCTTGTGCCCTTTACCGTTTCCGGCACTTACTTCTCGCTAAAATTAGGCTCCAAAGGCACCAAATCTTTCATACCATTTCTAGGTCCTGTAATTATTGTTAGGTTTATGAAAAAAAGTAAAGCTGTATAACTTCGGCTTCGTAACAAGATTGCTTCTACTCCGCAGATCTGCTTAAAGATGGGTTCGTCGTCCATTCAAATAGTTCCCGTAGTCAAAAGTCTGGGTGTTTTCTTTAACGAAAACTTATCGTCGGACGAGCACGTTGAAATGGTCAGAAGTAAGTTGTCAAAGGTTATTGGTATCATGTCCCGACTGCGATATTTCCTACCGAAGAGTGTTAAGCAAATGCTGTACAATGCACTGTTTTCTTCAGTCGTTAATTACTGTATCTTGGTCTGGGGCACCACATTATTCACCAATATCAGATGGCTACACATGCTTCAGAAGAGAATTGCTCGAAATATTGTTAATGCTTCGAGATTTGAACATACCGCACCGATCTTTGCGTCACTTAGCATCACCCCCCTTCCCCAACTGCATGAAAATTTACTATTAAGGCGGTATAAAACAAGCATAAGACAGAATAATACATTTATGTTAGACCCGGCAATTTTGAAATGCAAGGAACTTAAGTATGCTACCCGCACTGGTTTCACGTGGTTTGTGCCTAAAACGCGAACGAATTATGGTCGCCACATGCTTAGCTACATTCTTCCACAGACGTTAAATAACGCGCTGTGAATTGATGTAAATTGATGTAAATTGATGTACTGCTGAAACTTTTGTCATAGTGCTTTGTGCTTGCTTTTGTTTTGCCCGTAATATTCAAATACAGTTTCATTTGTGTCAATGTTACTATTGCGAATGCTTTACACATGCTATATGATACACTGTGATACTGTTGCCAAGTCATTGTAGGGTGCGTCGACCTCTGTCAAGCCTTTCTTCTGGCTTTTTGTCGACGCACCCAACATTATTATGATAATGATGTTGAATAAAGATGATGATGATGATGATGACGATGATTTGTAGAGTTTATTGGCGCAAGGGCCAGATGTGGCCAAAGAGCGCCAAGTCCATGATCCGTGCTTGTCAATGATATGTGAGTGTTGATTGTGGGGAGTATTAGATACACGGCTGCATAGTGGCCTAAATATATTCGCTAGAAAGTGCAAAATATACAATGGTGCAATGTGGCTGTAAAAGGGCCTAAAATTTATTCGCTCCGAAGTGCGTAAAGTACAAGTATAGAAAGATGACAGTGATTGATCGTGTCTGCGATGAAAATAGATGTTTCACGAGATATGGATGATCAGAAAAATATGCAATGGCTGCAGCACTAGTGCCTCAGCAAGGCCTTGAAAGCAAGGGCTGGGAGGCACGTGCTCTAGAAAATGGTTTCATTGCAGCTACGACCTCCAGGTGGAGGCCGTGCTACAAGTAGCGTGGCCAAATTACATTTAAGGTGTCAGTTTCAGTTAAAAAGTTTAATACTGTTCGAAAAGTAAAAAGGGGTTCATTGCTCAGAAAGAATGCTGGATGTAAGGGTATGTGTTGGAGATAAGCGGAGGGGAAGTACTTTTTCCTTTCTGCCTCTATTTCAGTGCATTGGATAAGAACATGAATAACTGTAAGCATGTTGCCACATTTGGTACATGTCGGAGGTTCGCTTCCCGTCAAAAGGTAGGAGTGAGTGGCGTACGTATGTCCTATTCTTAATCTACACAGAAGCACTTCCTTATGTCTTGCTGTTCTTTCAGTTATCCAGTCCCCTAATTTTGGTTTGATAACGTGTAGCTTATTCAATACTGCATTATCCCATTGGTCCTGCCAGTACTTCCTCAGTTTGTGGCGTAAGAAGGGCTTAAGTTCTTTTGCTGGTATAGGTTTATTCATATCCGTTTCATTAAAGGCGACTGACGTTGCATTTTCGTCAGCAGCTACATTACCTTTTATGCCCCTATGGCCAGGTACCCAACATAGGACGATGTTTTGGTTGTACATTAATGCTAGGCATAGTTGTGTGTATAGTTCATTAAAAACAGGGTTCTTATGTTTTCGAAAACTCATTAAGGCCCTTATTACGCTTAATGAATCTGTGAAAATGATGGCCTTACTGATATTTCTTTGATATGTTTTACAACTGAGAGTATCGCGTACGCTTCAGCTGTGAAGATACTTGTGTTGGGATTTAGAGCCCCGGAGGTGCAAAAGAATGGCCCAAGAGCTGCATACGCGACACCAGCAGATGACTTGGAAACATCTGTATAAAACTCGGCACAGCAGTACTTCGCTTGGAGTTCGAGGAAGTGTGATAGTATGTGTGCCTCAGGTGCATGTTTCGTTATCGCAACAAAAGAGATATCGCACTCCATGGTCTGCCATTCCCAAGGCGGTGAAAGGCGAGTGGGAGGCATTAGAATATTTTCTGGGAAGTGTATGTCTGTTTTTTTTCTGCCATTGCTTCCAAGCGCAGGCTCAAAGGAGTTCTAATAAGTGGGCGGTTACGGTAAAGTCTGGCAGCGGAGAGGTCGCTAACGATGGAATGGCATGCATGTTCGGTGTCTGATTTTACTTTAGTGTAGTATGATAAACTTAGGAATGTTCTGCGTAGATGTAAGGACCATTCGTTGGACTGAACATAGAAACTTTCAACAGGGCTCGTTCTAAAGGCGCCTGTTGCCAGTCGTATACCGAGGTTGTGGATTGGGTCGAGAATCTTTAGCGCAGTCTCTGTTGCGGAGTGGTACACCACGGCTCCGTAGTCGAGGCGTGATTGTACGAGACTCTTATAGAGGCTAAGCAGACACTTCCTGTCACTGCCTCAAATTGTTCGAGAGAGCAGCTTGAGGAGGTTCATGGTCTTCAGGCATTTTTCTTTAAGATATCTTAAGTGGGGAATGAAGTTAAGCTTTGTGTCCAGGATAACACCTAAGAATTCGTGTTCAGGGCTAACAGTTAGTCTTTCTCCATTAAGGTTAATGTCTGGTTGTGGTAGTACACCTCTCCTGTTTGAAAATAAGACGCATGGGCTTTTTTGGGCGTTAAACTTAAAACCATTCTCGTCCGCCCACCTTGAGAGTCTATTCAAGCCAAGTTGTAGCTGCCTCTTGCAAATGCTAACATTGCATGACCTGAACCCTATCTGTACATCGTCCACATAGACGGAGTAGAAGAGTGTTCGAGGCAGTACGGTGTGGAGGGAGTTCATTTTAACAATAAATAATGTACAGCTCAGTACTCCACCCTGCGGTACACCTGTCTCCTGTATAAATGGTCGAGACTGTACGTTGCCAACTCTAACATGAGATGTCCTGTCAGAGAGATAACTTTCAATTATTCTCAGCAGGTTGCCGCGAATGCCCACTGCAGAAAGATCCCGAAGGATCCCGAAGCGCCACGTAGTATCATACGCCTTCTCCGTGTCAAGAAACACTGATAACACAAGCTGTTTGTGGACAAACGCATCCCTGATGTACATTTCCATGCGTACAAGCTGATCTGTCGTCGACCTGCCTTCTCTGAAGCCACATTGATATGGATCTAATTTCTTGTTTATTTCTAGATAATGTACCAGGCGACTGTTTACTATCTTCTCAAAAACTTTGCATAAGCAGCTCGTCAATGCTATAGGCCTATAACTATTTGCCAAAGAAGGGTCCTTACCCGGTTTCAATATAGCAATTATGATGGCCTCTTTCCAAGCAGAGGGAAATTGGCCGGACGACCATATATAATTGTAAAGACAAAGAAGGGTTTTTTGTGTTTCAGGCGGCAGGTGTTTTAGCATTTCATATAGGATGCGGTTAGAACCGGGGGCAGATTTGTTGCAGCTGTTTAGGGCTGTCTGAAGCTCTGCCATGCACAAAGGTCTATTGTATGCCTCGCATTTTGTGCTTTTCCGGTCTGGTGGTATTCCTTCTATTTGACTTTTGTACCTTTGGAATGTTTCAGAGTAGTGCGACGAGCTGGATATCTGTTCGAAATGTGTGCCAAGAAAGTTCGCCTGATCTTCCATGCTGTCGCCTTGAGTATTCACCAAAGGCAGCGAGTAAGGCTGTCGACCCTTTATTCTATTCACTCTATTCCAAACCTTTGTTTCATCAGTGTAAGAGTTAATGCCCGATATATACTTTCTCCAACTTTCTCTTCTAGCTTGTCGCCGCGTTCTCCGACCCTGGGATTTGACCTGCTTGAAATTGACTAGATTTTCTGCTGTCGGAGAATCCCGGAGTAAACCCCATGCCTTGTTTTGCTTCTTTCGCGCTATTCGACACTCATCGTTCCACCACGGAAGATGTCGTTTTGTGGACAATCCACTTGTTACAGGGATACATTTGGAGGAGGTGCCAAGGAGAAAAACCGTAAAATATTAAACCGCGGAGTCTATGCTTAAAGCATACATGTCGTCCCAAGATAAAGAAGCAAGATTTTTTAACTTTTCCCAGTCAGCTGAGTCAGTTCTCCAGCGAGGTAATTGTGGAAGGCATTCATTACACATTGGTGTGCTTAGAACTACAGGGAAATGGTCACTCCCGTATGGGTTTTTAATAACTTTCCATTTTAAGTAAGGTAGAAGAGTAGGAGATGCAATGCTAAGGTCTATTGAGGAGTATGTTTTGTTTGCCAGATTGTAATACGTGGGCTCCTTCCCATTCAAAAGACATGCACCTGAAGAAAAAAGGAACTGTTCAATCAGGCGACCTCTCGCGTCGCAGCGCGAGTCGCCCCATAGGTTGCTATGTGCATTTAAATCTCCAAGCACAAGATATGGTTCGGGTAACTGATCTATTGATGTTTGGAATTCTTGTTTGTGAAGCTGAAAATGCGGCGGTATGTATAAAGAGCAGATGGTTATCAGTTTATTTAGAAGTACATCACGAACGGCCACTGCCTCGAGGGGTGTTTGTAGCCGTAAGTGTTGACAGGCTATAGATTTGTCAGCTATAATGGCTACGCCGCCAGATGATGCGAGGGCATCGTCGCGATCTTTCCGAAAAATATAATAGTGACGAAGGAAGTGTTTATGTTCAGATTTCAAATGAGTCTCTTGGACACACAGCACTTTTGCAGTTAGTTCTTTAAGGATTTCTTGGGCATCATCGAGGTTGCAAAGCAGGCCTCTGATACTCCACTGAATAATTAGTGTATCCATATTAAAATAAATGTTGTGCTATGTGTCAAAAAGAATGAACTTGATTTAGCTTACAGTGCCCTTTTGGGGCCCTGTAATTGGAGTTTTGTCTTTCCTGGAGCGGTCAACAATGTCGCGCCGCTGCTTAGGCGTCAACTGCGCCTTCTGACTGGGTGTTGTGTCCATGGCCTCTTGAGAGGCACTGAACACGCGCTCTTGCGAGTGGTGTGTTTTCCGCGAAGGCCTTGTATCTTGGAGCCCACCGTCCTCGTGGTTGGTGGGCTTGTCTTGACCTCGGAGCTGGGCTGACTGGTGCCAGCACCAGCAGAGGCCTCCATTATGGACAAATTCGAGAGAGGTAGGGCAGCCTTCGCTGCTCCCACCGTGGGGGCGGGTGGCGTTGCCGCACGCTCGCAATGCGTCGCGCTGGCGTCCGCCAAGTGCCGTTGTGGTACTGCCCCCCGACGTGCCACTTCGGCGAAAGATGTGCTCTGTGCAAATGTTGGTGAGATGCGTTGTCTTGCTTCTCTGAAAGTTATGTTTTCTTTTATCTTTATCGTAATTATTTCTTTTTTCTTTTTTCCAGACTGCGCATGATCGAGAATATGCAGGGTGGCCACCGTTACAATTACTACAACGGGGCTCAGCCTTACAGTCATCTGCAGAGTGATCATTGATGCCGCATTTCGCACATGTTAGCCGCCCTCGGCAGCTCTGGGAAGCGTGGCCAAACCTCTGGCATTTAAAACAGTGTCGCGGGTTGGGGATGTATGGATGTACTCTGATTTTGATATATCCAGTTTCTAATGTCTCTGGTAACGTGTTAGAGCCAATGGTAACTATCAGGTGTTTAGTTGGCAGCTCCTTGTTGTCCCGTCTGATCTTTATTCTTTGTACGTTTATTACATTTTCATCCTTCCATCCTTCCAGGAGTTCTTCTTCGGTCAAGTCCATCAAGTCAATGTCAGAAATTACGCCTTTGGCCGTATTCATGGTTCGGTGTGCTGTTACGCTGACGGGGATGTCTCCAAGTTCGACAAGGTTCGTTAGCTTGTCGTATTGTGCTTTGTCTTTCAATTCGAGTAATAAGTCGCCACTGGCCAGCTTGGTGATTTTATAGCCGCCTCCAATGGTCTCTGTGAGATACTTCGCCACAATGAATGGCGAAATCGTCCTTGCCTTCTTGTCAGGTTTATCACTGTGAACAACGTGAAATTTCGGGAAAGTCTGAGTGGCTTTGAGAGAAAACTGAAATGTAGCATCGGTGCGCCCCCTTTTAAAGGGACGATCAGTTGAGAAGGGGTTGGAAGTTCCCATGAAATATGCTGAGTATTCAGCGACGATGCTAGTCACCCACCACCGAGCCCAACAAGGGGACAAGGCAAGGTATGTGGTGAAACAAGCTCTACCATGCCAACTGTACGTCGTCGCTATAACCACATATGTTATAACCAAGGTAGGTCATAGCACACCAGGTTAACCCTCGCCGCCAGGAATGTTGGAAGTTATCAGAAGAAAGAAGAAGACAGGAAAGACTAAAAGTGAGAGAGAAAGACGAAGGTGTGTGAAGAGAGAGACAGGAAAAGGCGACTGCCGATTTCCTCCAGGTGGGTCAGTCTGGAGGTGCCGTCTATGTGAAGCAGAGGCCAAAGAGGTGTGTTGCCTCTGCCGGGGGGCCTTAAAGGTCCAAACACCCAGCATCAGCTCAACCTCCAGGATCCCCCTTTCCCCAGACACGGCTAAGCCGCGCACGGCTACACGCGGGAGGGTCCAACCCTCGTGTGCTCGGGTACGTGGTGTAGCAACACACCAAACGCCTGCTGACGCAGACGCCCCTGCGGGGATTGAATAAAGAATAAAAGTGTTGACGACAACTGAAGCATTAACAGGTTAGTAATTCGTGAATACATTGATTTGCTACCTTTTGCATGTTTAGATAATTTAACGCGTAAAGGATCTAACGGCACATAATTCGTTGTCATCATAGCCTAATTAGCAAAGGACCATACACGTTATGCTGAGGTCGTGGGTTCGGCTCCCATTGGCAGTAAAGTTTGTCATGCACTTTCATTTTTCCGTATCGTTATTAAGAATGTTAAGGTCACCGTAAATCTAACCCTCACTTGTGAATAGTTATACAGTCCAGTTTTGAAAATGCGCTATCCCTTGTCTTCACCTTCTGTTCCCTTAATATGGTTTTCATTAAAAGTCGAGCACCTAAGTTCTTTATTCTTCTTGCTCATTGCTTCGACGCAAGCATCGCTTTTTAAGGTCACACTGTGAAACTGGCTTCTTGGCACAAACACATACATTGCGATGAAAGCATCGCCTCAACATATCCTGACCCATTGCTTTGATACTCCAAGAAGGCATGGTAACCACTGCGAAATGATGCAGGGCCAAACAAGCACACAAGGTTAAAGTGGAAAACACGGGGAAGGCGCGAGATGGAAATTCAAGACGAGCAAAACGAGAACAAGGTGAAAGCAGGAGCCAACGTTTCAACAAGTGGACTTGTCTTCTTCAAGGCGACACATGCGTTCCTCGCCACAGTATATATAGGTGGGAATCCCACCTATATATGCTGTCGCGAGGAAAGCATGTGTCGCTTTGAAGAAGATAAGTTTAAAGCGGGAAATAGACATTACGAGAAAGTTGTCAGAAAACTTTTATTTAGCGCTGGAAACCTAAATAGCGCATAAGCCTTTGCCAGAGGTTTCGAACCGCAAAGCAAACACCTATGGCTGAATCTTATAACGGTTCGGAAGGGAACCGGTTCACTTGGCCTCATCAGATTGGTCAAAATTTTGCTTGCTTCAGAGGCCGTCAGAGACACCGGATCGACATCGCAAATTATGATCACGTCATGCATCTGTCAATCATTTCCAAAGCGAACCCGTCCTTGGCTAAGAGCGGGACCGGTGAAGGGGTAGTCCGCTTTGGGTTCCGTTGCTGTGGCTTGGCTGTCGGCTTGCGAGCCTGGCCGCGCGCGCCGGTCGCACGACCCCGGAGACACGTGGGCGTCGCGCGCGCGTACGTTGGCTGCATCGGAGGCTATTACTTGCCTTTGTCGTCTGGTTGGCGTTGCTCTTTCGGTGTCGACCACGGCTGGAAGTGTGATACGCATTTGAAGAAATGACGGATAATGAGTTGCACCACCCCGGCCGGCTTTCTAAGTAGACCTTTTGCTGGCTACGCTATCAATTGGAGGAGGCTCGGGAGCAAGCGTACGAGTGGTCATGCCACGCAGAGGAAGGAATTGCGCGCTGGGGTTCATCGCCACCGGCCTGAAGCTCCCAGAAGTCGGTCGGAAGCGAAGTATTCATCGGAATAGCCTAGATCTCTGCTGCCGACACTGTCAACGAAGTTGGTCTCCCAATTACTGCGTTGGCCGGTAGAAGGGCTGGGTCAGCTTTCCCGTGACCTCCACTTCAAAGCCAATGCCAAGGAGATATTTGCATGGTGAGATCGAATTCCCAGTGCTATCGCCAGCGTGAATCAGAAGGGTTCAACCTAGGCTGGTCCAGCGCTTCATTCGTTAGGCTGATAAAGCTATACAGTCAGGACGGATAGATATTGTGAAGATCTCTTATTTGGCTGCCCTTTTTTTTTCTAGTTCGGTAGTGCCGTACTTTGCTCCTCAATTTCACGGCACAGCGCGCACCGTCAGCACCACACTCTTCAATTTTACTTCGCGCAGGCACTGCAGGGCCCGTATATCGTAATGCCCGATTTCAAGTTCCATTACTTCTATCCTGCGGCGCGCCGTGGGGCAGATCGCAGGAATAGCGGCAGCGCGACGGCGAGCGAGTCATGTCCGAGCCGATGACGCAGGGCAAAAAACGAAGCAAAATTGATATAGTCAGCTAGTAAAGGCCTCCTAAGAACCAGTTCACGATTTTGTTGCGCTCGCTGCTTAGGAAGTGCTGGCAGTGCATTCCTGTTGCATGCATCGTGCAAGCTCCTGGTAGCAGACGACATAGCGCTGCGCTCTGCCAACTCATTTACGTTTGCAATACCACCTGTCGGCTGAGAATAAAAAAGAATGACATTAATAAATTACTTCTTCATTGCGTAAACGTCTGGCACCACAAGTTTATACTTTAGAACTTGCCGTATAATATTTAATTTATATATTATATTTATTTAGCAAGCAGAAACATTCTGCAGTTCCTCGATTAGCTCGTCATATGATGACGTACACTTCAGAAGCAGCACCCTCTCGTCTATTGGTCGCGTCCTGCCCTTCTTTCACCTCCGGCTTGGGAGTGGCACATTTAGTGATGTAAGCGGTTCGTTTTCCGAACCGTTGTAAGATTCAGCCCCTAATCACACCATGGAGAACACGAGGAATGCGGGAGATGAAAATTCAAGCCAAAATTGTGAGAGCTCCTGCTCTCACCTTGTTCTCGTGTTGGTCATAATCACGCCATGTGTTTTATGAGATCTATCGCCTTATTAAGTGCCCTTCGTTTTAATGTAGACTGTTCATGTGAAGAAATGCCCGCACAGTAAGGCCAAGTTGCATGTTTACGCAACGTTCTTCCTGCCGTTTTGCGCCCGCCTTCTTGTCCTCTTCAGCGCAATTTAATGTGATGTCTTTGCTCTGTCAAAAGCAGTGTCGAACATTTCTTCGTTATGTAAAATTACATTTATACCATATGACCACATAAAGGCGACAAACAATGAAGCCGCGGAAAGCATCGGGGAAACGAACCACGGTTAAAATCTAAATGTAGAAAATAATGAAGAAAAGGGAAATGAAAGTGGACGAAAAGACAACTTGTCGCCGGTGGGAGCCGAACCCCCAATATCCGCATTACGCGTACGATGCACTACCAATTGTGTTACGGCGACGGCCATCAATTCGTCCACTAACTTGGGTATTTATCTTTACTATATATAGCACTAGGAGTGCTACCAGCGCCACTCAGAGCCATGCTGGGCGGATGTGGAACATCCTTTTTGCCCAACGGCGTCACATAACACGGGATCTTAGGAAAGAAGGCACGGGGCTTATAAACCCTCGCATGCTACCTAATGACATCAAGGTTGTCAAATTCGAGACGCTCGCAATGAATAAACGAGAGAAGAAGAAGAACGAGTGGCTCGATTTTTTAAATCATGACCAAATAAAGCCCACAGACAGTAAAGCTATATATATAAGGAAAGCATCGGTGAAATTAAGTGTTGTTGAAATTGGAATGTAGAAAATAATTTTAAAAAAGGGTCGCGTGTTACGTGACGCCATTAGGCCAAAAGGATGTTCCACATCCGCCCACCATGGCTCTGAGTGGCGCTGGCTAACACTTCTAGGGCTAGATCTAGTAAACATAAACGGCCAAGTTAGTCGACGAATTGATGGCCGTCGCCGTCGCACAATTGGAAGTGCAAGGCACGCGTAAAGAGGAGCTTGCAGGTTCGGCTCCCAGAGGCGACAGATTATCTTTTCGTCCAATTTCCTTTCCATTTTCTTCATTATTTTCTACATTCCAATTTCAACCACAGTTAATTTCCCCGATGCTTTCCTTGGTTTTCCGCAGGAGTTTTACACTCACTATTGTAAAAAGAGTTTTCAGAAGTGAAAATCTTCACAGGTTTCTCATTACCGTAATTTGCCCTTCTTTCGCTGTTCCTGGTGTTCACTGTTACCTTCGTTCTTCGTGTTTTTGCCGTTCGGGTAATTCAAGGGCCGAATTCAAAAAGGTTGTCGTTTGTAAGTGCAGCTCGCCATTGGCCGGCCGCCTTCGCAAGTACTATGTCCAACATTGCGACTGGCTGCCATGTCACTTTACGAACAGTTCTAGCTTACAACCTTTTTGTGAATGCGGGCCCAAGTAAGCAATGTGGTGGTCGTGCGACATAGTATCCAATGCACTTTCCGATTCGATTCCAGAGAGAATGTATTGGACGCAACGATAATCTCTCTTTATTTATTATTTTTATTTTTTAGTGATAGCTTTCTTTAGCGACTTCGCCCATTTTGGATAGACGTTGGCCGATCTCCCACAGTAAAAACCTGGATGAGAGTCAACTTAGGTCTCTAGGTATGTGCTGGCTGCTGTCAGACCTTGTAGACAAATTGGGTTACTCCGTATGTGCCCGAACATACGACTTTGGCACTATGTATGTGATATCGGTATGCGCCCATTCTCGGCCAATCCTCCCAGATGATATCTGCCAAACTAAAACAAGCAAAGCGATCGCCTTCTTTAGCCACTTCGTCCACTTCGGATGGACGTTGGCCGATCTCCCATAGTAAAATCCGGGAGGAGAGCAAGGAGTGAAGAGCAAGGCAACTGTTTGGCGCTCGTGCGAGTGACGTCACACACTAGGGGGGGGGGGAGGGGAGGAAGGCGCGCGCCAGTTGCAAGAGCCCCACCCGCAACATACACCTCCGCGTTGGTGGTTGATGTATAGACATTGCAACGAAGTCGGCCAGGATACTAAGGATAGCCGGGGTGGCTACGGAATTTCAACTGGGGTGCTGTATTACAACAAGATATACTGTGTCGTGGTATCATTTGGAGTTGTGGCTGGTAGCGAGATTGCCACTTCCTGTACCTGCTGATGTGCCCATAAGGCTTTCTGACTGACAAGTCAGAAATA
The DNA here is from genome assembly GCF_050947875.1 of Dermacentor variabilis. Lineage (NCBI taxonomy): Eukaryota > Metazoa > Arthropoda > Arachnida > Ixodida > Ixodidae > Dermacentor > Dermacentor variabilis. The sequence continues at coordinate 241,214,289 of NC_134568.1, read as the reverse complement.
TCGGGATATGCAGCGGGTTACACAAGAAAGCTATCGCTGACTGTGACGATAATCTTCGATGGTTTCTGCTAAGATTCACAGTCTTTCTCCCCCGCAAACATTTGTGGTTGCGGGTGCGCTACGTGATTCGCTCATAAAAGGGAAGCTCGGTTACCGTGCTTCCTTTTTTTTTTACAATATCAGATATGCTTATTATTTCCTTTCAAAGGAGTTATGACTTTCGACTGTTTACGACGAAATAAGAAGACAAAACAAGCAAGGTCGCCACATTGTGCATGAGAGCAGGCTGCAAAACAAATTCCTCTTGCGTAGTTACGACAGCCAGTGTGCATTCAACACAACAATAAAAAGCTTCTCTCGCAGCTTTCGTCCCGAAGGAAAAAATCATTCTATGTTTCAGCTTATATTCGCGCGAGAATAAATGCCCCTTCAGTTGTTCTTGTTGTTTCATAGAAATGAAAATCAAAGAAAGAGACGTAGTCACCCTATAATGGCGACGATTACTCCTTTTCGCATAATAATAACAACAGTAATAAAGATACATCGTGTGATAAGAACCAACAACGTCATAGCATCGAAAGATATATAGTATACTTTCCTATACAGACACGGACACACATAGATAAAAGGTGAGAACAATTTGCACCCCACTAAGTGAAGGTACACATTTAAATAATGCACGCACAGAGATACTACAGTCGTCGTCGTTGTGGTTGTCGTTGTTGTTGTGTTTTTCCATAGTGTCAACCGTTTGAAGGGGTTATAACAGGAGTGGGGTTCTGAAAATAAAACAATAAAAACAATAATTGGCACCAGCTAAAATAAATTCGCCCTAAAGTTACAGAAAAGAGTGGGGGGGGGCACAGAAGGTATGTGCAAGACATAGTTGTAGTGTAGGCATAGAAGTTCACATAATATAGACATAAAGAACTTACTGAATTAGAGAAATAAAGCAAATATTCAAATTGAATAATTAACAACGCGCCAGAAAAACAGAACACATATGCGAAGATGGGGGAATATGAACATGATGCAATTACAACGTGATCAGGACGTAGGAAATAAACGACAGGTATAACTGCCTTTTGTACCAGCTTTAAAAATTGATCGACTGGGCACTGTTGTATTATAAGCCACTTGAGGCCATTCCGTTCTCGTATGGATAATAAAATAATAAAATGCGCTGTTTATTGCACGAATATTCTTTAATTGTGAAATCATGTGTGTGACGTCTTTGTCTCACTTTCTTAGTTTCGATGTATCTTGTGTGATCTATATTAAAGCAATTGCAGCTGTGCAGTAGTATACCTGGTGTCCCACGTAGCTTTGAGCCAAACCTTAAAAATATTCAAAGGCCACGTAGCTGGACAAAACCAAAGTAATGTTGTTTGCCGTCGCTTGCAGATGCTGAGGTTGCTGGCTGTATTCCGCCTAATTATATAATGAGTGTTAATTCATTAATTAACTTCTCGAATATTATAATTAGCTGGAAAGTGTAGATGAGAAAATTGCAGCGCAACATGAAAAATTCCCGCTACAGTTTTCTGTTGCTTAATACGGGCGACAAAAAAGTTTTCCAAAGCATGAGAGAAGCCCGCAAATACTCGCAAAGTGCCTCGAGTGGCCAGTCGCGCGCAAATCTTTCATGTAATACAAGAAAAATTACGACTAATGATACAATTACACGGAATGCAAAAAATAATCTGAGCATCTCCAAGCGACGGCAAACAACGTTACTTTGGTTCTGTCTAGCTAGGTGGCATTTGTATATATTAAAAATTTGGCTCAAGTTACGTGGGGCGCACTATATAGAAAAGGTCGCAGTTTCACCCGACAGGCGAAGCGTTGACTGGTATAGCAAACTTTTGGACAGCTATACAAAATAAGGTTAGTAATTTTATGAGCTGCATAAAGTGCTGTGAACATTCGCTACCTAACTAAATTAACAATCACGTTGTTACGCGCACACAGCCAAACAAGAACACATCTCACTTGATGACCGCGGACATTCGCTCTCCGAACGCTGGCGTCGTGAAGAGCGGTAGCAGCGGCGAGTGAATGCTCCGTCGTGCTGCCCCTCGCTTTAACGCGAAATAAGCGCGGGAGAAGCGAAAACACCACGCGCACGAAGCCATCGGCAATATTCGGTCGGCTAGCCTTAGAACCCAGCGCAGACTGCCTCCAAGATAGGACGCGCGCGGACGCGAACAGCCGCCACAGCTGGAATAGAAGAGCAGATGCGCACTAACCTGCCCCCTCACCCTTCAAACGCGCGCACGTCTCCCTGCTGCCCCCAGCGCCCACCTTGCGCACGTGAGAAGACGGGGCGCTCCCTCCCCATCTTCCTCCCTTTCTAGCTCGAGAAGACACTGCCGCAACAAGCTACCATACTTCTCGGCTTACCTTCGCAAGCCTTCGCTCGCATCTACAGCGTATACAGCGCGGCCGCGATGTTATCGCACTTGGACTTTATACGGAACATCACGGGGACGACGACGACGGGAATTTGCCTGGGGTGTTCATATGGTTGCCACTACAATAAAACGTTAGACAACGAAGTTTAGCTCAAATTTGGAGTGCATGGGTAACCCTGCACAACATAACAATTCTATCTAGGAATCGTGCGTAGTGTTGTTTTTTATTATTTATTGATATGTAGAAGCATGGGAAGGCAGACAGCGCAATAGCAGGCTATCCCAAAGTCTCAACTTCGTTGCTCAATGAAAAAGAAAACAAGAAACTATCAAAAAGCAAGTACACACACGCACACAAGTGCACAAAGATTGTATCATCTACAGCCACCAGCGCCGAAAGCACAGTCCAGTAACTACAGTTTCGTCGTCGTCGTCGTCGTTGTTGTTGTTGTTGTTAGCCATACTACGTGCAAGGAACTCTAACAATAAGGACAGTCGTACACGCAAGAAATATTGTGGGATGTGACTTCCTGCATTTATTGTTTACACCTCAGATACATGCGTGAGCTCTGAGGATCAGTGATGAACGTGAATAATAAACGTGGCACAAGGACATTCTGTCAGTCTTCATTGGCACCTTCGCTCCCGTAAAAAAGGCGGCATTCTTCGAGGTGTTTGGCCTCCTCCTGAAATGACGAGAGAAATTTCACGCTGTGATCAGCACAGTACGCATAACGCACGCATCGACGTAACTGTGTGGCTTTAGTTTCCAATGCAAAACCCAAGCGATGACGACAAAGTGCAACAACTTCAAAGACTCTGTTGCGAAAAGTTTTGGACTGCATGCAGGTTTTGTGGATTTGTGCGAAAGCAAATATTTCCGGTTCTGGTCGATCATATAATTTAACAAATACAAAACATAATCAAATGAACAGTCTCATAGTTGTTTCTTACAGCAATAGCATGTGTGGAATGTAGGAGCCAGTGGGAGCTTTCCATCGAGAAACGCTGGTTGTTAGACGGAGGTATACTTCTATGCCCGTTGTTCCGAGCCCATCGCTGCAGAAAACGACCAATAGGTCGCTTTCTGCAGCGGTCGCTCTCTGAACTGCCAACTGATGACCCATTCCTTCTAAGAAATCTAGCTGTGGTTTCAACCTTCCTGGAGGAGGAGTGTTTTGCGGCAGCCAGAACATTTTCGGTAGATGTAAAGGACTTGTACGCTCCCTGTCAGTTCCTGGCGTGAGTGGCGAGGTCGTAAAAGAAATCGACGCGTTTGGAGGCGTCAGCTTCCAGAATTCACGCGGCACAAGTACTAGCGGCCTCATGGACCTGTTAACCATCTACCTGCACTCCACCTTCATGATGGGCCAGTATCATTGTAACAGGTCGTGCCAGCACCAAGTGGAACTAATTTTTGAGACCCAACTCCGACGTTTACTTCCATCGGCATACCCGCGCTGGCTTCTGGCGGGCAACATTGACAAGCTTTTAGCGGAGTTGTGCGCGCATGGTGCCTCAAGACTGAGAACCACAAGCAAGCCGAGTGCCACCGCCGTCATCCCGTAAGTACACGCAGTCAGCCATTGCCTCAAAATAACAGCTAGAAGCGCTGAACTTGGCGTAGTATTTTCCGCGTCGAGCAAGCTGGGTGCTTTGTGCAGACAGGTCAACTGGACCAAGCCGAGAAACAAAGTTTGCGTCAAGAAGCACGCGCAATAGTTTGCGGCTGTACGGTTGGTGTTGTGTACGAAATCCCGCTGGCCTGTAGCCGGAGCTAAGTAAGACAGACGGGACGATACCTCAACGGACGCCTTAGGAACATGCACGATCGTTAGACAGTACGCGGTAGCCGCCTACCTGTTTATGCAGCCTCGTGCGATTGTACCCGTGATTTCGAGAAGTACCAAATTATGAGGCGATAAAAGGACCAAAGAACGCGCGAAATCATTGAAGCGTTCATGGGAAAGGCCCCAGTTGCGTCAGTGTGCCATCGCTTAGTCTGATTGATGAAGAGTTAAGTATCTAGATAGTTTGGTCGTCTGACAAGGTGACTTAACTGTGTGCTCCGGCTTTTACGTTGCTATTTGGTGTCCCACTGTACTGATTTTAACTTTCTGCCCATCTTCACCTAGTATATATGTTCTTTCAAATAAAAGTTAGTCTGCGCTCATGTTGTCTATTCTTGTCCAATATTTTCGCTCGACTTAGAAGTTCGGCAAATCTTGTTAAACTAAAATACTGCTAAAGCGCACGATAAGTTCTACCACGCGCCAACTCTAGACTCCCCGATTCTGCGGAATAAAACTGCACCCGCGCGCTGGCCTTTCCGATCGACAAAACAAGAAATGTGTGAAGTGAGTTGCACGTACCAGTAGGAAATGCCGTAGCTTGATGATGGCTTGGGCCTCCTTCTGAGAGCACATCTCGGAGCGCTTGCCTGGTTGCCAGTTTTTTGAGAACGTGATCTGGCAGTAGGCCTCTTGCATCACCAGCAGCGTCGCCAGAAGCAAGACCAGGGAGAGCTTGACGGACACCGATGCCATGCCGACGGCAGACGCCGCTCGATCACCTATAGAGTAAATGAAGTTTCGGCACTGTGCTGTCAGTCTCGACATCAAAACGGTTATCCGGAACACGATTGCAAGGTTACGTGCCTTCGTGTTCATTTTACAATGGATGCAGGCAGCTACGCACACACGAGAAAAGACAGGACTCCACGTATTTTTCCAACTGAAGTTCTATTTGAAGAAAAAACCAGTTTTGTTATTCCGTTGTAATAGCGGCGAACCTTAACGACAAAAAGCGAGAAAGATGTTTTGGAGATCTTACACGTGACACAGACTTACAAGGTACCCTCTTCCTCGGCTCGTGAGTTGAAGCACACTCGCTTCCAGCAGTTAGTTGTCAAGAAATTGACAGAAAAGTGCCGGATAGGGTAATCCCTCGATTAATGTAAAAAGACAGGTATGAACACACAAAGAAAATGGCATGTTCCTTAGATATCGTCAAGATAAAGGATGTTAGAGCTGCAGGCGTCGGCAACAGAGCTTGAGTGTGATTTATTGCATGTGACCCACCAACTAAATTTTTGCCTACATTCCGCTAATGCAAGTTCTTTGCTATCTTATGGAACATGATCAGCACAGGCGTAAAATATGACATGTTTGTTTGTTGAGAGCAAGAAAAAGGATAAAATTCTTCTCAATTCTGTACCAATGTTCTGAAAAGTGAAGTTGTCTTCGTCAAGGCCTTGGCGAATCCAGCTTCGCTTGCCAAAGCAGTGGCACTACTCCGCGGCTACTCATCCGCTCACCTCTAGTCCTTACATTGTCTCCATTTCCCAGTGTCTTTGTGGCGTTCCGAGCCATTATCAAATGACAATTCAGCTGCAAGGAGTGTCGCCTGGCTTAACCGCCAGTATAGGTGAACGACTAACGATACGATAACACGTTTTCATGCTCTTCACAAATAACTGTGGCTGAAAACTTTCACAAATAATATAAGCGTCACATTCAAACGCATTCTTTCACGGTTTGTCAAAGAAGCATGACAAAACAGGTATTTTTTACGTATATGCATACAAGAAAAACAATAATGGAACAGACAAAACACAACGTCGTTTCAATGTGTTTTGGCATTGTGTTTTTGTGATTCATCAGCCTAATTGTAACACTCGACTTGGATTTCATGCTCAAAGCCGTCGCTCACATGCCTAACGTTCACGATAGCCCGAGGACCCGCACTCAGCGTCGCCTGAATAATATCGGTTCATGAAGCTGTAATGGTTTTAATGTGGCGCATGAAATAATAACAGAGGGTGAAGCATTCGACCGCCAAACATGCAGCATGCCATTCGTGGATGCTTACCTTAGATCCACGTGTACGGTCAGTGCAGCCTGCAAGAGCACCGGAGAAAAGTGGGAAAGATGTCGATTCCCAGGGCTCGATGGCGCTTAAATACGGTTCTCATGGAGACGTCCAGCATCCTCATTGGACGTTGGTAGGGCGGGCGCTCTTCAAAAGATGACGTCACGAGCCTAGAAAGCGTCAGCTTCGACGGGGGCGGAATGTCCGTATGAAGTATGAGCCGCCAAGGCGACAAAGAAGCGAAACAGTATAGATAAAGATCACAGGAATCCGAGAAATGCCTCCGAGGGAGAAGAGACATGGTCAAAGAACTCCCAAACGTCCTCAACACATCCGGGGAAGATTTCATTAAGAAGTTTCTCACTTATTCAGGAGACGAGGCGACTGCCACTTGGGCTTCAGTGCTCTCGATTTGATTTGTACTGGTGCACATCTGAAGAATCTGGAGAAGTGGCGCTACGAAAGTCTGCACCTAGAGCCAAAAAAAAAAAAAAGAGAATCTACAAGCGGTGAAACACCCTAGACCAAAGCCGTAGCTTTGAACTCGGCTCAGCAAACTGCGTGGTTCCTAGTAATGAGCGCTAACATGATGATCACCTCTCTCTCCGTCCTAGCGGGGCTTATGCCTTTTGAGGGATGGGAAAAGTTACGTGGGCGCCTTATGCATTTGCGTTCCGGCCTTTTTCCGTCTTAATTACCAGACTCTGTTCTACAACAAGCGATGATTCTCGCAAATTAAAAAAAAAAAGCCAGCGTCTTATAGCTTCACACCGACATCAAGTTTAAATACAAACCTCTCACACCCTATAACTTATGCAAAGCAAAAGCATAGACAAATTCAGCAGCCGCCTTTGCAACCTGGCGATGCCAAGATGCCAGTCTTCTTTGAACTTAGCCAGTTAGAATTTTCTCTTCTTTATACATACATCAGCGACGGAAGTTTAGGTTGCGAGAAATATGTCCCCATATGAAAAATATCCCTGAAAGCTGTACCTACCAGCACCGAAAATTGAAGAGAAGAGGAAGGACATAGACCTTAAAAAAGAAAGCGGTGACTCCACTTTCTTTGAAGAAGCGCCTGGCCGGACACTTGCATGAAAAGCGCCAACGCAGCCTTTTTTGAAATGTTTGGGACATGGCACAAAGACGCCGACAAAAGTGACGCATTCCGAGAGCGTATTCGCTTACGCACCGATTTCCGGTTTTGTATCTGTGTTTCTGTACTTATTTTCCTCTTTTTCAGAGTTTCAGTCTTTGTGAATTACTTCATCTACGCACACGCGCGCTGTCCCTCGCGGGACAGCAGGGTTGTGCGGCGTGGGGGCGCGTGCTTGGCGTGCCCAAAGACGCCGCCGCTACCACGCTGTCGAGGACGGGCACCGCCGTGGGCCCATTGCCGGCAGACTAAGTGGAGATGCCTTTTGACAGCCGATTCGCCACTTACAGAAATTCTCCTCTCAGAAGAGCGAAGAGAGCTCCTCACGACACGGTGACCTTGGCTATGGTTGGGCACGGAACAATACTCTTGCTCGCTAAAACCGTGCAGTAGCTGATGAGTCAGTGAATTCACAAAGCTGTTCAGAAGAAATTGCGATTTTCGGTTAACCTGAGCCGGCACTGTGTCTAAGAATTATCGGCAGGTGGTATGAAGACAGCCAACTAAATACCACTCTTACGGAACGGTGGCTTCGTAAACTCGGCCTTTGATTAGACGCGGGCGAGATGGAGTTTGCGCAACGCTGCACTCATTTATTGAGGCTTAGAGCTCGTATTCATAAAAGGCACCTTACTCTAGGACTGTTTGTAAAAGCAGATGCTTGCAATAGCGATGGTGGGCATATTAGTGAAGAATACAGGCGAGTGGCAACCACAGCATACAAAGAGAAAGCTATGTGAATACAGCCCGGGCATTTTGCTGGTGTAGGCACACAATCTTTCATGGGTTGCCGACGAGTGCTTCGCACGACGCCATCTTCCGCATATGTATAACTTTTCGCGAGGCACTAACCACCATTGTTTAAGTACATGCCTGCTTGAAATTGTTATTATAACTCATTGTATCTTGCTCTTCTATTTATGATTGTATTTCTCCCACTCCCCTCTGTAATGTCCTTGGCCTTGGGGGTAAATAAATAAATAAATAAATAAATAACATGATCAACCAATGGATCCAGTTCGCATCATCGTAAACAGAGAAAGAACACGCGAAAGCGAGCCGACTTGGAAAGTCTGCTCACCGTTGTGTCCATCTAGTCTCTTCAAGCAAATACTCAAAACTCTCGATGGTGAGCCACCACTCAGTCAGATATTTAGCATCACCCACTAAAATAATTCAACAAGAGCCTTGACATTTCCCCCTGAATGAACAGTGGCCTCTGCTAGAACATTACGTTCTCTATGTTAGCTTGCGTAGCCGTCTACGTTTTAGAGTGCCAACTAGACCTATTCACCCTTCAGCAACATCAGGGTGATCTAACAAATAATTATAATAAATAATGCTGTTCGTCAGCTTATGCATAGAACAGAATGCGCACAATGACGAAGCTGACGCTCTATCTTGTAACACCACACTAAAGTTCTAACCCCGTGCAGACGAGAGAGAGAGAGAGAGAGAGAGAGAGAGAGAGGGAGGGAGAGAAACGAAGCGGCAAAGGTAGGGAGGTTAACCAAGGGCGTGCCCGGTTGGCTACCCAACACTTGGCGAGGGGGAAAGGGAAGAATAGCGAATAAGACTCCGCAGTTCGGTGTCCATCTTGCTGAGAGCCCTGGTCATATAAAACTGGCGTGACGGAGACCAACTTAATAAAGAATGGTCCATGATTGCTTGCTTTAGAAGTAGCCCGACTGTGCGGAGTTTTCACCCTTTAGATCTGAACACCAAAGTTTCTAAAGCAATCCCGCGAAGAGATTCATGGCTCAATATACATACGCGCGAGAGAGTGCACAGAAACTTTACAATCAAAGATCGGCTCTGTAACTGCTTGACACGGCGCAATGCAACACACCAGGTGACGTAAGGGGGGCAATTCTACTGCAATGCTGGCGGTGCTGACTTTCAGTCTGAAAGCAGGACGCCTGGCTCCCTCTAGAAACATTTCAGTTTGCGTTAGGCCGCTTTTATGGGTTTCGTCTTCATTTACATTTAACCAACGCAATCCAATTTGGCAACGCAAGCAGTTTAATGATATGGCAAACGTCGCTGCGCTGTGCTGGCCTCCCCACTTCTTATCTACCATTCTATCAGAGGCATGTACCATGTGTACATCATGACCAAGTAATCGACCACAGGCAACGACCCTGCTGTATAGATATATCTCGTCGGATGTGCATGCACGAGATGCTCAAGCGGAATTCAATGCACACTCTCGTGGGTCCACGGTGGCTCCAATTGTTGCTTTCTTTTCGGGTATTAATAAAGGTGCAGAAGAATGCGGTGCGCGGTTAAAGCTCCAGACTAGTTCCACCTTTGAAAACAATGTGGTAGAGTTCAACCGGATTAAATGTCTCGTAGTAACTAGTAACATGATCAGCTTTTAAAGAAGATATAAGGCGTAAAGAGGGCGATTGGCATTTGTCCAAAAACTTGTCGTTTGCAGTTGTTTGCCATATGCCAAGTGCTTTTAATTCGATTAGCATTCTTTGGGAACTTCACTGGCCACTTCTTTGGGAACTTCGGTTACTGGGTACGTGCCACTCTTCAATGAACCTCTTTCACCTATATGCTACTGAGTATGTGCTGCTTTTCAGTAATAAAGAAAAAAATCATTAATAATTTCTCTGGTGCTGGGCCGAATCGAACCAGCGTCATATTTACTCAGTTAACCTTGTCTGAATATATATTCACACACATTACACGCGTAGACTTCACGGCGCCGCCACTACATGGCGCGGCGTGTTCGGTGGGAAGCGCGAGAGAGGAATCCGGCTGCATACACGCTTCATACATAACGCTTCTCTACGGCGGCAATCTGCAGGGTCGCTACAATGCTTCAATGCTAATCGCATTAATATGGCATTCATCGTGAGATGCGTTCTGTGGAATTTTTTTCGACGTTGTAAATCCAGCTGTCATACTGTGACTCATACGGTACAAGTATAGAGGCAACCGGGAAAACACTCTTCTTACAACCACCGAGTGCAGCTTGATCATGGAAGGTGGATAGCGTCCACGCTGTAACCGATTCTCCTGATCACATTCAGACGTGATGTGAGTACCGAAACAAAGGAATCCGCCGAACATCTTTATTGCATTAATCTCACGAAGTGGTCCGTTATTTAGTTCAAATCACCCCTAGTTTGAACAACACACGCCGGTCGCCGAGGAACGTATGTATGAAGAAGAGCTACCAGGAAATTTTCAAACCTAACCATGTAGGCTATCGATAAGAGCACTCTGGAGCACGTAGTCCTAGGCGTGGAGACATGTCGAGAATCTCCAAGCCAGAGGATGTTCGAAGAGTGAGAATGAGTGGGTGAGAGTAGCTAGCAATCCTTGTGGTCTAACCAGGCGTTGAACATGAGACGTAACGTCCCTTGTAGTGCCGTACCTTCACAGGAGATCAGCTCACTCTATGGGTATCAGAAAGTATTATTACGATATCATCGAGCGATGCTCAAAGGATGAGCCGCCGTCACAACGACGACGAAGTGGGTCTGTGCCCTTGGCGCGAGTGAGTGTCGGCCTGGTGGTGTGGCTCCAGTGTAAATAGCCTGTAAATAGCCTCTTTCGTCTGTGTCTTTCCACACGTAACATTCTGGTGGAAGTTAGCGGTCCCCGTCCTCACCACAGAACTCCGGAGTGGTCGGTACATCGAGCTTATCACAATGCCTCCCGGTGACGAGACCGCCTCTGCAACGGCTTCGGCTTGCCCGACTGCTCCAATCATCACGGTTGCCCAACATCGCAACCCTGGTGTGTTCTCTGGCCTTGAGAGAGAGGACGTTGACGAATGGATCAAGCTCTATGAACACGCCAGTGCTAATAACAGGTGGGACCCAAAGATCATGCTCGCCAATGTCATCTTTTATCTCGGCGGCACCCCATGCGTGTGCTACCAAACGCATGGCGACGAGATAACCAGTTGGGACAGTTTCAAAGAAAAGCACAGGGAACTGTTCGGCGACCCCATTGGGCGCAATGTTGCCGCGAGAAAGGCTCTTGTGTCTCGTGTTCAGACATCTACAGAGCCGTAGGTTACACACATCCACGACGTCTTGGCTCTATGCCGCAAAGCTGACGATACTATGCCTGAAGCAGATAAAGTGTCGCATGTGCTAAAAGGCATCGCGGACGATGCTTTCAGTTTGCTTGTTTTCGGCAACGTCTTGACTATCGACGCCATCGTCAAAGAATGCCGTCGCCTTGAACAATCTAAGAGCCGCCGTATCACACACCACATCACGCGGCTACCCAACACTGCTGCTACGTCGACATGTGAGGGTCGACCACGTCAGGCCATTCCCTGTGACGACGTAACCCGTATTGTTCGCCGCGAGCTCCAGGCCGCCTGTTCGCCAGCTTTCTCCGCGACGCCTCCCGATACGCCAGCAACCACGATTGCGATGATTCAGGCCGTCATCAGACATGAATTTGAGAACATGGGTCTGAACTCCGTGCGATCAACGTCTCCACCCGCGGTTCCCCAGTTCTCTAGCAACCCTCTTCGTCCGCGGCAGCCCTTTTCTGCCACATCTCGCCACAACCCGTCCGAATGGCGTACCCCTGATGACAGCCCGATCTGCTTCCACTGCTGTCGCATCGGCCACGTCGCTCGTCACTGCCGCAACCTATGGCCACCACCTCCTCGGATATACACCACCGCTTATTCCTGCACCTTTGGACCTTCTGTTCCCTATGCCACCCGCCATGAACCCACTGCCGCTGATGCTCCTGCCCCGAACATTCCCTACAGCCGCTCGCCCTCACCTCGACGCCATCAGTCTCGTTCGCCCCAACCCCGTCGCTTCTCTCCGCCGCCTATCGCCTCCCAGATCCAGCTGGAAAACTAGGCACTGCAGCTTCTGGAGGTGAAGCTGCGTTGTCCACCCTGCCCTCAAATCCTCTGCTCACATTACCTACGAACCAAAACCTTCTTGACGTTGGCGTTGACGGCTATCCTGTCACGGCACTCATCGATACACGAGCACATCTCTTTATTATGAGTGCTGCCTTCCGACGACGACTGAACAAGCTCCTCACTCCAGCTTCGGCACGCGTCGTCCGCGTTGCAGATGGCAGTACTGTGCCTATCATCGGCATGTGTACGGCACGTGTTAGCGTCGCCGGCCACCACACTCCTGTCCTTTTCACCGTGATTGCTCATTGCCCCCACGACTTCATTCTCGGCCTCGATTTTCTCTCCGCGCATTCTGCTCTTATTGACTGCCTTCGCCTTGAGTTGCCGATTCTCCCAGAACCTTCTGACGCACCCCAGTGCCGCCTACGCCCCACCGGCTTTCTTCGCCTCCGCCAAAGTCAATAGCCTATATTGAACTCTTGTCTTCCCCACCAGCCCCTGATGGCGAGTACCTCGTCACTCCACTGCCCGACATTCCACTACAGTATGACGTTGCCGTGCCTCACACTATGCTTACTATTACTATACCTAACTTTAACTTTGGATTGGCAAAGCAAATTCTGCCGCAAGGTATTTGCCTTGCCAACGTTGATTGTCTCGGCGACCATCACGTGGCAACTTTATCGACCGGTGCTTCTTGCGAGCTTAGCAGGCGCATCGTGCCAGCCTCGGCCGCCGATGCCAAGATAAAAAAAATGGTTGCGACGGACCTGTCCTCTGCGCAGGCTGAAGACCTTTGCCAAGTATTATCGTCCTACTGAGATATTTTCGACTTCGTCAATCGCCCTTTAAGCCAGACGCTCGCGGTCAAGCACCGGATTCTTACTTGCGATGCTACGCCTATATTCACCGACGATGGTATCGAGTTTCAGCGTCGGAACGCCAAGTAATTCAAAGTGAAGTGAACAAAATGCTAGTTAAAAACATCACTGAGCCTTCTTCGAGTTCCTGGGCGTCACCTGCGGTGTTGGTTAAGAAGAAGGATGGCACGTGGCGCTTCTGTGTAGACTACCGTCATACACAGAAGCGTGGTCTGGCTCCAGTGTAAATAGCTTGTAAATAGCCTCTTTCTTCTGTGTGTTTCCACACGTAACAGTACATTCCGATACATAACTTCGCTCGACGACCCAAAACAGTAAGGTCACCTACCTCGCATACACGGCGATTGCACAACGTTTCGTGCTACTAAATCCTGATAACACTTCAACGGCAGAAATCATTTATGCGAGACCAGTTAGAAACTTCAAATTGCGTTTGATCTGTGCGTCCGTCTCTCTTCTCCATTACGTCATCGCCGTCGTGCCATCTCCTCACTTAAGCAGCTATTCACTATTACCAGGGGGCAAAAAAAAATCGTTTCGTCTACAATATCCAATGAGAATGAAACTCATGCCACTGTGGCAAAGTTCAGCTGAAGCTGCATACGTTAACAACCAATTTATTGTGCGTGCCTTTGTTTATTACATGGGAGTAAACACCAATCTAAGAAAAGAATAGCGGTGCTAGAAGTGAAGGTAACTCGAAAAATGTATACTCAAAACCCAGGCAAGCAATTATAAGCGTCCGATAAGGATATTCAGTCCAGTGGATCTTCTTGAACTGTGTACTGCGAACAAAAGCAGCTGGGCTCGTATTCACAAACAAGATCATAGGCTAAAATTGTTCGTTAGAGCAGATGCGAGCCACTCGCGATGTTGGACATATTATTAATGAAGGCGTCCGGCCAGTGACGGAAAGCATTTACGAACACAAAGATTCGTGCATTCTGTTTCTGGGCTCGCATTCACAAAAAGCTCTTACGCTAGAATTGTTCCTAAGAACATATTCCAGCCAATCCTGATGCTGGATATATTAATATCGAAGGTTACCATCCAACGGCACAGGGCAGTTGCGAAGGAAGAGCTTTATGAAGTCGGCACCTGATTCCCACAAGAACGACCTAGCGCTTCGCGGGAGTCTTCTCTCCCCCCCCTCTCTCTCTCTCTCTGGAGAAGAATTTACAACCATTTTCGTCCGCAAGAGCTATTCATTATTGGCCGGCTGCCTTGCCCGATATGGCCGGCACCTCTTCTTATACAAACAGTTGTAGTGTACGAACTTCTTTGGGAATAATGACCATGGCGCGAATTCTGGGTGTTTCATTTTTACTTAGTCATTTATGTTTGTCTACTTGTTTGTTTGCCTGTTTGTTTTTTGCTCGTTCCTCTTCGTCAGTTCCAAGGGTGTTCCAGGAGGAAGTTTTCCTTCTGACAGTTTGGCGCCTGCATTCGTAAGAGGAAGCTATAACTCGGGGGCTCCTGTGTAAATACCCCAGAAACGAAGAAATTGTTTTTCTCGGCAATCACAGTTCTGATTTTGATTATGTTCATCTTCCTTAAAAAAATGAAGCTAAAGTCCAGTGACTGACGGTAGCAGATTTTTGATTTATAACGTTATTTTTTTATTTGTTGAAAATTTTGAAATAAAAGAACTCGAGTATAAAATTTGCAATTCTGTCTCTCAGCAATAAAGAACTATATCACAATTCTATAAATTCCACTTAATGATAGAAATAAAGTGGACAAAATTGATGTATCATACACTGCTCTGAAATATACCAGTAACGCGTGAGTAATACATTTGCAAAACCCTTGTAAACATAGTACCAATTCTACGTACGCTGTAACTTCATATATCAAGTTTGTTCGCTGTAGATTTCCTAACAGATACAGTTTACAGAACTGATATAGATGTTCTTGTTGCAGTTAACTTCGCGTAACTGTGTAAGTTTCATGCTGCAATTTTGAGAACGTACCAATTTCCGGGATTTTTTTTTACAAAACTCCAGGCTCTTGATAAATATTTTCCTTGCTACAGTGATCACTGTAATTTTTCTCCTGTCAAGTGAAAACAGTTCATTCAAATCAGTTCAGCGGTTGTCTCATAAAAATGTTTCTGCGTTTCGCATGTATTTGAATAGGGAAATTAGAGTTGGCCTCGACCTAAAACTTCCTCTTCTAATACAAAGGAAACAATGGTGCCAGCATAGAGGGGTACAGGAAGGCTGCTGCAGTCGCCGCCAGCTTCAATAATGCAGAAATAGAAATTTAGACCTAATGTATACGAATGTTCTACCACGAATCGTCATAAGAAGACGCAGATACTGCCGCAGCCAAAAGTTGGTTCTTTCAGAATGTGACCAAGTTTATGACTACGGTACCGGTAAGAACAGTTACACGATAACAGAGGAAAATATAAACTGATAGTTTGGGTAAACAAACACTGACGAACATGGTTGGAAGTAGAGAATCCGCCAGACTCCCCCCCCCCCCCCCCCACACACACACACACAATAGCCTACGTATAGCTTCAAAAACTTACGCTTTATCTCATCATACACATATGCCTTAGTTATACGTACTATACCTTTGCTTGACTTCGTGGACTTATTTCACAACAGGCAGAAACATAATTTTCTATGCGTGCACCTATCAACGCAGTCATTAGCGTTAGTAAACTCGCAATCGATAGCTTGAAACAGTCACATGACTTATGAACACCTCAATTCTCGCAAAAAGTGAGTGACATTAATCGTTTGTGTTGGAAGTACAAATGGTGCCATCACAAATACCACTAAAGCACAATACCTTTACGGCCTTAAAAGTACACCAAAGTTAAGTATTAAGTCAACGTGGACTGTTAAAAAACTTTTCCAGATGCCTCGCAGAGCTTCTTTCGTGCCATGAAAAGAGTTAGTTTAAGAGAAAATTGCGTCTGAAGGTACCGCATACCTTTAGCGCAATGCGAATCGCCCGCCCTCGAGAGGGGGAGTGGTGACGTTGCGCATGCCATCGCCGTTCTTTACTGCTGTCGGTGAATAAAGCGGCGTACTACAGACTGCGCTATAGTTTTCTGCGCAATACGCAAACGCGCGGTCATGGAGAAACCGAGCCAAGACAGAGCGATGGATTCGCCGTTGCAGCTGCTTTGAGCCAAGTGTCGTGCACCATTCGGGCATCCCGCAACATCACATGGAGGTGGAATTCTCTGCTACTTGCAGTTTTCGTGAGTTTCGCGAGCAAGAAAAACCAGCGCAGCGCTGCGCGATAACGAAACTACTGAAACGCGAAAGCGCGGGCGGCTTATAGTCGAGCGAAAACAAAACCTTTCGAACACACGCGTCGTTGTCAAGGGGAACGTCAATGCGTTCTTTTTCCTAAAGATCGAAACGAACTGGACAAGTAGCATTTCCTCCCGTCTTAGAATGCAATGCAATGATCTTTTTTTTATTATTATTACGAGAGGTTGAGTACTAGTGACAGAATTACAATGAGAGCATACGTCATCTGGCTAGCACTTGAACGTCCCGGGTGAGTCGCAAATCGTGTCCTGCATCTACCTGAATTTTGTCGATTACTAAAACTTTGTTCGCCATAATATTGACGCCTTACACGTTCTCGCCCCCGCATTAATCTATCACTTTAGCTTGATATAACATTTGGCTGATGTGGCAATTTAAGCAGCACGTTGAGACGTTTTGATCAGCCGATGTGGTATAACTGATAAAGTGTGTTTAGCATGAGTGCTATGATTGGGATTCATTCTTCCTCAACATGGTATAAAAGAAAAAAAAACATTATGCCACCTAAATATTTTGCAATCTGTGTGCAAAGGGCATTGGTGTTTAGACAGCAGAACGTGGAATCGTTTCATACGAACAGTTAATTGAGGGATTATTTGCAGCCTAAATAATTCTTCACTAGGATGCTTTTCTTAAACCTAAGGCCTGTAAAGTTTCAGTGTGCGATGAGTTTTTGGAAGCTTTAAGATGCGCAGCCTCGAAAAGAAAAACACTGTAGCCCAGGCCTCAAGACACTTGTCTAGAACGTGCTCCTGGCAGACAAAACAGCTGCCAAAACATTAGGCGTCCAGCAGGGACACAGAAGGCAAGGCATGACGTAAAAGTATCCGCGTATTGCCACATCCAGCCAGTTTCGTGCCATATGTTATATTTACAATGTCGCCAGCGCAGTTTGAAGAACGCGCCTCGCACATTCTAAAGAAGTGTCTTGACTTCCTTACTAAATTGAACAGTGAAAGGTCAACTGCAAAATCCTAGGCAAACTCACTAGCAATGAGAATATCCCTCCTGCACGCGCGACGGGCAGTCCTCCATGTTGTGCACACGTCATTCCGTTACTTAGCTCGACGCAGGCGCTCTAAATCCACCAAAAGCGTTGTTTTTGTGCGGGCGCCTGGTAGTGTGAGACCTTTCTGTGTCACGTGCCACATTTTCAGGATCTCCATACTGCAGAGTGGGCGAACTGAACAATTCTTATCGCTCAGTTTTATTTCAACCTTGTTATCCACCGTGGCCGCTGGCCGATGGCGGTAAAAATTTAGGTGGGGCGCCGAGGAAAAAAAGAATTTTAACGGCTGTTTTATTGCAGCGAATGCCTACTTGGCAATATGCTTGTCACTTTACACCTGAACACTGTACGGCTAATGTGCTGCACGGTATACGCATCTACCTGGGCGAATTAGATTTAGTAGAGCGCCCTCTCGGGCATGGAAAGGTATCAAAGTATAACATCAAGTCGGGAGGGCCACGGTAGCGTGGCCGTGATTGGAGGTTCGGTGATAGAACCCACACAAATTTTATTCCCTATGAGTACCTGTGAAAAAAAAGCTATAAGCAGCGAATGAGCACCCGCGGAAATGAAAATATTTAATGATTCGCAAGTGCACTTCTCTGCACTGCATATTTGTTCAAGTAATGGCGGCACCGATAATCATTCAAATGAAAACG
The DNA here is from genome assembly GCF_050947875.1 of Dermacentor variabilis. Lineage (NCBI taxonomy): Eukaryota > Metazoa > Arthropoda > Arachnida > Ixodida > Ixodidae > Dermacentor > Dermacentor variabilis. Next base: position 241,196,140 of record NC_134568.1, on the reverse strand, counting down.
AAGTGCTACTGTAGATTCTAAGGCTTGTCTCTTGCAAATGGTTTCATCAAGAAAGACGCGTCTACATTTTTAATGTCATGATGCAAGCAAACTGTTTGTACACGCTGTTTGCGCAAAAACAACTGCGTCACCAGTAGTTCGACAAACCGGCTCTCAGAAAAGCTAGCTTTACAATGGTGAAAAGTGTCTACACTACTGCAAGGCCACGAACCACATATCTGTCACCGGAACGGGCTGTCGACAGTGACGCATGCTCGTGCTTGAGGCGAGTGAATGTCTCATAAATTTGTCCGAAGCACAGCCCGCCGCTGAAAATGACGTCCTAAAAACTTCATAACGGTCACATTCAGTCGTTTGTTTCAATTGCCATCGCTTACCACTAGAGCTGCCGAAGCAGCAACATTTTAGAGCGACCTGTAAACAGATAGAGATACAGAGAAAGAAGCAACTGGACAGGCAAATGATGAGAAGGTCGCTATTCCTGATGTTTGGCATTTTTCAAGCAGACTTCTGCGACCATCAGTCGGTATTCGGTCGCGAGCGTTTATTACGCGTGAATAATACGACAGGCAAGGCAAGTGTAAGCAGCGAATCACCAAAGTACAAAGTTGTAATGCCCGTTTCGTTTATCTCCTCAAGGAACTTGTGCTGCTGGCTCTTCTCAGTCTGGGGAGAAAAAAGAAAGAAACGCAGATCAGTGGGCTCAATGAAGAAGTACAAAGAGATATCTGATAAAACTGACATTTGTGAGATGCGTAATACAAAGCCAAATTACAAATCCCTTCGTTCGTGACAACTGCTTGTGATAGGCCGCCCCCCCCCCCCCCCCGGCTCCTTACGATATGTTGGCAAAAAATTTGGTTTAAAGCATGTTCTTACGAACCGCTTCAGCGTTTGAATTGCTTTCAGAACAGGGACTCAGTCTTCGTATTCATGAAGCAACTCTACGGCTAGAGTGGTTAGCAAGGAGATATGCCAGGCGATCTTGCTACGGGCGAGTGTGCACAGCCAACCATCACCAGTTTTACGTATAAAGAGGGTGTTGATATTTTTTTCCCAGCCAAGTCAAATTTATTTCAAAAGTAATGTTGTAGTTTTATGGTAAAAAATACTGCAGGAGTCTCAGGGTTTAAGAAAAACTGGCCTATGGTTACACAAATACAGTAATTATACAAAGCGAGCAAGCAGTAATAAAAGCGCGGACATGTCAGCAATATAAATAATAATAACCAGGTAAGTTGACTATATCTAACAAAATAATCAGGTAGATACGATAATGGTAATACTAAGTAATCAAACAGAAGCATGTGAAGAAACAGATTAACAACAAAGAGTAATAAGAATAATGAACTTGAAATAGAAATAGAAATTAACAGAAAGTAAAAAAAAGATACGTAATCACAGTTAATTAGAAGATTCGAGTGAATCGCTCAATTCCCCGACAAAATAGTTTTTGGTATGAGCGAAAAATAAACAAATATTGCGCGATCATTTTATTTCGAAGTGTAATGAATTCTATGTTATTCTCCATATGTAGCTGTAAACTTCAATTAATTAGTTCTACGGCAGCAAAAGAACATTACTCCGCTGGGAAAACCTGGTATAATTGGTGTTAGTAATATGTTCAGGATTATTACATTCAATGTAAACACCATGCGTGATGGGCCTATATGCAATTATAGATCGCTTCTGTCGAAATGTTTGTCGTCGTGGAACAATGTTAAGTTTTGAAAACAGCGATCTACAGGACAAATCAAGTGGGCAGAAAATCCATAGTCTGATGGCTTGGCTCTGAAAGCGCTGCAAGTGTTCAGCATGCGTAAAATACGTGCTAGTCTGAGAGGATACATATTACAAAGGACGGCTATGAATGTAAGCAAAATACCCCCAGATGGTCAAAATTAATCCGGAGTCGTTCTCACGGCGTGCCTCATAATAAAATCGTGGTTTTGGCACGTAAAACCACAGAATTCAATTCGAATGTTAGCAAAATACAAAGATGGCACGATGTGAGGTCAGAAATGAGTTATTGTCTTGATAATAATGTGGATGCCAATTAATTGCAATCTTTTTCGTAAGTGAACGAATATGTGCATGGAATTTTAGTTCAGTATCTAATATGATGCCAAGAAACCATGCTTCATTCGAAATAAGCACGACGTAACCACCAATTTTGACAGAAGATAGGACGTCGACTGAAATTCGCGGGGAATGGAACATCGTGATTGTTGTTTTAGTGGGATAGATGGGCAGCTGGTTATTTTTTCCACCATAAAATATTATTAAGTGCTAAGTGTAGACTGGTACGTGGCAACTGTTTTACTGATGCAAAGATTGCCGTGTCATCAGCATATGCTATACATGTGGTCTTGCTATAAGAACAGTAGATAAGTCATTAAAAAGCAGCGAAAGTAAGTGTACCTAAAATTGATGCCTGGGAGACTCTTACGTTAATGAGCTTGGATGATGAGATATTACCTTTAACATGTACCATCTGATACCGGTTACTCATGATAGCTTCTAATTAAGTTTAATGGACGACCAGATATGCCATATGATTCAAATTTAACAAGCACTATGTGGTGGTTTATTATATCAAATGCTTTTGTCAGATCGGCAGATACAGATACCAAAATTATGAATCTGTCAATAGCTTGCTTAATTTCTTCAGTTAGAGTATAAGCGTCATTTATGTAGAATATCCTAGAGGAAATCCTAATTGTAGAGGAGATAAAAGCGTATATTTTATCAAGTCCCGCATCAAACGAGTGTAGAATAGATGTTCAATCACTTTACCACGAAAACGAGGGATGCAAATTGGCCTAATATTCCAGATCGAAGTATGATCACCTTCCTTAAAAACAGGAACTATTCTGACATCTTTAAGACAGCTTGGAAACACCCCGGCAGAGAGCTGTTTTTTAATAAGTAGAGATAAAACCGACATTTATCTAGAAATTAACTTTACTCTAGAATGATCAATATGGTCTATACCAGCGCTTATAGTCTTCAGTAATGTGGGAAGTTGGGCGAGTTGGTGATTAATCATCCTACCTTGTTGGTGAAGCAGCGGACTGACAAGGACAAGGCGAAGGCACACAAGAATACACAACACTAGCTGCACTCGCAACTACTCTATTTCGGAAGAAACACTTCATATTTATATACCTGCGTACCCTCAGACGTCAAGGATAAGCAAGGCATTCATTTCCCCTCGCATACTCAGGCGTCAAAGATAGGCAACATTTCTATCATGGTCTGTAATCCTATCCTATTTGTTGCATTCCTAACAAAATCCTTTATTACACATTTTTCCTAGTGTTCTTCCAACAAGGCAACCTCACGAAGGCTAAGAAAAACCGATGTTATACTGATACAACCCTCTCCTTTCTTGTAAATGGTGAAAAGCTTCCAGTATTTCCCATGTCAGCTGATCCTTATGGTGCGATAGAACTGTAGTGTCATTGTAAAGCGGCCAGCACCCATGTGCACCTAACAAACTCTATAAAATGTGCGCCGGACTGGATCGTAGAGTTTCAACAAAAATAAAAGTAAATGGTTATAGGTGTATACGGTCAAGCATAGGAAAGAATTTGTTAAGTGCAGGTTGTCCGTTCTATACTGCTTGCCCATATATTGTGGAAAAGTATGAATCGGCCAAACGGGTCGGTGTTTGAACAGAAGACTTTTGGAGCACAAAAGGTCACTGGAGGGAAACAGTCATTCCCACATTACAAGGCATTGCTCACACATGGGAGCTGGCCACTTTACACTGACACTACAGGAGAGGGTTGTATCAGTCAACCATCTGTTGTTCTGGGCCATCGTGAGGTTGCCTTTTTGGGAGAACACTAGAAGAAATCTGTAATAAAGGATTTTGTTAGGGGTGCAACAAATAGGATAGGATTGCACATCATGATAGATATGTTGCCTATCTTTGACGCCCGAGTATGCGCGAGGAAATGAATTTGAAAATGCTTTTAATCTTTTCTTGCTTACCTTTGACGTCTTAGGGTGCGCAGGTATATAAATATGAAGTGTTTGTTCTGAAATAGAGTAGTTGTGAGTGCAGCGAGTGTCGTGTATCCTTGTGTGCCTTCGCCTTGTCCTTGTCAATGCGCTGCTTCACCAACACGGTATGACGCTTGTAGTCTTCAAAGATGTGATGACTTAAACTTTGTCTGCATTCGTCGGATTTGACCCCAAATAACAGTGGTGCGCACGACAGCAACATCGAGCCAAAATGAAATCGTGCATTGCAATCTGGGAACTTCGTATGAAACACAGAGTGACAACGGCCACCTTATTCAAAATATACAGTGACTGGACGCAGTATGTAACATCGTAACACACATACATTCTTGATCGTCCTCACTGCGGTCCAGGGTTCTAAACAGGTGGCCCAGTCGCTCCAGAACCACTCGATCCTTAGGGGCCTACGAGCATGAGAAGCAGCAGGCAGATACCGTGATGCTATGTACAGATGTTATCGCGCAGTTTCCGCAAACAACTTGACATTCATAAGGCGCTTCATATGCAAGAGCGGTTCCTAAGAACAGGCAGCGGCCAATTACGTCCTGTGAAGGCAGCAAGCCGGTCGCACGAAGATGTTACGAAAGAAAAGTTTTTTCATTGCTGTAGCAATTACACGGACTCTCGAGGCGCATTCGTGCCGTCGCCATTGGCGCCGCCGTACTATCCTGCAACCGACGGCGCATGTGTTGCCCGAGCATGTGGCTTAGAAGGCCCCGAAGACTTGAATTCTTGAATAAGAACCCGTGTTCACGAAGCAGTTCGACCACCAGAGCGATTCGTAAGGAAACCCACGAGCCAATAGTGATAACGAACATAAAATTACCGAAGAGTACCTGGCCAATACCATAAGGTTCTTGCGAACTTAAAACCACTGTGAGTTCTGCTGTATGGGGCCCAATTTGCAAAACCTTTCTTTCGTAAGAATTGTTTGCCATTCGTCCGTTCTCATTGGCGGACAGTTCTTTCAGAAACACCACCCTATCACCTAAGCTGCTTTGTGAATATGGACCCAAAAGTTTATCTGTATCTGAAATTCTTGCTATATGTTTCTCATGTGTCTCGAGATATACAAACAGCATTGGCTCTACCCTCAGGTATACTCAATTGTTTGAGAAGCAGTTATATCTCAACGAATAAGGAGCAATAACTAATGATGAAAGGGCACGCTGCTATAGCTACTCGCTTAGCAGCGTAATATATTTCTTCGTGTTTCTCATCACTCTAGCACGCACTTATGTCATGGTTGTGTTCGCGGCCTCAAACATGGCACTCTCGATTGGGATGGGCCACGTCCGAGCGTCCGAAGTTATATTTTGTAAAGAGTCACACACTCCAAGCAAACACACATGCAGACGCACGCGCGCTCGCGCTATAACACGAAAGGCCACACAAACGCACACAAAGGGCGCACTTTGAGTCTATTGTTCTAGCGTACTTCGCCACAAATCCAAAAATGCGTCTGGTTATTTCTGCTCAGCCCTACCGTTGATTAAAAGTCAGCTTAGTTGTTGTCTCACACACTTCTACTTTTGTGCCAGCTCAAAACGGGACACCAAACTTGGTTAAACGCCGACGGGCAGACGTGACCGCAAACACGCGGTCGGCACACGTTGACTTACGATTTCAAGTGCGGTGAGCCCGCGAACAATATTATTTTCTCTCCGACCGCTATCTGGCCACAAAAATTGCGAAAAAGCGGAAAGAAGTTTTGTGGCCAAAAGGCAGACATACCATATGGCATAGGCTTGTCAACACAATATCAGTATTGGCATAATAAATAAGACAACGTGGGCGGGCTGGATCAAAACTGGTCCAGCTTTGATCTTGAGCAGCAACGAGCCCTCATCAAAAGAGGACGGCCAGCGGCTTTTGTCAACAGTGTTCCAGACTAGGGACATGACCAGTCTTCCCATAACCCTAAGCTTTCTTTTTCGGTTTTCAGTAAAAGTTTTTATCATCATCATCTCCGACCACTGATGGCGCCAAAAACGACAATTTTTCGGAAGCGTTTATGCTTGAATAAAGAGGCCATTTAACTCAAGCATTCTCTTTAACCCAATGCTAAAGGTGTTTTCCACTGGTTGATCTGGAGCAGGCTCGCGCTTTAAACTGCTCGCTTTGGAGCAATTCACTCTGCGCCTCTTCCTCCCTCTTCACAATCACTCACTCACGCCGGATCGCCCTCACTTGCTCTGCCGCCAAGGCGTGTATCCGTGTGAAAATAGGACTAGAAACATACGTCACTTCCGTCTTCTTGTCAAAATCGGTACGCAACATTGTGCCCGCTGTGATGCGGCGACTTTGGTTGCCAAGTAAACGTACAGAGCGGAAGTTGGGCACCATTTTCGTAACCAGTTTGTGTGAGATGTGCGCAACAACTTCCGGCATGATCCCCCGCGGAGCATTTTTGTTCTCCGCTAACCGATTCGGATTGACGAAATCCGAGTGCTCGCTCAAGAATTTTGTCGGCCAGTCCAGATCGACCAACATAAAACGCCATAAGAGGGAAGTGCTTGGCATTTATTTTACATAACCAGTATCACTTCCAACTACGATAGCCTTACGATATAATTTTTTTACACTACAGCAAAAATTTTAAGGTGATATGTGAACTTGCAGTGCAGCAAAGCTTGGCGACAAAGACAAGACAAATTCAAACGCATTATTTTCCTATTACGTTACTGCAAATAAGTTCCACAATCGGGGAAGCAAATGAACCATTCTGACAGCGTAAGGGCACGCCGCCCGAAATCAGGCGCAGGTGCGGCCACTACTAGCGGCAGCATGGGGGCTTGTGGCATCGCTCAGTGTGATGCCCAACCACCGGCGCCTCATGAAGTCTTACGGCGCAGGCACAATCAAAGCGATTGGCGAAAAGCCCGGCGAGTCGTCTGTTATTGTGAGTCGTCTGCCAAGACTCCAGGAGGCGTCGGTGGTGGCGCTCCGCGGAGCACTTTCACGGGCTCCCGTGTTCTCGCTAGCAGTGACCACACGTGTACATCTCCAACGAAGCAATTAGGATTTGCTTTTACATCGCAGTGCAAAGCGTTAAGCTTCCTATTTAGCGCGTACCTTGCGCCGTTTGCCCCACAATTCATTTCAGATTATTTTACATTGTAAAGTTGTTGTTTTTTGTCATCTTTATGAACGCTTTGTAACACTTGGATTCCAGTTTCAGTACTGTCCAATTTTTATATTTGGGACCGCATAGGATAACTATTCTTTTAATTTTTAATTATTTTTGCCCGTTATAATTAGCTCGCACGAAGTCTCGCCGCACCAGGATCGGCCACGCGGCGGGACAGATAATCATAAATAGAAAAGAAGGGAAGAAACCTCACATACCACGGCCCCTGGCTACCTTGTCAATACAGTAGGTGAGTCAACATGAAATGATTGTTCAAGCTTCGTCCACCTAACAATCGCCCGCCAAAGCGTGCTGTAACTGCAGTATTGATAATTTCCATGAACCCATGTGTACACCACCCATCTTAGGTTAAAACAAAACATTTCATTGCCGCGGATACTATATGTGCATGCCTGCATGATGTACACTCACAAATTTGGAAAGGAACTCTTCCAGCAAGCGGTGCTCGACCGTGACTCGGCTAGGACCGGCCACGATGGCTCCATCCCTTCGCTTGCCGTTGGTCCAGCCTCGGCTGTACTGGAACGTCTGGCATGAGGCGATCATCACCAGGCAGGCAAGCAGCACTCCGCAAGTCGCAACGGTGCGGCTCATGACTGCAGTTGCCCAGGCACTCAGTGAAACTCGCGGCGAAAGACACTGCCGAGTGTTGCATGTGACGTGATATCTTCATGAAAACTGGCGCCTTCTTGTCATTAGACAAAAAAAAGGCAGGTCCAAAGCTGCAAATGAACTTCAAGTGGCGGTTCGAGCATCACGTTCGAGTGTGACAAGAAAGCTTGAAAGCGTTTGCCACACCCGTTCGGTACCTACACTTTTGAAGCCGAGAGAACCTGAAGAGCCATTCCAAACAAGAATAACTTAAAGAGAAAGCTTGTGCGTTGGCCACGCTAGTCACGATGTCATAAAGGCCAGGGGTCAAATTCACGAAGGTTTCCATTTGTAAGAATGTTTTGTCACTGACCCGCCGCGTCGGTGAAGTACATTTTCATCAGCAACATCGCCCGACACCATTTTAAAGAACTGCTCTAGCGTACGAGCTTCTTCGTGAATACGGAACGAACACCAGACAATAAGCAAACGCTCCAAATCAAAAGATTTGTCAGTATGGGCACTGGGGCCAAATTCACGAAGCTTTTATTCTGTAAAAATATGGTTTGCCATCAGCCCACCGGGTTTGTTGTTCGCGATCAGAACTGGCCGGCGGCTGTTCTTTTGAACCGCTCTAGAGGACGAACTGCTTTGTGAATCCGGACCCAGATTCCATGAGCTTGCAGAACATTGAGAATGAAATAGAATATCGCAGTCGCGACATTTCCCACATTCCCGTCATACGTAGTTAGTAGCTTCAAAGGCTGCTGAAGAAAATGGCAGTCACCTCAGTAGTAGTATAGTAGGAGTCATATGCAACCCACCAATACTGCGACTTCAGTGCGACCATCCTGTGGGCGTTTCACACGCGTCGTACAACAAAAGCCGCGGTGCTTTGTGCAACGAAATGTCACAAACGCGGTTTTTTTAAGCTCCTCAACTACTCGTACCTCTTTGCGACAAACATAAAAGCGAAAGGCACTCGCTTTTTTCCTTCTTCGTAACGCGCACACAAATAAGGAACACGAAAGAATGGCATACGAACGCAGCGTTGACTCAGAAGTAAAATATTTATTGGCACTACGCGTGACAAAATAACATGTGCAGTTAAATATCGGAAGGAAAAGAAATGAAGGAAACAAACGAGAATTGGCATTTTCAATAGTGATCTATAGTTATGTCGGTTAGAAGAGATGGCGCTGGACGGTAAAAACAAGGAGGGGGAGGCAAAAATGCAAAAGGTCAACAAGGCCTGCCAGCACATTGCGATTTCATTCTACAAAGCAGCACAAAATATGCACAAAAATAGCACAACAGGTACAGTAAATATATTTGATGGCTCAACGCCAGGAAAGATCATAGAGAATCGTGCAGCGAGAAAATCAGTTTTTTTTTTTGCAAGAGAGAAATTGAGGGTGTGTTAGTACGTAAGTTTCCAGGGCGCGAAGTTTCTATGGCTTCAAAAAATTTTTCTCGCCAACTGGTAATCTTTTTCTGCTAATGACAGAACACTGTACGGACATCGGCTCGCAACCACAATCGTGACGATGTATACCGATATATCAGCTAACAGCATGGAAAACATCACAATCGTGTTTTCTTAAAGACCATTCAAGCATCACCCCATTAGTCTCACTTATATTTTCCCGCATGAAAATGGCAAAGAGTACTCAACACCTTCTGCACAGGCGACAAACATTTTGCGATACTTCTTGTCACAACCTGCTTTACCCGCGCAGACCAGACTTACCTGACTGTACAAATGCGTGGCAATTTTTGCTGGGCTGGAAAAACGCCCTTTATATTTCCTCGCCTCCCTGTCATTATTCCATGAGTAATCTCATGCATGCATGGCCCCATGGCATTATCTTCTTGCTTCCTTTAGCCTTTAGCAATCTCATTTTGGAATGAGTGACCAGTCCTTAAATCCCCGAGCAAAGATTCCGCCACTGAGACTAGCACGTGGGCGGGAAAACCAGCAGCCACGAGGCGAACGGTTCATTCCTGGAAACGTGGAAAGGATGGCGTGGTGCGGCAGGGCTTGTGCAGTTCATGCTTACAGCAGGACTTCACAATAGCCCTTGTAAGTACATTCGAAGGCGTGGAATCAAAGTGCATTAAAGGCTTCTTCCCACGCGGTTCTTATACATACCTTGCGTTTGTAAGCACTGTATGTTTGCAAGTAAATTGGCTTTAGGGTAACCCGACTTCCATAAAGTTGGTTTAGCCCTTCCGTATTTTAAAAACTGTGGTGGCTTGGAGCGAAGATAGCACACCGGGCCTCTAACCTGAAGGTCGCAAGTTCGAAACCTTCTCCAGTCCACTACATTTTGAGGCTTGGGGTGCTGCCTGACACCGGCAAAAAAAAATTCCTAGAGCCAGTGGGGCTATGCTAGTCCAGATGCAACCAAATTAGGAAAGCCACGTTCAAAAGACATTCCCTCACAAGATCAGGAATTGGCCACGCCGGTGCAGTATTCGGCCACTACCTCCCTCATGACTTCTGCTATTAACCCATGGTCCTCAATCCCCAGCGCGTGTGGAGCACCTCACCGAGGCGGCAGTTAGACCTTCGATGCGTCAGAGGGTGCTAATAATCTCTGAATCCGGACAGGCCGCCCCTGGAGACTGAAGCTGACAACGTTCAACACGCGAACCCTCTCGAATGAGGCTAACTTAGCAGGGCTATTTGAGGAATTATCAGGCGTTGCCTGGAATTTTAGTGGTCATAGTAAGGTTAGAAGTACTGGTGATCGAGGCTTATACAGTGCTGACTAACAGCCACGTCCTCTGCAACAGAGGTCTTCCAGAGAAGATGGAATACGGGGCAGGGACTCTAATCCAGAGTGGCCAGGTAAGTAATGCTTTTCTTCACTACGTATCCCTTGCTTGGGCAGCGAGCACTGTCTTGCGTGCCTCCTCGGGACGCCCTGTCGCGGACGTGTGGGACTCGCCATACACGCTTGCGTTGCGGAGAAGGCCTGGCGATGGGTAGTTCCCGCCCTAACAAATGTCAGCTTGCGCTAATTGCATCCTGCCCAGTCCTTTGGGACCGCTGTATCAGTATCTGAAAACAGATACTGATATAGCCTTGTATATTTAACCTGCAGGCGAGGGGAAGGTCCTTATAAAGTACTAGTTATAATCAGCTGCGTCCAACGACTGGTGTGCCTTGCGGCATGAAATCGTTGGATTATCGAATACCAGAACTAGTGAATCTTCGTCTAGAGATAGACTACATAGCGTTGCAGTGTCAGTATCTTATACCCATCGAACATCTAATCAAACTACTTACAGGTATAACTGTCGAATTTCATTGTGTAATGACGACTTATCAAAATCATAATTTATTATTAAAAGTTCGGTCATATTACAGGTATTTAATATACAGAAAGCTGTCTCATGGTCAAAGACAGTATCGGGACCTCCTGTACAAGAGCAATTATGATAGTTGACGACTCAAAGCAACAGTCGCACATAATAAGGCAGTACACAAACAAAAAGAAAAGAACGTTAGCAGAACAATATACAGAATTGATTAGACAGAATAACAAGCTTTTAGCATATGTCATGGTAGCAAGAAAGATTGTATGAAAAAAAAAAAGAAACAGTTTATTCGCAATGCTACAAGAACACTGAGCAAAAAGAACGGATAGAATAAGTCTTCTCGTTAGTCTGTCAAAAATAAGTGATTTTTCATTGTCTTTTAAATTCATGTAAAGATCTTGCGCTTTTGATTATGAATGGAAGAGTGTTCCATATATATATGGTAGTGAATTCTACAGCCTGTTTACCATAGTTAGTGCGGATTCTTGGTGAATGAAAATTATTATTAAACGCGCATCCGGTGGTACAATAAATCATCAGGTTAGATGGTGAAAAGGTGGTCGGTGGCAGCTCATTATTCACAAATCTGTAAAAAAAGAAATGCTAGGTTGTATTTCGTGAGTCCATAAATGGTAAGTTATTCCCGTATAGTAGGGATTTGGCGTTAGAAAAGCGTCAACTGTAAGTAATTATCCTTATGGCTTGGTTTTGAACTACCTGGAGAGACGCATTATGAGTATCATAAATTAAGCGTTTCCTCAACATATTATACCAGAAGTATTATGAGAGTGGACAAAAGTGTGGTAAAGTGAGAGTAATGTGGTAAGTGTAAAGTTAGGGGGTGTTTTAATTAAGATGCGTATACCGTAAGATATTTTCTTTTTTATGTGAGCAATATGGTTCTGATATGTTAAATTACAATCAAGTAGAATGCCAAGAAAAGATAGCATGAATTTGGAGGAAGACAGTGGGGACCAAGGGTGAAGGTGGAATTGATGCTAAGTTTTGCTGATGTGAAGAGAATAGAACAAAGTTGCATTAATCGATAACATGTTGGCATTCCACCACCTTAGGATGTTCTCTAAATCAGTATTTAGTTTATTAACGAGATATATATTTATGAAAAGTAAACATGGTGGTATCATCAGTGCACAGAATGCATCTTGTGGAAGACAATTCGGTAAATTATTAAGATAAATCAAAAACATAAGTGGCACCAGCATAGATCCTTGGGGCACACTGATCTTAGTGATTCGCTGTAGAGAACAAACATTTGAAATAGAAACAACTTCAACTTTGTTATATAAGTAAGTGTTTAGTAGTGAAAAGGCAGGACCTCAAAGGCTAATTGCCTCGAGCTTAGCGAATAGGACATTATGATCTATGCTATCAAATGCTTGTGTTAGATCAACAAAAACTGAGGCCACGAGAAATTTACTGACCAACCAAATTTTTTAAGTTGGTCAGTAAGATTGATGAGTGCCAGCTCTGTGGAATATCCATGGCGAAAACCAAACTGGCACGAAGAGAGGATATTAAATTCCGAAAGGTATTTCGTTAGCCGTATTTCAACTAGTTTCTCAATAAGTTTCCCGAAGAACGGTAGAATGCTGATATGTTGGAAGTGATGTATTAATAACCTGTCGCTTTTTTTAGAACTGTGATGACTTTGCCACATTTAGGTTCACAAGGAAATATACCAGTCCTGAATAATAAATTAACATTAAATGAAATTATATATGAACTTAAGTTCGCAATTTAATGTTAGCAAGGTGGACCTCATCAAGTCCAGCGCTTGTCACTTTTAGGTTATATATAACAATAGTTATTTCTTCCGGCCTTACACGAAATAAAAGGAATGCCTTAGGTAGACGGTTCATCTTGAAGATCTGTGTAGAAGAAGGTAAACTGTTATGAAAGAAAAACTACTGAAAGACTCAGCTATATCGGGAGTCCGGTCTTGCCGCGTGTTCCTGTTTAAAAAGGAGTTGACAACCTGCCATTTTTTCAGTATTGTTAGCCACCTGTAGAATTTGCTCGATATACAGTCATTTAGCTGATTTTAGCTTACAGTTCAGAGTGTTACAGGATCATTTATATAGGGCACGTAAGTTCATGTTAAATGATTGCTGTTTAGTTTGCCTATACAGGGTGTTTCACGTAACTTGAACCAAAGATTTTAAGGAAGTGGTTAGCCGCAGCCGAATGAAACCAAAGGCGTAAGGTTTGCAGCCATGTGGCGTTTTGTTGCGTTGTAGAGGGGATTGAGAAACAAACGATCCAATTTTTTGGGGCTACTTACATGCTGCCTAGATATATTGTCGACGTCTAAAGAAAGCGCACCAAATATGAATAAAACCACGTGACTGCGTTCGTGCGATATCGTACTGCAGCGGTCTCAACCGGGCACCGAGAATATCGCTTAACAGGGACGACGGCGCTTCCGTTCTATGGTGCCACCGCCAAAGATTCTGACGAATTGTGAAGCCGATGCCTAGAGTCGCGGCCGCTCACTTTGCCACTGTCCGCGCTCACGGTTCTTTCGCACGAAGCGCGGTTGAGAATCTGGGGAATCAGCTGAAGCAGCTGAATATGGGGAAAATTAGGGGCATGGTATGGACAATGTGTAGGCAATGTTACAAATGTATGGATTAAATGTGCCCTTTCCAGTAGAATATATATTCAAATGGTCCATAGCGTTATTAGTCTGCATTACGGCTGCGCTGGCATAATTACAACTACAACTGAGATCAAATTTTGTGAACATAGGGGCGAACGCCAAGTCTATGGCTCATGGTATATGCGTGTTGATCAAATACAGCTTTAAAGGATTATAAGCAAGTATTCGAAAGTATCACGATGCTGTTATTAGTTAGGTTTCCCAATGTCCCAAGAGAACTGTGCATTTCAGATATTTTATACTTTGAAGGAATAGGCAGCATTTTAAGTGCAACGGGCCGCGTTTTAATGCTTCTGGCTTATTTAGAAGCGTTACAAATAATTATTGAACCTTCGTTTTCTTTCTTTTTACTTTTTCATGCGTAATATATTAGATTCGTCTGGAGAGAGAGAGAGAGAGAGAGAACATGCAGAAGAATGGCAGAGAAGTCAACCAGACGAGCGTACAGTTTGCTACCTTACACTGGGGGAAGAGAAAGGGGGACTAGAAAGAGGAAAGCGGGAGAGAGTGAACACTGTGTGCACGCAGCAAAGCGCCTTGAAATCAGTCAAGTCCAAGTAAGTGCCCCACCGATACATTGGGCCGCCGTCATTCTGCTTTGTGAAGCTAATCCTGGTGCTTCCCCATAGCTGGTGATGCGCGTTGAAGCCACCTGGGAAGACCAAGGGGCCAGTGGTCGTTAGCAGTATGTTGCAGTACGTGGCAGTATATCGTTAAAGTAAACCGCGGCTTTTTTTTTTTACTTCAGTACGAAGAAATGGCTGCGGGTGAGGCATGATGCTTACGTAAGACTTGCAAGCACTGTATTGAGAGCGCCATCATTTGCACTACACGTTACGCTGCCGGAGTATGCAGGTTATTCACAGGCATTCGAAAAGTATTCATCAGAGAGTGGGGCATCATAACCACTTGCCGGTCTTCTTCGGGAAATTTGTCAGGAAACCGCGCTGTGCACTCCACAGCAGTGCGCTGTATCACTTGACGTGGCTCCGGCTCCGGCTGTGGCAACGGCTGTGGCTTCGGTTGCGACTTCCGCTGTGGTAAAGTGGAAAGTTGGGCGAGTTGGTATACATTCATAATGGTAACAGGGCGAATAAAACGACGACGGAGCAAAAGAACACAGCACCAGCGCTTGTCCTGTGTCATTTCATGCCATCGTGATTTTGTTCACGCTGTTACCATTATGAATTCCACTGCGGCTCTGGCTTTGGCTGTAGCTTTAGTAGTGCGGACAAAGTTCTATTGTTCTCCGCCGTGACCTTGTTGTCAGATTTAGATCAGATTCCCCCAGACCTTGGGGGCAAACGAGGAGGTGCTGTCGGATGTGGCGTGCTCTTTACAGAGGCATCGGCGTTCTTTGAAGTACTACGGCGTCGGGAGCGTCGCTTTCTAGCGGCCGCAACAGCTTCCCGACGAGACGAACGGTTTCTCACCATCTGCTGCCTTTTCCTTCTTCATTTTGGAGCAGTCCTTCGAGGGAGCATCATGGGACCCAAGGCAATTGGCGCATTTGAGAACCGTGGTTGCACAGGAGTCTGCAGAGTGAGCAAACTCTCGTGTTCTCGCACAAGGTGCTCACGTGTCCCAGCCTCATACTATTGCACCATTGCAGTGGCTTTGGGATAAATGGTAGCACAGGGTGCCTAAAGCGGGCCACCTTGATGTGCGAAGGGACAGACTCGCCCATGAAAATTACTTTCGCACAGCGGGATGTGGCCGAGGCGAGACACCTGGGTTATGGCGACGCTATCAACGGCTGGCTTCACTAAAATCGGCAAGTCAGCGCTGGAGGTGGAGACGCCCACATAGTAGATGAGACCAGTAGTGGAGTTGTGTTCGGCAGAACAGGAGCGAAGTAGGTACTTCAACTACTCTGCACAAGAAGGTGCGGCCGCGATCAGTGAGGAGCTACCGGGCTGCGCCGTGATAGAGGCTGACGTCATGTAAAAGGAAATCTGCCACCTCAGTTGCACAGCTTGTGCGCAAAGCTCGCTTGATCGCGTACCGGGTCGCGTCATCAGTTGCGACAACGACCCACTTATTGCCAGATTTCAACATCGGAAAAGGGCCGAGAAGATAGAGACCGACGCGAAAGAATGGTTCTAAGGGCACATCGATGAGGTGAAGGTGTTCAGCGGGCAGCGCAGCATGTTTCTTTTTTTTTTGCGGTGCTGAAAGAGCGCACAGGCTGCAGCGTAGCGTTGCACAGAGCGGTGCAGGCCTGGCCAGCAGAAGCGGCGCCACACGTCGTCGTAAGTACGCGATACGCCGAAGTGGCCTGCCGTAAGGGCGTCATGCAACTGCTCAAGAACTGATGTCCAGAGATGGCGTGGTACGAGTAAAAATTCTGGTCCTTCAAGGCATAAGCTGCGACGGTAGAGAACGTCGTCGCGGAGCACGAACATGCGCAGCGTGGGCTCCGAATTTCCAGAATTAAGACAATCGATGAGAACACGTAAGCAGCCATCATGCTGTTGTTCAGTGTGGATGTCGTGCAGATCAGAAATGGCCAGGACGCAAGAGTCGGTGTCATGCGCATCATATTCAGGGAGGTCGACAGGTATGGGGAACGGCTAAATTTCTTTCAAGCAGTATGTCAGCGGTGAGACGTAGTATACATAGACGCCGTCAGGAACAGATTGTAACGACAGTAGAGTGACATACGTAGTGGCTTTAGGCGACAGGCGGATGTCTTCGGGAGAGCATAAACGTGGTTGCGTGACTCGTGGACTATAGCCGCCATGGGACAGTTCAAGCTGAATGACACTAGACGCGCAGTCAAAGACGGCTGAATGGGACGATCAAAAGTCTAAGCCGAGTATAACGTCGTAAGGGCATTGTTCCAAAACGGCAAACAAAACAGTCATTAGGCGCCCTGCGACGCCAATGCGAGCGGTGCACATACCAAGCACGGTAGGTGTTCCTCCGTCGGCGACGCGGAGGGTGCGTGATCCAGCGGGTGTGAGAACATTGTTCAGGCGTCGGCGCAATTGGGCACTCATCACGAATACGTGAGCGCCAGTGTCAATGAGTGCTGGAACACTGACGCCATCAACTAAAACGTCCATCAAGTTCTGTTTGGTCGGTAAAGTGACCAGAAGGTTTTGCGGTCGAGTCGTCAATGCAGAGTCACCTCCGGGACCTGCATCGCTTAGTTTCACGGAGACGGGCGTCGGGGCTACATCGGGGACGGTGGGCGACAAGCCTGCGGTAATAGGGACGATGGTCGACGAGCTGGTGGCGAACGGGACTGGTGACGTCGGAATAACGACGAGGGACTGTTCCAAGGAGCACGAGCCTCAATGTTTGGTTATTGCAGGCTGTTAACGACGTTCGCTCTGTTCGGGGCGATAGTAACTGGTTGATAGCGGTCACACAAGGGAGGATACAAAACTGTTGTTACAATGGCGAGCGATGTGACCGATACGCCGGCAGGCAAAACAGATTGGCCGATCGTCTGCGGTTCGCCACTCGGATTCATTTTGGTAGCGTGCACGGTACCGCGGACCAGTCGATGGACCTGAAGCATAAGACAGCTGCGAAGCGGCAACGGCACATACAGAATGAAGTCCAAGATTAGCGAGTTCTTCGCGGATTATTGCCTGCACAAATAGTGCTGTAGGCAAGTTGTTCGCCTCACTGGGGCGGTAAAAAAGGGCTGCAGGAGTCATGGCTTCAAGTTCTCGCCGCACTATCCGCGTCAAGTCATCTGATGATGGTCGCTGCACTACCAGCCTGTCGTCACAAGAGGATGTCGCAGCTGTGTTCGGCAGACGTGTGAACGGCGCTGCAATGCGGCTATTGGCCTACTCAAAGCGTTGACACTCTTCTATGATGCCCTGTACTGTTTCACACTTTCTTTCATATTAGCAGGTTGAAAGCATCGTCAGCGATTCCCTTCAGTACATGTCCAACCTTGTCTGACTCAGCCATATCGCTGTCGGCCTTACGGCACAGAGCCAGCACGTCCTGGGTCTAAGAGGTCTAAGAGCGGGGCAGTTCCGCCTCGCGGCACGGCCGAACAAGTCCCTCAGCGTCTGTTTGGATGTGTCTCAGTCGTTAAGCTCTTCCTCGTGGTTGTCATAACACACCTTCGCCGCGCCTTGTAGGTAGAAGACCAAGTTAGCCAACATAATCATCGGATCCCATTTGTTGTGGGCACTTATACGCTCATACGCGGCGATCCAGTCTTCCACGTCGAGGTGGTCGGTGCCACAAAACGTTCCTGGATCCCCCGGCTGAGCCCGCACAACCGTCGGGGTTGTAGGCGTTGATGTAGGCCGCGCCATGTCGGGTCCTGCTTCGTCTGTCATGTTGTCCACTCAGAGGTGACGACCAGTGCGGAGTTCCGTTGCTCTTTCTCATGGGTACCCCGCACCTCTCATCAATTTGTTACGCTGTAGAAGTCACATATAACGATATAGTTACAATATTTACAAGAGAGACAACGATACATAAACAAGATGGTTGTCGAGACCAATTCCAACTGATGATGATGATGATGATGATGATGATGATGATGATGATGATGATGATGATGATGACGACGACGACGACGACGACGACGACGACGACCTCATATTACGGCTCATACCCACACTGAGGGATCGGCCAAGAATTGCGTGCTGAAACGATTACCTATTTTTTGAAGTGGTACATATTGAATGATCTATCTGATGTATCTTTGTAATTTTTTGTATAAAGCGTTAATGTCACTGTCAGCCGCAAAGAAGGCAATGTCATCTGCCTACACGTAAACGTGCACGTCCTGACGAGTGGGGATGAAGCTCATAAATATATTAAATAATACTGCGGACAGGACTGCTCCTTGGGGAACACCGCGAGTCTGTCTGAATTTAGACGAGGAACATCCGCCCTTGAAGCAATAAAATTATCTTGATCGTAAAAATTCTGTCAACCCCGCGATAATATAATATGGGAAATTACGACGCTTCAGAATATCCAGTAAAATGGAATGTTCAACGCTGTCATAAGCTTTAGCTATATCTAATTTCACTAAAGCAGAATATTGTCTCCTTTTCCGAGCGAGTTGGATGCGGCTCTCTAAATCAGCATGGGCGCACCATATCAAGCAATTAGCTCTGAAGCCTATTTAATTTGGACTTAATATTAAATACACACGTCACATCGTCTCCTTCTGACTGGCGCCGCTCTTGGTTGCGCCGTAACAATATTTTTGTGTTCATATTGAGGAAAGTAAAACATTACAATTAACCTGGTAGTCTCGTTGTTTCACTTCAAAATTAAATATGGCAAATCATACGTTCCTACTGCAGTGTCCTAGTGCCGACGACCCAAGGGACAGTATCACAGGAAACGCAATGACCAATCAAAGTTGGCGAAGGGGACCTTCTAGAAGTCGTTTTTTGTCGTCGAACCTACGACACTCTATAAAGAAATTTTCCATAGTTTCAGGTTAGTTGCGATAAAACATTGAGGGGAAGATGCCAAACCAGACCTGCGGGAATAAAGATTAAGAATTGGTAATCGGCAACGCATTCTCGTGAATGAAACTTCAAATTTTCTTGTTGAACACCATCTGCTGTGCCACGGGAATATCTAAGGCGCTGAAGATCAGCGTTATTTAATAAACATGATTTATCATGTTCTTCAAAACATAAAATTTTCTAAATCTTGCAGCCGTGATGTATGCCGAAGGATTTGGGATCCTCAGTACCGGGCCTTTAAGAGATGCTGCCGCTAGTGCGTCTGCTGACTCGGTTAAAGTGAGTCCCGTATATGTTCTGGTACCCATGCAAACGGATGAGGCTAGAGAAATAGCGTCCAGGCTCGCAGACACTTCATCTTCCTCCCCTAGATTCGTCCGGTGTCCTCATTGAACTAAAGGGAACAGCTTATTCATGTGTAGTGACTGTAAGGACAAGGTAATGAGTGATATGTAGGTAAAGTTCAAAATATATGGGTAATTAGGGCTTTCAGAATTGCCAAATTGGGGGGGGGGGAGTGAGGAGGGAGGACACTATGGTAACTGTTATGGTGAAGTAACATGTGCGTTGATGAATCACTAGCTTCTTAAAAATTCTCAACAAGAGATGCTCCAAAGGATTATATGCGGGCGAGGTTTCAAATGGAACAGTCATATAGGGGCAACCTTATAAGGTGTGCGATGTAATTACAGTTAAGTGATACTTTTATTGCAACTGTTCGAAAGAAATTGCTTAGCTGGGAATTAGATTGTAATTCTATAAGGCCGCACACATCTGCTGTTTATTTTTTATGTGTGTGTGAATACTGCACCTCGTTTATGTTGATTGTACTTCGTTGTGTCTATCCCCAATAATACTATTACCTAAACTAGCGATACGTTTTTGCTGTAGAATTAAACGCCAAGTACAATTCTTTCTTTAATTATTTAAGTTGTTCGTAGCAAATGTGCATTTTTTATGTGCGTCGTGCGGCTGCTACTGGGCGGGACCAGGAACCTCTATCAGGTACTCATTACCTTTCGTCCCTGTATCAATTTAAGATTTTATATAGTTACTAGAAATGAATGCAAATTCAAACAATTTGTCGGGCCTCCATGGTTCACCATGAGTGACTGATGAATAGGTCTATGTCTGTTAAATATAAAAATAACTGACAGATGCAATTCCAGGCTCTTTTCGCGGGGTTTATTTATCAGTCAGAAAAAAATAGTATGCAATTATTACGCCGCAGCAAATAACGTAGTTAGATGGCCCTTGGGCGTGCCTACATATGCTTCATTGACACTTTGATAATTAGGACAGTACTTCTCGAGTTAGATCATTAATTGCAACTACCTAACTAAATCTCACTAACGAAAAAATTACTGCTAACTACTCCACTGTACTGGAAACAATATGCACTAGGCTTTGTTCGAGAAACGCAATTGCTCTTTTTTTAAATCTTGGTGCACCCGGTATATATAGTCTCGTTTCTGGCGACTACTTCGTGATGATGGTGGTGGTGGTGGTGATAATGAAGATTATGATGATAATGATGATAATGATGATGACGATGATGATGGGTCATCTTTCCAAACTGTGAATGATGATCTCCGATAAAGGGGGAGCAATTCCACAAAGCCCTGAACAGACATACCAGATTGGTTTTGAAACACTTCGTATACCGATACATTCTTCAATGCACTGCAACAGTTCCGTGTACGAGAGAGAATAATATAATTTATATTATCAAATAAACATGCCCAAAACACGTTATTTCTATTCACTTCCAGAAAAGTAGCTACCTGTTCGGAATATTTTATTAGAAAAGGGTCCTTGACTCGTAGCAACTTCAACATGTCTTCAAGGTACAAGGCTACAACATTTTGCCATGCTTTGCTCTCAGAGACAATTACCAGTAGTGGGTAATCGAAAACAAACACAACAGGACGGGCGCTCGTCCAGTTGTGTTTGCGTTCGATTACTGTCTTCGTCTTCGCGCTGCTTCAAGTTTTACTCAATCTGATGTGTTTTCGCTGAGAGCACCACCTATAGGTTGAGGTTGCTTTTCATTTAAAAGGATCTACCGAGTTGTGCAAGGTACAGTATCGCGCGCAGTCTCTACACTTCAGCGCTTACGTTTGTCAGGCAAACACCGTTGTGGCATTCGAAGGATGCTATGACAGTCTCTTTTGCTTTTTTATTATTTTGTAGTAGTACGAACCTCCCCTCTTTATCACTGGGGAATGAATGTTCCTTCAAATATGACACCTCCTTCCCTACAGGTACACAATTCGCAGCTGGCTTACATTTCACCAGAACGCCGACACCCTCACACACGCATCAGTCTGGTTCACTCTCATGAGCCAACTTGGAGACTTGTTTGGCGACGACCAGGGAACACGGCGGAGACGGTCTTAGCTTTAAATATTTCACTGCACATGTTATTTATATCGCGCGCAATGCCAATAAATGTATTAGTCGTGAGTCAGCGTGGTGTTCGTGTGCCATTTTTTTTCCTTTGTGTCTTGTCTCTGTGGGCGCTGTACCAAGAAAATCATGCATCATCAACCCGCCCGAGCCACCATTGTAGCACACTTTTTTTTCCACTCTCACACTCGCCACTTCGCCGGCCAAAGGGCACAAATCAACAATTTGGAGACTCCACTTCTCAGCATTTACGACGCCACCAACAGCTGCGAGGTTCTTCAAATGCCTTGAGCGTACCAAAAAGTCAGAGTTTTCCAGAAAACTTACAGTCATGAACTGTCATTTGCGACACTATGCTTGGACAAAGTCAAAACTTGGTTGAAACGCATCTTATGTATTTGCGTGGCTCGGGAAACAAGAAATATTTCGAGTGATTTCCAGCGCCCACCATTTGACGCTAAGCATCAACTGCCAAAGGAACTTGTTTGGAGAGATTAAAAAAAACTCGCAAGAGAAGAAATATACTTCAAGCAAATTCTGCGTTCTAAAACGAAATAAAGAAAAGAAATATATTAACAACAAAGCGCGTCTGTCCACGTTCCAGTGGGACAGACATGTGTGTTAGCCTTGTTCTGCTGCTATACACAAGCCAGTTTCCTTTCTATTTTTGCTTTTACTTGAAATTGCTTTCTAATAATGCTACTTCGCGTCCACAGGTTCCAATGTGCGTTGCGTGCAAGTGCCTATTCGTGTTCACAACGTGCCTGAAAACTCTTTTTGTGACCAAAATATCTCCGGTCTACAAATGCTACATTAACTTTTGTAAGATTTAAATTTCTTTAAGATTAGAGCGATTATAGTCGAAATCTAGATAGTTATTTCCATTTCACACCTGGTAAGGTGCTAAACAAACGATCGTACTATGATCATTGCGATATATTTGCACATGGAAAAGCGCGCACAACAAAAGCGTTTCGCCGTTGTATCCCATACGCGTACAACACAAGTGTACTAGAAGATGTATACAAACAAATAACAGGTTTTCAATAAACACGCAAAGCCCAGTCATCGCCTGAAGTTATATAAATGCAGTTTTGTGAATAAAATACACGTCTTTTTTTCTCATGAGTGCCTCCCCATAAAGTGGTCTTGGATACATTGCAGCACCATGAATGATTCTTCCTTTCCTGAGCACCACTCCTTCGCAACATTTCGTGTCCCAGAATTAGCCAACTTTTGCAGACTTAGGCCCGTATTCACGAAAAGCTCTTGCGCTAAAATTGTCCGTAAGAGCAACAGCCAGCAACTGCGCATGCTGGGCGTATTACTAGCGAAGGCGTCCGGCAAATGGCAAAGAGCACTTGTGAACGTAACTCTTTGTGAACGCGAGCCCTGAACTAGTATTCACAAAGATTTGCGTTCGTAAGTGCTCTAGCTCCCACTGGCCGGACGCATTCGCTAGTAAGACGCCCAGCATACGTATTGGCTGGCAGTTGCTCTTACGAACAATTCTAGCGTAAGAGCTTCTTTTGTGAATACGAGCCCAGAGGTGAAATTCACACAACTATTTGTTTGTAAGAGGTCTTTGTAATTGGCCGTTTGCCTTCGCTAATAATACGTCCAAAGTCACGATTGAGTGACAGCTGTTGTTAAGAAGTGCTCTGGTGTAAGAACATTTTTGTATATACAGACCCAGGACCCATATTCCCCCCAAGAATCTATTATGCACTAGAATTGTTCGTTAAGAGAAATTTTCAGCCAATCCTGATGCTGGACGTATTATTGGCAAAGGCGGCCTGCCAATGACAAATAACACTTACGAACTAAAAGGTTTGTGAATTCAGCCCCACGTGAGCAGTGAACATTTGCAAATGCGTCGGCGAAGAACAACACGAGCGCCGTGTGGTTGCGTTACACAGCCGACTAAGTACTGTCAGCGCTATTCAATGCACTTGCAATGACTAAAGCAGAGGGGAAAAAAAGAAAAAGAAAAAGCAAGGTCCGTATTCACAAGACAAGTAGTACGCTTGAGCGGTTCCTAACAGACGCAGGCCTTATATAGCACACATAATATCAGCCAAGGAAACGAACCTGTATTCACAAAAATGTTGTTACGCTAAACGTGTTCGTGTAGAAGCAGCTGCAAGACAATCAAGATGCTGGAGAGATCATTAGCAAAGGCAGTGGGCCAATAGCAGGGAGCATTACAAACGAAATCTTTTGTGAAATAGGTCTCAGAGGCGTCGTTTGGTGTTAAGTGTTGCAGGAACACTAATGTCCAATGACTAGCAGCGCTTGGCGGCTAAAGCTAACCGTCATTGGGACGACAAACGTACTTTTTAAATCAGTCAGTAAGGTAATCTGTTTCAGCAGTACTGTAAGTACGTCGTACAGTGCGTTGCTCGTGCTAGTAAGTGAAGTGCGCTGCGCAAATCGACATCATCGCCGAGGGCCACTTCCACGAGGAGATTCGTTGAAACTTTGATAAGTTATCATGCACATATGCGTGTCGAACTTATGACACCTCTTTTTTGCAAGCACCAATTTGCACTATTCTACCTTGTTTACGGCGAAAGAGCGGGCCCCGTTTTCACAATAGCAGTTCGTACGCTAGAACTGTTCGTAAGAGAAGGTGCAAGCTAATTTGATTGCTTGACGTATTGTAGGCGGCCGGTCAGCGAATGGCAAACAGAGCTCACAAACAAAAAGCTTTGTGAATTTACGCACAGGTCTCTGACAACGTATGTGCATTTATGGTTTAACCATTTAATTTCTGCTGCCAACGCATCGAGACTTCAATTCTAAGTCACACGCACAAAATAATGTATGTACGTAGACCTGCAACAGTACTTGAATCACACGTAGTAACGTAACAGCTCAAGGTGAGCCCTTACCTCAGGATTGGCGGTGCGCAAGCGATACCCAGCAGGCGACCCTTACGAAAGGCACAGTGCACGCCGTTTGTCTGCTAGTTCTGGTCTCTCGATCGCCGACGTGACTGCCTTTTATACATCTGGGCCTCGGGCCGCTGCTGGGACCTCGGTGGTCTGACGGAGCATGGGCGAGGGAAAAATCGTCCCCCGCGGCTTCGCCAAGACAACTGCGCCATAGGCGACAATCAGGGCGAAAAGCAATCCACCTAGAATCGTGCTGACGCACGCCCTCGCCCACTCGCCCTTTCCCTTACACTGCTGGCACACGAGTTCATTAGAATGCTCGACGGAAAAAGTTGGAGAAGCGTCGTCCCAGAAGCGAGACATCCTATCGCTTCCCGCGCAAAAGGGTATAAGAGGGAGGCACACTGCGTGCCTCCTGTCTAAGACTTTGAAATCCCTGCTTGATTAATTATTCAAGACGACAGCGGCCTGCGCAGGCAAACCGCCGCCGCCGTCACCGCGGCCGGACAGGCGCGAGTAACGCGCTCTGACGGCTCGCCTACTCGGCAGTCGCAGCAGTGCCATTTTCATCGCCTCTGCCTCAGGGCCGGCTCTCCCCGCGACTGCCGCGGCACTGTACGCGTCGCGCGCTCTTTCAAGATTGCCCTTGCGCGCGCTTGAAAAGGCACGTCCGAGTCTTCAAAAGGGGAGCAGAAGCTGCAGATATTCACATCGGCTGGCATTGAGCAAGTCGATCTCTTTGTGGCGTGCGCAGCGACTGTAACACCCGCAGCGCGCAAATATATTCTCTGCACGAGGTTCAAGCGGCTCCTTCGCATATTTTCTCATATATGTAGCAGCGAAGAATACGACCCAATTCGCAACTCTTCACCCCTCTCTACTTTGCAAAAGATAAATCACGAACAAAGAGAGAACTATCAAAGTCACTGCTAAATATCAGTAGATATCTCTAGACCAACTCATCAGTCCAAAAAGACATGTCTCGTCGTTCCCACACATTATGGACAAGCCACAAGCTACGTACTTCAGGTTGATGAATCATGTAAAGATCATCACAATGACATGGGTCATCTAAGTGTTTTCCTCGTGTTGCCTTTTCAAATAGTTGGAATTTGTGATAAAAAGAAAGAAGATGCGTACAGAACCAGACCACTTCTTGAGCGCTGATAAAGCCGAGTGCGAAATAAACCGCTTCGCTGAAAAGCTCGCCCTTTTCAGCACTCCTGAGCAAAATCTTGACGAAGGAAAGAGTGCCCATGCTTTCATGGCTGTCAGGTGACCACAAGTTGGTCTCATATTGCACTCGTCGCTCAGAAGTGACGAGAGGCGCGGCTGCACAATGCGACCCACTTAACCCTGATGAGCGAAAACTCGAGGCCACTGCGTCTAATGGAATTAGAAAAATGCTGGAAGGCAAGACGCATAGATGAGCAGTTGCCCTAGCCCCCTTGCCTCTGAGACCCCGATTCAGTGAAATGGACACGATGCAGGAAAAGTTACTCAGCTGTCGCTTTTGATGAAGGCCCAATTAAGTGAGGCTCATCTGCGCTCCCACGCATATCTCCTTGCTACACGTGACAGTAACATCGCCCGAGCAACTCAATTGGACTTCACCTTTTTACACACAAAAAATGCACCCATGTTGGTGGGTTGGTTATCAGAACCCCTTTCTTGTACCCTTACTGTTTCTGAAATTTTCGAAAATGGGTGTATTCGTTAGCAGAACGCCCTCGCTGCATCTTTGCACTCTCGGAAAGGTATGAAAGGGTGTTATGTGCGAAACATACACCTTGCGGAGTTTAGCGTGCTTCGACAGTTAAGCTTTTCAATCAAGTAAAAAGCTGTAAGAGCTTTCTTTTTTTTTTCCAGCGGTTTTGCCAAGTCATTGTTTGAGCATGCCATATGGTCACAGTAGGCTACGGATGTTACCCTGCCGCTTACTGTGTATGGCGTCCCCGGTGGTTAAGCGGATAGACGGGGTTTTTTCGACATTTCCTATCGTGCCGTTCGCCTTTTACCAGTGGCCTCGTTTAAATTACTTCAGCTGGCTTTATAGATCCGCTACCAAGCGTCAGCGAATCATAGCTTTCCAGGCACATGTTCTTTGTGGTGTAGCATCGGCGGAAGTGCAATATTATGCGCAGCAAGCCTTGCACTGCTTCATGCGGTATTGGTTGGAGTAACATTCGCAGGTGCTTGCGGAGCAATCTCCTATACTAGTAAGAAGAGCACATTCATTGCGGAGGTGGCGCTCCGTGGTCGTAAAGTGGGGAGACACGACCATTTTTTACTCCTTTTTCCTATCCTATACCTTTCAGGTCATACCGCCAGCTTCGCTTAAATCATTTTACCCAAATTGGTGCTGATTTATCGATAAGCTGCTGAGCGACGTGCCAACCCATCACAGCCGCTCCCCCCCCAGCGGCGCAACTTCACTCTCCAAGTGCTTTATTCTTCTCTGCTGTAGCATCTGCGAAGTGACTAGCCATCGGGTGGCTGACTGCCTTTCCTTTGTTTTCTCGTTTTGTTCTAAGGTAACGCGCGAGTGTATTCGCTGGTCTTTGTAACATGTTAAGGAACTGGTTATATATAAAAAAAGCTAAGTGGTTGAGAAGACAGGGTTGGAGATCGAATTCAGATGGAGCATTGCGCAACTGTTCCTCTTCGCTTTTTTTAAATAAACGTCTTGCAAAAACTTTGACATTCCTTAGACGGACACCGGCGCCAGTGGCAGACATCCAAACAACACTAGGGGAGTGAGAGAATTGCAGATATCACTGTATAAAAAGATAAACGTAGGGTGCAATTCCGACAAGGCAATTCCAACAAAACAACCTTCATTATGGGTGTATTGTTGACTAAACAAGGTTTCTACGGCTGTCAGGTGGTGAGTTATAAACACCATAGAACACCATGAAAGCTTCAAATTTCTCTAGTGTACTTTTCGCGCTTGCCTGCACGTTTCACATCGCATTTGTGACTGTGACTAACCACGGCTTTGCGAGTACAGACGAGCGCTTTATTTATTTCTCGATAAGCCAGACAACGCTCCGACTTCTGACCAGTGGGCCAAGTTTCTTGTCCATCACGGACATCGCAATGTATGTTTTAAATATTGTTACGTAGGAAGACACCGACGAAAAGCTATTTACAAGTATATTTACAAGGCAATACGCCGCAGTTGGCCAAGAGGCAACAGCCCGCGCTAGCTTCCAAATCGTCGTCGTTGTCTTCTTACTGCTCGGCTCTTCGTCATTGGAAATACTATGCCGTAGCACTACCCCGGCGGCAAAAACGCCGTACCGGAGCGACTAAAGGCCGGACTCTGAAGCAGTGTAGTAGGTCTTGAGCCTACTGACGTGCACGACATCACTAGATGCCAGAGTAGATGACGAGGTTGAGCTCACAGGAGCAATTTCGTACGTCACAGGCGTCACCTGGCGCAGCACGCGGTAGGGCCCTGTGTATCGCGAAAGGAGCTTTTCTGAAAGTCCGACGTGACGAGAGGGCGACCACAGGAGCACGAGTGCACCAGGCGAAAAGTGTACGTCACGGTGGCGGGCGTTGTTCTGACGCTGCTGCATGGTTTGCGAGTCCGTCAGTCGAGCACGGGCAAGCTGGCGTGTACGGTTGGCGAGGGCGATGGAGTCGCGCGCATACTCGGTTGTTGAGATCGCAGCAGGAGGAAGTACCGTGTCAAGGGGCAAGGTCGGTTCGCGACCGTAGAGTAGATAAAATGGAGAAAATCCGGCGGTGCCGTGCAGGGAAGAATTATAAGCAAATGTGACGTAAGGAAGGGCAACGTCCCAGTCGTGGTGGTCCTTCGAAACGTACTTGGACAGCATGTCGGTAAGAGTACGGTTTAACCGCTCTGTCAGGCCATTGGTTTGAGGATGGTATGAGGTAGTCAGCTTGTGTTGAATAGAGCAGGAACGCACAATGTCGGCGATAACTTTCGAGAGGAAGTTACGACCACGGTCAGTAAGCAGTTGTCGCGGGGCGCCATGCACTAAGATAATGTCACGCAAGAGAAAGTCCGCGACGTCAGTGGCGCAACTGGTAGGGAAAGCCCGCGTGATAGCGTATCGGGTGGCGTAATCAGTTGCGACGGCTACCCATTTGTTCCCAGAGGATGACGTGGGAAAGGGACCGAGGAGGTCCCTTTCCGGCGTCATCCGCACGTACGACCGGCGTCATCCGCACGTACGACCGCGGCGGACGCGGTCGTACGTGCGGGTTACCCCAAGATTACCTGCAGTGGGTGCGTCATGCATCTCAAAGAGCACAGTCTGTCGTAGATGTTTTGGCACGACAAGAAGAAGATCAGGGCCATCAGAGAGGAAGTTCCTTCGGTACAGAATGCCGCCCTGGAGGACATATCGGCGAACGGATGCGTCGGTAGGTGTAGAGCGCAGACGCTCGATGAGTACTCGCAGCGATAGGTCTCGGTACTGCTCATCGGCGATGTTAGCGAAGGCAGACACAGAGAAAATGCCGTCGGCGGTACTACTGTCGGCGTCGTCAGGCTCGTCTACCGGGTAGCGAGACAGGCAGTCAGCGTCTTTGTGTAGTCGGCCAGATTTGTAGGTGACAGAGAGCGAATATTCTTGGAGGCGTAAGGCCCAGCGACCAAGTCTTCCTGTAGGGTATTTCAATGAGCATAACCAGCAAAGCGCGTGATCGTCTGTGACAACGGAAAAGGGTCGGCCATATAAGAATGGGCGGAACTTCGCAACCGCCCAAACTAGGGCCAGACACTCACGCTCAGTGATGGAATAGTTGCGCTCCGCGTGCGAGAGGAGCCTGCTGGCGTAAGCGATAACACGGTCGTGGTCACGCTGGCGTTGTGCCAGTACTGCGCCAATTCCGTGACCGCTGGCATCAGTACGGACTTCGGTAGGCGCAGAAGGATCGAAATGGGCCAGAACGGGAGGAGTTGTGAGAAGGTTGATTAGAAGCGAGAATGCAGAGGCCTCGTTATCGCCCCACTGGAAAGGGGCGTCTTTTTTCAAAAGCTCGGTTAGTGGTCGTGCTATGGCCGCGAAATTTTTCACGAAACGGCGGAAGTACGAGCAAAGGCCGATGAAGCTGCGCACATCCTTGACACACTTTGGAACAGGGAAGTGCGTAACAGCATGGATCTTGCCTG
Organism: Dermacentor variabilis; assembly: GCF_050947875.1. NCBI lineage: Eukaryota > Metazoa > Arthropoda > Arachnida > Ixodida > Ixodidae > Dermacentor > Dermacentor variabilis. The sequence goes on along the minus strand of NC_134568.1, from coordinate 241,166,436 downwards.
GGTCCGGTTGCACTCCGTTCGCGTCAACGAGATGTCCAAGGACGGTAATCTGGCGACGGCCGAATTGGCACTTCGATGCGTTGAGTTGCACACCGGCTCGCCGAAAAACGTCCAGGACTGCTGAAAGGCGCTCGAGGTGCGTAGCGAATGTTGGGGAGAATATTATAACGTCGTCCAAGTAGCACAGACACGTGGACCATTCGAAACCGTAAAGAAGGGAGTTCATCATGCGTTCAAAACTGGCAGGAGCGTTACATAGACCGAACGGCATCACTTTGAATTGATCAAGACCGTCGGGTGTTACAAAGGTAGTCTTCTCGCTGTAGAGATCGTCCACGGCAATCTGACAATAGCCGGAGCGAAGGTCAATAGAGGGGAAATAGCGAGCACCGTGCAGGCAGTCAAGGGCGTCATCAATCCGAGGTAGGGGATACATGTCCTTTTTGGTAACCCTGTTCAGGTGCCGATAATCCACGCAAAAGTGCCATGAGCCATCCTTATTTTTTACCAGCACAACAGGTGACGCCCATGGACTACATGATGGTTCAATAATGTTCTTGGCAAGCATTTTGCGAACTTCGGTGTGAATAACTTGACGCTCAGGCGGTGATACTCGATACGGGCGGCGATGAATAGGACTGGCATCGCCGGTATTAATGCGATGTTTAACAGCTGTTGTTTGGGCCAAAGGACGATCGTTAAAGTAAAATATATCTTGGTAGGAAATGAGAATGCAGTAGAGCGCACGAGCGTGCTCGGACGGCATGTCGGCTGCAATCATTTTCTGTAAGTTGGCGATGGTACAAGTTGCCGACAGCGATGGTAGAGGAGGATCGGCTGAATTGTCGTCTACTGAAATCGATGCTACAGAGTGATCCTCGAATGAGCAAAGTTGGGCCAGAGACATCCCGCGTGGTAGCACTTGTGTCGTCAAGCCAAAATTGACCACTGGCAGGCAGACGCAATTCGCCGTAATAGATGAAACTGCATGAGGTACTGTGATCCCGTGTGTAAGGAGGACGTCTTGCATAGGAGCCGCGATGTAGTGACCGTCGGGGACTGGTGGGGATGACACGAAGTCAACGTAAGTCACTGCCGAAGGTGGCAAGCGAACGAAGTCGACGGAACTGAGGCGAGTAGGGTGTTGTTCAGCGGGATCCAGAACAGGCAGGTCGAGGCGGAGAGTACTGGCGGAGCAATCGATGAGAGCAGAATGTGCGGAGAGGAAGTCTAAGCCGAGGATGATGTCGTGGGGACAGTGAGCGATGACTGTGAATAGCACGGTAGTGGAGCGATCGGCAAAGGAGACGCGGGTGGCACACATACCAATTACAGGGGCTGTTCCGCCATCGGCGACACGGACAACAGGCGTCGTGGCGGGCGTGATTATTTTCCTCAGCCGGTTGCGAAGGTCAGCGCTCATTACTGACAAATGCGCCCCAGTGTCTATGAAGGCAGATACAGGAACACCGTCGACTTGCACGTCAAGGAGGTTCAGATGAGTGGGCAACGTCAGGGAAGGATTTGGCGGCGTAGGGAGCAATGCAGCGTCACCTCGAGGCGCTGCATCGTCTAGTTTTCCGGCTGGGAGCGGCGTCCGAAGGGAGTCGGCGAATAGGAGCGACGGGGCTGGGGGGAGCGAGATTGTCGTCGTTGGGGCGAAGGCGAACGAGAATAGGGGCGTTTCGGCGCAGGAGAATCGGTGGCAGCATTATCTGAACGGGCAGCATGGGGACGAGAAAGGCCACCTGGGGGGCGAGAGTAGGCAGTATATGTAGACTGGTTCGGGGAACTCCAGCGACTGCGACAGTGCCGAGAAATGTGCCCAATTCGATGGCAGTGAAAACATTTGGCTTGTCGTCTGCAGTGCGCCATTCAGAGGGGTTGCGGAAACGTGGTGGGTAAGAAGGTGCGGGACGGGGCTGAATCGAAGAAGCCGGGTGGGTATCAGGGCGATGGGCCGAGCAGATGGTGTGAATAGCCATGTTGGCGAACTCCTGGCGGACAACTGCCTGGATCAGGGAAACAGTGACTGCAGGCGCATTGGAGGGGCTGGAGTCGAAGGCAGCCGGATAGGCGGCCTCGATCTCACGCCGGACAATCCTGGAAACATCGCCAGTGTTGTTGGGACGAGGAGCGTCTGCACAAGAAGATGTCGCTGGGGTGTTGGGCAGACGGGCAAACTGTTGGTCGATACGTCGGCTTTTAGCGAGTTCCAGGCGGCGGCACTCTTTTATAACTGCATCCACCGTCGCCACGTTGTTAAGTACGAGCAAGTTGAAGGCGTCATCGGCAATGCCTTTGAGGATGTGGGAGACCTTGTCGGACTCAGTCATGTATGCCTCAACTTTGCGGCACAGAGCCAAGACGTCCTGAATGTACGTGACGTAGAGCTCCGTTGACGTCTGCACACGACCGGAAAGCGCCTTCTGCGCGGCAAGTTGGTGACCTTAGGGGTTGCCGAACAAGTCTCGGAGCTTTTGCTTAAGCGAATCCCAACTGGTGAGCTCATCTTCGTGCGTCCGATACCAAACTGGAGGTGTGCCACCGAGGTAAAAGACTACGTTGGCGAGCATGATAGTAGGGTCCCACCGGTTATTGTGGCTGACGTGTTCGTGCAGGCTAATCCAGTCCTCGACGTCTTCCCCATCTTTTCCCGAGAATACGCCAGGATCACGGGGAGCGGGGAGAGTGATGTAGGTCGTCGAAGTGGCAGCAGGTGTCAGAGTCGGCGGAGTCTAGTTGTCGTCGCCGGGAGTCATGAAGGAAGGCTCGACGTACCGTCCACTGCGAAGCTCCGTGACGAGGTACAGGGAACGTCCACCTCCACCAGATATGTTACGTAGGAAGACACCGACGAAAAGCTATTTACAAGTATATTTACAAGGCAATACGCCGCGGTTGGCCAAGAGGCAACAGCCCGCGATAGCATCCAAATCGTCGTCGTCGTCTTCTTACTGCTCGGCTCTTCGTCATTGGAAATACTATCCCGTAGCAATATTATTCGATCTTTGAGGTGGTGTTGAGCTGACCGTGACCGTGTTATGCGCCGCCATTCCCTAAATAAACCCGCCACGGTGGTAGCATATTCAGCGGGGCGAAATGCAAAAAAAATCATCGCCCAAGCACTCTACAGATGGTTAACAGAGCGAAGCTAAAACGTGCGGCCCCAGTGTTTATCACTGAGGTAATCCCGACGGTTCATTAAACGATGGGTTGGTATGCTGCCGGGTCGTCGGTACGCAGTTGCTGCTTGCGCTCGGCTGCACGAGCCTGTCCGTCTGCCCGGTGTTATGGTTGGCGCCGGACACCACGGGCGACAGGTCGTTCCCCCTACCTTCTACCAGGCCAGACACCACGGGCGACAGGTCGTTCACCCGACCTTCTACCAGGATTCGTCGGAAAGAGGGCTGACTTCTTCTGCGAGGGTCAGCGTCAGTCAGCTTGCGCACAAAGGGCCTTCTACCAGGATTCGTCGAAAAGAGGGCTGACTTCTTCTGCGAGGGTCAGCGTCAGTCAGCTTGCGCACAAAGGGCCTTCTACCAGGATTCTTCGAAAAGCGGGCTGACTTCTTCCCGTGCTCGGTAATGCAGGAGGAGGGGCTCTCTCTCTGTGCCTGTCACGTGACGTCGACGGAAGCAAGATCCCGCCCACACTTGTAGAGAGCCTATTTAAGGGGCTCCGAAATGTACTTTGATATACTTCATACTTCATGCTCTTCTTATTTTCTTTCAACTACCTTTGAATAAACAGTGCAAGTTTCGCACTAGCAAATCGTCTCGCCCTTGCTCGGTCGCCATGGTCTACCGGATGCCTGCAGCCCGCCGACAACGCCACGCTACCCAATAAGTAATGTCGGTCGAGCTTCGATAGGCAGGCGTCGCTACTTCTCGGCAGCAGTACGGTACGCTACCCTGGAGTGCGCAACAAACTGGTTGCGAGCGGTGGGATCGCCTCCAAACGCAACACCGGGCTGCAGCATCGGCACGGTGTAGACGAGCTCGGTCCCGGTTCTGCTCGCGGCGTTGCAGATCGGAAGCTGCCTACTCCTCAGGAATACTTATGTCGCGTGGCCTACCCATTTTGGAGCCGGAGAGAAACTGCTGTGCGCACGCTCGGCTGCGACGGAGAGCAACGACGTCACTACTGGCGCAGCCAATAGCGCGCATCTCTTTCTCTCTCTCTCTCTATTTTTTTTTCACATATGAGCATGTGATTGCGCCGGAGGAGTTTTCGGCGTACAGGCGACAGACGCACGGACGAATCGGCTAGCCATATACAGCTTCGCTGTAAAACGCTTGCGCCCTTCGAATTAGCTGAACCGCCATGTGATCGAAATTAATCCGGAGTCTTCAGCATACGGCCTCCCTCATAACCTTAATTGTGCAGCTCCGGGATGTTGAGCCCCATAATTTAATTTTCAGTTTTCCTAAACAATATTTCGACTGCGCCGGTGCATGTACGGTTTAGTTTCAACCAGAGAAAACTGACCTAGTTGGTAGAGATTCATCGTGAAAGAAAGTAAGGCGCGCAGACATGGGCACAAGAGAAGAGAACCAGGCAACACAAACGCCGACTATCAAATGAAGGGCGCGAAGTGGCGGAAAAGAGATACAAAACACATCTACACGTCCTCAGGTATGCTAGCGCCACCTGTCAGTCAGGCACACTGGCGGGTCTACGCGAGAGATAACTGTTTAGGCATTTCATTCCTTCTTTATGCAGCTTAATCGAAAGCTGGCTCACGGGTGCACTTCCACTACTATTGATATGCCAGGCCTCGACTATTCGACGCGTTGATTCGTTCTTGTGCGTGTATAAAACAGCGCACTTATCGAAATTTGGCGTGTATTTACAGTATCCACATTCAAAAGAAAGATTAGATGGCGATCCTCCGGTTAACATCTTTTCATGTTACATTAATCTCCGATTAACACAACGGCCTGTCTGCCCTACGTAGAAGCGGCCGCAACTGAAATGGACACTATATACCACACCAGTACGGTAGTTCGGTTGCGCAAGCATTGGTTGCGAGCATCGGCAATTCGGTTGTGCAGCGATCGGTTGCGCGAGCACAGTTACAAGGTCAATCACGTGGGCGGTGGCTTTCTGGCGATGCAGTGTAAGAGTTGCGGTTGCCTTTCCTTGTTTCCCACTTGTAGAATTGTTGGCCAAAATAGGAACCAGCTTACAAAATATATTACAGAAGCAGAAAAAATATAAAAGATAGGTGAAATGTGTGTAAATACGGTGTCGATCACGCTGACAAGGCAATAATTTTATTTTCTGGGTGTGCCATCCTCACTGTTGTAGAAATGTCGATTCGGTGCCTCGGAGTTCTGCGCACTGATGTGCTCAGATTATGTGATGTATAAAAAGTAGCGTAGGGATCAAAAATAAATTGTTGGAAGTTGCTTTAATGTGTGCGCGTAGTGTGCCTTTTTTCGTCCGTGTTTTCCCGTGCCCTTGTACAGTTCTTAGAGCAAAGCTGCGGGAGGGGAGAGGGCATCGCCATGACGCCACATCACCAACGTGCCTTGGCGGGACAGATACGGCGACGTGAAGACCACGTTAAGGTGACGCCGTCTCGCTCTCGGAAACCGGCACGAGATCCGGATCTTTCTCTCTCTCACCCCCACTGGGCTTAGCTGCTGCGCGCATCTGCCGGCATTGGTGACCCCTGCTGCTTCCTGGGTCTCTTGTCGCGCAGGATATCGGTGGCATGCGGCGTTGATACCGCAGGCTGCTGCTGCTGCTGCTGCTGCTTGCTGGCTCGGGCAGCCCCTACCGCTATGGTACATTAGTCGCAGCACAAAACTCGAAGGACCACTCAGCGGCGTTCAATTGGACATTAATGCATTCGCATTCACAACTCATAAGTGCTTAGGTGTTCTCGAAATTTTATTATTATTACTTTTGTTGCTGTCGTCATTGTCGTCGTCGTCGTCGTCGTCGTTGTTGTTGTTGTTGAGCCATATATAAGTAGACAGAGAAGGAAATTGTTAAGGGAAGGAAGGAGCAGGCTGGCAACTGCCACCAGGAGGGCTACAACGCCTGCCTAACACGCCTGCCTAAGGACGTGCGGGTGATTACACTGCTGGCTAAAGCTTAATTTTCACAATCTCTTGTCAATTTGAAGGCGAAGCTTTCCTCGTCCCTACATTCGAAAAATGTGCAATTTTCATTGTGAAATTTCTCAAGCAATCAAATTTTGTGGCGTCGTTGAAGACCCACATAGAAAATATCACTTTTTCTCTCTTCGCGCAGTGAGATGTCCAGAAGATTTAAGCGACTCGAGGAAGGACAAGCAAGGCTTCTTCAAGGACTTAGTAACCGCGACGCCCATGCTGCTAGTTCTGGTGGTTTTCGCGCTCGTCATCACGCTGAGGCACTTCCGTTCCTTGAAAGACGAGTATAAGTACGATGTGTTGGATGCACGCCAAGCCCACGTGTGCGACGGCAAGGACTTGGCGAGAGTCTTCGACATGCTTCTGGAAGCAACCAACGCCACGATCAACCCCTGCTATGATTTCTATTCCCAACGCCTGTGGCCTGTGGAGCATCAAAGTACCCGGGAGGCCCAGCTACGCGATCGAAAACCGGCGGAACTTAACGGAACGCTTACACCACCTGTTGTTCGAGGTCCTTCGAAGCCCGAGTCTGCGCCCAGCGCAAGTACGAGATGGCGCGCTTCTACGACAGCTGTCACACCTTTGTTCGCGCCCGCCGACGCCCGTCTGTACGCGGCACGCTCGCGAAAGCTAACATCGACGTCAATGCATGGCTGAGATGCACAACTCTACAGGACCTGATGAGTGTCGTAATAGAGACTTCTCTTCTCGCCGATTTGCCCTCTTTAGTCACGGCTTTCTCAATAGCCGGCGAAGTTGGCATCGAGCCTGGCACAACCATTGCCAACAGTCTAAGAGACAATAGCGGAACTACCGCTGTCGCGTATATTCAGCGGGCTTTGCGAGAGCTGGACCTTCGTAATGACACGAAATTGTGGCTCTTTCTTCGGAGTGTTGACGCAGAGCTTGGGAAATAGGACAGAAATTCAACAGAACATATCCATTCAGAAACATAAGCATTAGGGATCTCGAGTCTCCGCTTCGAGGATTTTCGTGGATAGAAGCATTTCAGCACGTCTTCTACAATGGCACCACCTTGTCTTCAGAATGTTTCATCCGCATACGGGGCTACGAGCAAGTCACGGCTACAATGAAAGCCCTTCGTACTGATTGGTTTATATTTGCGAATATCTACGCTTTACTCTTAGCCTTAGCCCAACTCGCGAAATACGAATACATATTGCCATCGAGTAACGCCCACAACCTCCTTATCGCTGTTTCATGTCTGGAAGTAACCGGCCAATACTTTCCAACGCTGCTTGCAGCTTGGGTGGCACTCATCTACGGATTACGTCCAAGAAATGCTATCAGTGTTCGAGCTCCTCAGATACCGGACTCCCCTTATATCGGACAAAATCAACGTCAGCTCAGCAGACGTCCTAAGGCAACGAGTTGCAGTCATTGGTAAGGATGTCAGCAATGCTTCAGTATTCTTGGTAATGCCTAAGCTGTGCCCGATAAACTTGATGCTAACGGAAACAGCAGTGAAAATGCGACTACAAGGAGAAGCAAACAAGTTACGGGACAGGTTATGTATTTTACCAGAAATGCCGCTTTATCTACTACAGCTTTCTTAGGGAAAAGATTGAACATATGGTGACGACATAGCTACCCAAGGCATTCCCGAGACAAAACGCACCATTTCACTCGGAGAATGTCGGCAGGACCCCTGGAGGGCCACTACCCTTTACACCGCCAACGAAATTACAATGTGTAAGTAAATAACCTCCCAAAAATGAAACCTTCGGTTATTTCACAATGCATCACAAATAGCTATAGCCAGGAATGGTCTGGTTTGTTTGTTTTTTCTCTTCTTTTCACAGCTGCCTTGCGTACACGGTGATTGATGAGCGCAAAACTGTTTATCTACTTTGTACGCACTATTTATGAGTACTTCGCTACTGTGGAACCGAAATTAACGTAACGGACAATGCAGCCAACGAAAGCACAGGGGAAACTACTTGCTTTAATGGAAGTGTACAAACGACAAAGTAAAAGTAAATGATAGCGTGCGAAAGTAAAACTTGCCGCCGATGGTAGCCGAATCCAAACCTTCAGCATTGCGTGTGCGAAACTCTATCAATTAAACTACAGCCATCCACTCTTTTGGGCGTTTGTGTAGTGGACAAAATGTGTCCCTGGGAGCGTTATAAAGTGTCGGCCATTCTAAGATTCCCTGGAGTGTTAGCAAGCACCGCCCACGGCAATATTTCGGTCCCTCGCACTGCTGCAGATACACCTCAACTTATTAATCAATAACTGTTCGTACATACATACATACATACATACATACATACATACATACATACATACATACATACATACATACATACATACATACATACATACATACATACATACATACATACATACATACATACATACATACATACATACATACATACGAAGCTCTGCATTCTTCCCTGGCCATGACGCGCGCACGCACACGCCCGCAAACACACACACACACGCATGCGCACAAAGGCACAAAATTAGTTTGCACTTACCGCTGCTCTGGCCTTGACTAAATTTCGCAACAAGATCGCATTTGAAGGTCAGGGTCGTTCATTGCGACTTTTCCGGTATGTCAGGAAAAATCTCCGAATTCGCCTGGCCCACGTCTAAAGCAGCGCCGAGCAATGAATTGACACTGGAGACGACGGCTATGACATGTCAGCCATGTTTTAAACCTCACTCACCGCGAGCGGTGCAAATGAAGGCCCCCCATATTCACTTTTTTTATTCAGCTAGAGTCCCAGTGTTGTGTAGCATCGAAGATACATCTCTCTTAGATACTATCTTAGATACTCTTAGGGTATCTTGCATCTGTATCACAACAAGCTTGGCAAGATGTGTATCAGTATCTGCATGTCCGATACATGAAAGAATGTATCGTGTATCTTAAGAAACGAGATGAGATACTGCTATCGCAACGTCACCGCCGAAACTATAAGCGTTGGTGAAGCTCCCCTTCTCAAGATGATACTGCTGCCACTAGGCCGCCTGAATAAAATTAAAGGCTGCGAAATTCTTTTACCTTTCTTCCGCAGCCCTCCAGCGAGGACAGGAGATGAGGTCGGCGCGTCCCTAATGGTGGATCAGAGTCACGTGGTGGCGCTCGCGCCGTCTATTAATATGTCGCTAAGGAACGCTCTGCGCCAGCAGATAAGCCCAATATGAAAGGTCATTACAGCTTTGTGTGATCTCTGCATACATAATGCGTGACATAAAATGTCGCTACCAGCATTGTTGCTGCCGTGCACTGTGTCGGGGGACCCGGTAGTGCGAAAACGGTAATACCTTTACGTACAAGGTAAAACTCTACAGCGGTATTTGCGCCTTCGTGCAGAGGTTTCTTAGTGACGTCCTTGTAATTATATGGCGACTTGTTAGCTGGTCGGGAAACGGATCAGCGACTCTCATCAATTACAAAAGCGACCAGCAAACTGCTGAAAGCGCAGCGTATAAACATCTTTCATGTTAGGCAGCTCAAGCAACCCCAATAAAGCGTTTCAGAATAAAAACATTATACTTTGACCAAGAAAGTTAAAAGTTTTGAGATACTAACAGACATTTCATTCAAATGAAACAAGGTTGGTCGGGGTTAAGAAATTTCCAAGCAAATATCTTTGTGCATACGAATTTGCTGCTGCAATATATCTACATATATATATATATATATATATATCTGTGTGTGTGTGTGTGTGTGTGTGTGTGTGTGTGTGTGTGTGTGTGTGTGTGTGTGTGTGTGTGTGTGTGTGTGTGTGTGTGTGTGTGTAAATAAAAAAATTTGAGAATGTATCGAAGTATCTTGAGATACAAATGGAAAGTATCGTATCGGATACAATAATTGCTGTAGTATCTTGTGTCTGTGTCTCAATTACTTGTTGCCCGAGTACCTTGTATCGTATCATGATACAATTGCCAAGTATCGTTGCCCAATCCTGAACTAGACAAGCAATATTGCCAAGGATTGTATAGAATGATCCGGTATTTAAAATACTATCTTGCTAGGAGGTTTGAGCAAGACCAGAGTAATGACAAGCGGAGGAATTTTTTGTATCATTATTTGCAGCGAAAAACACCGGTGTCAAGACAGCGACAGACGTTTTCTTTTTCTTGCAATCGCAAAAAAAAAAGATGATTTTGGCTGCTGGTGGCTTGGTTAGTATATATATATATATATTAGTACGACTGCAAATTTAGTTTTGCCACGTGTCTTCCATGTCCACACAGTGAGGAAAAGCGTACTACTTCAGAACAGAATAATAAATATCTGATAGCGAGTTTTTCGAGAATGCAGCTTGTGATCTTTATGCGAGAACTCCATAAAGAAAAGTTAGATGTGAGAACATCAACTGTTTCACGTTTGGCATATACTTGGGGAAGAACCTATCCAGACATTAGAAAAAGATGCCTCATGTCGAACACTGTGAAAAACATTGAAAGATGTATCGTTACATGACCGCATACCAAGAGTAAGCACCCAGCTGTCTACATTTCAAATCGCTTTACTAAAACATTGTACTTGCAGCGCAGTTCCACTAAGAAGCATTTGCCGCAGGGCAAGCTTTCGAATAAAGAAAAAAACAAGTGTTTCCATTGAGACCTTTTTAATACAATTTTAATGAGGTATTTGGACTTCGTGCCGTCCACAATTGTGGACAGTGAACCTGAAGGGGACATACTCGTTTATGTGCAGATTTAGATGTTCGCCTAAGAAATGTAGCAGAGAATGGGATTATACTTGTATAACCATTGTGTGCTGACGGACAATGTATTCTACTGCCGCTGGACAAAAGCACAGGAGCGGCCTGTGCTTTTATACGGCATAGCCCGCTTAGCTCCGCCAATCAGCTCCCGCCATAGAAACAGGTGTGGTAGGAGTGCTCCTGCAAGGGCATCACCTATTTTGCCACTTCTTACTTCCGGAATATTCTTAACTTTGTTTATTCAGACACTTGTCAGCCTGCAAATACCAATTATGTGCATCCTCGGGCACTCGAGTTTGTCGTTAATATTCTCAATTAGACGGTACACTGCGTCGTTTGCCTTCTGAGGCTGCCGCTGAGCCTTGCATTGCACCTATGCGGACACCTTGGACCTTGAGCGCCACAATGGAGCGCCTTCATAAAATAGGCTATTTTGCTGTTCATTTACTAAAATTATGGTCGCTCCTCAGCTCCATCGACTTTCCTTTGCAGTGTCTGCAGTATTCCTTTAAGACGGGCCATTTTCACTTGAAGGCGCGGCGTATTGTTTTCTAAGCTTATTTTATTTCTTTTCTTCAAAAACTCATGAGATGTTCGACATGATGCATCTGCAAATTATGCAATTTGACCACAGGTTACAACCACTCGTTCCGTGTAGTGAAACATTACGGCTTCACTGCTGTCAAACAGTTGTCCGTTTTGATGGCCTTGTCTTGTGAAGCAATTTCGCCCGCACATTTTACACGTGCTTGCGAATCATCTACTCTTTACAGGAGCGGCCGCTTGTTCCTCGGAGCTTGCGTGCCTGTCTTTCTCAGTATCCAGGATAACCGGAGAACACTGTCAGGTCAGCGGTCGACCAAAGCACCTTCAGCTTCGAGGTTACCTTGTAGTCCTGTTCTGTAAAATCATGAGAACACACCACGGACCTGTCACAAGGCTGCCACTTGGTTCCTTTTATGCCGAATTTCTCCCTGGAAATGTTTCACAGCAACGCTGCCCGGCATTCTGCGTGGTTGGGAAATTCGTGGTAGCGGACTTGGATAACTTTTTAGAGCGCAGCTCTTAGGCGTCCTCTCCTGCGGCGAGCGTCGGTGTAACCGAGCGAACGAGCGCCTCGAAGAATGAAAGCGAACGAGAACCTCAGCGGGATATGAAAGGAAGGCAATAGCTCAGGAAAAGGATGCAGCGGAACCATCAGGCGGAAAGTGGAGGAGGATCGGAGGGGAAACAGCCTGCACATGCGCAGAGTTTCCGGCGTCTACGGCATTTGCGGGCACTGGGCGATCTCATCGTCGCTTCCAAGGTGGCGAGGGAGGCAGGGTGCCGTGAGATGGGGAGGGCTACGCTCGTCCACGGCGTCCGCTGCTGAGGTCAGTCCGCGGTACTAGCGTGTGTGATGGGGATCACTGTCCCTGCAAGGGGCAATGGCGACTAGACGAGTGTCTAGACGACTAGGCTCTGTGTGACGCTCCCTTCGGTGTTGTCGGCGCTGACATTGGTGACACGGCTTCCCCTCGACGAAGGGCCGCTCTTCTCGTTGGTGGAACGAAAGCATGAGGAGAAAATCGTAGTGCCGCGCAAGACAGGCTGTGCAGTGACGATGGCTACGATATGGCGCAAGAGCAGCGCGCGTCGTCGCTATGGAAACAAAGCGCTGCATGAACTGAGGCTGTCTACGACGGCTGCTCTGAAGGAAGCGCACCCAACACGAGCGAAGGAATGCAAGAAACGCCTCAGGAAACCGAGGAGCCCACGGGCGAGAAAGAAAAAAGGAACAGACGCCGAAGCCAGGGACGCCGGTGGACGTGGCCGGACCAGGAAACGCCGGTTCAGTAGGGACTCCAGCTCGACATCCAAGTCCAGATCAAGGTCAAGATCCCTGTCCAAGACCAGACAAGCTCCGGAATCGAAAAACAAGCAGCAGACGAAGATCATAAACAAGAAGGAAGAAGACAGTAAAGTGAGCTGAAAAACGCATCTTTTCTCAGCCTCTCCCACTGCTCCAAAGAACACGAACACGCAGACCTACGAAGTAAATGAGCTCAAGCAAACTATTCAGACTCTCAGGGCAGAAAATGCTGAGCTTCGACAGAAGCTCAACGAGCTCATAGATGAACTTAAGGCACTGAGAACAGGGCAGACAAAATCAAACCCGCAAACAGACGAAACCCAGTCGGCCACCATAGGGCGGCAGGAATTCACAACTGCCATGGTAGCCATGAACAATGTACTAGCGAATCTTAGCACCCTCGTTTCTAACATCCAAGAGTAGGCACGCAAGGATAGAGAACGCCTAGTACAACTTACGGGTATGAAATCCAGAACTAAACCCTATACTAATCCATCAGCTGAGTATGGCGAGCAACCGTAAGCGCTCGGTCAAGTTGGAAACCCTCGATATATGGCAGTGGAACTGTGGTGGGATCCCCAGAAAGCAGGGTCTTCTTAAACAACACATCACTAACTGCACAGCTCCACCAGTCACAATCGCCCTACAGGAAACCGGCTGCTCACCCACTCTTGCGGGCTACTCAGTCTATGAAGGGTTCGGCCAGAGTAAGGTCGCGACGCTGGTTGCCAAAGCTGTCAGCGCAATCAAACACGACATCGACGCAACGAACATTGACCACGTCTTTATTGAAATTATTGCCCAAAAAAGAAGCCAAGAAAGCATCTTTCTCCTCAACATTCACAGCCCGCACAGCAGAGGAAAGCCAACTTCGGTTACCTGCTACGCAAGCAGAACAAGCAGTAGGCAAGAAGTGTCTCGTCATCCTGGGGGATTTTAATGTCTGGCACAAAAGCTGGGGCTGTGTTAAGGAAACTCGAAAAGACAGGAACCTAGCCAGAGAAATGGATCGCAGAAGGATCAGTCTCATCACAGACCACACCCAACACATGCGAGTGGGGACAGTATCAACCGAGATTCGTGCCCAGACTTGGCATTCGTCAGAAGGGTAAGGGATGTTCGATGGGAAAACGACGGCGAAACGCTTGGCAGCGACCACATCATTTTGCGCATCAAGACTAGGCCAGGCTAGGCCAGGCTAGGCTCACCGACTGGGTTGCCTATAGTAAAACTAGGGCGGAGTCCGAAGACACTGAGAGCACAGATATTATGAGCTGGGTCGCAGGAATCAAGGCAGACTGCGAAAAACTAACCCGAAGGTCGCCCTCACCACCAACACACCCGAGGTAGATAAGCAGCTTTTACACCTATGGGACGCCCGATGGGAGCTACTAAGAAGAGGGAAGCGGTAGAAGCACAACAGAAAACTCAGACTAAAGATCGTCGAGGTCGCCAGACAAGCCGAAGAGTATGCGACAGAACTCTCAGGGCACAACTCTGACCAAAAATGAAGCGAGCTACAAGGGACCCTAGGCTGGAAAACGACATGGGCCTTGCTAAGGGCTCTTATAGACCCAACCATGACCAAGTCCGAAAATCGTAAAACGACCCAACGGATCACGCACCGATTCCAAGGCACAGACCGGGAAATGCTAGAGAACGTCAAGCAGCGCTACAGTGGGGATACAACGGACGTCGACTGCAGCTTGGCATACACGGACGAAGCAAATCCCGCTCTAGATGAACCCATTACCACCAGAAGATGTCAGACACGCTGTGATGTCTGCGACAAAGAACACCACGCCAGGTAAGGATGGCATCACCAACGCCATGATAAGGAACCTGGACGAAAACTCGATGAAGCGATTTACAGAATTCGTAAATAAACACTGGGAACGGGGCACCATCCCGGACGACTGGACAAATGCGGAAATAGTAATAATTCCGAAGTCCGGAAAGGCTCCCCGCCTGCAAAACCTGCGACCCATTTCTCAAAGAGATTCGAGAGATCATAGAAATTAGCCCGATACCGAGAAACATGTACCCTAGAATACACAAGGCCAGAAGAAAAGCAAGACTAGAAGCACGCAAAAGATATTTCGTGGGGAGAAAAGAAGTGCTATACGTTGACGCGACTACATATAAAGAACACTCCGGGGTGGTAGTCAGCGTTGTTGATCACGAGCTTAGGGAAATCAGTTGCGCTTCGATCAAAGGCAACAAGATCCTCGAGGCTGAGGAAGCGGCAGTCGCACTCGCCATCACCCACCAGGGTAAAGAGGCCACTACAGCAATACTTACGGACTCGCAGGAAGCGTGCAGAAGGTACAGCAGTGGACGCATATCCACTGCGGCCATCCACATACTCAAGACGAGAAAAATCACCTTTTCGAAATGCTTCATTGCGTGGACACCAGGCCATGAAACTGTGACAGGGAACCAACTCGCCGGCGCCAACGCCCGAACATACGCCAACGGGGGTCGCACCACGACGGGGAACCGGACACAATCACCAAACGCTATGGAGCAATTTTAGAAAACCAAAGAGCCTTAAGGAGGATCCACCGCTCTCCCCACAAAGACCTTAGTAAAGAACAGTCGGCTGCCTGGAGACAACTGCAAACTAATACATACATCTGAGTCTACTCAGGAAAATCTATCCGGCAACATATGACAATAAATGCCCGCTATGCGGGAAACACGCAACGTTTTACCACGTTACATGGGCCTGCCAAAAACCAAAGGTAGCGCCAGTACACAAAACACCAACGCCGGGGCAGTGGGAGGCTGCGCTGTCCTGCTCGAAGTCTGAAGAACAGCTCAAGCTGATCGGCAGAGCTAGCAAGATGGCAAAGGCCACAGGGGCCCTGGACTGAGGGCTCCACCTTCGCCGGTATACCTGCTTTGTGAAAATAAGGTTTTTCATTCATTCATTCATTCATTCATTCATTCATTCATTCATTCATTCATTCATTCATTCATTCATTCATTCTCAATCGTACCCATGCGTCACCCACGCGCTGCCTCTCGCGAGCTCCCGATTAGTGAGGCAGACACACCGCACATCGCTCCGTTTGGAAAGGGCCACACGAGACACATCGTCCGCGTCAGCTAACATATCGTGAAATCAAAACACATATAGAGCTGCTCTCAAATTTTGCATTAGGGAGTACCATAATCTTCGGATAATTTTTTTCACATTCTTTGTGTACAGCGGCGCACAACGGTTGTGCGGCATTATGGCGCATGCAGAGGTCAGCACAAACGTAACCTGTCGTGGATGACACGCAATTGTAACGGCACAGGGGAAGAAAAATCACCAGAGGGCCTTCCGCAGTTTTTCAATCCTTAAGATGTACTCGCCACTTCGTCGCAGGTGCGCCGGTGTCACGCACGGCTCTCCACAGAGTTAGCGTATATTCTAACAAACGTACTTTATACGTGCCGTAACGCACTATACGATCGGCGATATGCTATGGATGCCGCCTGCAAAAGAAGGGCGTGCAGCGAATGGCTTCGCTTGGCAGGCAAGATGACGGGCCTACGCGCGACTAGGTGACCTTTGGTAGCACATACAGTAACTCTAGCTCTCCCGGACAACTAGCGCCCTCCTCAACAAATGTGGCATTAACTGTAAATTCCTCCTTCGCGCTCTCACCTATTGTCAGCAGCGCAACGCTGCAGGCCACACTTGTGTATCTTTATCCAGCGGCCGTGGTAATCTAATTAAGCTTACCTTTGCTATACGTAACAAAAAAAAAAAAAGAATTCTTACATAAAAGCTGAATAATGTTGGCTAACGCCTAAAAGCATCTCGAAAGCACACCAACCTGTCCAGGAAATAGCGTATTATATATATAACAGCTTCTTTGATTCAGCCGTTTGGTATGTTCCACTGGGTGTGTGCCCGTTCTTGACCAATCCTCCAGAATCGGTATGTGCCAGTGTGACAAACAGGGTATAGAATTTTTTAATGTTCCCCTATAGGTGCTGTACTTTTCTGCGCATACACCTGTCACTATCGTTATTTCCTCGACAAGCATCATAGATTGCGCTCGTCGCCGTGACACCGATTCGCTGCGCGGACGGCTCGCAATGTGGATCCACCTGATTTGGAGTACTCATTTCGGCAGAGCATGTGAGCGATGTAGTGCATAAACATAAAAATTTGATGATGAATACAGTTGTGCCCTTTTTAGCAGATAAGCATAAACATTGCGTGATATTACGTGTTGCATGGGATGGAAGTAACAAAAAAATTGTACGCATCACCGTTAGCTGTAAAGCAATTGAATACCCGCTTTAAGAAAGCTTCGCTTCACATAAATTGCAATATGTGCGTTTGTTCTGTTTATTTTTTGGCCTTCTGCTAGGAATCCTGTAACATAGCAGCGGCAGCGTTGCTGCCGTCATGTAAGAAGGGAGACGTTGACGACCCAGTGGTTAGCCGAGAACAACGCACAAGAGTTTAATGCACGTATATATAAAGCAAAAAGGGGAAAGGGAAAATGAGGAGTGAACATAGAGAAAGAAAGTGGCGCCTGCGCATTGACAGCGCGCACATGATGCGGCGGTTTGATACCACATTTTACAACAAATCCAAGCGCAGCTTCTTCTTCGGTCGGATAGGCCTTTTCGGTCATCACCCACTGTTGACACGAACAGCTGGCACGAACAAAGTAGAAGCGCTTTATTGTCGAGCTATTTCAAACTTTTCTATTCCAATTGTGCAATCAGCCCTCCGCGATTGGTCAAAAGCTTTTTTGGAGCACTCCCACTTCGCCTGTCCGTCACGCGATGTCACAAAAACGCGATAGCTCTCCATCTGATATGACGTAACACACTGATTATGCATGATTGAAACGAACGAAAGAAAAATAGTTATTTATGATTCGACGCCTTTTCGCCATTAGCCCAAGGCTATTGGACGAAAGTTTTCAGGCGACTCCCACTTCACCTCCCTTTGACGCGGCGTTACAAAACCGCGAGAACTCACCACGTCAAAGTGACGTGCACGCGTTAAATATGCATTAATATGTCGAATAAAACTGCATTTTCTTCTGAATAGCCGCAGGCTGCCCAGTTCCGAAAGGAATAAAAGATGGCTGCCGCCGATCGCTCAGGCACTGGCGTCTCGCACCTGCCGGATAGCACAGGTTTATTTGCATACAATAAAGCTTTTTGCGTGGCCGTGTCACGCTTTCGAGCACTTTCGCGACGTTTACGACATTGTTCTGACAACTCTTCATTGCTGGGGATTTGTTTTAGCGGCATTCTTACCTTCCGTTGCATGGCGTCGTGATTTTCGACCAGCCTCTGCAAGCTAAGTAAGGGAAAGCGGGCCAATCACAGACAACGGCACCACCCTCTTCATCCGGTTATCGATTTTCAGTGCACTGGCTCGGCCCCATCGAATGCGTCTCCCCATGAGCGTGCTCCTCGCCTCTTGTGAGCCAATTAGATAAGACAAGCCGCTCAGTTTAGGCAATGTTATTCGTTTTTAAAGCAAGGAAAAGTGAACTCCTATAAATGAGGAGAGCGCTTGATTGGTCTGTTCAGCCAATCCTGCGGGTCACCGCCCAATGCTTGATTCGTCGATTACACAAATTGGAAGAAATTGGAATATAAACATATCGGAATAGTTTTACGTTATAGGGCCCCAGGGCACATGAGCTATAGCGTTTAATCTATCAAAAAGAGAAAAAGCTGGGAATGCGGGAGATGGAAATTCAAGACAAGGAGTAAAACGAGAACAAGATAAAAGCAAAAGCCGTCGTTTTGACAAGTCTAATTGCCTTTTTCAAGACGGCAACCCTACGTGTAAGGTCACTATAGAGAACTGTTGATGCTACAAAATATTTATTTCTTGTGTTTCTCAAAAATATGCAATATATCATGTCTAAACACGTGGTTACGAACTTCCGCAGGAGCCTCAGAAAGCGGTATCGCTCGCTGTTCGAGAAACGCTCCGGTAATCTACACGAATGACTTCTTGCGCAACGTCGTCCTCGCGGCCAAGGGAGAAGAACCGTCGTCGCCTGAAGTGCGAGATTTGGCACAATCCATCACCCAACATCAGCTAGACGGCGCCGTAACAGTCGACATCGGCACGAACACACTTCTGCTGCCAGCACTATACCTGACAGGTGACCTCCTGCATCCAGAGGCTAGCGAACCCTTCCTGGACTACTCGACGGTCGGCGTACGTGTCCTGGTCGAATGGGTGCACATGCTTCTCTCCCGTAGACCCGCGTCTCCTGAAGTAGTGTCGTACAAACAGTGTTCTGGACAGCGCGCACGAATACGTGGCCGACAACGTCTCCGATAGCAGTCTTCGAGAAATGCTGTTCATCCCGTGGGCGCTCGACTTGGCACTAGTGGGGGCTCTGTACCAACCCCACCACCGTTCTCTACAGCCGCTGGACAGAAAGAGCCCAGCTCTTCTTCCGAAGGTTCTGTCAGACGTTCTGTGGAGACGATGAAGGGGCCAAGGTGTGCGCCTACGCCGCGCTTCAATCGCAAGAGTTCTCTGTGGTCTTCGACTGCCCGCGCACTCTTACTATTTCGTGTTAAGTGACAGAGCGGGTTCTTCCGGTTTCGCTTGGGACATATTCATATAGTGATGCTAGAGTGAATCTTTTAGAGTGCTAAGAGTATTTGCCCGTTGCTGTACGCGCTTGCTGTTAGGCATTTCATGCAAAAAGGTCGTATGTCGTTTGAGTGGTAAGATAATCTGTGCCTGCTCTTGTGCGTTATATATGCGACTAAATTTATTGGGATTTTTCATTCTCTTTGTATAACAATCATGTCCTGTCTTCTTTCCCTAACCCATCAATAACGTTACACCTTGAAGTTTCAGTAACGTTCAACTGTTTCAATACTTTAACCGACCAGATGTTTCAATAAAATATCAGATGTAATGTTGAACCTTGACGTATACTTACTTGCTTACTTGCTTGCTTACTTACTTGCTTACCTACCTACTTACTTACTTGACCTATACTGACTTAGGAATACGTTATTTATTATAATACCCATATCACTGACAAGTTACCACCAACCTCTAAGTGAGAATCCGCTGAAGCAAGTTTTGTGTTTGCGAAGAATGGTGTTCATGTTCAAAGACTATTTGCATGTAGAACACAAGACGAAATTGGACACATTTTCATTTGGAAACGTCGTGCTCAACGCAAAAGTGGAGCACTCGAGCATCACAGACACACAGGGACGACGAAACCAATCCATTGTACACAGTAAGCACACTATGAACACAAACCGCACCGAACTCGTGGTTTACAACTTGTTTCAAAGTACTTAATTTCACCTGTGAACGAGATGGTCCACTACTGCTGCTACCTCATCACTGTGTATCCACGATGCTCCACTTCCCGTTAAATGATTCATCATGGGCCTGCGTCCTAAACGGCGCTTCATTGCGTAGCGAACATGTTATTGCTTCACTCTGGCACTCTGCCGCGTTCCACGTGGTGCACGGTACTGGACAATTCAAATTGGTGATATTGAAAGCACCTGTAACCACCCACTCCTCGACTTCGTTGACGTGGTCTGCTGTAGACGAGAGCTTTCTTCTTTTTTTTTTCTTTGAGCTTAACCCCGCGATGCAACAAGTCCAAGTGTGGCAGTTCCTCTAATCGTGTCGTACCGATCACGGGCACGCTGTTTGTTGCCATAATGAGCATCGCGTCAACCTCCCGTGGCGATTTTCATCTTGACGGCGAAGTCGCCCTCTCCTTCTCCCAATCACCACCTCAAAGATCGCGCGCAGCCCGATCTGAGAGGCAACTCCTTGACAAACGCAAAAACGGCAATATTGTCACGCAGTAGCACCGGCGAAGAACACAGTAGCGAAAGTGCGAATGGTGAAAATAACTCTTTATTGGGCGAACCTGTGCCCAGAAAAACAGACTGCACTCAAACCACAACGATAGCGGCGAATATAGTCGGCGATCGTCGGAAATTTCATGTGCCGGTCAAATCGGAGAGCGAAGTCACCTTTCTCTCAAGCGCTCTCTTTGCAACAGAAGCCTGCTCCTCACTCTTTTCTGGACGCTTTATTTCGTAATATAGCAGATTCCCATACGCGGATGCTGTGGGCCAATAGCTGACAACCACCAAGAAGAGTGTTTGGATCAGTGCGCTTCTTCCTACTGTTACTGTATATATCTATTGACGCAGTTTCTTAAGCAGAATGAAGTAAGGGAAAATCTGCTTTGGAATTTCGATAATAATTACGTACTTCTGGTAGAAGCCGACTATCGCCTGCTCACTCTCGGACACGCCCGGCAACGTACGAATTAAACCTTCTCCGCCCTGTTTAATGGGGTCGTATATACATTGGCTGTCGCTAATTTCGACTAGTTTTGAACACTCAACCAGCCTCGAACCAAGCGAAACTTGAGGTCAGACCACACACCTGCTTGCCAGCGCACGCTCACTCATGGCCGCTCTAGGTTAGATGCCTTGATAGACACGGAAAATTTAAAAGTATATGACAGAATCCTTGTTAATTTCGCTACTAATTAAATTCCTTCAACTTGTGCCCTTTCGTGTTGGTTCAGAGTTCGTGTTCTTTCGGATTTGCTTGTGACGTAGCCCTTTAATGACGCTAGAGTGAATTTTTATAGAGTTAACTTTTTTCTGCTGTTCTCCAAGTTTTCTACGTATAGTTGAACATTTGATTTAGGACGACATATTGTTTAGTAATCTCAAGAGCAGAGTACCTGCACTTGTAAAAACATATGCGGCCGTTCTTTCTTTTTTCATCGTCCTAGTGCAACAAACATGTGATGTTTTATTTTTTTCTTGTAGCATCGTTAATGATAGATTTCGCAGCTTGTATCAGTAAGCTTTGAATTATTTAAGTTTGAAGAGTTTGAACCAACTGGTTCTTCCAGCAAAAATGTGGGTGTAGCAATAATAGTTATGTGATTTGTAAAACACCTATATCACTTGAAACTAACACTGAAGGTAGAATAGGTTTAGGCGAAGATTTAGAGCTCGCAAGAAACATAAAGACAATGTGCAAGTAGAAGAGAAGACTAAGTTGAACACATGCTCCCGTGGAAACATCTTGCTCAGCGTAAACGTATGCAGCTCCGGAACCATACACGGCCGAATGAAACATGGTCTATCGTACACAATACCCACACTGGGTGCACTAACCCGTCGATGAACAAAAGTTTATTTCAATATGCAGCATGACGGAAACTTTGGCATGCTAAAGGACTGACAAAATATCCGAAAGATGTCAGAATAAAAAAATATATATTTATTCATTGCTGAACAATGAGGTGTTGCTCCAGAGCAACATTAGGCACCTATGGTACTATTTTACACGGAAGGCCTTGAAAGAATTGCGGCTTCGAAGCAGGCCTTGTTTTGAGAGAATTTTCTTCCTTTCTGCGCTGAGCCACCACGTGAGCGCCAGAAGCTCCCCGCAAAGCTACGACCAGATCGCTTCGCATTTCTGCGTCTTCCTCTTCGCATGGCTGTTCATCGCCAAGGTTGCTCACAGTTTCAAATGGACAAAAATCAATCAATTTTCGATCATCTCTAGGTTTATAGTCAGGGTCACCCTGGTCACTGTGGAAGTCAACATAGCACAATTCGCAATCTGGAACGAAAATTAGCTGCTGAATTTCTTCGTCAGTTAGCCACCTTCTTTCTTTTGCCGCCGCCATCCATTCATAGAAGACAAGAAATATTACCCTATGAGTAACGTTTATTCTGTTCCGTAGAATGAACACTATGTTATTGGTCTGTGTTACATTTTGTCCAGAGGGAAAATACTACAAGCAGTCTTCCGTCCTACGAATCAACCCCCAGGATATCCCCTTCCCCGGACACGGCTAAGCCGCGCACGTGTACGGCTACACGCGGGAGGGTCCAACCCTCGTGTGCTTGGGTACGTGGTGCCGCAAAGTACCAAACGCCTGCTGACGCACACGCCCCTGCGGGGTGCATATATATACAGCAGGAATATTTATTCTGGTTAACAAGATAATACCATTCCTGTACTTGTACCCACTAGTGCAACGAAGATTGTTAACTATAGCAGGTTCGAACGATCAGTTTTAAACAGAAGCTGCATGAATAACCTTTCGACCACTTTTAGAGCCCGGTTGCAAACAAGCTGTCGAAACATGAAAAAATAGTTACAACAAATGATTGAGGGCATTAACAGAGAGAGTGTAAGACTGGGCTTGAAGATTAATATGCAGAAGACAAAGATAATGATAAATAGCCGGGCAAGGGAACAAGAGTTCAGGATCGCCAGCCGGCCTCTAGAGTCTGTGAAGGAGTATGTTTACCTAGGTCAATTCCTCACAGGGAACCACAATCATGAGAAGGAAATTTACAGAATAAAAATGGGTTGGAGCGCATAAGGCAGACAGTGTCAGCTCGTGACTGGAAGCTTACCATTATCATTGAAAAGGAAGGTGTACAATGAGTGCATTTTACTGGTGCTGACATGGGGCATAAACTTGGAGACTGACAAAGAAGCTGAAGAACAAGTTAAGGACCATGCAAAGAGCGATGGAATGAAGAATGCTAGGCATAATGTTAAGAGACAGAAAGAGAGCGGTTTGGATTAGAGAGCAAACGGGTATAGCCGATATTCTAATTGACATTAAGAGAAAAAAATGGAGCTGTGCAGGTCATGTAATGCATAGGTTAGATAACCGGTGGACCATTAGGGTTACAGAATGGGTGCCAAGAGAAGGTAAGCGCAGCCGAGGATGGCAGAAGGCTAGGTGGGGCGACGAAATTGGGAAACTTGCGGGCGCTAGTTGGAATCGGTTGGTGCAGGACAGGGGTAATTGGAGATAGCAGGGAGAGGCCTTCGTCCTGCAGTGGACATAAGATAGGGTGATGATGATGATGATGATGAAAGACGATCAGGATTTGAGGAAAAAGAAAAGAAAGAAAAGGCTGTCGAAGGACTTGTGTGCCGCAGCCACATGTAACAAGGGCCATTGCATTAAAGAAACTTCCCTGGTTGTAGCATAAAAAACAGAACTGCTGCATGACTGCGAAAAGCAGAAAACAACAGAATACAAACAAGAATTGGAAGTTGTCATGTAGGCTTCTGCTGCGAAGCCTATAAAACAAGGCTAGCATAACTGATTTTGTTTCTGCATTGCCTCAAAAAATTCGTGTCGGCACTTCTGATATTTTCGATTCTTCGTTTAGCAGACCGAGAACAGTAACTCTACTTCAACAGTCGGCTGTTGCAAAATATTTGATAATTTGGGAATATTCAAAAGTACCAAATAGTTCTTTGAATACAAAAAGTTTGTATGAAATATTCTATTCGCATTCGAAACTTGGAATATTCGCCCACCCCTATTTCTTCATTTTTCTGCAGCAGCATTGAACCTTTTTATGTCAAATGAAGGAAATTTGTGCTTTGAATAATTACCTTAGCAGTCTAAAACCCATTTAGCAATGCTCTCAAAAGGAAGCTTTAGCTGGGGAGGTCCTTTCAAGGACATGAGAACGGAAAAATAATTTTTGTATTCTTATTTAGGTTTGCGATATTTAATTCTCGAGAATTGCCAAATTTAAAAAAACTCGTATCAATTTTCTAGCTCTCCAACTCATAAAAAAAAACTGTCACAATTCTGTAAACTACACTTCATAATACATTTAAAGTGGATGAATTTTATTATTATACACCTTTCTGACATACAATATGAAATTTGAGTGGAATTTCACAAAATCCTCATAAAGATTGCAACTTTCACTGAAGAACCCTATACTTCACGCAAAAGTTTGTAAGAGTTTCACGCAAGCTGTGAATTCTTATATCACATGTCCACTTAAAATGCTCTAACAGATGCACTTTACAGAACTGCAATATTCATTTCTGGTACATAATTATGGATATATAACCTTTGCAATTCTATATCTTTTAACTTACTGATTTTTGGCAATTCTTCCAAAAATTCAAGGTTCCCTCTCAAATGTAACAAATTTCATTGAAAGTAGTGAAGCAGTTGTCTCAAAAGCATTTCTGCCTTTTACATGTACATGTATTTGAACAGGGAAATCGGAGTTGGCCCCGAGCTAAAGCTTCCTCTTATAACTTTAATTACTTTTTGATACATGCAATACATAGGGTGCACTCAATAAAAAGCAACTTGCCTACAGTAATCTGCAGTCATGTGGTGGGCCTGCAATACTAGTAACCAAGGTTTCACTGTAATGCACGGTGACATACCGTTTTTTGCAACTTCCTGTGGAGATTTAAAATTGGAATTCCTATTTATGCAGCAAACAGCATGTTCAGTTCAATCATTCACTATAAATCACGCTCTTCGTTTCCATCCAAATCTCACAACGTTTTAGGTGGTTGTCGGTCCCTTTAAACTATGGCCCTTAGCCACGTACACAAGATGCTTGTCTCTAGTACTAGTGCTCAAGTACCAACGGTGCCGTTGGACAGTGTTTAATAATAACCCAAGGCATGCCCTCACTTGACTTCGAGTAAAGATGTTTACGATCAAGAGTGAAGCCCTCGGTGAGCAAAACCATAGTGGTGTGAGCGGACACTATCTTATTTAGTACAGGCCTCCCTCTCTCACCTTCTTCGCATGATGTCCATACTCCCTTGCCGTTGCTTCCTCCCATAGTTTCCTACAGTAAGGAAGCGCTGCAGTCATTTAGCTAGCATGAAAATGATGGGTAGTACATGGATTTGTCCGATCTTCATGCTTGGGACTTCAGATGTCCTTATGGCTCTATTTCACCAAAGTTGTGCTCACGTGGTGGGTCTCTAAAGTCTACAATTATGTGCTTTGGTGTGCGGTAATGAGTGATTTCTAATTATTCCACAGACATTTCAGTAACTCAACTAGTAACTAAGCTTATGCTCCGATATTATATCTATAATGAACCCCATGAATTTTGTACTGTACTATCTTTTTCTTTAATTTTTCCCAATTTATTTTGAATTTCCTCCCCAGTCATTTTCGGTGGTGAACAGTGCAAGAAACAAAGAGTCTCACTCGATGCTTATGCCACTAAAAACAAAAGCTGCAACACGATAGGAGTCGGAAGGCATATTAATGCGAACAAGTAGTCTCTTTCTGGCATGTGTACAGCTCGTACAGACCTCAGAGCAAGTGTGTGGCTGGCTGTACGTCTGTGCCCTGTACAGACACATACCGACAATGACATTGTATGCCACCGTTCCAAGCATGTATAATCTGTGGTGGGATGAAATGCGATGCTGCAGTGCAAGAGCGTCACGATACCGTAATTCCTGAGTGTGCACCAATAACCATGCAGCAGTGCATCCTTTCAAATCATAGATAATGTACCTCGAGCCTCCACACCATATACATAAGCTTGCCAATTACAGCAGTGCCCGTCAGTAAAGTGCACAGTGTATCCGAGATCTACACATGCTGGTATCTTCACGATATGTTGTCGATGTCCTGAACCAGTCACGAATTTTATCACTTTCCTTGTTTTCTCATCGACTTCTTGATCACTCTCTGGGTTTAAGAGCCGTTTTAAGCAAACCTGCCTTTAGGCAGCAATTTTTTTCCAGAATCCTTCAAGACTGTCATGACTACGGCCATCGCAACGGGTGTAATCTCACGATCTTGGAAGAACAAATTAGTGTTTCTGCAAGCCACCATTACTGCAGGTGATGTTGATAACCCGGTGTAGATTTGGAACCCCAGCTATACAGGCAGATCTGGTGCTGTCGAGGCCAGTGGTGGCACTAGTGGCACGCATAATTTTTCAGAGCTTAGTAAATGTGTGCAATATTTCAGGTTAAAAAGTCGTTTCTTTAAGGTGCTACTTACACAAAGAACAGATAAAATTCTGCTCATTATTTTGAAATATTCAATCATGAAATTCAAAGTGCAGAAACAGTTTTACATAAAGCTTTTGGCTGGGGATTCTGTTAACTTTCGTTAACATAAAAAAGAAATTGCCGATATGAAGTTCATAATATTGAGGTTTCACTATACAAATTTCATGAAATGCCCATAAAATGCCCCAAAACCAACAGCACAATTGCCTATGGACAAATGCAAGCAAGGGCTACTGTAGTCACTTGTACTTACTTGCCTTAATCAATACACCATTTTCACTGCACTGTAGCTTGTTTTCAATAATGCTTGTAATTGCAAATAAATAAAATAAACACAAATCAGTAACTTAATCTTGGAATGGGCACCATGTGCATAAATTTTAGCACGAGTGTTAAGAATGAAAGCAACAGCAATATATAAAACTGCATTTATTCTACACTTTAAGAGGAGGAAAATGATCCCTTGAAAAGACTGTAAAATTACCAGTGGCATTTGTCACCAGCTATCTTACAAACAGTAACTTCAAGTTAATAAGTTGACTAGCCAGTCAATATAGCATTGCACTGCCAAAGTCTGTTCGAAGCTTAGCCTATGCACTGTACATTATTCAACTTGGTATACGAATACAAAAATATAGCAAGTCAGAAAAACGGGCTCATGCAGCTTTCTTCTCGTTCACTGAGCCATCGTTTAACCCATAGTAGGCCTTGTGCGCCATTCCAACAAAAAGACCTGTTTCAACAACACCTGCAAGTGTAAAAAAACACCGCATCAATATGAGTAAGCAAGACTAATTCGCACACTAATGTCCAGAGAAAGCAATGAGTTTGAACAGTTGTGCCATTACTCCAAACATTTATCACCATTTACTTCTAATGCAAACTTTGCATTCGAAGACTTCAAGAAATAACTGTACAGATTACATTTTATAATATTTATCACTACAATGGGACAGCAAAAAGTCGTATTGTAGATTACCCAGCCAAGCAAGATGAAGAAGCTATAGGGATTTCCATTACACTTGGAGAGCAGATAAGCATTGCCAAGATAACTTTTGAGCACGTAGTTCTCTAGATAATTTAAAAGAAAACAATTACAGCAACATAACAATGAAAGGAATGAGGAGACATTTTAGCAAACAGTCAAGAACAATTCAGTTCTTTTACATATTGCGGCCCTTAAGCACTTTTTGTCCCATATTTATTTAGTAGTATAAGTTAAAGAAGGACACAAAGTGCCAGGAAAGCTTAAATGAAGCTTAGATGAAATTTAAATAAAGCTGTTCAAGGCAAGCTTCCCTCCTTCCTAGTTGGCTTAAAATTTTTAAAAAAACCTTTATTCCTCAAGTTATGGTACTGAAAACTTGTAGTTATACTGTTGACTCCCATTAAAATGAACCCAGTCAAGCTGAAGTTTCACATATGAGGAACAATGTAGGAACATTTGGTAGGTTTGCCGAGACCCGGTGAAAAAAGAAATCCATTTAACACTAACCACTAATTCAGTAGAGCTGAATTTCTGCAACCACCACTGATGCCTGCTACATACTCAATACACACCAACAGACTTGAAGGAGACAACACTTCTAGCGACACAAGGAGTAAATGGTGTTTCAGCAGCCATGAAGAGCTACACCAGTGACAACAATGATGCAGAAACTCACAGGGCTGACACATTAGAAATGCTAATTGAGGAAATCCTCAAAGTGTTTCTGCAGGCCAATACAATTATTGTGAGGACAACGCCCAGGAGCTACAAGGACACACAGTGTTACTGCATAATGCAGCTGTTAATGTCCTGAATGCTTTTGTGTATCTTTTTTTTAACAACATGAGGACACTGAAGAATTTATGAGCAAGTCAGGAGAAATGTCATGTTTTGTAACTGCCCACAAGTTTGCACAGCACCAGCAAGCAACTAATACAGTATACTTCTGTTAATTCGACTTCATTTAATTCGATTTTTGGGTTAATTCAATTTCGACCAAAAGTCCCGGCCGGCGCCCATGCATTTCTGTGGGCCCAAAGGTTTGTTATTTCGATTAGAAAATTGGCCTTTGCTGAATAACTTGAGCTTGGCCAGCCAGCGCACACACAAACCCTTTAGCGGCAGTGTCTGTCTCGGCATAGCTTAGGGGCCAGTAGATGTGTTGAACAAGCGTCATTTCCCATCAAAAATGCCCATTTTCGGCCTGCCCTAGAAAAATTTTCAAATAATAAATGTAGCTCACAATGTCTAATTCCAGTATTTATGCAATTCTAATACCTTTTTTTTTCGAGGAAATTGGACTGTGAATTGCGACTGGACCAAGAATTGAAATGCAATTGCATACGAAACCAAAACAGCCTTCATGGCGTTCATATGCTTTACTGCACAACACAAATGTACTTCTGTGAAGCTGACTTTAAAAACAGTGCAGCGAAGCTGACTTTAGAAAACTGGCCTTTATTGCGCAATGCGTATTTTTCTTGCTAAAAAATAGAGTACGCATTAGATTTCTATTTGCTAAGGAGCTTCAATGTAGTTTCTATGCTACTTTTCTACTTTATACACATAGAAAGTGGGCCCGCGTTTCATTCAGAGGCGCGTTACGGTTCTTGAAGATACTTCCAAATGAATCAGTGGTTCGTTTTGACGCTTTTTATGCATCTTGTTTAATTCGACCTGCCAGATAATTCAATCAACGTTGTCGGTCCTGTCCAGGTCGACTTAATGGAAGCTGACTGCACCTATTGTTGATGTGTGCAATAAGCTATGTTCCCTATTATATAAGCCAAATACATGTCTCTTCTTACATCTCTCTCTTGGTTTCAATGCTATTTTGTTTATATGGTGTCACAGATATTTGGGTGCACCAGGAATAGTAGATCTTTAGTTTTGCAAATCAATTTTGTTGTGATGAACTTTTGATAGGACGAACAGATTTCCCAGAATCCCTCCGAGTTAATCTTAATGAGACTACGCAATTTTATGTGCTTTGGATATAAGGTACATTTTGATTTATCTTAGTGATATTTTTATGGAAGTTTACTTATTTTCTGGAATTATTCACAAAAGAATTGTGCAGATTTCACCAAACAGGGTATCAGTGGCTTCTACACAATTGTAAAAAATCCAACAAGACCAACCTTATTGCTCTGTCTACCCTGGCATCTACACTAGACAGAAGTCTCTACTGAGTATATAAGCTCAGAAAGTTTGTCTATTGGATTGTTTTTAATCATGCTGAAGCCACTGATACAACCCTGTTTAGTGAAAGCTGTTTTTCCAGAAAATTAATTAAAATAAACTTACACAGAAACAAAATCAAATGAGTAACTCATATTCGAAATAAGAACATAAAATTGCATATATTTACATGTTTTCATCACTGTAATTGAAAGAATGAAACTATAAAACAATTTTTTGTTGTAAGCCCCAACCAGACTACCACTGACGAAAGATTAACATGGGTATGTGGGCTCACTAACAATGTGTATAATAGGGTTTCACTTTTAAACACGAATGTACCGAAATAGAACGCAAGACGGCACTAGACCACCCAGCGGCTATAGCACTGCACAATTAGAGTACACTAATCCCAATATTCTGAAGATCAGACTAATAAAATCAACAACATTAATTGCATAACTACCAATTTCCACTAAAACTGACCAGAACCTGAATGTCGCACACAGTGTTCTGTAGTTGCACGGACACAATATGAGGCAGTTTTGTTGTTTTAGTGCAGCAAGTCGAAAATGTAGCCCTTAGGCCCAAATAGCACAGCTGTGCCACCTGTGACTTGAGTATAGTGGAACTCCTCTAATATGTTTTCCACAGGATCAATAAAAAAAAAAGTAATACTCGAGAAACGTATTGCACGAGCATGTCGTTAAAATCATGCGAATGTGCTGTTGAATATTAAAACAAAGACACTACGCACGATTCAGCCTCTAAAAGATTTAAAGTTGTCGACCGATAATGCAAGCTTGACGGGGACCCATTAAATGTCCAGGATACCGTATTTACTTGCACAATGAGCGCACTTGTGCAATGAACGCAGCCCCCACTTTTCCAATCAAGAAGTGTGTTGTTTTTTTTTCTCACATAATGATCGCACGATGAACTTGCTGCCATGAAGTAGGAGACACGTGCCATGATTCAACGTCTGATATGGAATTCAGTGGGTGCAATTGTGTTCGATGCCATGTCGGACGCCGAGTCGTACTGTGTGTCCTAGTTTATTGCAATAGCAATTATATGGATGCTCTAGGCGCATTTTTGCCATCATCGTGGTTGTGGTTGTCACCGAGCGCCGCATGGTGTAGGTGCGAGTGAAAGTGCACGAGGGAAGCCGACAATCGCGGTTCAATCTCGCGCGGTCTTTCGTCGCACAAAATGTCCCAAAAGGGGAGGGGGGGGGGGCGCGTTGTACTCCCGCAGCAACTGCATATTGCACTACTGGGCCCAGGGACACCGATGATCGCGGTTCAATCTACCACGTACAAGGACGGAAAGCGGGGAAACATGCCATCTTCTGTCACATGCATGGTGCCGGGGGGGGAGGGGGGGCGGCGTTTTACTCCGGCAGCAATTGCACATTGCGCTAACGCACAAAATAGCTATATGCTAAAGCTTGCATGGCTGCGGTACGCCCTATCTTCAAAGCGATCTGTATTGGGGGCTGAGTCAATGGTGGCTCATACCTTTGTGCATGCTGCATTCGTGCCGCTCTGTTTGCGTTGAAACAAATGTTTGCAAGTTTATACTGCCAATAAAACTACTATCCTTACTTTGTGTAGCTGTCTACACATTTTCTATCGCAATCAATGGTTCGCATTCCGGGTGAAACTGACTTTTTTTAGATGTGGCCGCAGAAAAAAAAAAAAAAAATCACTTAAAAATTTACCCCACATAATGAACTTTGCACATATTTTTCTGGAAAAAAAAGCGCATCAATTATGCAACTAAATACGGTACATGGATTCTGCAAAGAATGCGGTACGTATTCCAAAAGTGGCCAAAAAAGGTGTGTCATATTTTCAGATCACCACTTTTGGGGATACATTATCTTTTGCAAGATGTCGCGTGACTAAACTAGATGCATCGGAGGGACTACGAGTGAAGGCTTTCTAGGCACAGTGCCAAGCTCGCTGTCTTATCACAGTGCAGGATTGCTATTGTTTGCCAAGGCATCCAGCGCTACGAAACTTATAGAAGTATCTTCCAAAGTGATCATCTGAGAATACAGTCCAAGTTTGTCACTGCACCGCAGCGTGCACGTACGCTTGCCTGCAACCTGGTCAATTCATATTTCGACCATTGTCATGCTGTTGCTACCTATAGACAACAGTACAGTCGTTGCATGCATCCAATCTACATGCGCTAGCCACATAACGAAGTCAACCGAGTTGCAACAGCCAAATGGTCACAGCTTTCTTGCAATAATCATTGTCCGACACTTCTCTCATCGATGCTGACATCAAGAGTGGAGTTGACGCCGCCACTTGAAACTGCCTGAAAGGTTGCCCGGAATTTAGTTGCTACTGAACACAGAAATGAAAAAAGACTGGACACGCAGAACTCACATGACAAACAGCAAATGAACCACATGCAGATGATGCAGTCTTTCAACACTTTGCGACGTGCCTTAGCTTATCCTGCAGTCTGGGTGCGTTCAGCAACTAATGGATCGACTACGCTTTACTAGTTTTGGGTTGAAGGAGGAACCAGGGCATGACATGGCCAACAACACATTAAAACCAAAATATAGCTATTTTTTCCAATTTGTGACCAAACTGGCACGTGGTCGTGCAGCCCAATATCAAGTGGCTTGCTGCTAGGTGTCCAAAATTTTAGAAATTTCAGCCAAGACGGTGGTGCATCAAAAGCACACATTGGTGGTGGTCGAAAGTATGCAGATATAGGGTATACAGCACAGCCTGTTGACAATTTTCTTTTAGATTTCTTACGTTTTAGACTGTACCATTCATATATTTAAAATTATGCGCCAAAGTCGCAATGTGATATGCAGGGACGTTGTGGAAACAACAATTTATCAAGGATTTTAATACAAGGCTGTCTATCAGGCTTTTGCCACGACCAAGCTTAGCAATGCTATATCCAAGAAAATGTATGGACGAGGAACGTATCAGCAGGGTTCTACTGTGTAAGAAAGCTGAACTATGCTTGAAACAGCTTTTAAGTAGGTCCTGACAGTCACCTGCAACCATACACAAAGGCGGATTACAAAGCATATGCAGCAGACACAACTTACCAGGAATCATCTTCAGTGCAGTATTAACAGTCAACCAGTCCTTCTGTGCGGTAAACTTGCAGTCAAGTATGAAGTTTCCATTGTCGGTTACAACTGGTCCCTTCACAAATACAAAATAAAACAAAGTTGTGACTCTGACAGTAAATAACCCAGTTAGCATAATGTGACAAATTAAAATTCACTATTTGCATAACATGAAGCAAAAATGCTATTTCTATACCTTACTTGCTCAACAATACGTTTCACGTCTGCCTATATTCGCTCAAAGAAGGAGCCAACGAAAAAATTTTCATTACATACAAAAGTCATTAAGAAAATGTTGCAATACGACTTAGCCAACGGTCACACTTCATTGCAAGTACACATGGATTGAGAAATGTCTTAATTTATGTTATTAGATAGTAGCACAGGCCCTGAGCACATGTTTTGCGAGCTGTGGGAATGTGAAGTGCTCACATGCCATCATGGTCAGAAGTCTAATACCGGGCAGTTTAGAGCTACAACGTTGCTTGTGGTTTGAGTGTGGATAAGTGTCAGGAAGAAATGATTCCTGTGCTTGGGTGATGACTGCTCTCACTGCAGGTCAATACAGTGAAACCTCATTAAACCGTAGTTGGCCGGAGCTCGGAAAAAGTAGCTACTAAACGGTAGTACTGCATAACCGAAGTAGCATGCGATCCCCCATTTACTTGTCAAATACGGAACTCGGAGAGAGCGCGATGAAAGGGGAAAAAAGACATGCAGTATTTATTCACTTCACACGACAAAAGTGTTATTTTCATTTGATGCTACGGCAGCCTAGCGGCACCAACAGCGGCCTCAAACTTCCTGAAGCTGCGAGCCAGCTTTTCAGCCAGCAACCTCTTCTCGGCAAACACTCGTTGGCATTGCATGTTCTCCATGCACGTGGGCGGTAGCGCTGCAGAACTCGCAGGGCGCCTTTTTCATTGTGGAGTGCTGTTCTCGCCGCGATGTTTGCATTCATGAGGCTGACGTAACGCGCAGCTTTTGCCACTGTCAGGCCTGAATCGCCCGTGATGTTGTCCTCATCACTGTCGCTAGTCGACACTTCGGCAACAACAGAGGCAATGATGGCGAAAAGTCAAACCTCGTAGCCGACATCTCCTCACGGTCGCAGCAGCACTGCTGAGCAACTTTGCATTCCAAATGCCACACACCGTAGTAAACAGTACATCCCTGTCACATGCAAGCGCCGACTTCTTCGCGTTACGTTCGATAGCCCGAACAATGTCTAATTTTTCTTTTATGATGAGCACCCGGCGTCTTTTTTATCCAAGCTTCGGTACGGCACGAGTCCTTGTTTGCACGTCGCCACAACACTCTCTGGCACGGCGCCACGCACAGCACCGAAATTATGTTGACGTTGATGTGGCTTCACGCGCAAACGCACAGGGCGCTTGAAGGCCGTTCTGATCTCTGAGGCTTGTTGTTTTGCCAGGCCACCCGATGGAGACGACGCAACGCTGCGCTTGCACAACGAAATATGGAAACGCTACATGTTAACAGATATGTACGCAATAAGCTGGTACGGTTTATGTGGATACAAAACACATTATGTTTAATGGCCGCTGAGTCAAGGATTTGACTTTACTACTTTTAAAACAAAACTACTGTTTAAGCGGGTACGGTTTAACAAGGTTTTACTGTATTCAGATGGTATCGGCAGTTCCAGAGAGAAAATTTCAATGTTCAAAATGCATGAAGGTAAGGATGCCCAGTTTCGTCTGTCGCAGAGCAGAACATCGCCACTGTGCAGGAGATGCTAGAGAGAGACAGGTGTGTGACCTATATTGTGGAATATTCCTGCACAGGCAATTCATTCTAGTCTTCATGAACACTTTCAAGTGAGGAAAAGTCTCTTCTCATAGACTTTTCCGGTGGAAAGAGATGGTGGACGGTGTTCGCGTCGCAGATGGTTTTCATGATACAGTGGCCCGGGCAAGCGCTACCGCCCGCACTGCCCAGGGTAGAACCCTCCTCCCCACCCTTCCTTCCTACCCATGGCGCAACTTGTCCCCGTCGCAGATGGCTTTCAAGATACAGCGGCCCAGCTTGTGGCCAACCGTGCTGCCCAACGTAGAATGCACCTCCCCTCCCTGCTTTGCCTCTCCCCTGAAGCCTTGCGTGTGATGAAAGACGGCACGCTTCCTCCCAGCTTTCCTCCCTTTCATATGCAAGATTAAGCCGTTATCACCGGCTCACCCTTGCACGCTTTTACTTGCACATGCAGCATAAGGCACCCAGCGACAATTTTAACACCCTCAAACTTTATAGGGAACCTCACGGCGACACTGACAGCAGAAATTCACTTGGAGTGTCCATATAATTGCCATCGCAATAAAATGAGGGCATCTGCCCACCTCTGGTGACCATTAACTAGTGGTGTGCTTCACAAGTGTGGTCAGCATTTTCTAAGACAATAAAGCATCCCTGCACAGCAAGGTAGTTTTTTTTACTTTTGAGAACAATATTGCCATTGTGAGCAGTGTCGAGCGTGTGGAGACATTTTCATTGCTTGAAACATGCGACGCTCTTCTACAGCACCAGACCTTGTGAACGGCTGACTGTGTGTGCGAGATGAAGGCTATAAATCTATGGCTGAAGACAGATTCCAGAGTCGACCTTGAGCCGAAGCTAATGTTTCTGCTCATTGTACAGCCCAATGTTTCAGCGTAACAGATTACCAAGCAAGCTGGAGCGAGTGCCAAAACATCACAATGGTCCTGCTACAACATGACTACCTCCTATGTCAATTGTGTTATACGAGATAGACCTCCTGGGAAATTTAACTAAAGCTGGTTCATAGAAACGCTATTATAGTAATTTATTTAGAGTGCTCCGAGGCTAGCCAGTATATTTTCTAGTTCCAACGTCCACGACCTTCATTTAATGCAAAAAATTGCTGCTTATAGCAACAGACAAATAGTCTTTAGTTTCTTATGCAGAAAACTGTACTTTGGATAATTCATGCTGGTATATAAGGGCGCATTGTAACAAAGCTTCACTGTACATGACTCCTTTTGCGCATCGCTTTAAAAAACATTATATGTTATTCGCAGATGTTCCAGTATTTACTTACACATTTCCTAGCTGCCTGCCGCAATTCTGCCTTATGCCCAAGCAGCTTTTCTATTTTCCTTTGCACAGGGACATAGGACATGGGTATCACCTCAACAGGAATGCCCTTCTTCCAGTTCTCGCCAAGGGTCGAGGAATCTTTCCTGCACAAAGATAATGGTCTGCATGTGATTTATCATACATTTCTTGCATGGCAAAGCAACATTGTGAAAGATTATTCAGTGACATAAGCCAGCAAGTTAGCCAGGAAATTAAATGTGATCACTGCTGCATATAACGACTTGCAAAGTATTTGTTACTGCAGTGGAACCTTGTGAATATTTATACGACGGGAATGTGGCACAACACGCACTAAATGGTAGTACACACTAACTGGCAAATATAAATTTGCATCTCGTTTTCTGTGCTGTCACGAAAAAATGAAGAAATGCTACGCCACAGTAAATGTACCTAAAATATACAACAAGCGGTTTCTTTTTCTTTTTTTAACTGCACAGTGAAAAAAGATTCCGGCTCACTTGCATGACTGTGCCATAGAGCACAGGCAATACCAAGCAGCACTTCCGAACTTCAGCAAGGAGCACAGCAGCAGAGGGGACAATGCATCGACTTGTCGAGATTTCTCTGATATGCATATAGGTATGTAAGTTTGTACAACATACTAAGTGACAACTGGCACCGCTTCATTGAAACACAGTACCCACTGCTGCACGGTGCCAGTCATCTCACGATTCGCATGGCATGCATTGCCTGTTAAGCGCATGCTGTTTTTGTGCTATGATGCAAGCTGTAAACATGCATTTTCCAACAGGCTGCACTCGCATTCTTTGGGAGTGTCTACAGAGTAGGCTAGTCATCTGTATCTGTACCACTTCTCCCCATGCATACAGTGCACAAGTGTGGCATGCAGCTTGTTGTGCTAAGCAGCGACGGTGGAATTCTTTCGTTTCTGCAGATGACACACACTTGGACAGTTTTATGCTATCTATTGTAGCTTTCATGTTACAACACTTGACAACCTCTAATGGTTGTCCCCAAATTAATTCATTACACACAAGTTCAAGATTTTCACATCAGCATGTTCACAAAGACCCATTCTGTGCAATAACGCTATTGGTTTTATTTTTTAAATGAAGAAATGAGCATAAAATATTTTTTAACTTTCCTATGCATACTGTCTTACTAACGACTTTAGCAAAAAAAAAAACATTGTTTTTATGAGGTGCAGATAAAGATGGACAGCTTTATTGCACTCATCAATGTTTCAGGATCTAAGTGCAAAAGACAGAATTATTTTGTCTTTATTCGTTGCGAAATGGCACTGGGATGACTGCAAGCAACTGCACAAAAAATGAAAGCTGAGAAAACGGAGCTCAAAGTTTCATTTGTTGTAAACATTTAAATATTTACTTTCAGCGCCTAAAAGCTGCCTGGGATGTAGTCTTTTGCCTAGGAGGACATATTTTCTTTAGATTTTCATGTAGTTTTCGGCTTCTTTGCAGCAGTTTCGTGCAGCTTAGTTGCCTTTTTGATGCATCATGCCTCCATGCGTTGTGCAAAGGTAGATGATAGCGCAACCTCTTCATTAGTGAGAGTTGGAGCTGAAATCCACAGCTGAATGTATGATGTGAAAACTTCTGCTTTCGTCAATGTCACGTTGCCGTCACGACCACACGCGGACGCCCTGTCACCACAGCCCATGGTCGTGTTGTCACCAATCACATTGACCGGAACATGCAGCTCACTGCTGCGCAAATGCACGTGAGAGAGGGTCATCAGCAATTCAAATCTATAACAGCCAATAGGAGCATGCACTGTGCTGCACGTGACTGCTGCGCCCAATCGCAATGCCACTTTTGCCTTTTTTTCGCTCGCGTTTGCTGGTTTATTTTTCGGTGGAGAAATACATTGCTGTGGGTATCTTGAGCTTCGATCTCTTCAGTTTACGATGATACTAAGATGGCAACGCTGCATCAACAGACAGCCGAACGTTCCGCGGTGCAACGGCGCTTGGCGAAGTCAGATGTTTTCGCAATTTTAGATGACAGCACTCTAGGAAAGTGCTGTTTTTTCTGTTTCTACTGTGTACATTGTTATAATATTTCACCACGAGGTAAATAAAGGTCTGTGGACCATGAGAAAAATAAATTGGAAAATCGGAAATTGACAATTTGACCACTTCAATTGCCGTGTCCCCCTTAAAAACATGTAGTATACTGAAGAGGAAGCTTTAGCTCGGGGCTCTTATCTAAATACACGGGCAAGGAGATATCGTTTTTTTTGGCAATCACTGCACCAAATTTCGTGCGGTTTGTAGCATTTAAAGGGACACTAAAGTGAAAAATGACTTCTTCTGCATCAGTAAATTACCGTTCTAGAACACCAAAAACACACCACTCTTACAACGATAAGACGTTTGGTAAACCAGAAAAAGCGCAAGAACGAAATACGGGTGGCGACGCCTACTTATGTTCCCACACCTGGGGGCTGCGATGTCTTTAATTTTGATGGCATCTTCTAGGGCCTACTAATTATATATAGCGGTACAGACTGACTGCATTGTGTTCTAAAGGAACCAAATATTAAACATGGCAAGTTTCGGGAACCTTTATTCAGCCAACGCGGCCCAAATGCTAAAACATACTTTGGAATCTCTGATGTCACGCTGACATACCGGCGCGATATTCAAATACTGATACTTGGACCTTCATTTTCTCATCTAATAATCAAACTATCTTTTTTAAATGAGTGCCTGCAGGGTTCTCAAACAATGCTTCATTAGTCTAAACTGATTTATTGTTTCGCTTTAGTGTCCCTTTAAAAGAAAGTTAAAATCTAGTGCCTGTTGGTAGCGAATTCGATTTAAGCCATCAATTTTTTAATAAAAATTGTTGAAAATTGCAAGTTTTCAGAAACCCAAGCTACCAAGTTTACAACTACACCTCAGCAATGAAATATGGTATCACAATTCTGTAAAATGCATCAATAGCACACCTAAAGTGGCAAAATTGATAATTATACATGGCCTCAAACAAACCACTAATATGCAAGTAGTCTTTTGCAAAGCCCTTATAAACGATAAAACAAATTCATGTAAGATATAAAGTTATTATTAAACTTTTCCGCTTTGGATGCTCCAACGGATGCAGTTTACAGAAATGCGATATCTGTTCTTGGTGCAGAGCTACGAATATGTGAACTTCGTGCATCTATTTCTTTTTCAAGCTTACTAATTTTTAAATATCCTTTATAAACAATTTAGTTCTTAATAAAAATTTCATTTACAACAGTCACTAGAATTTACCTTTTCGTCTCAAATGCGACAAACTTCATTAAAGTTGGCCCAGTGGTTATCCAAGAAAAGCGGTTCTGCATTTTATGTGTATTTGAATAGGCGGCATCGGAGTTCGGCCCGAGCTAAAGCTTCATCGTAAGAACGATTCTGGCAAAGCAACTTTCAAACTATGAGATAATATAATCTGCTCAGTATTTCTTGTACATCTGCTGAAGATGAGGATAGGAAGCTGGGAAAGTTTGTATTGGTTCATGGCAATAAAACCAGTGCAGTGAAAACAAAAACAAAGGTTTACCAATTTACGCGAGAAATTTGCGAGGCCTTTAGAACATGCAGAAAGTAGGACCAAGTTATGCGAGTCAGCTTTAAAAGCTCCCCAGGTTGCACTCATGTGTACAGGGGTATATTTGTGCGTTCTCTGCAATAAACTTCAGTTGGAAGTTGGCACTTGTCCTCACCACTCCTTTGTTGTCTCTGTCAGCCGAGCTGTGCACATCGCTATTACTAGAGTCCTGCATTTTTGTAGCTTATTTTATGGCAAATCAAAGTTGTTCACAGTTTATCTTTTCATGAAAAATCAGAGTTCATCAGAGCTTTCTGTTACCGTTGAATTAAATTCAGAGTCTACCTGCCTTTTTGGAATTATTCGCTTTTTAGTTTCACCCATGACCTAAAGATAGCAATGATTAGAAGAAGAAAAAAAGTAGTACAGTAGACCTTGGCTAACTCAGGTCTTGGAAATTCCATTTTTAGGTTAATTTGTTCCTAACAGACGATCCCAGCTGGTGCGCATACATTTATACGAGCCCAAGCTTTTGATATTTGGATCGTAAAATTGACCTTCACTGGAGCATTTAAACTCGA
The DNA here is from genome assembly GCF_050947875.1 of Dermacentor variabilis. Classification (NCBI taxonomy): domain Eukaryota; kingdom Metazoa; phylum Arthropoda; class Arachnida; order Ixodida; family Ixodidae; genus Dermacentor; species Dermacentor variabilis. The sequence continues at coordinate 241,126,371 of NC_134568.1, read as the reverse complement.
TCAACGCACATGCAACTGACCCAACCAATGACCCCCCCTGGAGAAGTCTGTCCTGGAGAAGCATTGGGGACAGTGTACGCTTCTAACACACGTTATCCCCCATATTTTCAGCCTGCCCAAGGAAGATTTTCAAGCGATAATGGTAGCTTACAAAGAACGATTATAGTATTTACCCCAATCCACCTTTTCCATTTTCCCGTGGTGCCCCTCTGCCGCATGCCTCTGGAAACATTTTGGAAGGGTGCCGGGGCTTTCACTGGTTGCTTTGTGTACTTGCGCGCACGTTGAGTGCACATCGTTGTGCATTTCGTGGATCGCAGACCATTATTAATGGCTTCTTTAGGGCAGCATGTCGTTCCTGGAAGCCATGTAGCACTCACTGACTACTGGGTGAGGCCTGAGTGCGCTGTTGCGCAAACAGCGTGGCCGATAAAGGCACGTTGAGTTCCGTTCACCAACACGGCTGCCTTGGAGTTTGTTGTCACTGATTTCAGCACTTAAAGCTCAGTTTATGTATCTCTTTACCCATTATTTAGACATGTCGCATATTCAAGAATTCTTCAAGCGCAGCCTTCCGTATCAGATCTATCAAAGCAGTGCACTTGTTTACATCGACATCTACAGCCACAGATCATTGTTAGTGCAAATATTGCGGAAAATGTGCATCACTGATATGAAACAACGTCAAAACGTAGCAAAAGATACATATCTGCGCATATGTGCCATGTTGTTCCACCCCGAGACTTATTGTTCTCCCATGAGCAGCCGAACCACTTAAACAACAACTGTGATCCAGATTTATCCAGATCCAGAATATATATATATATATATATATATATATATACGCAGGAAAGAGACGACGAACTTTTTGGGAGACTTCTTTTACTTAACGTTTTCGGCTGGTGGACCAGCCTTCGTCAGAGCACTGTACTCTGACGAAGGCTGGTCCACCAGCCGAAAACGTTAAGTAAAAGAAGTCTCCCAAAAAGTTCGTCGTCTCTTTCCTGCGTATTTTACGTCGGGTCCTGCGTGCTGAACTTTGAAGAAAACCCCTATATATATATATATATATATATATATATATTATGCGCCATTATTTATTACCGATTCTCACTTTTCTTTAACTCCATCATACTAACAATTTGCATGTTCCATAAAGCATTATTAGAGAAAACTGTGCTCACATATGCACACATTTATAGGCGGTGTTGCTCTTTCGCGATAATGCAGATGCCATCACTGACACCATTGGTATAACTGAGTGAGACGGTTGCTTACGCTGCTGTATACCAAATGCACCGCCACTTGTTTACCATTTGATGCAGAGGTAAACAGTGCATCTTTCGAATTGAGAAATGTGTCTGCATAACCACACATACAGACCCACCCATCTAGGCAGCAAATACTGTACAACCGGCAGCCTACGGGCACGGTGACGTACAGATGCTGGTACAGCATTGTGTCACCGATTGGCACTTATTGTGTACGCACCGTGCGAAATGAAGTGTAATTGATTCCAAATCTCTAAGACCAGTACTGAACTATAAAAGCAGTTTCCTTCATCCTAACTGCTTACTTGTCAGTTCAGGTTCATCGGTAGCAGGGGCATGAACTTGACGGACGCCAGGCTTAACCTTCACTGAACAGGATCAACATTGGTTCAAACTTCATGTGCATGAATTGAGAGGGTTGAAGCTTGTGCATTTCAACTTGGAAAGCATGTTTGACTCATTTTGATCATGATTAATTACATATGTAAGAGAACACACTGTCACTATCACATTGTCGATTCAACAGCCGATCGCACAGGGTTCGGTCAAACTATGGTTGGTCCGCAGATTTTGTCGGTGCCGTCGATAAGAGAGCCTGTTGCAGTACAACAACTTGCACTCATCGGTTGCGTCGTCGTCAGTCTGATATGATAAAATGGTTTCAGTGACGCACAAGAGTAGGTGAATCGTTGGCGTGAGCATCTAATCAGTCCCATATCGACCAAGTGTTACTGCGCCTTAAACGAATACATGAAGTCAGGCATGCGCTGCCCCCACCAGCAAGTGAGGGCCGATACTGCAAGAAGACTTCGTCAGCAACCTGATGTTATTAAGTGTCGCCCAAGTATAACGCACGGGTTTTTTGTTAAATTCGCTAGCCATCACTGAAAGGCAGCAACTACCTGGCTCATGGTACAGTCCGGACAACTCGGACGAAGCCCTGGCCACTTTCTGTTTTAAAGTGGAGTTTTAGTCTTATGCTACGCACGTTTTCGACACCACACCATGGTCGAGCTAACATTGGAGTTTCAACGCAATACATGGCATGAGTGTTCGTAACAGCGAGTGTCTGAGCGCTTTTCTTTTTTTTAGGGGACTTTCCATCATGGCGACCCTTCCAAAATGTTTCACAACTAATCTGCTAGGGCAGGGCGCATGCACCATCGCACCATGAGAAAGGCGGATTCTAACATCTGCCTTCTTTCCCCAAGAAAATTGGCCTAGGAATTGCCTGTGTAGTGCAATTGGATACCAAACCAAAACCATGTCGCCGAGTTCGCAACAGCCTACTGTGAGAGCCAGTCCAGCCAGTATCATGTTTCCTCTCCATTGCCATCGCAAGATGGCGGCAGAAGTAGATCCATAGTTCTCATGCAATGCGATAACAATAACATGCTACTTTCAGTCTTTGATTATGAAAATTCATTCAAAAGATGTTACTTTGAACGCTAAGCTACAGTAGAACCGCATTAATTCAACCTTCGTTAATTCAAAAAATCTGATAATTCAGACTCGTCCTCTTGTCCCAGCAGGCATGTGCATTATTTATTGCAATCAAACTCTCGTTAATTCGGACGTATTTGGCCGCACATCAATTAATTCGGATGACCCTCGGAGCTCAGCGAGCGCTGCAAATTTGCAATGCAAAAGAGCAAGAACGGTGTTAGCATCCAACCGAAACGAAGCAGTGGAGTACCCATTGAAGAGTCATCTATAGAAGCTATACATTAATGACAGCAACGCCGAAACGCTTCATGCCTATTTGTGCCTTTAAAGCCTTTATTCTTGTGTTCACTGCCATGCACACCACCGCTTTAGCCGCATGCCTTTATAACTGCATAGCTGCCATCCATGATCACGTCAACAGTGACCGCAGTCTTGTCTGGAGCATTTGTACCTAGCAGTAGTTCCGTTTTAACTCTGTGTGAGCATCGACCAAGTAGCTTCAAGACCACAAGGTCGGCATCCATGATCGCATTGATAGTGTCAGCGGTTTCGTCCACAGCAATTGCGTCAAAAAAGTTGTTTAGTTTTGACTCGCTGCAAGGCTGTCAAGGATGAAAAGCACCAGCTACATCGCAATTGACGGACGATCTGTTGGCGACCAGCTCACTGGAGAAAAATAATGCCGAAAAAATAATTGCAATGTGTGTGCGGTAGCGATAAGCATGTCTCAAATGAAGGCGCACACCGCAGCTGGACTACAAAGGAAGTTGCGAGACCTTCAACGCTGCAAGAGCCACTCAGTCACAAGATGACTAGAACTGCCGCTTCCACACTGCTTTTGTACAAAATAGAAACAGGATTTGCTCATTCATTCAGTAAATAAAAGTGTGTTGATGTAGTCAGTATTTGTTGATTGTTTTCTCGATAACCTCGATAATTCAACATTTGGTTATTTTGAACATTGTTTCAATCCTGTGAAATCCGAATTAACAAAGTTTTACTGCAGCTGCAACAAGTCGCGTCATGTGTTTTCAGTGTTCCGAAGAATTGCACGCGTTATAGGACCAAATAGCAAAGTGGTTAGCCTCAGGGCCACGATCCCATTTGTGGTTGTTGCGGAGACTGATAAATCAAGAATACCAAACATACAATGGACCACAGAGTCCACACAGATATCGATAAAGTACTGCCTGAAACTGATGAAAATGACACATTAGGAGTAAATAGATTACTATTCTGTGAAGGTGACCTATCCTGATTTCATTTTTTCTTGCTCATAGCCAGAAACCTAGGCACGCTACATATCTTTTGCTATTGTTGAAAGATCAGGTATGCATTACTTTCTACTTTGTTCTAGAGTTGTAATGGCATACTTACTTTAGTTTTTCTGCTATGAACACAGAGAAAGTGGGTTTTATCGAATTAATCCGAAAGCACAGAACCCTGGTTATGACTCTTGGTACCCAAATCAATTGAGGTGGTGAACTGCTAACCAAATTCGATCCAGCTATCAAGGAGTAATCTGACAAGCGTCTCTTTAGATGACGCAACTTCGCAGGGGTACTGACAATATTTTTTTCTCTCTTCAAATGATGTTTTGCCACCTCTAAATACTAGAGAAATACATTCAAGCCTCACAGCACCCTAAAAAATTAATAAAGCAGGTTTTCAAAAACCAGTTTCGTTTTCATTTCTACTGTGCTGCGACGTGATGCAGTATGTGGCCATATAGCAGCAGGACATTACGACATTTTGACTCGCACTTTGATTGCTCAGTCATCTGTTATGCTGCTACTTCTACCCTCACAGAATGCAGCAGCATACAAGGACACCAAATATTAAAAAGATGCCAAGTTATTAATCAAGACGTTAAGTTAGGCTAGAATGGTGGATGGATGGATGGAATAACTTTAATGGAAGGTCCTGCGAGGTACGGGGTGCAAGGTCCCATAGAGCGGGCTACTCCCACGTTGGGACCGGGAGTTGTAACTCCCTGGCCGCATTGTGGGCTCGCTGGACAGCCCAGAGCTGCTCCGCTGGTCCGTGCTGCGTAACGCTTCTTGTAGCCTGGCGGAGTCTTGATCCTTGTTTGCGTGGGTCCGACCACACGGCCAGAGCAAGTGATGTACGTCTAGTGTGCTATGGCAATTTTCACAATACGGTGTTTTGTATAGGTCAGGCATGCAGTGATGTAGTCTGTTCTGCGTGGGGTACATGTTTGTTTGAAGCATTCTGAACGTGAGGGCTTGAGGCCTGGTGAGCTTATTGCGAGGTGTGCTGTATATTCTGCGGTCTAGATAAAAGTGCTTTGTGATCTCGTTATATGTGGAGGGAGGGCGCCGATTCTCGCTGGGATGGTCACGACCAGAATAGGTGGCGTCGCAGAGGATTAGGTCTCGCGTGCTCCTGTGAGCCATCTCATTGAGATTGCGAGGGGCGTCCTCGATCTCTCCGAGGTGTGCCGGGAACCAGCAGATGGTGTGATGCTGCAGCGGTGCGGATCTATTGATTATTTGCAGTGCTTGGCTTGCAACTGCTCCTTTCTGAAAGGCTTTGACGGCCGAGCATGAATCGCTGTAGATATGGGTGGTGGTCGGGTTTGTGAGCGCGAGTGCGATGACGACCTGTTCTGCTATCTCGGACTTGTGGGTCTTGACAGTGAGAGCGTTTGTGACTTGACATTGCTTATTGATCGTGGTGGCAATGAAGGCCTTCCTGGTCGGTTACTGTGCCGCGTCTACAAAACAGGCTAGGATCTTCTTATCACGTATTTCGCGCAGGATGAACGATCCGCGTGCCAGCCTTCTGGGTTGATGGTGCGTGGGGTTCATGTTCCGCGGGAGTGGGCGAACCATGTAGGAATTGCGTGTGTCCGTCGGAACGCTTTGATATAGATTCTTGATTACTGTGGTGTCATGACCTAGTTTGGCTAGCATTGCTCTACTCGGTTTGGCTCCACAGAGTCTTGTCCATTGAGCCCGTTCTTGAGCTTCGGCGATTTCTTCAAGTGTACTGTGTACCCCCAGTTGCAGCAGGAGCTCTGCCTCGGTGTTCTTGGGGATTCCCAGCGTTAATTTGACTGGCTTCCTCAGTTGTACATTGAGTTTGTCCTTGTCCGCTACCTTCCATCTGTGCATGGCCGCCTCGTAGGTGAAGTGGCATAGCGCAAAGGCGTGTGTTAGCTTGAGGAGACGAGGAGCTCAGACTTCGCAGGTGAACATCGCAGGCCGGTGGGAGCGAGGTATTCCTCGATCGCGTCGATCGCTTGCTGCAGAGTGCTCTCAATTGATCCCAGGCTACCTCCGGGGACCCAGAGCGTTATGTCATCTGCATATATGGTGTATTTGACATTCTCGATTTGATCCAGTTTCTTGCCTAGGCCGGCTAGCGCAAGGTTAAAAAGCGTCGGAGAGATGACAGAACCTTGCGGGGTGCCCTTGCCGCCGTGTCTGTATTTCTGGGACTTGATTTCCCCTAGACGGAGGGTGGCCGTTCTGTCGCTCAGGAACGATTTTGTACAAGTGTAGAGTCTCGCGCCGAGGTCGAGGTCGGAGATCGTGTCGAGTATGTAGTCATGTGATAAATTATCGAATGCCTTTTCGAGGTCTAGCCCTAGGATTACTCTTGCGTCTCTCGTGTCTGCGTCAATGATCTCATGCTTGAGGAGCTTCATGGCGTCTTGAGTGGATAGCCCATGTCTAAAGCCGATCATTGCTGCGGGGTAGATATCTTTTTCTTCATGATGTTTTGAGAGCCTGTTTAGGACCACATGCTCGGCTACCTTGCCGACGCAAGACATCAGCGAGATAGGTCAGAGGTTATTAATGTTGGGCGCCTTGCCAGGCTTCGGGATGAGCATGATGAGGGCCGTTTTCCAGTCTTCGGGTAGTGCTCCGTTCCTCCAGATTTTGTTGGTTTCCTCTGTGAGGGTTTCGATTGAGGCCTCGTCTAGGTTTCGAAGTGCCTTGTTAGTTGCGCCGTCTGGCCCCGGCGCTGACTTGCTGTTTAGGTTCTGAAGCGCCGTGCGTATCTCTTTGGTTGAGAAATCCCGATCTTGCTCTGGGTTGGCTTTGTTGCGATATGCTTCGGCGGTCGTGCTTCTAGCATTTTTGGCCAGCGGGAGGTACTTGTCGGTGAGACGGTCAATGAGCTCATTTTCCGTGGTAATCTTGAGTTCCTCGTGCAGGATCCTGTTCAGCGTACGACCCTGGTCTGCTTTGGTTCTGGTTCTGTCTAAAAGATGCTTGAGCAGGTGCCACGTTGTCCCGCTGTTGATGCGGCCGTCCGCGGCATCCCACACTTCGTTCCATTGCTGGTTAGATATTGCGTGCAATATTCTGCAATCAGCTCGTTGAGGGAAGAAATTCTTTTCCTCAGCTGTCGATTGTGTCTTTGTTCTTTCTATCTCCTAGTGAGCGATTGTTTGGCTTTGAGCATGTGAGCCAGTCGGCTGTCCATGCTTTGAACGGGGAGATGTGTCTCTATTTCCTTCATGGCCGCTTTAATGTCGGCCTTTAGTTTTGACGTCCATTGTTCCATTGACTCTTTGCCTGTTCGGCGTTCGTGTCTGAACTCACGGAACTTGTCCCAGTCGACATATGTCATTTTTCTGGGTTCTCTGGATGGGGTGTCAATCGTTGTCTCGACAAAGTGATCATCGCTGCCCAGATCCTCGAAGAGGTTGTTCCACTGATAGTTTGGAATGTTGCGCACGAAAGCGAGATCTGGCGTTGTGTCATGGTTGACCGAGTTACCCGTTCTTGTGGGGTATTCGGCATTCGTGATGAGCGTTAGGTCAAGTTCATCGGCGTCGTTTAGTAAGTCCTTGCCCTTGGCTCTGCTGGTGATGTATCCCCAGGCCGTGTTAGGGGCGTTGAAGTCCCCGGCCACGATCATGGGGTTGTCACCGGCACGGTTGCGGGTGAGCTGAAGTATTTGCCTAAATTTTTGTGCTCTGTGCTTGGGGCTGCTGTAAACATTTAGAATGAATATGCCCTTGGCGTTCTTGGCTCTAGGGAAGACTTCCGTCAGAATGAATTCGCAATTGCTGCGGTCGTGATTAATGTTGTGTGTCGTGAAGGCTAGCTTGTTGCTGACCAACGTGCCGATACCTCTACATTTGTGTTGCGGTGTCGTTGCAGTCACGTCATATCCGGATAGCGAGGGTGTAGCGGTATTTGCCTCTTGTAGGAGAATGATTTGGGGTTTGTCTTTTTTGGCTCGAATGTATTGTTGCAGGGGAACCTCTTTGCGGATGTAGCCCCTACAATTCCATTGCCAAAGACGAAACGGTTCAGTTTGCACAGCCATCTTTGTTGTTGGCGTTAGGTGGCCTTTGTGAGGCCACGTTGTTGCTTTGTATATCGAGCGACAACGCCTGAGGTAGCTTGGTGATAGTAGACTGTGACATCACAGACGGGTGGTCTGCCATTTCTAGCGCGTTGAGCCTTGCCCCATGGCTGTTGATCGTCTCCATCATGTGGTTGATTTGTACCGTTATCCTGTCGTAACCTTCCTTGAGGGTCCCTACAGTCGTCGCAAGTTTGTCTTGCCCTTCCTTCAGTGACGCGACGGTAGCTGCAAGCGCGCCAAGCAGTTCCTTGATTTCTTTAATGTCGCTGTCCATGCTCAATGGATGTGTTTGTCACGGCTTTTCTCTTATGCGGATTGCGCGTGGATTCTGCGACCGGTACTTCCACTACCATGGGTTCTGATGTGGCTTCGGTTTGATTAGAGTCGGAGGGTGGTGGCGTTTTGAGTTGTCCGATTTCCTCGACAAGTTGTGTGATTGTTTGCCTTAACTCTTTGTTTTCGTGTTCTAGTCTTTTAATCGTATTTGCTATTTCTACTTGCTCTGGCCGTGCCATCGGACTCACCTGGCTGGCGGCCTGCTGTTGGTTCTGCTGTTCTTGTCGCTCCTGTTGTTGGTGCTGGTGAACTCGTTGGGCCCACGTCAACCGGTCATCACCACCAACTCATGGGCTGGGGGCGAATCGTATCCTTGACGAGGATCTCTGGCTCGGGTTCCTGGAGCGACCTCCCGACCGTGACAACAGGTGACCGCGGTTTCTCGATCTCGAGCGCCCCCGCTCGCCAGACGAGCGAGCATCTGCGTTGGCGGCCACATTGTCGTTGATGGCACTACACTCGTCGTTCTTGAGCGGCGGGAAGTCTTGCTGACTGAGGGCGATCGGTCCTGATCTCGTGGTGCTTTTGCTTGCATTTGCTGCGATTCTTCTTTCAACTCGTCTTCTTCGGACGACGTAGGGGAGTTGGAAGCGGTTCGTACATTCCTTGCTTGCCGCGACGCGATTTCCCTCGCAGAGCGCACACTTGATCGAGGTGCACACATGATCTGCGTTAGGGTTAGCTAGTCCACAGCCTTTGCAAATTGCATCGTTGGGCGAGGGGCGTACGTCGGCACAATGGCAGAGTCTGCCACACACATGGCACATGGCAATCTGCTTGCGGTAAAGAGAACACTTGATCAGGGCGTTGTCATATCTGACATAGTTCGGGACATGAAAGCCGTTGAAGGCGATGATGACCGTGCCAGTTTCCTTGATTCTCTTTGCCACCAGAGCGAGCTGGTTGCGTGGGTTGACGATCTTGCTGTTTATGGAGTCCTGCGTCTCATCGAGCGGAACCCCTCTTATAACGCCTTTGCACGTTTCGTGCGGCGCCGTCCTATATGCAGTGGTTTCAAACGTTTGTTCTCCTATGGAAATGCTGCGGATCCTGAGGTATTTCGCTGCGTTTGCTTCGGACGGTGTGCTGACCACCACGATGTTCTGCTTCAAATTGGGGCATATCGTGTCCTCGCTTCGCTCGTTAGGTTCGATGCAAGCAGCCATGCCAATTGCTTTGGTGACCGTAAGTTGGCCTACCTTGTTGATACCGCCACGTATGCGAATCCCGATCTTGATGTCATCTTGGGGAAGCGCGGGCATCCTGCTTGCTTTGATCAAGGAGTTTCTCGCTGTTGAGATGGTTGCGTTCGTATTTTCTCCCTTTCGCTGGAGGTTAACGAGGTTGGGCTGGCTCAATGCAGTCTTGATAATTGACGGGCGCGGCGCCACGGTAGTCCACCCGGCGTCTGCGGTGAAGTCTTCCGGGCTCATGTCTTGGCCATTGACTTCGTATGCCATCGCTGTAGGGTCGTTCTTGGGTGGAAGGCTTGTTTGTTGTGATCGCTGGAGATCCCTGCAGCCGGGGTGGGCGCGGGGAGGTCTGGGGTCGGTGGCGGCTTGGTCGTAGTCGAGACGGGCGTTAATGGCGGCGGCCGTACTCGCCGTTAGGCTTACAGCCTGAGGCAGGGCGACGAGAGATTAAATCACTCGTAAAAAAGCCCAGAGGTCACGCACTTGCCAAAATGTGGTCTCCTTAGGTAGAAAAGAACTTCAAGAATCCGATTCCGAGTAGAAAAGGTGCAAAACTGGGCAAAAGGCACATGTAAATTGGCGAGAAAGCGGGAGCCGGCGCGGACGCATCCGCAGCAAGCACATGCTTCTTCCTCCACTAGAATGGTAGACTGAGTGGAATCTGAATCTATTTGCTTATGAGAGATGGTTTATTGAACACTACGCTTTTACCTCTGAATTCAGCCTTTGAGCTGCAGTGCCAATGATTGCTGTGCAAATCCATGGAATCTGTAGTAGTATTCGCATATACGTGAGTCTTGTTATGTAGTAAACGTCTTTAGAGGCTGCCAGCTTGATTTTCATCAAATTTGTGTGCTATAACATACTGACTAGAAGCTACCATGATCTATGTTGCATGGGGCTGGAATGGCATCAAAGTGGCATCACTGACTTACTTCCATTTTTTAGATTAGTTTTCTGATATTACAAGCATCTGCTATTGGCAAAAGTGACCAATCTGGCATTCTGCAATTGTAGCCTGCTTATCCAGCTGAACTTCATGTTTTCTTTAGTGTCGCTTTAACTCTTTCTTTACCGCAAAAAAATTGTTTTTTATAGGTCATGGAAAAAAATTTACCGTTATAAATAATATTCCAGCACATATTGCAGCACAGCATATTGTGCATAATAAAATGCTCTTTCCAAAAACATGCATTGTGAAACAAGAGAATTATTAGGTAAAACATACAAATTCTATAAAGCACCATTTTTGCTGCCTGTTGATAACAACAATAAAGAAACATGATATCAACAAAAACATTAATATCAAATGAAATTCAGAATACACATTTCAAAGATAAATAACCCAGGAATAGTGCCTGAAAAACATAAATGCTATGTACACAGCCATCCTTCGGATACAAAAAAGGAACTAAGACCAGTTCATCACTCATGCGATGCGGTGAATCAGTTCTTGGATTTTGTGAAGCATAGGTGCACTCCGCACTTTTCCCACAAATCATCTGGTTTTTGTTCAACTTTGCCGTCCTCGTAAGACATTGTGCAGTTCCGCCTTTTCGGCATCTTCTGAGGATGGTCCGATGAGAAGTCCAAGAAACGTACTTCACCAGCTCATCTAGGGTCGTGCACCTCTTCCAGGATGGATTGCTCTCAGCCTAGCTGGGCAACTACAAGATTATGCATCCAAGCATATCTGTTTGCATTTTTGCAGATTCTCTTTATCAAGTCTGCAGAGAAGAGTAGAAAGAAATCCTACAACATTGTAAACTGTCTTACGCTGCTCCGTAGCGCTGGGCCAAGATGTGCTATGGGCAGCCTTTTTGGCGTGAACGGAAGTTTCTTTGATGTCGATAGCAGCACATTGTGACCAAGCGAAGTATGCACCCTGAAGATAATCAGCACAGCTCTCAGGTCATGCAAGAAGATCGGCAGATAAGCATGCACAAAGAAGGAGACCGCTCACGGCCGTAAACGAAACTCGCCGGTGAACAACTGTGAATGTCCCAAGCTGACTCAAAGCATTGTTGCCATCAGAGCTTGAATCTATTTTGCTGTCATCTTCTGAATCATAACTCGAGTCCTCATCACTAAATTGAAGTGTGGATGCAGCATAGTTTGAAGCACGACGCTTTGCTCGCGACACAGCTGCACAGGACGACGCCATGGGAGTGACTTTCGATAACTGTGCAGTGACACCAGCAGCACCCCTTGCCAGCATTTTATGAAAGAAGCGAAACCGAAACTCTTGGATGCTGGTTGAAAATGCCAGGTCCACATGTTGGACATGCGGCGTACCTTCAGAAATACACTTTGGCGGAATAAAACGACTCGGACTCCAAACCAAAGCTCACTAGTGAACCCCCCCCCCCCCCCCCCAGCTGGCGATATTTTCAGTTAATTATCACTACTCAGCACTGTCGGACGACAAAGCCGACGATATAATTTAATTCTTGACTTGCTGGGAGTCATTGGATTACAATATTTTGATGCTAGTGCAATGTAATCGTGAGCGGCATGCTTTTTTCTCGTGCACAGCAGAAGGTGACAGCCATGCCTCTTTTCACTACAACATACGCACATTAGTTCGCAAAAATGAAATGTCCATCAAAAGTCGCAACGCTGCCAGAGTGCAAAAATTTTAACGGATTCTGAAAGTTCAGTGCCTGTACTAACTAACAGATTGCCTTAAGTGGATAAGAAACTGCTCCAACATGTCGAAATCGGCTATCTAAAGCATCGATCACCGGTGATCAATTTGAATAGGTGTGGTAACGAAAGAGTTAAGCTATGGCACCAAGACAACTGCCATTAACCTTGCAGGTAATTGGCAGAAGACACAAAATGCCCAGAAACACAACTGTATTCTTCTGTTCTTAAATGTGGCAAGCAGTCGCAGACAAAGAAACAGAAATTACCGGAACCTCTGTATCAGTCAGATGATGACCATGATGACATTGACGCTCGGACAGACGCACTGGCCAGAGAGATTGAGCGACTACGCAAACATAAGGAATTGGTAATTCTGCGTCGTCAGAAAACAGGACCAACACGTGACGCACCAACCACTGCAAATGCTACCGTTACGTCTGGATCCCGTCCGGCACAACAGGTCAACCAAGCTGTTTGGACAGCAGTTTTAGATCAACTTGCTCAACTAACGTTGCTGATTCAGAATTGCCTGCATCATGGCTAATTCTCTGAAGCAGCTGTCACAGGATGGAATTCTACAGTGGAATTGTCGGGGCCTAAGCTCCAAGTTAGGAGAAATTAAAACCAAGCTTCAATATAATAAGCTACATGTATGGGCACTACTTATTAAAGAGCATAATAAGCTATGCTCCCTGTCCAATTTTAATGGGTATCATAACCCATCTATTAGAGATAGATGTGCTACTACAATGGCTTCAGCTCCGGAAAAAGCTGAAGTTTATATATCATCGCATATAGCTCACACAGTGATTGATCTGGAGCCATGGTGTAGTGGTAATCAAGAAGTTGTCGGGGTCCTGACACGACCAGTGAAGACTCCTGTCATTCTAGTGTCATTCTACGCCAGACCACAGCGCACACGTTTGAACTTGGGGTGGATAGCCCATCTCCGGTCTACGTACCCGGGAATTCCTATTCTCGTGGGTGGAGACCTCAATGCCCCACATACAGAATAGAGGTACAAGCACAACTGCCGAAGAGGATACCAAGTTAAAAACATCATGAGCGATGCCACTTTTACACTGTTGAACCATCACGCAGTGGCTAGCTGTGCTGTACCCTCAGTACCTAGAACAAACGCTCCAGACCTCACGTGGTGGTTGAGTCCTGGAATGCCGCAGTGGCGGGTGGAACCAGATACATGGGGCAGTGATCATATGCCAATAATGATTGGTTTGCACAGAACGTGCATAAAGAAAATTCGACGAGGAGTAACAGTCACACATTGGGATAAGTTTCGGGAATTATCGATTGATAAAGTACCTTCAGAGCCCTCAGAAATTCTTCCCACTTTGCAAGAACCGCTACGGAGGAACACCACTGTAGTTGTAGTTTATTCACCACTGTAGTTGACGAGGAACAACCTCAACTGGACCTCGCCCTTTTGCAACTTTGGGCAAAGCGACGTCAGGCAGAAGTGTATGCGTCGAGGAATCCCGATGCACCAGGTAGCCTTGCACGTGCTAACCATATAGTGGCGAAGGCGCGTCAGCACGAAAAGCAACTTTCTCGACGACGATGGTATGAGTGGTGCGAGAATCTTGGATCGGGCATTGGAAACAGAGCGCTTTGGCATACGTTCCGATCAATGGAACGCGGTCATAAGCAACCTGACCCTGCAGCGAGCGTTAGGTTAGCGATGCAGAGTTCGCCACATCAATTTGCAGAACACGCTGCTAGAGCGTTTTTCCCGAAATACGATCACGCGTCACCTATAAACTGCCCCGAAATTGATGAGTCTGACACAACTTCCAAATCCAAAATATCCAGCCCTTTCAGCATGGCCGAACTAATAGCGGCGATTGAAACTTCGAAGCAACGAACAACACCTGGTCCCGATGGTATTCCTTATGAGGTTTTCAAGAACATGGAAGGAGCAGCTCTCGACACACTTCTTCAGGCTATTAACAAAGTATGGGAGACTGGAAACGTTCCACCTGATTAAAAGCACTCAATTGTTGTCGCGATTCTGAAACCAGGAAAGTCTCCAAATAGCCTGCAGTCTTTACGCCCAATTTCACTAACCTCAACTGTCTGCAAGCTCGCTGAAAAGATGCTGGCCACACGTGTTTCCTGGTGGCTTGAACGCCACGATAAATATCATCCTGCTCAAATTGGATCCTGTTCTTACTTGGGAACTGAAGACGGACTTTCTATCTTATCAGATGATGTTTTACAGGTTTCACCACACAGTCACGCTGTGCGCACGGTAGTAGCAACAGATATAACGAAAGCTTATGACAATATAGACCATGAAATCATTATAGCCAACCTCATCGACCTGGGACTTCCACTGCGGGTGATAAGATTCATCTACTCATTCCTTCAGAATCGCACATTTGCGATTAGAGTTGATGGAAGGCAAGAAAGATACTTCACATCGAACAGAGGAGTCCCACAAGGTTCGGTTATGGCTCCTCTTCAACGTTGCTCTAATACCTCTAGCCTGGCAACTACATTGGATTCCAGACGTGAGGTTCTTAATCTATGCGGATGACGTCACTTTGTGGTCCGTGCATGAAGATATATCTATACAAACTCAACAGCTTCAAGAAGCCCTTAATCTTCTGAAGAACTACACTCAGAAAGCAGGGTTGGACATTTCCGCCCAAAAATCAAGCTATGTTGTGGTGGCCAACAAGAAAGGACGCACAAGAATCATGCAGCACCCCTTTACATTTAGACTCGGCGCAGTGACAATCCCTGGGGCTTCTGAGGTCCGCATACTAGGTCTCGATATTCACCACTCCGGCAGGGGTGCACACTGGCTCCGTAAAACCAGACAGAGTTCAACAAAAACCCTTCACCTTATTCGTCGCATTGCAGCAAAAGCAGCTGGAACTCGTACTGACGTAGCTCGACGGTTGGTGAGTGCAGTCTTGCAGCCACGAATTTTATATCAGGCACAATTTCAACGGCTGACAGCTGGCACAGTTGGAGACGATAATCGCGATGCTATGCGCACAATCACAGCACTGCCCCGCATCACACCGATACCAACCTTACAGGAACATGCCCAGCTCAACACAATTGCAGAGCTAATTTTGCAACGTGAAAAAGCACGTGAAATCAAAGGCAACTTGTTCCGGCTGTCGCTGCATTGCATGCTCATTTTCAATGCGGCTCTCGGATTGACAATCAGCCCTATCAAATGCCTCCCTGGGAATTCACCAGCATCACAACTAGTAAGCCAATGAAGTTACGACGCAGCGATACAACAGGTATTATTGACGAACACAATATCGTCGATGCAGCATGCGCTAACATCTGCAAAGTCTATACGGATGCTGCCATTCTCCCAGACGGCGGAAGGACATCATTCCTGAGTACTACACATGATTTCATTAGCGGCCACCAGCACTATTTATCTACGGAAGCCAGCGCTCTAGTAATGGAACTTCAAGCCATCCACGACGCTGTGCAAGATGCGACATCTAAGCTGCCTACCATCAAGCAACTAGATATCTTCACTGATTCTTTAGCGGCTATTCAGGAACTCAAGAAGGTTGATAAGGCGATGGAAATCTGCGAGACAATACACACTATGAATAGTAAAACAGTTACTTGAGTCAAGGTACACTGGATTCAAGGCCATTCAGCGAACCCTCACAACATTGCTGCTGACCAGCAGGCACACTGCCCTCCTAATCCTGATCCTCCACCTATTCCCCTCCCACCCCAACCCCGTAACTCGCTCCGAACCCGTAAAAATGTTCTCCAGCAGGACACACGCGCTCTTATCCCACCGTGTGTCTGCTCCCTCCCCCTTCTCCTTACTAAGGCGGAGGAAGTTGTGCTTAGGAGGCTTCGGGCCGGGGTGGCCCTTACACTGGCTGTTGTCTCAAGGTGGAACTGGTCGCATTTACCACTGGGTGCTACGTGTCCATACTGCTCCGTTCCTGAGGTGGAAGCAGATGCATACCACCTAATATGGACATGTACAGGTTTACAATCTGAACGCTCGCGTCTCCTACTGCAAGCCGGCCTCCGCTACAGCGTGACAACCAGCTATGACCGCTGGATACATGACAACAGATTCCACAAAAGACTGCTTCAATTCATACACAACACAGGCCTCACAGCACACATATAATACACATATACGCTCCAAGAATTATGCCTTAAGGGCAAGTCTGTATCGCAATAAAAAGAAAGGTAATCTGTGCCTTGCAGTGGATTATATGACACAGATATAAGCACAAAGGCTATCAGTGTTTTCAGAAGTGTTCCTTGATCACAGCTTACGAGAAATACCATATTTACTTGCGCAATGATCGCACTTTCTTGTAAAAAAAATTGACGCAGATTCAGAGGTACGATCATTACGCTGGCTAAATTTCCCGTGAAAAGAATTTTTTTTTTCATACTGCGTTTGCTGCGGGATCACAACAGGTCAACAAATAAGCGGCTTCTGCTGTAACAGTAACAGTGCGGGACACCAAAACAAAAACGGCGGCTGGCGGAGCAAGCCAAACATGCCGAACGAAATTTTTTTTTCTTCTCGTGAGTACATTGCGCGCATTGAAACAGTTTCTGCCATATCAGTTATGAATAATATTGTTACTAAAGGCAAGTTTCCGGCAATAACGTAGCCATGACCACTTTGAGGGGACAGAAACAGAGATGGGCGCGCTCAGCTGCCAATGACAGAAACCCATGGCGGCCACGCTGCGGAAACTGCGGCACTTGTCTTCACTATCTTCATACAGTATCTTAATACGCTACGCTTCTGCTATGGGTGAGTGAACATCTTAGCTGTGTTACAAGCGTCGGCATATGAATACGGTACACTTCTAACATATCAGTGTAAACATGGCTACTATTGTTGCCGCTTGCGATTTGTTGCGTGTCCACGAGTGCAGGCGAGGAGAATCGAAAAGTGCCTTTTTTGTTGTTAACCACAACCATTATAAAGCCTACAAATAATAAAGCCAAGGCAAGTTTGGTTGCAGCTTTTTTTTTTTTTTCGTGGAAGTACGGAAAGTGATGAAAGGAATGAAATGGGGCATCTGCTTAAGAATGTTCGGTGCGTGCAGACCGCTTGGTATGTCTTGAAGAGTCATTCGCATAGCATTTGACAGCATTCGACAGCATTTGACAGATGGTAAGCGCAATCATCATTAGCTAGACTTGGCACACAACATATCGCTGTGGCATGTTCAGGGTGCGATCATTACACGGGAAAGGAAAAAAATCTAATTTTAACGACAAAATACAGGGGTGCGATCATTACGCGAGTGCGATCATTATGCAAGTAAATATGGCAATGTGACTGCAAGTTACGAGTGTAAAACAACATGTTGCCAATAACCGATGCCCTTTAGATACAATTGTTTAGCTACAAAAAGAGGCATGACGTTGAGCACAAATACTTATTCAGAGATGAAACTGAAAAAAGACACTTTGTAGCTGTTCTGTGAGCACAAAGCTGTTTTTTTTTTCCTTGCAGGTGGGGAGTAGAAAATTAAAGGAAAAAGAGAGACAGTTTAAAATGCTTAAACTAGCTATCCAAGTAAAGGAGCAACAGACCAGACTGTTGGATCTTTCCTAACGACAGATAAACAGCGTGAAAAAGGATGCAAACTCTGATAAGCACATAACGAAAAGTATGTTCATCTGTCCTCATGCAATTTTTTCAACTTGCCCAACTTGCTGTAGTGGCTCTTTGTATAAGTACCTGGTGCCTTCTGAACCTTCTTTAAAATAAATTCTGCTAAATATCTTGTTTCTTCCCTAGATAAAAGGCTTGCCCTGCACTTACTCACCTATAAACCAAAATCTCTGAATGCTTCATTCTTCTGAGCATACTACCATTATCAAAGAAGCATAAATAATCAAAAGCCTAAACCAATGTTGGCAAGCCAGTGACTGCCTTTTCTATATGTACACGGTAGACCTTTATTAAAGGGAACACAGCCTGTGCTCTGTCGAGCCTGCTTAGAGCGCCAACAGGAGCACAAAGATGAAGTCCATCCGCATGTGGCATCATCTGTCGGTGGCCAGAATAACCTTACATGGCTGATAGGAAAGTCCCTGCTGGACTCCCTCCCACGCTAGAGATATGCCCTAGGGGTGAGGCCTGCAGCGCAGCATCTGCTGCTAGCAAACCGCGCTCGGTATGCTAGCGCACTGCAGACATGGCAGTGCCAACATATGCCTGCTAGTTAACAGGCGCTTCCCACCGTATTTTTTGCAGCACTCGGCTCTGGCTCCCCGCTTCGCCACACAGCATGAATAAACCTCAGAGCGATTTAGGAGAGGCCAATGCACTCAGGTCAAACAGTGGCTGTGGTAATTAAACTTAATTCAGTAATTAGGCCCAATTATTTGCAAAATGGCAACATCTGCTTAATTGCTTCATTGATAAATTATACTTAAATGTATGATGAAGATGTTTGTATAATTAATTGAGATTATTTGAGTAGGTCAAACTAATCTCAGCACCCTTAGAGAGCCCCTGAAACGGTTTGGACAAATTTTGTAGACGCATAGGCTACAGCTAAAGTTAATCATTCGCACCACAATTTGTGTGAAACATCTTATATTAAGAGAGCTACGGACGATTACAAGTTGCCCTCCTCCATAGTCATGCATTTTCTCCTCAACTCATTCGCCGAGTGATCGGGGCTAAGCTCTGCCTTCGCTGGCTCTGCGTCATGATGGCACATCGTGTCGTCGACTTCTTGGTCTCTAGGAGCGAGCGCGCAAAGCCTCTCCAAACTCTCTGCCAGCTGCTTGGCCGTCGACCTCAAGCGAGAGCTATTGAAGCAGCGTGTGTTGCGAGCATTCTGTTGCAGCGCCGAATGTGTCTGGTATTCCAGTAACCATGGGCGAGCTGGGCGTTTCGACAGAACAGTGAAGGCATAAACTCAAGCTGATGAAGGAACCTTAGCGTAGGCGTACGTGAGCCGCCTGATCAGTCTCCATGGTCCAGCCACCTATTGGCGCAGAGCTTAACCAGCCAAACAAAGAGCTAATATTGCACTAACCAAGTGCAAAACAGTTTATACATTTACAAAAACAACGTGTTAATGATCACACTACTGCGAAAAATTTACGCCAGCAGCAAATAAAAATACATTTCGTTACTGCTACTGTGTGTGGTTGAGCTCTGTGCCACCAAGTGGCTGCACCGTGCAGACCATTCACATTTGCAACGGCCAGGCCCTGTCCCCTTGCGCTTGCATTTACCCTAATACCGGACTTGCGAAACGCTATTGTGTTAGTAATTTTTCGGTGTAAAGCGACGGCCGCAAACACACAAATCCTGGCGCCGATCGAATAGCGGCAGTCCAATGCACTGCAGCCAGTCCACTCGTCTGCTGCCTTGCAGGGGGACACGATGTCGCAGCTTGATATATTGCCAGTCGCTATGTTTGCAGTCCACAACGCAACAAAGTTGAATCATAATGCTCACGAAAAGACTGAGACCAACTCTGACCATGGAGCTCTCGTCAAAATGGAGCACATAACACAAGCAGACGATGCTTGCTGTGTGCCAGAAGTGCTTAAGTGTAGTGAGAAATTGTTCTTGTGCATTCTTTTTCTGTTACTTTCTTTTTGTAGAAACAAATTAACTAACATTACAAATATTACGAACATGATTTGTTCACCATAAAGGCAGAAAAATTATCGATGGCACACCCTGGGCAGCCAATCGAATAGCTCGCCCTACGGACGTCAATTGGGTGATTTACGTCATATGGGTAGGGGCGGCTGAAAAGTCCGCCGAGCAGTGTGCTGCGATCTGCAGCGATGTACATTTTTTTAAACCTTATAATAAATTACACACTTTACGCGGTAGATGCGTGAATGATCAGAAGGACCTACTCTAACGACTCAGTACGTTTATACAAAATTGTCAAAATCGTTTCAGAGTCCCTTTATTCGAGTGGCTCCATTGATTTCATCTTCGTTACTCTTGATCACTCTTACAATATAACAAATTATTTTAATTAACCTCACTATTCTTTAATTACCCTCAATTAATCATGCTAAATTACATCATAATTAACCTTATTAATCTTATCAACCTTAATTACTCTCACAGCTCTTCAGTACTCACTATAGATAAGTAAATCATAAATCTCAATAGTGATACGTAGTAATAAGGCATTCTCATATATACCTCCATAGGACCCCATGTATACCTACCTATGCATGAAGTGCATCATGTCACATGTTACAGCAGACAGACGGATGGTCAGAGTTCCGAGGGAGGTAGCCCTAGAATTCTCATGCATTAATATACGCTGGGAGCACTTAATAACTACCGAGTGTAGGTTGGCACTTCCATGTTTCCAGGGCGCTCGCGTGCCCAGAGCGGTTTGCTTGCAGCAGATGCTGCACTGTAGAACCCGCTGCTTGCACAAGTTGTGTGTGTATGTGTGTGTGCGGGGGGGAGGTGCCTAGCTAATTCCAGCAGGCACTTGCCTATCGGCCATGCCTGGTTATTTTGGCCACCAATAGAAGACGTCAAAATCGGGCGTACTTTGTCTTGCTGCCACTTGCTGGCGCTCTAAGCAGCCTCCACAGTCACGCTGGATCAAAAGAAATGGGCGGCTAAAGTGCACAAGTATCTGTACCTACAAAGCATGGGCACAGTATGGAGGAAGAGGTCAAGAAAGTTGGCAACCAAGTACAAGGTAATTGAAAGTGTAGATAGACAACCAGGAGGAATCAAAGAAAGTGAGAAATAGAGACAGTGAATCGGATACAAAGAATGGAAACAAAAAAGACCACGGAGATATACAAGAATGAGAAAAAACAAATTAGAAAGGCAAAGTTTAAACAATAACACAAAGGCCAGTGCCCTGCTATTTGAGGCTCGAGCTGGTTGCCTAAGGACAAAAACATACCACAGCAAATATTCGCAATTAGATGAGGCATGTTATGCTGCAGAAAAAATCCGGAGACTGCTGAGCACATCCTAATGGAATGCAAAGGGATTCACCGAGCAAGACAAGTACGCAATGTACACCTTCCAGAAGCGCTTGGATTTAATGTGGAAGCATCAACCAGTCAGCAGTCGAGATAAGCAAGAGACGTTTAGAGTATTGGTGGAGAGATTGATACAACCGGATCATGTGCCGGCATAGGTAGCGGTACGAAGTGGAGAAGTATTGAGGAAAAAAAAAGGAAATTAAGGAGATGTATATAAAAATGCTAGGATGAAAACCATGCATAGCATACCCTATTAAATCGAGCATGCTAGGTGACTATTTTTCACTGCCCCATTTCAAAGGGGATGCCAAAACAAGAAAAGAAAAAAAAAACATCACAGGCCACACGCTTGCATGTCACCTTTCATAAAGGACCACCGTCTATAGATTATCAATGCCGACTTTACACACAGTTTCTTCTCAAAATGATGATTGAAAAGAAACACTACTATGTTCATTGACACTGCACAGCAGTGAACAGTGTGTGGAACTATGAAAGTTGATCCTCACCTGTAGTCAGCCACAACAACAAACTCTTTTGCACACGATGCAATAATCTTCTCCTGAGTGAGGCATCCGCCCCCTCCTTTGATTAGAGTCAGCTTAGCATCAACTTCATCAGCACCATCAATTGCCACATTCAACTGAAATTAAGAAAGGTAACATAAGAGAAGTGCATGGACACTGCTCCTAGGAATTAGTCAAAGTGAAATTTTCACCACAGGCAGAGTGTGGCACTGGCATGGTATTATATCTGCACCTCTGCTAGTGTACACCAGAATGGCTCTACTAATAATACCTCAGAATGATAACAGGGGTGGAACTGATACACTGTACCTTGGAGCACCCCTGGGAGCAGGTAAATTGAAGTTTTGGAGCAGGCTGGGAGCAGCTAAAATACTGTTTCAGAAGAGATAGAAGCGGCATATCAAACCTTATTTTACATCAGAGGAGCATGTATCATACCTTAAAATGTTGAACCTGATAATATTGTTACAAAATTATGCAGATCCCATGCACTATGGGAATTGATGTAAGCGAAGATTTCTGTGCTGGTTGCTTTGATAAACGATAATTAGAGGTGATGTTGACAGCGAAAGCTTAATTTCTTCAACATTTAGTCTAACACGACAGAGGCGAGTCGACGTTAAATGTTACTTTGCATGCCGCAATGCTGTTTGTCTGCTTAGTACACAGAACAGGCAGGGAGAGGTGTTTGCTTGAGGCGTTGTTGCGCGCCACATTTCATAACCTATGAGAGGGTAGAGCATTGTCATTGCCTCACATGGCACATCGCATCG
The DNA here is from genome assembly GCF_050947875.1 of Dermacentor variabilis. NCBI lineage: Eukaryota > Metazoa > Arthropoda > Arachnida > Ixodida > Ixodidae > Dermacentor > Dermacentor variabilis. The sequence continues at coordinate 241,103,821 of NC_134568.1, read as the reverse complement.
CAGCAGAAGTATTAAACTTGAATTGGATCATGGGGCTGTACGTGCCAAAACGACAATCAGATTATGAGGCATGCCGTAATGGCGGACTCCGGCTAAATTTTGACACCGTGCTGTTATTTAACAACGTGTCCCAAAATCTAAGCACACATTCGTTTTCTATTTCGCCCCCGTCTAAATGTGGCTGCCGCGGTCGGGATCAAATCCAGAACCTCGAGCAATGCCAGAGCCGCAAAGCTACCGCAACGGGCACAGAAGTGTCGATCTGACATGTGACCGCTTTTGCAGTGTCGCCTGTACCTTGCACTGCGCTTTAATTAATGTGGCTCAGCTTCTGCGCGCCTTGCATAAGTTGTCCACTTGACATATTTGCATGGCATTTATTTTTCAGAAATAGCAGAAATGTACTGTACAATACCTTGAACTTAAGTTAATCCAGTTTCCCCACAACTATTGTCGTGTTATAGTAGTAGCGTTTCCTTGCTTTCTCACGTCACTTCCTCCCTATCCTCCCCTCCTCCCCCCTTGTATGGGAACTGCCTCTTGCCCCCCCTCTTTGTTACAGTTCTATCTAGGTCCCCTTTGGGTGCGCACGTTGGTAGAAAGGCAAGTGCTGCAGTTTCTGCAATGCTTTTGAGGGGGATCACAGATAATTACAGCTGTCAAGAGGCTAATGTGACGACGCCCAGGGAGCTCCAGAGGGCATTGTGCTTATTTGATGCAGAGGAATCCAAATGAGTTTCTCGCGTCACCTTTCCTCCATGCGCCGCTCGTCATGTATACACATGCTCTGAACTTCCTCCCCCCTACCTAATGCGGTATGCCAGACGCAGCAACAGCAGCGGTAGCAGTGGGAAAGTCTGAGGATGAGGCAAAGAAAGCTTCGCTTTGAAAAGAGGCTCGACTGCCTTGGACCATTTTATTACTTAAGGAACACTGGCGTGCTAGGCTTTAGCACACAGAAATGCTATTGCACATCACTTCGCGGTACGTTCAAAATGGTAAACAAGTACTGTACTTCACTGTCCCGTACCACAAAGGTTGATAGAACATCACTCAACTAATAGTCAGCTGCCAATTTTTTCTAGTCGCTTCAGCACCTATGGCAGACCTCTGCTGGACTTGCAGTGACCGTCCCTCCCAGCACTGTCCCCGCTTCTCGGAAAGCCAGTTCCCCTCGCCTTGGGGGTCATAACCCCCTGTTGTTTCTTGGAACCAAGGCAGCTCCCCCTGAGTGGGACGCCTACACAGCTACTTGTAGGCACTGGATAAACCTGCTTTTGCTTTTGAATAAAGCCAGTCGACTTGCCATTCTCAAGCTGTCAAAATGTGTATTCCTTTCCTCCGCCAAGTCGAGCTCTCAACATGTGGTCACCCACGACATTTAAATGTTTTTTTTTCGTACACTAGCCATGGACGACACTGCTCCTACTTCTGCTGACAGATTCAACGCCACGATTACGTCTCCTGTCATCGCCACAGAGCTTCAGCTTCCCAACTTTCGGCCCAAGAATCCCCAAGTTTGGTTTATGCAAGTAGAGAACAGCTTTCAACTCCGGCGCATCACTTCACAGACAGCAAAGTGCCTGCACATTGTTGCTGCACTACCCTGCGACATCGCCGATGCCATAGATGACGTGCTTGCGGGTATGACTTCGGCCACAGCATACGACAAGCTAAAATGCATGGTCCTGCAGTGCCTCGAACCATCACAAAAGAGTAGGCTCCAACAGCTCCTCTCCAAGGAAGTCGGCGACCAATGCCCGTCACAAATCCTGCACCAGTTGCGTCAGTTACAAGGTGAGCACTCTGCAAATGAGAGCCAGCTTCCAATTTTGTGTGAACTGTTCTAGCAAAGCCTCCCACAGTCTGTACGCATGGTACTGGCGGGTTACGATAAGATGAGTCTCGATCAGCTAACTTCACTCGCTGACCACATATGCGACTGCTTGTCTTCGGCACAACTACCTATCGCCACTGCGAAAGTCTCCGAGCCAGGAGACTAATTCTCATGCCTGGAGGAAGCAGCCGACTGCCTTACCAGTGCTCTGGAGAAGCCAACGACTGGTGGCAACACTGGTGACCAACTTCAGCACAACCATTCGGCTTCACAGTCTTGCAGCGCACCTAAAGACTTGCCGTCGCAGTTGTGCTGGAACCACTGCTGTTTTCACGAACAACCAAGTCGCTGCACCCAGCCCTGTTCATAGACGGAAAACACCTTGGCCAGTCGCTAAAGGCAGCATGCGACATTGGCCCTTGCACAAGCCGCCTATTTTTCGTCGTCGACCGCATCACTGGCACCCACCTCCTCATCGACACCGGAGCTGAGCTGTCTATCATTCCCACCATGGCCGCAGATCACCAACGCGGCAAGTCCACACCCACGCTTCACACAGTGCACTGCCATCGCATCATATGGGCTCCGTTCTGTAACGCTATACATCAGACTCCTGTGCTCGAACAGATAATAATAATAATAATAATAATAATAATAATAATAATAATAATAATAATAATAATAATAATAATAATAATAATGCCTTTATTTGTGTCACATGTAGAGTACACGACACTCGACAACGTCAGCTTTGCCATACTGGGGGCGGACTTCCTCAGCCATTTCAACCTAAATGCAGCGTTCACGGCTAAAGGATAATGCCACATCCCTCAATCTACTTGGCCTGCAGTCCAACTTCACCTCATCCGGCATCCGTACGTTTCGGCCGGTCTCAACGTATGAAAAGATACTTGCCGAGTACCCAAAACTCACGAAGCCCCCAAAACAATGCCACGGCCTGTGAAGCACAAGGCGACGCATCATATAACGACCACCAGCCCACCTGTCGCCACCTGGCCACAGAGGCTCACAGGACGAAGGTTGGAAGTCGCCTGCCGCGAGTTCGAACACATGCTTCAGCTCTGCATTATTCGTCTTTCCTCCAGCAATTGGTCTTCACCTCTCCATCTGGCTCCAAAGTAGGTCAGTTTCAACTGGCGGCCTTGTGGTGATTACCAAAATTTGAATGCCACCACTCCTCCAGATCAATATCCCCTTTCCCACATACATGACTTCGGTGCTCGTCTCACAGGAATCAAAATATACAGCAACACCGATTTGATCAGCGCATACCACCAAATTCCTATCGAACGCAGCGATACTCCGAAGACAGCAATCAAAACTCCATTTGGCCCATTTGAGTTTGTCTGTATGCCTTAAGGTTTGAAGAATGCTGCGCAAACTTTTCACAGGTTTATGGATGAGGTTACGTGCAGACTCCCATTCATTTTCATCTAGCTTGACGACATTCTCGTTGCAAGTTGCACAGACAAAGAGCACAAAGAGCACTTTTGCCTTCTATTTGAGCGACTGGATGAACACTGCCTGGTCCTGAAGACCCAGAAATGCATTTTCGGAGTTGAAGCCCTGGATTTTCTCGGCCATCGCATTTCACCCCAAGGAATCAAGCCATTGAAATCACAGGTGCGGGCAATCGAGTATTTTCCCTCTCCAACCTCCTTGCGAAAGTTGAAAAAGTTTCTGGGAGTCATAAATTTTCAGAGGCGCTTCATACCATCCTGTGTGCAAGTTTTTCAGCTGCTTACCGACCTGCTGCATCGCGACTCCAAAAGACCACCTACCTTCCACTGGTCCTCCGAGCGCGAAACTGCTTCCAGGAAGCCAAAATGAGGTTGGCGACTGCAGTGTTGGCCGTTGCCCGACTCACCAAGTTGCCTTACAATAGACGCATCAACCACTGCAGTGGGTGCAGTACTGCAGCAGCACGATGGCACAGACTCAAGGCCACTGGGCTTCTCAAAGCGCCCGAAACCTACAGAAGCTCGCTACAGCACCTTTGGGAGGGAGATGTTGGCCATCTATTGAGCTGTCAAGCATTTTCGTTTTCTCCTTGAAGGCTGTAGCTTTTATATTCTGCCTGACCACAAGCCGTTAGCCTTCGTTTTCAAGAACAATAGTTCCTCGTACTCAGAATGTGAGCTTCGGCAACTTTACTTTATTTCTGAATTTTCTGCGGACACCCACCACATCTCTGGTACCGAAAACCAGGCGTCTGACACACTGTCGCAGATCAGCGCTGTGCCTGCTGGCCCTTTGGATTTCCAAGCTCTAGCTGCCACCCAGCATACCGCTTCCATACACAACAACATTGGTCACGTGCAACACCCATCGCAGGGCGCTCCTCGCCCGTTCGAAGCACTGCGCGGGCTAAGCCATCCTGGTAACAAAGCAGCACAGAGGCTTATCACGGACCACTTCATCTGGCCAGGGATCAACAAAAGTATTTGAAGCTGGGCAAGAAGCTGCCAAGCCTGTCAAGCCGTGAAAGCGAACCGGCACACACATTCAGCGGTGCAGCCATTTCGACCACCAGAGAGCCGCTTCGATTACGTGCATTTAGACTTGGTGGGGCCTCTTCTGCCCTGCCAAGGTTTCAAATACCTCCTCACATGCGTCGACTGGTACTCCAGATAGCCTAAGGCGACTCCTCTACAAGACATCACGGCCGTAACAGTGGCGGAAGCATTTGTTGCTAAGTTGGTGTCGCGGTATGGTCGTCCTTCGCGTATAACTGCTGGCCGAGGCTGGCAATTCCAAAGCTTGCTTTTTTCTGCCCTGGTGACTGCCCGGCACGCGATTTCATAACACCATGGCTTAGCACCAACACAGAAACGGCATGGTCGAGCGTCTTTACCGACAACTGAAGGCGTCATTGACCGCCACGCTCGACAGACAGCACTGGATAGAAAGGCTACCTCTAGTACTACTGGGGCTGCGAACAACAATCAGGGATGACCTTGGAGTCAGCGCAGCGGAGATTCTTGATGGGTCATCAATCCGCGTTTCAGGCCAGTTTTTCGGCTACATTCCTGGCTCGAACAACTTCAGCTTACACCCCCACGTATTGCCTGCGGGCAGGCTGTGTTTAGTTTCCCAACAATGGACACAACTACAGATGTCTTTTTGCAATGCAACTCTATCAAGCCACCACTGACTCCTTCCTATCAAGGCCTCTTTTGTGCTGCTTTGCATTCAGAGAAAACCTTGAAGACTGACGTTCGTGGCAAAGGTGAGACAGTGTCGAGCGACCGCATGAAACCAGCCTACCTTGCACATTAACTCTCTATTCCTTTTGCCATTCACACCCAAGCCTCCGGCATTCTAGTGGAGGAGCCCTCGGAGCGGCCATCTGTCCCGGCATTATCCCCGCTTCTCAGAAAGCTGGTTCTCCTTGCCTTTGGATCATTACCCGCTGCTCTTTCTTGGAGCTGAGGCAGCTCCCCTGTCTGGGACACCTACACAGTCACTCGGCAAACCTGCTTTTGCTTTTGAATAAAGCCAGACGACTCCCCGTTCTCAAGCCGTCAAAATGTCTATTCTTTGCCTCCGCCAAACTGAGCTCCCAGAGTCCTCGAGCAGCATGTTGCCACTCTCCACTCTGCCCATGTCCTTGTTTTAGAGCGCAGCTCTTAGGCACCCATTCCTACAGCGAACGTCGGCGTAATCAAGCAAACGAGCACAGCGAAGGATGAAAGAGCAAACGCAGAGCGCAGCAGGGGATGAAAGGCGCAAAGAGGAGAGTATAGCGAAAGTTTGAGGACAGTGACAAGAACTTTAATATTAGAGTTTCCTGAAGAACTTGAGTGGGGGAGCCGAAGGTTCCCAATCAAGTTGGTGGCTCTGCCCACGACGGGACCGGGAGGTGGCGACTCTCTGCGACGTTGCGGGCCCTCTGAATGGTCTGTAGTTGGTGCGTGAATTTCGAGCTCTTCAGCAAGGCGTCCCACTTGGACTTGTATTGAAGCTGGGAGCCCACACTGTAAAGGGCACAGCCAGAGCATGTGGTAGAAGGAGCAGCATGCATGACCACATTTGGAGCCCGAGTGCGGAAAGTTGGGGTCTATCCAACTAAGCGCTCTAGGGGTGAGGTAGGATCTCGTCTGTAAGAGCCTGAAAGTAACAACCTGAGCCCTGTTCAGTTTTGGGCTGGGGGAGGGAATTTCCTCCTGCTGTGTCTTGAAAAGCATAGTGCGGTTCCAATGGCTATGAGATGGCGCCAGTCTCTCTGGTGGCAGAGTGCCTTTGACTTTATACATGGAACCTCACGGCGACACTGACAGCAGAAATATGTCTGGAGCACCGATATACAGTAATTGCTATCGTAATAAAATAGAACCATGGCATTTACAAATTTGTAGCTCTGCACCAAAAAGAGATATCGCACTTCTATAAACTGCATCCGTTAGAGCATCCAAAATGGACAAATTTTATACATAAATTTATACCGTACATGAATTTGTTACATTGTTTACAAGGGTTTTGCAGAAGACGCACTCACATATTAACGGGATACTGCACAATTTGTGCGCTTTAGATGTACTATTAGATGCAAATGACAGAATTGTGATATCGTTTTTCATTGCCGAGTTAAACAGTTGTAAACTTCATACTTTAGTTTTCTAAAGGCTGAGATGTTTGAGAATTTTTATAGTAACATTGACGGCCTAAATAAAAGGTACGCTTCCAACAGTCACTAGATTTTAACTTTTTCTTTTAAATGCAACAAACCTCATCAAATTCGGTGCAGTGGTTGCCAAGAAAACGATTTCTATTTCGCATGTATTTGGATAATAGTCTCCGAGGTAAAGCTTCCTCTTAAACCTGTGAATGCCGTAACTCTTATGTGTGCACCCTAAAAGCATGGCCACTTCACCTGTTTATCCTACTTCACGTTCCCGACAAAGGCAAGTAAAGAAAACGTGCGAACACAGATAAAAGGCAAAAGGCCTACCGCTTGCTTCGGGCCACTACTCACGCCGCATAGCTGGCTACATGCTAGCTGGCACGCTCAAACAGACCCTTTTTCACGAATGCTCGCTTAGTTGGATTTATACAAGATACCAGGAAAATAGTACATACTTTTGGCCATTTTTCAGTCCTTGAACTTCCCGGTGCACAATGATACAGTCACTGCCAACTTCACCAACCACCACGTATGAAAGAGAAATGGCTACAGCCAAATTGTAGCCAGACTAAATTGAGCTAGCCAGACAGAAGACGACCTTGCCTAGCAACCAAAATTGAAACCAGTCCAAGTGTCCTTATTTGTAGTAAAATGTCCTGCATTGCGCAGTGCAGTGCAGAGTTTTATTTTTGGCGCAATTGGCGGGCGATGGAGCTGGATGGCACGGGAAACTCAAATGGAGCAGAATGGCACAAATGGAACAGGAATTCCACCCTTGTGATAAGTACGTACAACCTAAACAAAGTTCAACTTACTTAGATGCAGATCTGTATACCTATTCCTCCATTGAGATAAAGAAACAGTAGCAACAGCCATACAGACTGCTTATCATGCCCCATAATTTGACCAATTGGACACTAAATTTTGATGTACTTGGAGAGATATGGCTGATTACCTAGGGTGCAAAACTTCTTGGCTGCAAGTATGTGCTTAAGAATTGAAGGGATTAATTAACAAAGCTAAAGTGACCTTGCAAGTTAATATAAACAACTATGCAACTTAATACCTGCCACTAAATTCAGTCCTCAATACATCCCATAATGCAAACAAAAGCACGTACAAAGTCCACTGAGGGCTTGTCCTAAAGTTGACAAGCAAATGGGTCAGCTGCATTGTTGATTTATAGCCAGAAAGTAGATGAAATACTACAAGCTCTGGTGCAGCATGATATTGCCTCGTATGTAGTGCTTGAATTAACATGCAGCTGCATAGCCACACAACGAGAGATTGTAGGCCTATTTGAGGAAGGTATTTCTAGGCATGTGCCGATACAGGTAGATTGAGTGACTATGAAATTCTTATGGCACAATATAACCTAGAAGTATCTACACCAAGATAATTTGGACCAAAATTTTACAGCACTTCAATTTTCAGTAATTACACACTTTAAGGGAGTGTTGAGTGTTGTACAAAATTGTTAGAAACTCCACCACACACTTCCCACACATAAAGAGATTACACTTGGCAGGTACAAAGGTTGGGAAACACACAGTATTTTAATTTAACACTATAGTCAGTCTCAAAAAATGCCAGACCTGGCATTATTAACATTATTGTGATGTCAAGACAGAGCAATATTTGAGAATATTGTGTAGCAATAGGGCTAGGTATAATGCCACAGATATAAAAAAATTGCTGCACCCGTTTCTTCTGACCGCATTTGCATGTGGCAGCTGAAGCAATTGAAGGAACGGAGCAAGCAGCAGTATTGTGACATGACTCATGCACCTCCAGGGTACTAAAACCAAAACCACCCCACAGAAACATATAAGTTATTTAGGGTGCTCTGACATTTTGTAAAAAAAAATTCAGAGTTTGTGAACCTTCATTAAAGGCAAAACACAAAAAAAGATGAGTCAGGTCAGTGCTTCTTTAATCATATCTTGGCACAATTTTGATACCTGTGACCACTGTACTTCTTTTCCATACTCATGCAACTGCCAGTGGGTCTGCAGGAAAGTGGTAATATTTTTCTTTCACATGCTCATTGTTTGGAAGTGAAAGAACTAAAGATGGCCATATTGCATTCCATAGCATTTCTGTTTGTAATTTCAGAGTGAAGACCCACGTTTAAGTATACACATGAAACTCACCTCGGGGCTTTCTTCCAGATCTGTCATCACAAGGCCATGTTTCCGAATCAGTTCTTTAGCCTAAGAAGACAAAACAGTTTTGTGTCCAGCAAAGCAATCATTTAAACCTCGATAAGAAAAAGCTTTGCAACGTCTCAGCCTTGTTAAAATGAAACTACAGACAATACTCAACATTCTACTGCAATGAACAGCTCAAGGCATGCTGCTCCACCAACTCAAATTGAGTTTTATATTGAAGCTTAAGAAACAATGGCCAACATAAAAGAGAGCAAAGCAAATGTATTTTCATGCTAATCACACACGAAAAAAAATATTTTTAACTTCCCTCACATTACTGCAGCACAATTTCTAGTTGCTGTTCTGCATTTTCAAGACTTGTTGCACAGTGATTATCAGGGTGAGAAATGTTAACTTTTCTTGTGATTGAAGAGACGTCCTCAATGAGCTACTCACTGAAAGCAAAGTAGTGTGGCCAGACATTTTTAGCATATTTAGGAGCTTTTGATTACGTGTGCATGTACAAAAATAAATAAGGCTGTCTACACAGGCTACGTTATTACAGTAAGCGATGAAATTGATAAGAAATTTACTGCAGCAAGCAGAGCAGAGATCAATGGCTCTGTCTTGTACAATTGCAAAAAAAGGGTACTTAACGTCTTCTACATATGCTGTCTAAACCACAATGAATAAAATCCATCAACATGATGCATAGATGATGCTGTGTTGTATATAAGCAGGACATTGGACACTATGGCATCCAATGTCTTAAAGTTGTACCTGGGCTACGACATATGGGGCACTGGTTAATTTTAACTAATTACATTCTTTAAGATGTACCAAAATGTGCACAAAATCAATACAAGGGTGTTTTGAATGCAGTCACAGCAGCTAAGAACCAAATGAATGATTTCATGCTCAGCAGCACAATGCTATACCCACTCAGTCACTATGACCAGTTTACTGCCTCTAGACAAAACTTACTTGAAATGATGTAGGTACACAAGATATCTTCCATCCATGCTCTTTTACCCTACGAGCTAGTGAAGAAAACGATACTTATGAGACAACAGACAGAAGCATGCACAAGCTCATTAAGAAAGATAAAACGTACTACCTTTGAAAACATCTGACCTTGGACATTACCACACGGCCATAGTAAAACTAGTATGCATTTCTTCCGCCATTTTTTTTTCTAGAGCTAGCATGAACACTTCTGGTTTGTTTTGCTAAATGCACTCAAACATGCTTTATGTGGCGATACTTTGATAATAATATGAATTTATTTGAAACAGTAAATGAAGTGCATTATAAGCAAAGGCTGCTTGTTTATGCAGCTCGGAAGCACAACACTGGGTAAAGACTAAAGCTTGAATCCTAACAAAACAAAGCTGACAACCAGGGACTAACCTAAAAACCATCTCTGCAAAAGGGCAATGTTGCAGAAAGGCCAGTATACATAGCAAATTTCAGCAAACAGATAAATGAACGGAATGCATTGCGGTGGGCTATATAAAAATGAGCATGAAGAGAATCGCTGGACACTCCAGAACCAGTGACCTCTAGAACATCGTAATTTCTGTTAAGGAAGCCACATTTGACTGTGTTTGTAGTTTATGAAAGTAAAAAGGAACATAAAAAAACTTTTTTTTTACTTGCATTTGGTCTAAATGCAAGGGATGAAATATTTTTCCATCCGGTGCAGGGTCCCACTTTTCATATTGAGATCACTAAAAGTGTGCGAAAAATAATTTTTACGCAGCCCCCCCCCCCCCCCACTTTAATAATAAGCTATTTCTTAACAATGTTCTTAACAATGAGCATATCATGGTGTGGCACGCTTAGCTGAGCCGGTTCCCTATGATAAACAGTTCCATAAACAATACAAGATGCAATTCTTCTGAGTATTTTATCTAATGATCTTAGTTGTAAGGAGATGCTAATGTATACTAGCCAAACCATGTTGAACAGGGTTTTGCAAACCATTTTTCTTACATCAGTCACTGGTAAATTGTAAAAATGCAATTAATAATAATAATAATAATAATAATGTTATTATTATTATTATTATTATTATTATTATTCAGTCTGAAAACATATACAATGGACAGCGAGGGAAATTAGAGAAGAAGCAGGCTGGCAACTGGCACCAAAAGGGGCATAACACCTACCTACTCTTTACGAAGGCGGGTATAGATGCCCAGAAATTGAATATTGGAAAAAAGGGGAGTAAAGAGGAAAGAATGAACAAGATGACAAATTACAGACTAAAGTAAGACATCAACAAAGGATAGAGTACTGTAGTAGGAATAGAAAAAAAAAGTAATCTCCACGTCACACTAATTACAAAATACAAAAAAGTCTGATTTCACTCGCAAAGCAAAAAATTTGCTACAAACAAGAAGTCAGTTTCCTGTAGAAAATTAGGGAGGATGCGATGAGCATGGTCACATCATGAGGCACTACTACTTGGACAGAGGTATTCATCAAGGTTTGTACACTGCAGGCCAAGACGACAATAGTTGCTCAGTAGTGACACACAGACCTACAAAACAAGTATTTTATGCTATCAATTTAATCACAGCGGAAACCACTGAAGTCTTCTAAAAGATTCATTGTATGAGGGTAAATCAAGAAGTCGTTGCCCTTTTTTTTTTTTTTTAGCGCGAAGTCAAAATATCCATCCCTAGAGGTGGGCCTTTCTTGGACTAGACCGGCCTTATCTGCCGGTAGCTTTGCAGCACAGTGCTGATGTCAGTTGTTGAAGATGGCGGTTGTGCTTCACACATCCACGGCGTACGATGAATGAAGTACGATTCGTTTTCTATGGTGCAAGGAACGAATGCCCAACGAAATCCACAGGGAAATGCAGCCCACGTATGGGGAAAGGTGTCTCGCTTTGAGAAGCCTGAGGTGGTGGTGTTGCGAGTTCGCAAAAGGCCGTGAAGACTTGCATGACAATGAGCGTTCGGGGAGGCTGCGTGCGTCGCCGACCAATGACAGGGGCACCTCAAATTTAGTCCTGCGAAGGGACCAATGTCTGAACCGGTGTGGGGACTCTGTGGAAAAATAGTGTAAGGTATGTAGAATAGTATGCTATATTTGTAGTTACCTGTATGTACCTTATTTTGGCTAATAAAAAATAGGGGCAATGACTTTCTGATTCACCCCCCCTCCCCCCATCGTATTATGCCCTCTACAGAAACCAAACTGAGCAACATTTATTAAGTCAAATTTATCACAGAATGAAGCCATGCTTGCACGAACTTTTTCTATGACAAGCCAAGGAGGAAAGATGGAAATCAGCCTATAGTTGTAGTAATCATTCTTAAAACCCACCACCGTATTTTCTTTCTCTTTTTTTTTTTTTTGTGCATGTGTACGAAAGCTGGTCATATAAAAAATAACATTCCACATGATTTTGACCACTGAGAGAGTCATTTCTATTGAACAGTAGAATATTATTTCATTTATCTAGGCTTCATAAGGTCTCTTAACTTCATTTCATCAAAACATGGTGACTTGGTGATAAGTATTTTGCTTATGTTACTTATTGAACCAAGGCCTATTCTTACGAACTGTTTAGGCATAACAGCTACTAAAATTCTAGTTTGCATAGTCTAATGTGGCCCTTTGCGGAATGGAAAATACAAAACATGCAAATTAAGAAAGAAATAAAATTTTTCGTACCCAGATGCTCAACTGCATAGACTACCGTACTTCCACTTCCAATGCCCACAATGTAGTTGTTCTGGAAGATATAGATCACATGCCATCAACATAAACAGCATGTGCTCAAGAATGTGTGCAAGAAATTCCAGCAACAAATTCAGAATTGTCATTCTTTATCCAAGACCACAACAAAAGAGCCACTATGCTTTTCATTTACTTAGAGATGTCATATACCTGATGTTAAGTGCTTAGCTGGCCCTACCCTTAATGCCCTCCTCATGCCAGAGGTCATCTAAGTATCCACCTCCCTCTAGATATTTCCAGTACAGTATTGCCATCAGATTTGGTAACTACTTTTATTTGCCACTCTTATAACCTCCGCCATGAGCTTGCACGAGGCCGCACCCTCATTACCACCAGTACCGGCCACCATGGTGGGACAAATAATAAATTAATAACAGAAGGAAAAGAATCCTTTCACAATACAGCCACTGGTTACATAGTGCCAAAATGAACTACGCATTCAGACATTGATACAGCACCTTGAATTAACTCCAAACTTTTATTACGTAACTTCGATTCCAGCATTCAATACCAGGGCTATATTTCACATCTTAAATTTCTTTTAAAATATAATTGTATAACATAATTTTATAATATTGCTTACACAGTCAAAAGCACAAAATTATCTTTGAAAAAAAGAAAGAAGCTAGTTCACAGTAAAAAAAGTCATTCAAAGGTGCCAGGCAGAGGCACTGTTTTCCCAGAAAGCATCTGCTTCCATGTTTGAAAGGAGAGAAGCGGAATACTGAAACAATAACAATAAAGCTTTTTATGCGCCTAGCAGAAATAATGAAGAGCATGGTACATGAGGATTCAGCGCCCTGATAAAGCAGAATCCATATAAGAAAAATTCGGAACGCAGTGCATTTTCAAAACCTCCCCAATTACAGGATTTTTTACTTCCATTGTTTTTACACCTCCGCTTCTTCAAATTTGTTGCATAGATAGCTGTACAGGTTACAAAGAAATACGACAATTTTCAATGGCATAGTAATATTTTTTTTTACTCCTTTCAATTTACAAATGTGGTCTTTATTTAAAAATCTAAATAAAAAAGCACCCGTAAATCCTTTTAAAGATTTCACAATTAACTCTCCTTAGACAGCAAAGAAAAAAAAAAGGCACAGTAAGCATATTGCTTCATTTTTTTTTCTAAAAAGTTACAAAATGTGAAATTCTTCCTTTACCATGTATCTTCTTAAACAAGGCAAGTTCATTTGCTGCAAAGAAAAATGTCTCCCTCTCACCCAACTCTCAAGAGGAAGCTTTACCTCGGGCCCAACTCCGACACGGTCTGTTCAAATACATGTAAAACGCAAAAACATTTTTCCGAGATAATCCCTGGACCAATTTTAATGAAATTTGTTGCAATTGTGAAAGTTAAATTCTAGTGACTGTTGGAAGTGGAATTTCGATTTAGGGCCTGAATTTTGTTAAATATTTTCAAATGTTCGCAAGTCTGAAAAAAATAGAAGCACGAAGTTTACAAATGAATAGCTCTACATCAAGAACGGATATTGCGGTTCTGTAAACGGCATCCATTAGGTCATTCAAAGCGGACAAATTCTATGTGTCAATTTATATATTACGTGAATTTGTTACGTTCTGTACAAGGGTTCTGCAAAAGCTGTATTTCCATAGTTCTAAATTTTTAGATTTACGTGTAACACATCAATTTTGTTTGCTCTAGACGTACTATTATATTCAATTCACAGAATTGTGATATCATCTTTCATTGCTGAGTTACAGAGTTGTAAACGTGATAACAGTTTGATTTTCTGAAAATGTTCTACTTTTGCCAATTTTTGTTAAAACATTCACAACCTAAATCAAGAATTCAATACCAACAGTCACTAGTTTTTCTTTTAAATGCAACAAACCTCGCCAAATTTGGTGCAGTGGTAACAGAGAAAAACAAATTCTCCTTTTACATGTATTTAAATAGGAGCACCCAAACTAAAGCTTTCTCTTAAGGTGTTGGGAAGGTAGTATGTGTGGTGAATGGGGAGCATTATTCGAATTATAGTTTATTTCCAATATACTTGGACGACAAATGAGTCACTTTGTGTAGCTTATCTCATGTAAGCCAGGGAAAATAGGTCAGTGAAGGGCAAAGTAGCCTGCAAGCATAAAAAATGAGCCACCACAGCTACTAAGAAATGTGAAAAAAACAAAAGTACTCAAATAATGATATCATTCAAGTCAACCTTTTCCCGCAATTGCAGTTACAACTGTGGCTTTTGCAGCAATATGAAGGCTAATATGTCCATAGGTTTTATAAGTATCATTATCCTCTTTGTAATATAAGAACTAACAAAGCTCAGTGCTAGGTTTATCAGTACATAACGGTAAACTTTTATATCATGTGAAATCACCAACCACATCAGCACATTCGATTCTGCTGGTTTACTTCATGAAGCAATTGACAGAACCACCTATCAATATCCCTCAATACTGAAGTCAGTTTTGCATTCTTGTTCTTTTATAGCGCATAAGAAATTTGCCAATTCTGCTGCTGATTACTATATCCTAGCAATGTAGTACAACAGAGCATTCTTACATTAAATCTTCATGCTGTCTCCCCATTATTGTTTTGTGCAGTTGGTGAAATGATTGGCCACACTGATCGAAGTCAGTGCTACCAAGTACTGCATATTGCACTGTCATCTATACAGATAACAGGTTTGTCACTTTTGTAAAATGTTGTAGTCTAATGTGCCTTTTTTGTTTGTTCCTTTCTTACGCACGCTGTTACTGTATAACTTAAGTTTTACTTCCTGAACTTGCTAAGTTTGTAGCACTACTCATAACATATGGCTTTTTGTGGTAATATGTAGCAATCAATGCTGCAACAGGCACAACCTCAGAGATAAGGTTTGTCTTACTTTATTTCCTTAATTAACAATTTTTATCGCACTCTATGGTAAGACTGAATAGCACGTAACTGAGCATGTTTTCAAAGCTGTGCTATTGAATAGGTTCAACTAAGGCAAAACAACTTCCAGTCAACGCATCTCGTATTTCTGGCTGCCTACCGGTCAACAATACAGAGGAGCTTAAAAGATAGGGTTGACGCTATCAATACGCTTACTTATTATAGTTAGTGTATCATTTGATGATCTGCTAATTAATTAAGATAGCTGTTCACTTATCAGTAAGACGGACACAGTTCCAACGCAAGTAAACTAAGAGCAAGCGTGAGTCTACGTGCGCAACATCAACGTCGAACACAACACGTAAGAAAAATTGGCGTTCCCGCGGCGAAGAACTGTAATGTAAATAAAGTGCAAAGACAAATACAATGCGCTGTGAATTCTAATTAGCAGTGGGCAGATATTCACGCCGCAGCAACACAAGAAAGTTGAATGCCACGTCCGCGTAACTGCACGGAGAAAAGAACTCTGCAACTCCTCGCGCAAATTATCTCAATGCGCGGCAGGCGGCCGCTTGCTGCACTTACTTTGATGTGGTTGTCAACTGCTCTCTGGGCTGCTGCTTCCTTAGCCTTCTCGACAAGATCCATTTCGACAGATGAACTGTGCGTGAGCCGAATGGGTACCTTAGATGCTATCCGTGAATGTGTCACGTAAAGACAAGAACGTCTTGCATTTGTTAGACGAACTAACGAAGATAATGGGGCTAAAGAACCTAACCCTCGAACGAAAACTTTATCAGAAAAGAGGACCACCATTATCTCTAGCGCCCTCTGCCGCTTCCAGCGGTCACCAGATTGATGATAATATCGTAGCGCGGATTTCAAATCAGCCTCAAACGGCCTCAAAGAATCGGTATGTCACCAATGTGCGACCAATCCTTGAATACACTTGTACAGTATGGGATCTTCATGACCAAACGCTAATTTATAAACTTGAACGCATACAAAACTGTTCTGCGCGCTTTTTCAGTTATAATTATAACCCTGATTCCAGTATAACATCATGAATGGACTACCTAGGTTGGTCAGTATAGAATTCTTCCGTTACTTTTACTGTATCTTCGAGATTTCTGATGCTATTACCCTTCTTATCTTTCAGTGCATACATCTTGGTTTGTCCTATGCCAAGTTTCTTTCTCACCGATTTCAGGCTGAGTCCATTTTTTACGGCTTCTTCAGTCTTTCTCAGTGGCGTAGCAACAGGGGGGGCCGGGGGGCCGTGGGCCCCGGGTGCAAGGGGCCAGTGGGTGGGGGGGGGGGGTGTCATATACGTCTGAAGACACCCCTCTTTCTACCGGCTTGACTGGGCGCAAATGGCAACGAATGCTCCGGTATCCAGTAGCCCGAGCTCATGTACTCGATGCGTTGCGCCGCAGAATTGTCGGTTGCAGTTCTATCAACACCCCACGAAATAATTGCACGAATGTGCGGGCTAAAAAATTTACTTCGAGAAATGGTCGCTGAACTACTCGCCTTAGCGGAACGTTTCATGGGGTGCGCTCGTGCCGTGCGTTCATGCTGGGAGCAGGCGTCGCTAAACACACAGTCAGGCGTTATAAGGCGTTGAGGCTCTTGGGTCCCTCTTCCGTTCCGAACGCGCAGCGAAGACGAACAAAGACAGCAGCGAGAGGGCGTTCAACGAGCGCGCCCGGCGCTCGCGTTTACGGCGAAGCGTTCGTTGAGAGCGACATTGCATAAGTGCGGCCGTGAAAAGTCGCGAATGGGATTCTCTGGGTCGTCTTCAGACGCGGTGCCTGGAGTTCCTGGAATTTATCTCCAAATGGAACTTCTTACTCTTATCTTTCGCTTGTTCCTCACGATCTGCGTGTCAGTTGCATCACGCGAAAGGAACTTTTCCAAGTTAAAGCTGATCAAGACGTCCCTGCGCTCCACCATGAGGGATGAAATGCTGTCAAACTTGGCGATACTGACCATAAAAAAAGAACACGTAAAATATATATATAATCTTTACTGCTGTAATTAATGAGTTTGCAGAAGCGAAGTGTCGGAAACAGAACTTCTGAAGGAAATGTGTCCTTACCGGTCATTACTTTAGCGCAAAAGGCTCGATGTCCCACCATGGTTAATGCATCGGCAATATGTATACAATGTTCTGTTTATCAATTTTGAATCTTTGTATTCGTTCCTTATCAGTTTCGCAGTGTTCAATAAAAGATATTTCTCCTAGTCCTAGCTAACCGTTTCTTTACCATATTGTTGTTGTATAACTTCATGTCACAAGTACAGTGTCTGTGTCAGCTACACGGAATTTTATTAAAAAAAAGATTAATTTTGTAATAATACTTCCCGATATTCTATGAAGTTATGTGTCTTTGTGATTACAAGAAACTCGGTAGCGTGAAAAATATGGCAGATAAGTTATAACCATATCCTGAATAATCCTTTAATTAGTACTTATAGAGGAAGCACTTCAATTCGAGAATCGAGGACTCAAAGTCATATTATTAACTCAAGAAAAACTTCTTAAACAAAATCGTTTTGGGTGCTACAGCCTACATTACTATGGCACTGCGGGCGGTGCCCAGTGTGGCAGCAGCGACAGAAATATTAAATAGTGGACCAGTGACGTTGATCCGTCTATCATCTCCATTGCGAGTGCAGACCAACAGTAGTGCAAGCTTTCGCTGGCACGGGCTTCATCACGGTCCTTTTCTTTTTTTTCATGGTGACGCCAAGAATCGACGCGAAGCGTGCTCTATTCTGTTTCCAATCTTGTGGTGGTACTGCAGCTCGGATAATCACATTTGTCCGTATAGCAGCAAATAAAAACAAGGCTTTATTGATCAGAATAAAGAGAACTCGCACTTGTCATAGCATTGGCGCCCGCGCCGCAGGGAGGCAGGTGGCATTTTCTTATAGGGTGGGGAGATCAGCGTCACCGACACACAATTTAATTTTCGTTTTCGTTCAGGGCTGCCCACAGCCAAAATACTGCGCGCCATAGTACCTGCGACGATTTTTGTGAAGTTGTTGTAGGGCAAGATATGAATGTCGGGCTTCAATTTTGCAAATGCAATATTGCCGCTAAAATTGGTAATTAAAACTTTATAAAGATATTTTTGTTACCTGTGACGTGAGCCATATTTTCCACGATGCCGCATTTGTATTGGCTGCCAAGTCTTACAGTCTGACAGAAGATGTGCATATGCGCTTATCACAAGTTATCAGTGCAGCACCCTGTGTTACTTGGCGCAGAAAAAAACAGCATGTATACCTGCTGTATTCGCGATCTCTGGGAAAGAAAGCGAAGGAGAGGGAGACCCAGGGAACGTACGTGTGCGGTATCCAAGGTGGCTGTAGTGGTGCTGAAACCCGGAAATTGTCGACATCCTCGCCTTCCTCGACTACAACCAGGGTGGGGGGGGGGGGGGTGAGGTGACAGAATACCTATGGGCCCCGGATGCAAGACCACCTAGCTACGCCACTGGTCTTTCTCACGTTATAGTTTCGAATATCCCTTATTTTCGCCTTGTTGGTCAGTTTTGACAGTTTCGCGAATTCTATCCTCTCTCTTGAGTTGGACACTTTCATTTTTTGTCGTTTCTTTATTAGGTCCTTTGTTACTTGGGAGAGCGTGCCTACTGGTTGCCTTGGTGCCTTGCCTCCCACTTCAATTGCTGCCTCTGAAGCCAACCTAGTTACGGTTTCATTCATTAGCTCTATGTCATCATCATCTCTCTGTTCTAAGGCATTATATTTGTTTGCAAGTACCAGCCTAAATTTGTCTGCTTTTACCCTTACTGCCTCTAGGTTGGCCTGTTTCTTCTTGTCCAATTGAGCTCTTTCTCTCTTCAAATTGAGGTGAATCCTAGCCCTCACTAACCTATGATCATTGCACTTCACCTTACCTATCACTTCTACATCCTGCACAATGCTGGAATCAGCAGAAAGTACACTCTAAGAACAGTTTACACCCTTTGGCTTGCCCCTTCTGCCACACAAAAATAATCGTCATCTGCCTTGATGCGTTTCCTTTCTTTATCGCTGCAAGCCCGGAACTTTCCAGTGACGAACGGCACGCGCGTTATCAGAAGGGGCACTCCAAAGGGTGTAAACTGTTCTATGCTCTTTCTGGGCGAGTTGGTGCATACTTGACATAAAAATTGCGTGCTTGTGTCTCGTCCTTGTTACTTTGTGGTTGCATGTGCTTGCGCTGTTAAAAATTTTTATGTTCAGCGGTATGTGAGCGCCACTTCGAGCCTCGATACATTTGGAGGGATTACGTCCACATCATCAATAGCACCGAAATGCGACTTCCACGTGGGAAGCTGTCGCTGGCGCCTGGCGCGGTGCCTACCCTTCTGCCCGACTGTACGTCCTACCTTCCTGTCGCGCCTATTGAAGAGAGGCCAGAAAGGAAGAGGCCAGCCGCAGAAAGTGCACCGATGGTAAGCACGAAGCCACGTAAGAGCGTACGGACCGCACGAAATGGAGAAAGAGGGGGAGATTGTCAGCTCCGCCGACCACTTCGCGAGATCCTGGTCGAGACTGCGTAAGATGAAAACGGACAGTTTGCGGAGAATGAACCATTCGCAATTAGCTCGCTCCAAGTAGTGAATGTTCCCTCAAGCTCTGGTGCCACTTTAACTGTGGCAATGACTCAACCGTAGTTTTCGCGACAACGTAGGTACAAAAGCAAGAAAGGCTCGAGATATTGCATGAAAAAGTTCTGCATTTCAGTGGGCATGAAGACGAAGTGTCTGCTCAACTGTACTTTAGAAGTGCGCTGTGCCAAGACATAGTTGTACGCTCCCTTGCCGCTGCGAACCATTTGCTACAAGACTCTGAGAGCCGCATCATCTGCCAAGGAATAATGCCTGAAAGTGACTTTCATGACCTTTCACATGTTTTAACTCGAGGTTTCAGCCAGCTGCTGTGGTATTTGGGACTCCAGCATCCAGTGACAGTCGCCTAATTTTCTATATCGCTGGTTGTGGCGAGAAAGTGCATTCTAAAGACAGGCTGTGAAGCCTGCCTGAACTGACTACTGATCACAAAATGGGCAGCAGGAAATTTGAGGCTTGCACAGTTTACCGTATGAAAGCCAACGGTGGTTTGTCGCATCCTTCCTCCCCTCTGTACAAGTTTGTGATCAACTTGGACAAAGATTTCATGGTTTGTTTTAGTCTTCTTGAGTTGCACGCAGGCAGCGTTTTAGATGCTTTAGGTGCTGAGACAGGCTGCAGCATCAACTTTGCTGCCCTGATCACTTCGAATCAATCACAGCAGAACTCACTGCTTTCTACATCACAACCAGGCTACATTTCTTCACAAAAAGCGTGAATAAGTGTAATGAAAGAAGGCGCCAGGCATCAAAATATATTAAGCTCAGTTGATGTTCCTAGAACTCCATGCTACAAGGTGTTTTTGGTCATGTGCTTTAACAGTAATAGTTACTTATAATGGGATTAGATGCTCGGTGTTTAGGGAAGGTACACTTTAGGGTTCCTTTAAAGCTACGCTATTTTCATGGTGAATAATTAAAAAGAAATACTAACCTGGAATTTTTGCGAGCGTCACTCTGACAGTATGTGCTGAAGATGCGGCAGATTTCTTAGGAGCTAAAATTTCGGGAAAAATTGTGAGTTTGTATGTGCGCAATTGCATAGTCAAAATGAATTCATTCCGGGGTTTAATGTGTAAAACACACTAAGATCTAATTATTAGGCACGCAGTAAAGGGAGGAAGGACATATGAATAATTTTGACCAACTGGGGTTTTATAACCGGCAACACGGACATGTTTGCATTTGGCACTATGAAAGTGCAGCCAACGAGTTCATTATTTAATCCTACGCCCTCGGGGTTAGCAGCGCAACGCCGAAGTCGCGACGCACTTTCCCGTGCACGCGATTTAAATGGAGTGGTAAATATAGTCCCATAGAAGCAAGGCAGGCCCAGATATATTGGCTTTCGAGCAGTAGATGAGCAACAAGAAGCTCGGTGAATTGCCAGCTGGCACAGGCGATACGACGAGCGCAATGAAGCGCTGGACTGTGCGAGAATACGCTAGCAGACGACATTGTCGATACTATTGACACGTGACAGGCACCGAGAGAGGGCCGCTCCTCCTGCAACACCGGGCACGGGAGGGGAAGGCGATCCTCTTTTCGACGAATCCGGGGAGAAGGTCGGGTGAATGACCTCTCCGGCGCCGTGGGGTCCGGCCAAGAGAGGGTAAGGGGATGACGTATCACCCACGGTGCCACGACCATGAGAGGGGAAGGGGATGACGTAGCACCCACGGTGCCACGACCATGAGAGGGGAAGGGGATGACGTAGCACCCATGGTGCCACGACCATGAGAGGGGAAGGGGATGACGTATCACCCACGGTGCCACGACCATGAGAGGGGAAGGGGATGACGTAGCACCCACGGTGCCACGACCATGTAGAGGGTAAGGGGATGACGTATCGCCCTTGGCGTCCGGCCATCCCTAACACCGCCGCCTTGGTCAGGTGCTCCGCAGCTGATGGGGACTGAGGGCCATTGCGTGATTGAATTAGCCATTTGGGAGGGGTGGCCGAATACTGCACCAGGGAAGCCAATTCCTTATCTGGTGAGGGAGTATCTTGTTGAAACATAGTAAAAGTAGCGGAAGAATTCTATACTGACCTGTACAGTACTCAGAGGAGTCAGGATACCTCAATTAGAAACAGTAATGAACAGGATACAGGAACTCCTCCTATAACTAACGATGAGGTCAGAAGGGCCTTGTAAGGCATGAAACGAGGAAGATCGGCAGGAGAAGATGGAATAACAGCCGATTTAATCAAAGATGGAGGAGACATAATGCTTGAAAAACTGGCATACGAAGTGTCTATCGACTGCAAGGGTTCCAGAAAACTGGAAGAATGCAAACATTATTCTAATCCACAAAAAGGGAGACGTTTAAGAATTGAAAAATTATAGGCCCATTAGCCTACTCCCAGTGTTATATAAAATATTTAAAAAATGATCTCCAATAGAATAAGGGCAACACTGGACTTCAGTCAACCAAGGGAACATGCTGACTTCAGGAACGGATACTCTACAATGGATCACATCCATGTCATCAATCAGGTTATCGAGAAATCCGCAGAATACAATTAGCCTCTCTATATGGCTTTCATAGATTACGAAAATGCATTTGACTAAGTAGAGATACCAGCAGTCATAGCGGCATTACGCAATCAAGGAGTACAGAACGATTACGTAAATACCTTGTAAAACATCTACAGAGGTTGTACAGCTACCTTAATTCTACGCAAGAAAAGCAAGAAGATACCTATAAAGAAAGGTGTCGGACAGGGAGACACAATCTCTCCAATGCTATTCACTGCATGCTTAGAGGAAGTATTTAAGCTATTGAACTGGGAAGGCTTGGGAGTAAAGATCGACGGCGAATATCTCAGCAACCTTCGGTTTGCCAATGACATTTTTCTATTCAGCAACAACGCAGATGAGTTACAACAAATGATTGAAGACCTTAACAGAGAGAGTGTAAGAGTGGGGTTGAAGATTAATATGCAGAAGACAAAGATAATGATAAATAGCCGGGCAAAGGAACAAGAGTTTAGGATCGCTAGTCCGCCTCTAGAGTCTGTGAAGGGGTACGTTTACCTAGGTCAATTAATCACAGGGAACCCTGATCATGAGAAGGAAATTCACGGAAGAATAAAAATGGGTTGGATCGCATATGGCAGACATCGCCAGCTCCTGACTGGAAGCTTACCATTATCATTGAAAAGGAAGATGTACAATCGGTGCATTTTACCAGTGCTGACATATGGAGCAGAAACTTGGAGACTGACAAAGAAGCTTGAGAACAAGTTAAAGACCGCGCAAAGAGCGATGGAACGAGGATTGCTAGGCATAACTTTAAGAGACAGAAAGAGAGCGGTTTGGATCAGAGAGCAAACAGGTATAGACGATATTCTAATTGACATCAAGAAAAAAAAAAGGAGCTGGGCATGTCATGTGATACGCCGGTTATATAACCATTGGACCATTAGAGTTACAGAATGGGTACCAAGAGAAGGAAAACGCAATCGAGGACGACAAAAGACTAGGTAGAACGATGAAATTAGGAGATTCACGGGAGCTAGTTGAAATCGGTTAGCGCAGAAGAGGGGTAATTGAAGAACGCGGGGAGAGAACTTCGTCCTGCAGTGGACATAAAACAGGCTGATGATGATGATGATGATGATGATGATGACCTAGGTTGGAAAGCTCTTCAGCAGCGCCGAAAATTTCTGCGATAAGAATTTCTCCCTTCCATTTTTTCATGATATAACTGGTATTAATCAAAGGTTCTACATAATGAGCCCACAGTACATATCGCTCAGAATTGATAATGTTAAAAAGGTTCGAGAAATATCATGTCGTACGGATGTATTTGTGCATTTTCCCCCCCTTTACGATTCGCGAGTGGAATCAGTTTGATGCGAGTGTTGTGTATGTTCCCGCAAACGTTTTCGTCATCCTTGCAAGATGTATGCTTTAGTTGAATGTTCAAGTGACAGCTGTGACAGATTCCATGTTCTCATTCTGGTTATTGTTCCTACCCCCTACAATAATGCCAAATTGGGCGATATACGTTCCTGAATAAATAAATAAAATAAACTGGAAGCTTGACTAGGTCAAAAACAAACAAACCAAATCAATGCATTATGCAAAATGCATTAGTCAGGCATGACTTCAAACGCATACATACTCCAGACCAGCCGTGGTTGCTGGACAGCTATGGCGTTCTGGTGACGCGGGCCATGTCATGGGTCAGATTCCCGGCCGGATTCAGATATGGGCGGAGTGCAAAAATTCAGTTGCAGTTGACATAGAAAAATCAAACAGTACTTGTCTCTCGTTGTGAAGTCGGGGTTCCGAGCGGCCCCGGGTTCCATGGCTGGTGACTTGCCAAGTGCTGGTCAAAAGAGAGGTCCATAAAGACGTTCGCGCGATGAGAAAATCAAGTTTTATGGGCAAATTTACAAGAAGGGCTCCATTATTCTCCGAGTACAATGCATGTCAAAGTCATTACATGTCCGAGCACCCTCCACAACACCCAAGCTCCGCTTTTTAAGCTTTGACGAGGGAATTCAATGTCCTTCTCTCGGTCACTTGGAAATATCGCAAAATCTCGCCCATGGTGTCGCACCACGTACCGCGCCAGACTCCGCCACTGGTGTTCGACTTTCTAGCCGCCCAGAACTCGTCTCGTTTGTCAGCTCTGGGTCGTCGAACAGACGAAGACGCGACATATAATCGCTGTCAATTAGCTTCAGGTGACAGCTTCGTCGCCAGCTCTTCGGCGTCGAGGAGACGATGAAATGAGAATGGCATTCTATAGCTGCACGCTCGCCGGTGAAGCAGCATCTTTTGTCCAGAAGGAACGCCAGGTACAACACTCTGTACGATGGTGCCGATGTATGTGGTTTTATGACGCAGGGCCAATTAGCGCCATGCACATGGTGATTGGTTTTCAATGAAGCAAAGACCTAAAAGAAAACTTTTTTTCAAAGACCTAAAATCAGCCGCTGTAACTTGCGTAAAATACATCAGTATAAAATAATGACAGTAACTACAGATGTGTGCTATGACAATAAATTGTTGTTACTTAGGGATGATGTAGTAAAACGTGTAGGTGAAAGTAGCACTGGTGCCTCAACAATGCCCTTGAACGCAAATGCTAAGAGGCACGTGCTCTGTAAAAATTCTATCGCAGCAGCAGCCTCTGGAGAAGGATGAGCTACGAATCTAGGGAGCTGATAACTGGCGATGTACGGACATCACGAGGAAACCTTAAAACTAACTTGTGGTCAAAAAACGGTTCTATGCCAAGAAACATTGCCGGGTGGAGGGGAACATGTTGTTTATACGCTAAAGGAAAGTACGAGTATGCTTTTTCTTTTAGCTTTGAATTCCTGGCACCCTATTAAAACATGAAGTACAGTCAGCGTCTCGCCACATTTACCACAGATAGGAGATTCATTACCAGTCAACAGGTGAGAGTGTGTTCCATACGAAGGGCCAATTCTAAGACGGCAGAAAGTGACCTCAGTTCTTTGTATTTTTGTAATGGGTGGCCAATTCCCTAAATGTGACTTAAGACGTGGAATTTATTAAAGGTTTCAGTGTTCCATATGCGCTGCCAATAGCTTCTAAGGCTTTTCTCCAGGAAAGGCTTTAAACCTGTCGCAGGGACAGCTATAGAGGAGGAGTGCCACTTTCTTGCTCGAGAAGCGCCAGTTTCATCTGCAAGCATGTTGCCCTTAATACCTCTGTGGCCAGATACCCTGCATATTGTGAGACGCTGCTTAGACGTATATACTATGCACAGCACTGAGTAGAGCTCATTCAGGACATGATATCTGTATTT
Source organism: Dermacentor variabilis (assembly GCF_050947875.1). NCBI lineage: Eukaryota > Metazoa > Arthropoda > Arachnida > Ixodida > Ixodidae > Dermacentor > Dermacentor variabilis. The sequence continues at coordinate 241,078,141 of NC_134568.1, read as the reverse complement.
ATGAGGTGACATGTTTTTACGACGCTTAAAGAGTCAGTAAATATAATTGATGTTGTTTTTTTAAAGATTTTCTTCCCGATATATCTGACTGCAGACAATAGCAGAACGGCCTCTGCCGTAAATATACTTGTTTCTGAGTTCAGGACATCAGATTCAGAAAAGGAGGGACCGACTGCCGCTTAAGACACGCCAGCATGTGGCTTTGATGCATCGGTGTAAAATTCCAGGCAAGAATAAAAGAATGAAGTTCAAGAAAATGCATTTAGATGTGTATTTCCGGAGCATGCTTTGTGACCTCAACGAAAGATGTATCACATTCGACAATTTGCCATTGCCATGGCGGTAACAGCTTTTCCGGAGGCATTGCACGATGCCCAAGAAGTGGAACGGCCATTTTAAAGCGAAGCTTTATTTGCCTCTTCCTTCGACTACTGTGTACTAGAAGTAGCAAAGCCTTCTGTATAGTACACTATATTTCGACTTTCCCACTGCTGCTGCTGCTGTGGCTGCTGTCGCTGCTGCTGTCGGGGGGGGGGGGGAGTCGCAGCGTGTGCATACCTGACAAGAGCAAGTCAGAAAGGAAAGACGACGCTAGCAACTCGTTTTCCCCCACCGCTGGATGGATGGATGGATGTTATGAGCGTCCCCTTTGGAACGGGGCGGTGGGTTGCGCCACCAAGCTCTTGCTATTATACTGCCTAATGTCCTACCTAGGTTAAACAAGAAAAAAAAAAGAAAAAAAACACTATTAACTCCCACAACCAAATTTTCTGATCCCCTATTGAGAACTGTGCTTTTGTACCTATCATACTGACCGCAAATAAAGACGGGGACAGCGGGAGAGGACACACAAACAACACGGGCGGTAACACATTCAACACGGATGGTATGTATGTGTACCACTCGTGTTGTTTGTGTGTTCTCTCCCGCTGTCCCCGTCTTTATTTGCAGTCAATATGATATGCAGTAAACACCAACTAGGCCAAAATGATGTTCTTCTGTGCTTTTGTACGTCTCCGTTTTTTGTCGTTTAACTACTTTTTCCCTGCCGCGTCGAATGTGCACAATGCCCTCTGGAGCTCCCTTGCTCTCGCCACATTAGCCTCTTGACAGCTGTAATTATCCGTGACTCCCCTCAGAAGCACTGCAGAAACTGCACCGCTTCCCTTTCTACTAAGGTGCGAGTCCAGAGGGGACGTAGATAGAACTGTAAGGAGGAGGGTGGAGAAGAGGCAGTTGCCACACAAGGGAGGAGAGGGAGGTGGCGTTAGAAGTTCAAGGTACGGTACAGTACGTTGCTGCTATTTCTGAAAAATAAACACCATGCAAATATGTAAAGCGGACAAACTATACAGGGCGTGCAGAAGCAGAGCCGCATTAGTTCACGTGCACCGCAAGGCCCAGACGACACTACGGAAGCGGTCGACCGTCAAATCAACACTTCTGTGCCCGCCCCGTTAGCTTTGCGGCTATGGCATTGCTATAGAGGCCGTGGATTTGATCCCAACTGCACCAGCCACATTTCGACGGGGGCAAAATAGAAAACGCACATGCACTTAGATTTTGGGGCACGTTAAAGAACATCACGGTGTCAAAATTAGTCCGGAGTCCTCCACTACGGCGTGCCTCATAATCCAATTGTGGTTTTGGCACATACAGCCCGATAATCCAATTCAAGTTTAATATTTCTGTCACAATGCTATGTGCCATGTGAGGCAATGAATATGCTCAACCCTCTCAGAGGTTATGAAATATGGCGCACAACAACGCCTCAAGCAAACTACCTCTTCCTGTGTGTTCTGTGTACTACGCAGACAAACAGCTTCACTTACATCGATTCCCACAGTGCGTGGGATCTGCATAATTTTTGTCACCGAGTTTCCTCACCCGCAGTGAGAAGGTCTCCCTTGCGCTACGTAGGTTATGAAAAATCATTTATGATGGAGTAACAAGACTCTTGACAGTTTTAATTTACTCTATGAAAATACGTAAAACTGGTAAAACACCTTTGAAGATTGAGGGACGACTCACTTGGCTTTACGTAATAACTTTGCACAGAGCTGTCTTGAAGGCTCCGGCCGCGAGGCGGATGCCTAAAAGTTGGACATGCAGGATCCAGTGTCTTTGGAGAAGTCGGTGCAGCGGGCTGATAAGCTGTCGCGCCATTGTGTATGCGTGAACGAATTAGGCTTTTGTATAAGTTTAATAAACGCTTCCTACCACTGCCTCATGTGGTGTGCGACAAGACGTTCAGTATGTTTAATGCTTTTAAACATTTACCCTTGATGTACTCTTTGTGGGGAATGAAAGTTAGTTTAGCGTCTAGAAAGGTGCCTAAAAATTGTGTTCTGTGTGCACTGGTATGTGTTGTCCGTGGAGTCCTACTTCGGGGTCTGCTAATAGCACTCTCTTTCGTGTGAGTAGAACACACGAGCTTTCATTCGGATTTATTTTGAAGCCATTTTCAATGTCCCATTTAAACACTTTATTCAGGGCTACTTGAACCTGTCGCTCGCACACTCTAAGGTTACAGAATTTTCAACCTATCTGTATGTCATCGACGTACAAGAAATAAGGTATGGCTACCGGCAACGATGTTTGGACTGAATTCATCTTAACCTTAAAGAGAGTACAGCCCAGAACGGCTCCTTGGGGTACCCCAGTTTTCTGTACGAATGGACGGTACAGTGCATTTCGCAGTTTGACCCGGAAAGTGCGATTGTGCAAGTGTATATAGAGTTCTATAGCGTTTAGCATGTTCCTGTGGATGCCCATTGCCGACAAGTCTCGCAGGATTCCGCAACGCCACGTTGTGTCGTACACCTATTCAATAACGAGAAATACCTATCTAAAGAATTGTATATGTGGGGGGGGGGGGGTATGAACGCATCACTAATGTTTGTTTCGATGCGCGCGAGATATTCGGTTGTAGACCGGCCTTCTCTGAAACCGCATTGATGAGGATCTAGCAGTCTGTTAGGTTCCAGGAAACGTAGAAGACAATAATTAATCATTTTTTTCAAATAACTGACAAAGGCAACTACTCTTCAGCGCAATCGAGCGATAACTTGTCGCAGAGAAGGGGCCTTTCCCCTGCTATGAAATTGGAACGACAATGGCTTCTTTCCATGTAGGTGGAAGGTACCCAGCAGCCCATATAGCATTATAAAGTGCAAGAAAAGTCATTTGAGTATCGTTGTGAAGGTGTTTAATCATATCGCACATGAATTTGTCAGTTCCGGGTGCAGAGTTAAGACAAGCATTCAACGAAGATCTCAGCTCGGCGATGGTAAAAGTGAGGTTATAAGGTTCGTTATGTCTACATTTTCGGTTGATTGTCTTGCGTTCTGCGATTTCTTTGTTTGTTTGTTTGTTTGTTTGTTTGTTTATTTGTTTATTGACAAAACAACGCTCAAGAGCGGTTTGCCTTGGTGCCAAGGCAAAAGGCGGCACTAAAAGCCACCTGACTAGGCCTTTGACACCAGACAGCACGCGCAGCACACAACATGAGCGCAACATGCTTCAAAGCACACTGCAAAATATCAAACACATATAAATAAAAATGCATGTACAGAGTATCAAACACGATAAAGCAAGATAAGGAAGAATGACAATTTGTCGTCAACACATTCACCATCAACAAGACATAGAACTATTAAGGCCAATGGACTACAATTAGATTTGAAGAGAACAAAAACAAATGTACAACAAAATTACAACTGTTGGAGGAAATACATTTTAGTTAGTTTTCTGAAGGCAAGCAAGGAGGGAGCACTCTCCATTGTATCTAAGAACGATGGATAACAATTCAGTAGGTTCGGAATTTGCCATTTTAATAATTGCACACCGTATCTAGTTCTTGTTTTAATCTTTACAAAGTTTTTATTTCTAAAATAATATGGTGTCTCTGTATTTGTATATGTATGAAAAAACAGCTCACGATTTGCTTTTAATTCGAGAAATATCAATTCTAACAAACGCTGTTTATATAACATTTCTATGTGAAGTATTCGGTTCTCGGCAAAGTATGGGGATGTATGATCACGACTAGATAGGTTTTGAATGAACCTTATACTTTTCTTCTGCATTATGTATAGCCGTTCCAAATTATACTTTGATGTAACACCCCAAACTAGTAGACAATATTGTATACGGGAATGTACAGTACTAAAATAAAGTTGCCGTTTTAATCTTATTGGCAACAACGTCCGAAATCTATTTAGCATTCCAATTGATTTAGCAATGATACCCTTTATAAAATTCACGTGACTTGTCCATCGAAGGTTTTCATGAAATATTACCCCTAAAAACTTGTATTCTGAAGCCTGCTCTAATGGACATGATTTAAACGTTATAGAACTATCAAGGTGAACTAGTTTATTAACGGATGAGAAGACAATGTATTTGGTTTTCCTAACATTCAATAAGAGTTTATTTGCATCTAACCAGCAGGACAAATTTTGAAGCCATAAGTTAACAGTACGAGTGAGAGACGAAAGGTTATTAGATGTAAAAAAAACATTTGTATCGTCTGCGTAAAGGACAATGTCTGTGGTCAGGGGGATGTTGACAATATCGTTTATGTACAGCAAGAATATTGTTGGCCCTAATATAGATCCTTGCGGAACTCCATAACTTATGAATTCCGTATCCGACTGTACATTCTTAATTACAACGAACTGAGTACGGTTAGTCAGGTAACTACGCAGTAACTTAAGTGGAAGTCCTCTTATTCCATAATAAGGTAACTTTGCAAACAGTATGGGATGTTTAATAGAATCGAAGGCTTTGTTAAAATCTAGGAAAATGCCTATTGTATACAGTTTATTTTCTATATTAGTAACAATTTTTTCTCTAATGTTTAATAATGCTGACTCAGTCGATTTACCTTGTTGAAACCCGTACTGATATTCGGATATTAGGTTGTGCTTACATAAATGCTGAGAAATTCTAGAATTTATAACTTTCTCTGCTATTTTGGAAAATAGCGGAAGTACTGATATTGGTCTGTAGTTAGAAATACAGTCAAGAGGACCACCTTTATGCAGAACTGAAACCCTAGCAACTTTCATTTTATCCGGAAATATTCCTGTCAACAAAATAGTATTCATTAAGTGGCAAACTACGTCGGATAGTAAATCTGAGACCGCTTTAATTGGGGCTGCTTTAATGCCATCGAAGCCACACGAAACATTACTTTTAAGAGTGTTAATTATAGCAGCAATTTCAACTTTGGTAACCGGGTAAAGAAATAAAGTTTGTGGCAAATTGTGTTCCATATACGTTTCAAAATCCTCACAGGTGGTCCCTTCCGACGCTCCAAAAGTCAAAAAGTGGTGGTTAAGCTCATTAGCGAGAGCCTTACCAGTTAATCTCTGCCCATCTATTTTCATTTCTTGAGGGACGTCAATTCGCGTTTTCCGTAGTAAGTCTTTGATAGTGCGCCAGGTTTTCTGAGGGTCATAATATATTTCGGCAAATTTACTAGCATAATAAGAAATTCGGGACTTCTTAATATCTGAGCTCAACTTATTTCTGATCTTTTTAAATTCTACAAGCATTGCCAAGTCTCTGTGTTTTATAAATTTATGGAAGAGTTTATTCTTTTCTTTTATTCGACGCAATAGCTCTCGGGTTATCCAAGGTTTTCTTGCTTTCTTACATTTCTTAATTATCTTGATCGGAAACGCACGATCATATGCTCCAATAATTTTATCAAGAAATCCATCATAGAGGTCATTAGGATTAGCCTCTTGCATTAATGTACCCCAGTCTATCAACGATACAAGTTGTCGAAAATTATCAATACAACTTGACGTTATAGGCCTAACAGTAATGCTTGTAGCTGTGGGTGTCACCCTATGCACCGAGCGTTTCGGAGCAAAACAGTAAAGAGACATATGGTCACTGATAGCAGTAGTAAGTACACCAGCATTAATATCGCTTTTATCGAGATTTGTGAGGCATAAGTCAATCAGAGTCTCAGAAGTGGCCGTTATGCGTGTGGGAACATCAATAACATTCGAAAAACCATTTAACGATATAATATCGACAAATTCTGTAACTAAATCCATTTGGTTTAAAATGTTTATATTGAAATCCCCTAAAATAATTACTGTCGATGTGAAAGATGAAAAATACTCCAACATTGGTTCAAAAAAGCGGTAAAACTCTTCTAAGGATCCAGAGGGCGGGCGGTAGATAACTCCAAGTGTGAATACGTTACCTGTGATGAAAAGGGACTCAAAATCTGGATTAATAACAGAGTATTCGGGTATAACATTATATGAAAATTCATTTTTGATGTAAAGGGCCACGCCACCACCCCTCCTGTTTTTTCTACATAGTGCCTCGCAATTGTAGCCATCGAGCTGTACAACATCCCAGTCACAAGTAAACCACGTTTCACTAAACGCCAGTACATCGAAATTGTAGTGTACAGAAGACAAAAAAGAGTGCAGTTCTTCTTCTTTATTCCTTAAGCTCTGCGCATTTAAATGGTAACAAGAAAAAAAACTAGATTGCTTCTGTTGCACAGATACAACGTTGCGGAAAGATGCGATATCATGATAACGGCAGGAATCCTTTGCGACGGGCATTGGAATTCACTATCACATTTAAAAAAAAAGGCTTAACCACCTATACCATTTTTTCTAGGTCATGTTCGTTACGGATACGAATGACGCCATCGCCCTCGTCCTTACGGACAAGCACATGCCCATTCTTTTGCCACACAAAACGGTAGCATTTTTCTTCCGCCTTCTTTCGCGCAAGCCAGAGGAGATGTTTGTTGAAAGCAGTCATGTTTTCAAAGATACGCATGTTAGGCTTTTTTAACTTAAGGACAGAGCGGCTCTGTAACCACGCTTCCTTAAGGGTGGTTGAACGAAACCGAACAATTGCAACAGATTCTTTACCGGGCCGTGCTGGCAGTCGGTGAAGGGCGTCAACGTCGGAGCTCGTTATCTCGGGCAGTTCCAGTGTTTTCGGAATGCCTCAGAATAATAAAATGAACTGGATACGCGCTCGAGAGAGAGAGACAAAAGGGAAGGAAAGACAGGGAGGTTAGCCAGTGTAAATACCGGCTGGCTACGCTGTGCTGGGGAAAGAGAAAAAAAAAACAAGAAAAATGCACACAGTAACGCGATGTTACGCGCAGCCATATTCAAAGGCGGTCGTACAATTCACATGTCCTTAAGAACTTGAGCAAAGCCCTTAAGGCCTTGAGTGCCGAAACCCGTTGTTGCGTACTCCAGGGTAGCGTACTGTACTGCTGCCGAGAAGTAGCGGCGCCTGCCTATCGAAGCTCGACCGACATTACTTATTGGGTAGCGTGGCGTTGTCGCCGGACTGCAGGCCTCCGGTAGACCATGGCGACCGAGCAAGGGCGAGACGATTTGCTAGTGCGAAACTTGCACGGTTTATTCAAAGGTAGTTGAAAGAAAATAAGAAAAGCATGAAGTATATCAAAGTACATTTCGGAGCCCCTTAAATAGGATCTCTACAAGTGTGGGCGGGATCTTGCTCCCAGGTAGCACACAAAGTCTTGAAGACGTCGTATTAAGGGATTCAACGTCTGAAACGGATTTTTGACAAAAATTGACGCATCAAAGACGTTCCAAACAAGATAGCTTAAAAACGAGGGGTGAATACGTTTTGATAACGTTGGAAGCCAGGCAGCTTAAAAACGAGGGGTGAATATGTTTTGAAAACGACTCAAGGCGCCACCGCCACGCCACGGCGCGTCAGCCTCTTTAGCGGCTTCTACAATATTCAACAACCCATTCACGCGATCCAACCTTGCGCAAGGTGGCGATACCGTCGTCAAATCATGTGACCAAGGTGGACACGTGATTCGTGATGCCGGGCAGCCGGGCGAGCCGTGCATAGTCGCGTCGTCATGGCGTCGTCGCGTCACCGCACTCGCATTGCGCTGTGGTGTGTTTGCGGCTGTTCTGAATGTGCTGCCGCTGCACTTTGCTATGTAAGTGTTGCAGTGTTTTGCTGTCAAGAAAACGATATTCTGTGATCAGTTTGGGTTGTGCGATATGTTTGTGTGGTTTTAATTTGGAAATCAGTAGTGTTTTCAATTGTTATGTGACCAAGGTGTGAAGCCGGGCATAGTGGCGTTATCGCACTCGCATGGCACTATGGTCTGTTTGCGACTGTTTTGAATGTGCTGCCGCTGCCCTTTGTCATGTAAGTGTTGCAGTGCTTTGCTGCCAAGAAAACGACATTCTGTGATTAGTTTGGGTTGTGCGATCTGTTTGAGCCGGGCATAATTGCGTTATCGCACTCGCATGGCACTATGGTCTGTTTGCGACTGTTCTGAATGGGCTGCCGCTGCCCTTTGTCATGTAAGTGTTGCAGGGTTTTGCCGTCAAGAAAACGACGTTCTGTGATTAGTTTGGGTTGTGCGATCTGTTTGTGTAGTTTAATTTGGAAATCAGTAGTGTTTTCAATTGGAGGGCGCGGAGTGGAGGGCACTAATCAGCTCTTCAAGTTCATTGTCATGTTATATGAGGCGCCTTTTCACTGACGCTGTAATTAAGGCGTTAAGGGCAGTATAAGGACGAAAGTTAGAGGGACGAAATCGTGCCGGTGTGTCCCTAGCGTCGGGATCGGCCGCTATGCGTGATCCTAACAAGAAAGCATTTTGCAGAATGCGAAGAAAGGCGGCAAAATTTCTGTCTGTGCGCACCTTGCTGATCTCCGCAATAGAGCCGTCATCGTGGTATTTTGGTCTCCCGTTTAGCAAGAGTGTTTCAGACAAGAGAATTGGTTCAAACAGGCTTTTTTTAATGATTCAGTACTAGTGCGGTATCCCAAAAGGTGAGGTTAAGTGCTCGCCCTATTTTCTTCCCTCGCGCTACAGCGCACTGACAGAATTTTGCGTGCACCATACCGTGCTTTTATCGTTTGCGCTTCAGGTTCTCGATTGTGTTTTCGCCCCCTTTACCCACGTGATGGGTATTTCATGGTCTTACCGGGTACCACGTGTGTCCATATTTGTGTCCAATATATGAAACGGCCAAATTCAATTTTATTTGACGCCTCAAATGGTAGTAATGTATTGAGTCCCTTGTAGCTTTGTCCTTGTTATCAATTTTACAATTTGGCGAATGGATACAGCATGTACGCTGCATAACTCGCTTGTGGATACTGCATACGTGAGTCGAGTATGCCCTTGGTATAAAATAACTTGTATGCTTTAGGTAGTACGATTCTTTGCAATTTGGGACATGTGTCGGAATGTACGCTGTGCGCCCTTCGCGCTTTACGGCGGCCTGCCGAGTTCGTGCGGGTGCCATGTGTGCGCATGGAGTTCGCGAAGCGCTCTCGCAGTATTTATATATATATATATATATATATATATATATATATATATATATATATATATATATATATATATATATATATATATATATATACATGTGTTCTGTTCGCGCGCTTCGCACAACAGGGCATGTCGCAGTTCTTTGCCCTTGTGCAACACATTTTCCTAGCGTGCGTCTGTGCATTATTTGATACCGGTTTCACACGGGGCTCTTTTAGCGGCTATCCAGTCCGTTACAAATCGAATTTCTCGGTCGTGATTGGCTCCACTGCGCAAGCTACGAGAGTGAGCCAGTCGCATCGATAATTTCGATCCGGATCGGGCTTGATCGCGATCGAGAGTGGTCGTGTGACACCGGTTTTACTCATGGCTCCCACATAGGGAACACTTTAAGTTCAATGCTACTGAGTGAAGAGCAAGTGCATATATATGCCAGTGGTGGTATGTGGGCAAGTCCATCTGGTGAAGCCAATACTTGTGCATTCAAAACATTTCAATTACCAGCGTAGTGCATCAATGTGTCTACTTCGACAAAATGGAGCACCAGTGCAGATATCTGAGCATACCTGTCCAAGGCGGCAAGTGTGTCTACATTGAAACCACTACCAGCATGTGCGGCAGTTCTATTTCCAGCAGCGGGACTGCACAATAATCAGTAGGGTGCTCTCAAGCTGTTTATCTATGAAGCTCTGCCTGGACTGTGTGCCAAATATTTTTGGACGTGAAAGTGGGGGTGAATTGGTAAACATCAGTGGAACTGTGCCTGGGCTTTGTGGCAAATGTTTTTGGATGTGAAAGTGTGAGTGAACTGGCAAAGAATTTGCTCTGGGCTACATGTGTTAAACGTTTTTCTCATTCGGAGTGCTTTTTTTTTTTTTTACTTTAGGAGACTGGAGATGTGCGCAAAGTGTGACATGTCAGTGTGCTAATTATTGTATTTGCTGGTTTGCAAATTATTCGTTGCAACTTTGTTTTTGCCAGAGAGGTACAACTTTGCCTCTTGTAAAGGGCTTTTTAGATAAAACACTTACTATTTATTATGATTATTGCTTCCTTTGTTACACAAATGCAGCTTCCAGTGCATTACAGTTTATTTCCATGTTTATGTAAGTTTCTAATATGAGGCTTGCATATTCATTTCTCACGTTCTGGAGTGGCAAGATGCAGCATTACTGTCTCATCGTTCGCTGTACTACAGTAGTGTTCACTTGTTACACTGAATCCCCCGTTTAAGTATTCTGTACTAATTCCACTTTATTGCTTTTTTGTTGTATGGTTATTTTTTCTCGCCATTACCTTCTTTGATATATCCTAAAGGCAATATTTCCAATTTTGTATTCTTCCCATATTTTTTTATTTCTGTCACAGGATTGTTTTATGATGGTATGCGGTGGTATTTCTTTTTGTGCTCTTTTCAAGCATCTAGCTGATTGGTAACATTGCTTGGAGGCAGTTACCATCCGATTCATACTCTTGCATTTTTCAGTCTACTTCTTCCATTCGCTCCGATGTCACTTCTGCATAACTCTAGTCCATCTAATAGCACGTGCACTTTATAACTATGATGAATTAGACACTTTAGTACACTCCAGGTTTTTCTGTTCATTTTTGTATGTGTACTTGGAATTTTGTTTATGTGCTAGTGAATGTTCACTTTCGAGTTCATTACGAATCCTTTCTGCGACTTTTGTCATTGTTGATGTACTTTTACTTCTATTTGCATTTCTCACACCGTTTGTTCGAACCTTGCATAAGCATTACATTTCAATAAAGTGTTTTTGCTTTGTCACAATGTTCTCATTTCATGCACTCTTGGCATGAAAGGCTTGGTCTGGCCACCTGCCAAGACGTGGCCATTTGTTCTTTGCAGGATGTCATTCCCATTGTGGTTGTAAGCATCGTAGCTTACTAAAGGAGGTATTAAGGATTTATTATTCCTAACAGGCTCAGTTTTGTGCGACTTGGTAGAGGATGCGCCGGCCATGCGGGGAGCAGTGCTTGGCACTGCGCCATGGCTCTTACAGTCAACACCGACGCTTCTACTCATCTGGGGCGCGATTGGAGATCGTTGTTCGAAACGCCCGATCAGTTTCACCTCACGCGATTGGCCTAGGCCGTGCCGACGGGTGCGGCTGACGACGTCTGCGCGGCATAGGCCAGTCGCGTGAGGCGAAACTAAACGCGTTTTGAACAACGATGTCTGATCGCGCCCGTCACCCGCGAAAATTAGCTTCAGATGATCGTAAACCTTTCAAGACCGCTTCTAGACCAGCTTTTTGATAACGTCCTAAAAACGTTTAGGAATTGGTTACGAATAGTTTTGGCAAAGGGATTACTTGTGTCTTTCCGAATCCTATTTCAAGACCAGCTTTTCGAATACGTCTTGCAGACCTGTTCTAGATCGTCTTAAGAAAGTAATTAAGCCGGACATTAGCAGAGATATACGACGTTTTCCCGCCGAAGTTCTCTCATTCGTGTCTTCTTTAACCCGTTTTTATCGTCTTGGATAAACGCTACGAAAACGGTACGTATCTCTTTTGTGCTACCTGGGCTTCCGTCGATGTCACGTGACAGGCACAGAGAGAGGGCCCCTCCTCCTGCATTACCGAGCACGGGAAGGAGAAGTCAACCCTCACTTCGACGAATCCTGGTAGAAGGCCCTTTGTGCGCAAGCTGACTGACGTTGGCTCTCGCCGGAGAAGTCAACCCTCTTGTCGACGAATCCTGGGAGAAGGCCCTTTGTGCGCAAGCTGACTGACGTTGGCCCTCGCAGGAGAAGTCAGCCCTCTTTTCAACGAATCCTGGGAGAAGGTCGGGTGAACGACCTGTCGCCCGTGGTGTCCTGCCTGGTAGAAGGTCGGGTGAACGACCTGTCGCCCGTGGTGTCCGGCCTGGTAGAAGGTAGGGGGGGAACGACCTGTCGCCCGTGGTGTCCGACGCCAACCCTAACAGCATCTCCGGCGGGGGAGGAAGATCCCGACGTGTAGGGGCCAGCAGCCGCTGTACGAGGGATCGGCGTTTCGGTATCAGAATTCCCCGTAGAGGTCACGAAACCTTAGTTCGTAGCAGGTAGATTCCTGGGAGTGGTCATCCGTCCTCGTGGCGCTCTTGTGACTTTTCTCCCTGGTCCGGTCCGGTGAAATTGGTCTTGCAAGCAGGTCTCGCGACTTTTCGTCTCCTGCGTCGGCAAGCAATTACCCCAGAACAGTGCCGGACCTACAACCACAAAGCAGCGAGCACAAGGCCACCCTCCCCTGAGACACACCCGGCTTTTTAAAAAAAGAAAACCCGCTACACCTTTCCCATTCCCTACGCGCGTCCCCCCCCCCCACCCCTCAACACTAAAAACAGCCATTTCTTGAAAGCGTTAAGACGTAGTTATTAAAATCAGCTAACAATCGGCTTCACTTCGGAAAAACATATGAATTCGGAAAACGTATGAACGAACGAAAAAATGCCACGGAAACCCGGATGAGCATGAGGCTTTCAATACTCTAGGGGCAACGACTTAAACCGTCGGCATTGCCGTTAAGCTTACTCTTCTTGTAGCGAATATCGAAGGTGTACTGTTGAAGAGCCAAGCTCCAGCGCAAAAGACGACCGTTTTTCGTAGACATGGACTGCAGCCATGTGAGGGGACAGTGATCAGTCTCTATGGTGAATCTTGAGCCAACGAAATAGCAAGCTAGCTTCTGCACCGCCCAAACTACACGAACCGCATGTTTCCAACCGATCGCAGTGACGTACTTATCGCACGTATTGGTGCCACTGAACAGTCTGGCCATCTTCACAAGTACGTAATCACAAGCGCGCTAGCCTTGTGGTCACTATTCAGAACGCGTACTTGCGTCGTAGGCAAACGTTTCATTATGCCTACTCACGTGTCTTTCTCTAGTCCCTACAGGACACGTGACTCAAACGAACAATTAAACTTGCGGGACTTACACACTCCGCAGAACCCTTAAAATAATGCGTCTTTTATTAACTCGTTCCACGCATGGTTATCAGAGAAGTCAGAACATGGCTGCCCTCAACACACTCGAGCAACCCAGTCATAAATCTGCTTCCTTCCGTCCACACAGGACAGACGCTAAAGGAACTAAGGACGCTTCTCAGTGCAAATGGTGCACTTACTGAAAACCTACGCGGTTAACCTTAGAAAAATAAAAAAAACGCTTATAAAAAAAAAGGTTAACTAATACACACGCGCGCTACGATAGGCCTCTCACCGATAACCTTGACAACCCGCCGTGGTTGCTCAGTGGCTACGGTGTTGGGCTGCTGAGCACGAGGTCGCGGGATCGAATCCCGGCCACGGCGGCCGCATTTCGATGGGGGTGAAATGCGAAAACACCCGTGTGCTTAGATTTAGGTGCACGTTAAAGAACCTCAGGTGGTCAAAATTTCCGGAGTCCTCCACTACGGCGTGCCTCATAATCAGAAAGTGGTTTTGGCACGTAAAACCCCAATTATTATTATTATTATAACCTTGACACTCAGGTTACTCACACACGCAAAAAAAGAAAGCCTATATACTCATTAATGAACACCTCGCGAGACTAAACTTTTACCTAAAAGGCATCTTTCTAATCTCGGAGCTTTCCAAACGAAAACACAAACAAAGCTCCTACCTTACATATTGAAAGAAATTCTTAGTCCCAAATCGCGAAAATTATCCGATGCTCAAAAAATAAAACAAAACACTTCATTTCTACGGAAGCTCCCTTGGTCTCCCGTTTCAAACGTTTTTGACTGACTCATACTTTGAGCCGTACTCGAGGGGGTCGCGGTCCGAAAGCTACTCTGGCTACGGAGGAACAACAAAAGGGCTGACTCACTATCAGCTCCCCTAAGACGTTAGAGTCCCCTGCCAATTTGCGTCCTGGCGCCCCGCTTTCAGCATGACCTCGATTGACCGCGTCGCTACTCCCCACCTGGTCTCGTCTTGCCACCTTGCGCTTCTTCGTACGGCACGCTGAGCTTCGAAAAGAACGACGGAACGACGAGGAATTTAACTGCCCCGTGCCCTTTGTCCGCGTCCGTGCAGAACATGTTTCTCGGTCCCCTTTCGACCGGTGGCTCGAACGTGTTTGATGCGTCAACATCGTCCGTGACGACCGCACCTTTCTTTTCGCCGCGCCCTGGGTGGATGGATGGATGGATGATTGAGGCTCAACCCTTTGAATCGGGCGGCGGCGGCGCGCGCCACCTAGCCTTTAATGGTTCTATATGCATGCATACCTATGTATTTACTCCTTTACTTTTGCGTTGATATTATCCACCAATCAGATAGTCTCCGTTTAGTTATTTCTACCTGTTCAAAGACTATTCTACTTTCACTGTCTTTAACACCCAAAGCTTTGAATAGTTCCCCGTTAGATTCAACTGCAGGGTGAAGTTGTTTACAAGCAAGTATCAGGTGTTCCGCCGTTTCCTCCTCCTCTCTACACGCCTCGCACACCAAATCTATCTCCTGGTATCTGGCTCGGTACGTTTTAGTCCTCAGTACACCTGTCCTGGCTTCGAACAACAATGAGCTTCCCTTAGAGTTATCGTAAATATTTTCTTTGGCTATTTCTTTCTTAAACGTCCTGTATGTCTCCAATGCCGATTTGGTTTGCATCTCTGTACTCCACATACCCCTCTCTGCCTCCTTAACCTTTTTCTTGACAGATGATTCCTTACTTTTTCCCCCGCTACTGCCCAAGTATTTGCTTGTCAATTTTCTAGTTCGCTTCCTCCACCTCGTGTCAACATTCCTCGTGTATAAGTAACTGAAAACCTTCCTAGCCCACCGAATTTCCCCCATTTTTTCTCAATCGCTCCTCAAATGCTATCTTGCTACGAGCCTCTCTGCCCTCGAAAGAAGACCATCCCAGATCCCCCTGCACTCCAAGATTTGGTGTCTTGCCATGTGCTCCCAGAGCGAGCCTACCCACACCACGTTGCCTAATTTCCAACTGTTGCCGGGTCTCTGTTCTAATACATAGAACTGCATTGGCAAAAGTCAGGCCTGGTACCATTACCCCCTTCCATATCCCTCGTACTACCTCGTACCTATTGTAGTTCCACAGTGCCCTACTCTTCATAATCGCTGCACTTCTGTTACCTTTAGTCGTTAGATATTTTTCGTACTCTGTCAGATACTCAATGCCATTATTTATCCACATCCCAAGGTACTTGTATTTATCGACTATCTCCAGCGTGGCCTCGTATCTTATGCTCGCCGCAAATGTTATCATTAAAAATCATGACTGCTGATTTTTCTTTGCTAAACTTCAAGCCTAATCTGTCTCCTTCTGTGCCACATATGTCCATTAATTCCTGCAGATCTTCTGCATTGTCAGCCATTAATACAATATCATCCGCGTACATCAGTCCTGGTAATGACTGTTCAATCAATTTTCCTTGTTTGAAAAATGATAGGTTGAAGCCGAGTCCGCTTTGCTGTATTTTGGCCTCTAAACCTTGTAGGTACAGCATAAACATCAGAGGTGACAATGGGCACCCCTGCCTAAGCCCCCGCCGAATCATTACAGGCTCCGAAACCTGCTTTTCCCATTGTATAATCACCCGGTTACCTTTATAGATATCTTTTAAGAAATTGGTTACTCCATCTTGCACTCCTAAAGTTTTCAGAATGCCCCACAAGCCCTCTTGAAGTACACTGTCATAGGCTCCCTTGATGTCCAAAAAAGCCAGCCATAGGGGTCTGTGTTCCTTTTCAGCTATTTCAATGCACTGTGTTAGCGAGAACAGATTGTCTTCTAGCCTCCTATGCTTCCGGAACCCATTTTGTAGCTCTCCAAGTACCCCCTCGTTCTCTACCCATGCCTGCAGTCTGTCCTTTATAATCTGCATAACCACCCTGTAAACCACTGACGTCACTGTTATAGGCCGGTAGTTATTTATGTCAGCTTTGTCCCCCTTTCCCTTATATATCATTCTCATCCTACTTAGCCTCCATTCGTCAGGTACTTTACCATCCACTAGCATTTTGCTCACCACCTCCCTCAATGCTTTCTTAGATTTCGGGCCCAATTTCTTTATTACCGTAATTGGAATACCATCGGGGCCTGCCGATGTGCTACTTGGTACCCTCTTCTCAGCCCTTTCCCACTCTTTTTGTCCAAGCGAAAGCAGTGGGTTGACCGGGCTATCCCTCTCCGACGTACTGCATGTACCATTTCTCTGTTTTGTAAAATTTTCCCTCATCATGGTTCCTATATGCTCCATTGCCTCCTCTCCTTCTAACCGAGTACCTTGAGCTGTTACTATATACCTCTTCTCTAGGCTTGTCCTATTACCCAAGGAGTTCAGATGTTGCCAGAATTTTCTAGCTGCCTGTTTATCTTTTTTATTGCTTATTTTTGACAGCCATTGGGACCCCTTCGTCTTGATTTTCTCGTTGATCAAATAGGATGCTTCCCTTTTGCATTTTATGTAGTTTACCAATTTCCTCTCTACTTCTACTTCAGGTTCTCCCTTACTTTTGGAATACCTGTGTTCCCTGGAGGCTTCCTGACGTTTCTCCATGGCCTTCTTAACCTCTTCATCCCACCAGCTCTTGAGTTTTCGTATCCCTTGCCTTGTTTTCCTGACTCGCGCCTTACCTAGCTCACGCTCAAATAGTCTCATTAGCTTTGGGTAAGTCCAATCAGTTTCAGTACCCTCTGATATTTGCTCTTCAATTTGTTTGGCCGCTATTTCCACTTGGTCTTCTGAGTAAAAAATCACATCTGGCGTTTCCTCGCGCGTCGTTCGTGCTTTAGTTTCCCTCTTAAAACTCAACTTGATACGTTTGTGGTCGCTACCTATACTTCTGGAGCCCTGTTCATCTATAATCATGGCTCCTAATCCATCGTACATCCTATGTGACATTAACGCATAATCTATTGTCGAGTGTCGACCCCCTACCTCCCATGTTATGATCCCGTCACACTTTTCAGTAGAGTTACAGACAACTAAGTTAAGCCTCTCACACATATCCAGCAGCATGTTACCTGTGGAGTCTGTGTACCCATCCATATCTTCAACATGCGCATTCATGTCTCCTAATACAATTACTTCACATCCTTTTCCTAGCTCATTGATGTCCGCTGCTATACAGTCCAACATTTTTTTGTTTTCCTCTTCAGCATTTGATCCTGTCCAAAGGTATACAAAGCCTAGAATTGTTTTCGCCCCTGCTACTTTTCCTTTTAGCCATAAATGCTCCTTGCATTCCTGCTTGACCTTTTGCCAATTTGTATTTTTATGAATGAGTGCTCCAATTCCCCCACCCTTTCTGCTATCCTGCACTCTGTTGCAATATTCCCATGCATAATCAGGGTTACAGGGCGGTTGTTCCATGTCCCTAAGATGTGTCTCTACAAACCCATAAACCATTAAGTTCTCCTGTCTTAGTTGTTCTTCGATTTCCTCCCATTTTAGCCTATTTCTGCCACCTTGCATGTTAATGAACCCTATGTCTGACTTAATTTGGCTCTTGCGCTTATTCCTGTCACCTCTCCTACAGTACCGATGTTTGCGTGTTTGTGGCTCCTGCCTCGAATCGTCCACGCCTACACTGCTTCTTTCAGAGCTCTGGGTCCCCCTAAAAAAGCTGTTGCCTGGCGACCCATCCTGCCCCCTATCCTTTTGCCAGTGGCACCACTGTAGTGAATGCTATCCTGCACAAAAGGCCGGAAGCCGGTTCCGTACACGTCCCTGTTGACCTCGATCACGCTGTACCCGAGTCGTCCGCTCAGACTCCTAATGACCCGATTGGCCTCAACCACCCTCCTTTCTACCTGGTAAGCCTGGCCCTGGATCTCTGGGATAGTGCATATGGTCACATGCACCCTCCCGGAGGCCTCTCTAAGCTTACTCAGCCCAGTCTCAATGTGCCTCTCAAGGTCCTGGCTTCTCCCCTTAAGCACGTCATTGAGCCCGGAATGCATAATGACCAAGCTGTCGCTCTCCGTGCTGACCCCAACTACTTCCCGCGCCTTGGTCATTGCTTCCGCCATGCCCTTGCCCGCTTGCGCCTCCACCTGTACTCGCCCGTCCGCCTTCACTCTCGCCATCACGCCCTGTTCGGCCCTCCCCGCATTGGAGTCCCCTATCACCAGGACCCTTCTACGTGCAAACCGTTCGACTGCAGCCTGTGTCCGCTGCCCCTCCCTTTGCGCCCGCTGGCGCCCCTGTGGCTGCAGCTTCGCCTCACTCGGGGCGCGTTGTGCAGCTTCACTATAACTACGCCGTTTCACCGGCGGCGAGCTGAGGACGGCTTGCTCTGGCTCCCTGCCTCCCACTTCGCCTGTAGGTTCTACCCTACTTTCTGAGTTTTTGCCAGCACTTTGTTGTCCTGACCCGACCTTCTCCGCTGCCCGCGTCTCCAGCGCGTCGAGCCGCCTTTCCAGTTCGGCGCTCCTTTCTTTTTCTTCCTCAAGCTCGGCCACGGTCCTTACTAACTGCGCGGCCTGGGCCGCCTTCACCTTGACGAAATTGTCAACTTTCGCCTGCAGTGCTACCCGCTTCTCCTGTTCCTCCCTCAGGTCTGCCTTAAGCTCGTCGAACTTAGCCGCCCAATTCCCTTCCAGTTTTTGGACGGCTTCCCTGACGCCCTCGCACGACCTGCACGTGAAGCTAGACCCCTCCGCGTCTGCTAAATTCTGGAACTTAGTTTCGTCGAGGAAGCACCATCGCAGGCACTCGTCGCACTGCACTTGCTCTCCGTCCCCCGCGGGCTTCACGTTCTTCGATTTCATCGCTAGGCCTACGTCCCTAGGCCCAACGAGGAAGTTCGCCTTTTCGCGCCTGTCGCCATCTTTGGCTTCGCTACATTAGCCACCGCATTCCGATCCTTACGGCGCTTCTTTCTGTGGCGCTTTCTCTTTGAATTCTCCTTCATGTCGCCTTCTGGCGCCTCGTGCTGGCCGTTACACATCTCATCGGCCCGGATCGGTCTCTTGCCCGCACAGTCTGAGTGATTATCATTTAAATCGACTCTATCTTTGCCTCGACTGGCGGACAGCCCATCCGACTCTGGCACAATGCAGCAGGCTTTACTCGAGTTATGCAACTCGCACTCTTGCGAACTGCCCTCTACTGCATTGCCCAGCTCACGCTGTGCATCGACACACAGCCCGTCGGTCTCGAGCGCTGCCTCACGTGCACAGTCCGAATGATTCCTAAATAAATCATCCATCTCTAGGCTACCTAGACTGGCGGAGAGCCGCACCGATCCCTGAACAATGCAGTTGTCCTCTCGTGAACTACGGAGCTCGCCATCCCGAGAACTACTCTCAACTGCATCGTCCAGCTGGCACCTCACTTCGGCATGCAGATCTGACTCGACATGGGTGCTCGTGTTTGTCAATTCCGCAGTATTCTGTACCTCGCTAACGACCTCGCTACCATGAGATGCGATGCACACGCGCGGTAACTGTGCCAATTTGTTCGCAGCTGGCCTAGCTGTCTCTACAGTCCTGTGTTGGCACATCACCTCGTCGCTCTTACTCTGGCCTTTAAAGGCCTCTGTTGTCACTAAGGCATCGTTAGCAGCTAGCCCTTTCCGTTCGCGTATGAATGGGCCGCTAATCTCACAGGCAATACTTTTCTCGTCGGCTTTTGGCGAAAGTCTGCTAGATACATTCTCATTCTTTTGCTCTGTACTGCCTACAGAATTTTCAGACAGGTGTTGTCTTTGTTCCTTTAACTGCTGAAAATACTGTATCTGTTTTTTCAATGCCGCTACCGCTTTCTCGTGCTTTTGCTTACGTTCTTCTCTTTCCTCTTTCTCTAGGCGCTTACGCTCTTCTTTTTCCTCTAGGCGCTTACGCTCTTCTTTTTCCTCTTTCTCTTCAATGCTATCTAGGGATTCCGTCACTTCCTCGTCGTCTGCCCCGGTCGCTTCGATCGCCTCAATGATCTCCGACTTTCTCTTTGATTCGGCAATTTGGAGGCCCAACTCTTTGGCCAAGCTCAACAATTCCGGCTTCTTTAGCGCCTTCAAGTTCATGGCTGCCCTTAGTGCTGCTAAACCTTCACTCTATACAACCTTGACGTAATCAAACTTCCGTCAACGGTTTAAAGAAAAATCACTGCAATGTACTTTCCAAAAAATACGTAAAAGCCAAGCGATATCTCGGTGAAGAAAAGCCGTGCACTCACCATATGCAGTCATGATCCAGACACCTTCCTTCCGAACGTTGTTGCCAGGACGAAGAGGCTACGATCTCGTAGTTGTCGTCCAAGTTGGGGTCTCCAGGATTCCGTATCCCAATCGCTGCCAGACAGTTTGTTGCGTTTGGAGGCGATCCCACCTCTAGCAACCAGTTTGTTGCGTTTGGAGGCGATCCCACCGCTGCCACCAGTTTGTTGCGTACTCCAGGGTAGCGTACCGTACTGCTGCCGAGAAGTAGCGGCGCCTGCCTATCGAAGCTCGACCGACATTACTTATTGGGTAGCGTGGCGTTGTCGGCAGACTACAGGCCTCCGGTAGACCATGGCGACCGAGCAAGGGCGAGACGATTTGCTAGTGCGAAACTTGCACGGTTTATTCAAAGGTAGTTGAAAGAAAATAAGAAAAGCATGAAGTATATCAAAGTACATTTCGGAGCCCCTTAAGTAGGCTCTCTACAAGTGTGGGCGGGATCTTACTTCCGTCGATGTCACGTGACAGGCACAGAGAGAGGGCCCCTCTTCCTGCATTACCGAGCACGGGAAGGAGAAGTCAACCCTCACTTCGACGAATCCTGGTAGAAGGCCCTTTGTGCGCAAGCTGACTGACGTTGGCCCTCGCAGGAGAAGTCAGCCCTCTTTTCAACGAATCCTGGGAGAAGGTCGGGTGAACGACCTGTCGCCCGTGGTGTCCTGCCTGGTAGAAGGTCGGGTGAACGACCTGTCGCCCGTGGTGTCCGGCCTGGTAGAAGGTAGGGGGGGGGGGACGACCTGTCGCCCGTGGTGTACGACGCCAACCCTAACACCGTCTGGACCAGTGTCCTAAAACTTTCTCTTCTGTGAAGGGGCGATTGTTCAGTTTTTCGAGCGCGGTCACGGGCACTTTTCTTGGCACATTGTAACGTGGACAGTCACAGAGGAGGTGCGCGATCGTCTCTTCGCAGCCGCAGGTGTCGCAAGCAGGGCTGTCGGCCATTCCAATGCGGAAGGAATATGAGTTCGTGAATGCCACGATACGCGTTCGAAGTGTTCGCCAAGAGCGTCGGCCTTCCAATGCATTCCCATGATTATCAACCAGAGGTAATGGCTGTGTTTTCTGCCCATTAATCCTTTTTTGTCCATTCGAAGTTTTCGCCTCCTTCGTGTAAGAGTTTATGCTTGAAAGAAATCTCTCCCAGTTGGCCTTCTTTGCCTGCCTTCGCGTCCGCCTTCGCTGTGACTTGACGTGTTTAGACTCAAAGAGATTTTTCCGCAGTCGGAAATTGGCGTAGTATCCTCCGTGCCTTATTTTGTTTATTTCGCGCCTGCTTGCAGTCATTGTTCTACCACTGCGCCCGTTTTTTAGATGAGCTGCCCTTCGTTTGAGGAATGCATTTCTCTGCTCCGTCTAAAGAGCTGCGAAAGCCTGCGCGATCACGAGACATTCATTCGATTATTTGACATTTTCATTCCAATGCGTTGTTACTTCCTATTACTTGTTTTCTCCCACCAAAGGTCGTTAATTCGTGTGCCTTAGCTTTGCCTCAATTAACTTCGCCCTAATTAACACCAAAGGTCGCGGGTTCAACTCCAACCAAAGGTAGTGGGTTCGACTCTCGACTTTCACCATGTCAATTAGAATCCAACTTGGAGATATTGCCGGTTCGCCCATACCTCCAAGTGGGTTCGACTCCTACCACAGGTCGTCTGTTCGAGTGCTTTAATTACCTATGTCTTAATTAATTGTGATTTAATTAACTTCGCCATGATGAACACCAAAGGTAGTGGGTTCGACTCTCAACCTTCATGATGTCAATTGGAATCCAGCTTGGAGATATGGCCGGTTCGCCCATATAGGACCAATTTGCTGCTCCAATTTCCTTTCTTATGTTTGCATTAAAGCCCCAGAGGACTCATAATACTTTTTCCGTTCAGAGAGAGAGAGTAAATTTTTATTATAATTCAGCCCCTATAGTCTGTAGTATGTTGATAACTCGTGCAATAATTGTACCGTATTTCAACTTCCGATAACATGCTATAATTATATTCCGCAAATGTCGACATCTTTGAAAATACACCATCCATGGTTTTAATGAAGCTACTGAGCACTTATTTTAAATGGCTCTAGCCTGTTCACTTTTGTTTACAGATACGTGAAACTGTTTTCATAGCGTCATGCCAGGTGTCTTGCAATGGGCGTCACAGCTACAACCTAGCGCTTGTCAGCCTAGTGTGATTTGTGCTACTGCAGTATTATTATTATTATCATAATAATAATAATAATAATAATAATAATAATAATAATAATAATAATAATAATAATAATAATAATAATAATTATTATTATTATTATTATTATTATTATTATTATTATTATTATTATTAATTCTAAGCAGCCAATGCAGGAACTCATAAAACCCCGGCAGAGAGTCTGCATAAAATGGAAGTGGCTGCTTTTTGTTTGTCTCTCCCTCTCTCTCTAAGCACGTTTCGCAGGGTCAGATAAACGTGCTCAGGGATAACACTGCTCCGGAAACAAACAATAAATGGGAGCCAGAAGTTAGCGATTAGAAATGAGGGTAACCGGTACCGCAGTTCTGCTGTGTCCGTGTATTCCAGTGCTGATAACAGACATATAACTGGCGGCAGAGGGGCCGCCAGCTAGGTATGTTCTATCAGCACTTGAATGCAGACAATTGTACTGCGGGTACTATTGCCGGCCCGACAAGTCTAGCCAGTGACTCTTCCGAAGAAAGTAATCGATTGAGCAAAGCGCGATGTGTTGTTTGCTGCTTAGTACTGATCTTACAAGGGAAAACATTCATCTCGGTGAACGGATGTCGCATTCCCAATACTCGTACACGTCTTGCAGTAGGCGCGCAAGGAGGAGCCGATTCCGCATCTTCACATAATCGCGTCTTGCGCACGCCGCCACGGTGCCTTTGAAAGCACTCCTATGTAGTGTCTAAAAGCAGTCGTCAACTGTCGAAGCTAAAGAGAGGTATACCGCATAGCACGCTTTTCGCGTAAGGTGCACATGTTCGAAGCGACTTATAAGAGGTAAGTGATCTGAAAATGTGAGTTTAGAACTCACTCCTTCTAATGCCGTTCTCAGCAGGTAACTACATGGTGCTTGTGAGGCGATCAACATACTACAGACTATAGGGGCTGAATTATAATAAATATTTACTTCTCGCTCTCTGAACGGAAAAAGTATTATGAGTCTTCTGGGGCTTTAATGCAAAGGCTGCGCCTGCGCTAGTTGATACGGAATTACTAATAAAACAACGCGTAAGATAACCATAAAGAAAAAAAAGAGCCAATATGGTAAGGCTTTTAAAGGCATTTAAATTTAAAAGCGCAACAAGAGACGAGAGTACAGTGACAGATTCAGGACAAGGCGCTGAACTTTCATCGGGAAATTTTATTTTAGATAAATAATAAGACGGTATGCAGATACGCGCAAAAGAAGTAATCGAGATTGCGCAGCGCAGGAAGTGTATGCTAGTTAGCACTTGTTATGTGCAAAGAATAAGTAGGACGCCATGTCTGTAGGTGACTTTACGCGCCGTTGCATTATGCTAGTAAAGAAGCGGGGTGCTATACCTCAGAACGCGAAGCGTTGCTTGTATACCAAAGACGAGTTTTGAAACACTGAACTGAAAAACAAAGGACTAAGGAAGACAGACAAGGACGTTTGTTTATTCCTTAGTCCTTTGTTTTTCAGTTAAGCTGCTCAAAACTCGTCTTACCTGCGAACCAACTGGCTCAGTAAAATACCGTTCTTGCATACCATATCACAGCTATCACATCGCTCGCTATACGAATGTAAATATCGACGGCTAGCGGCTGAAACAATCTGAAAGACATGCCACGGCCGCGGATCGGCGGTCGCGGTGGGTGGAGGAGGGAACAACACATGGTGAGAAATGGAGAGGCCGAGAGAAGATATGTGGAGAACAGAGCCGCCGCAACGCGGCGCGCGTTGATAACGAAACTTTGATCACTTGCGGGCGTCGACGCGCGGTTTGGCGGACGTATTCGCGGCCGAGCGCTGCGGGACGTTTGTTATGGGCCACTACAGCGAGTCTCTGAAGCATGAAGGACTGCGCTACTACTTCGAAGAAGCATCCAGACTCGATTACGACCAAGCGAAAGAGATCCTGAGCTTTGAACGTGCTGCAAGACCGGTCTACCGAGATGCGTGGAAAGAAGCTGATTCCCTATACAAGGTGAGGCGTAAACAGAATCCTTCGCATCGGTGGCATGTGATGAAGAAAGAGAACTTCGTGGCCATTATGTGCTATACGCTGGAACAGCCAAATATTTGCCGTCATTTCAACCAACTCTGCCGCGCCGCGATGCCTACGAAGGAAAGTTGGCATTCTTTCCCGTTCAAAAGTCTCCTGTATTTCCTCATCAAGGCGTTCAATCTGTTGCCTAACTTTCATGCGCCTGTGGTGTTTCGAGGGGTCGACAAGTTTGTTCACACCAAGAATGAAGCGCAGTTCGTTCAGTTCCTGTCTGCCAGTGCGCGCCCTGAGCAAGCGTCAAAATTTGGCCGTGGTGTGCATCTCCTGGTGCTGCGAGGCGTTCCCGCCTCTCTAATGAAAGACATAAGCATCTACTCAGTCTACCCAAAGCACAAGGAGGTTTTGATCTGGCCGTTCTGCGTGTTTAAGCTAGCAGCGGGGGAGGAGGAAGTCGTGAAAATTCTTGAGTTCGATCGCGAGGAAACGTGGACTCAGGAGGACCTTTGTGGAACTAACACTTGGAAATCGACTGTCACTCTGCCGGAGTCGCGCACTCATTTGACCATTGCTCCTTCTAACCGCATCGCTACCGCTAAGAACAAGTCTTCCAAACGACCGGCGATTTCCGGAGAGCAAGGTGCGTTTTCACTCGACTCTCCAAGTCCCAAGGGTGCCAAGACCACGTCTCGACAACCGACACCGAGAACCAGACACGTTGCGCCGCCTGCTCGCTCTTCTGTCAGGCGAGATGGGCTTGGAACCCCAACCGAAGCGGCAACTTCGACGACCGTTGCCACATGTGAAAATCGCCGAAAGGTTATCGGTAAAATCAAGCAGGACTTTGTGATAACGGTACCATGCGACTCCTCTAGTGAGCCTTCTTTTAAAGTTTTCCCTACAGTCAGTCCGAGATGGAACGGGAGCTTTGACAAAATGGGTGCAAGGAACAATGTGGGCCAAATACATGCACACTCGCAAATGAAGATAATGGCAGCTTCGGAACAAACCACGTGGGATGCTGTGATATCGATACCATCCGACCCCATTGAACCATCTGCAAAAGTTCCTGCCGGCAGACCGACATGGAACGCGCGCGTTGCCGCAGTGGGCTCAACTGACATTGCGAGCCAGACTCGTGCGCATGTGGAAACGAAAAGACTGGTGGCTTCCCACGAAGCTGCCAGCCGTGACAACGGTGGCGGCAGCGGTGTCCCTTGGAAAGGAGTAGCAGCAGCAGTCTTTATTGGTTTGATTTTGCTTTTAGGTGTAGGCCGTCTCTTGTCTCTTGAGAGAGCGTAAACTTCTATTTCAAATCAACAAGATTTGAGTCCGGCGTCTTTTTAGTGGGTCTGGGCACCCGCCGCGGACGCGGTTCCGAGACCTTGTCTCGAAGCGGCTTCCTCGGCTCGCTGGACGGCCCAGAGTTGTGCTGCTCATTCCAATGTGTGCCGGGATCCATAGCAAATGCCTCCGGCGCATCTCGCAAGAGGCGTATCAGATACTCCAGCGACATCCCATACACAAGGGAGAGGCCGACGTTGATAACCGGAGGCATTTGCTATGGATCCCGGCACACACTGGAATGAGCACCCCCAACGAAGCGGCTCACGGCGTTGCTCGAGGCCTGACTCACCGAGCAGCATCGGAGGAAGAGCCCCCGCGGGGTACTGCAAACGTCTGGGCATGGGAGGATCGTATGACCAGTTTTCACGACATCACGGCACACTACCAATTACAAAGACGCATATACCCATTCCCTCACGCTAGGTTAGACAGGACGCAAGCAGTACACTTCAGACAATTACAAACAGACGGCGTAAAGCCAGGGCACAACAAATGAACAAAAGTTACTCTAACGACAAGGAGGCGGTCTTCACCGACGCAGCCCGCTACCGAGACAGGAAGAAGAAATTTGCTTTTTAGTGTTCCTTGAGGATAAGTGCTTATTCAGTTTCGGGTTTCCAGGCACACTTCAACATTGCACTTTGTTTATAAACAGGATGCTTCACCCACTGCAATTTTTATCCGTTCTTGGGTCCAATGCTAAATGCAATCGCTACCTTGTGAAGGAAGCATTACGAAAAGTTCCTTTTCCGCAGTCGGCAAAAACAACAGTCCGTATAGCCTTTGTCGCCTAAGATATTA
This sequence comes from Dermacentor variabilis, assembly GCF_050947875.1. NCBI lineage: Eukaryota > Metazoa > Arthropoda > Arachnida > Ixodida > Ixodidae > Dermacentor > Dermacentor variabilis. The sequence goes on along the minus strand of NC_134568.1, from coordinate 241,051,261 downwards.
CATTTATTAATGGAATATTTTGAACCTCTGCTCTGCGGCTGAGTCCTCTTGTTTTTCGGCTAGCCCTTTTACGCAGCTGCTAAGCAGCTGTACTATAGAAGATAGCGTAATAATTCTACTACGCTAATTTGTACTGAATAATTCTGTCCCTGCGCCAATTTCTAACAAGCCAGCGAAAAGTAGTGCGGTCAGACGCCAATGCAGGTGTGGAAAATCGGAACTTTTGACAACGCGCGAGCGAGCTGCTGTATCTCCATCATCGTGCGCTGGTAAACTCTTTTCATTTTTTCATTTACCAAGCAACAGCATTCTGTTAGGAAACAAGGCAGAAGGTATGCACGAGATGTCGGCTTTATCAGCTGCGCACTCATCGCGTCTGTTTCTGAGCTATATGTAGTGCCCCAACGGCAAGCACATGACTCCGGCCGACCGGAGCTTTTCGTATCACAGGTACAGCGCTATTCATGGCTATTTATACCACCGACTTTGTCGCCATTGCATGCCCATTGTCATCCACAAATGCTGTAACCGCTTATATTATAAGGCAGTGAGTTGTATTTATTCGTTGAATATATTAACCCAACATTTATGTAATACCCCCAGGGGGTCTTTAAGGTGAATAAAGTGAAGTGAACAGGTTTCAACACACCATCCTATGTGAACAGTCGTGATGCGGCTCCTCATCAGCGCTTCGCGACATAGCGCGCACTCTCCGACCTTCGTTATCCACAGCGTTACTGTCCTGTTTGCATTGTACCGGGACCGGGGATAAAGCTTATCATGACACTCGATGTGCTATCGCGCTCAGTATAAGCTACAACCCGCGAACGCTTTGCCCCGCGGTTTGACGTTGTGAGCGTGACAGTACAGCGAGTTTACTTTCAACGTCCCCTGCATTCGGAAAGCTGTTAAAGGGCCCCTCACCAGGCCACACAGCAAATTTTGGGTATACGCTGGAAGTTGTTACGTGCCCTCTAGAGAGCGTTCTATTGCGTCAATTTTTTTTCAATTTGGTTCATTAATAGCCCAGATAGAAATATTTCAGTGCCACGAACCCATGATTTCTAAAACCCCTTAAACTTCGTAATGTAGTGCCACGCTTTGAAGAATGCCGCCTTCTCCTCGCGCGCTTTGGTCGAGGCCGACGCAGCGTCACTATCGGCCTAATAGCATCACGTGGGCCCTCGCGCCGTGCATCAGCGCCATTTTTGCTCGAGAAGCGTCTACGGAGTGGTGAGGAGCGCATATGTTGGCGCTGTTGATACGCTCGAGCAGTGTAGGCGGCGCCACGGTCGAGGAGGGAGCGTGAAAGAGAAGAGAAACGAGGAGGAGTGAGGGCGGAGAAGGAGAGTGTCGCTACTTTACGAAGTTTAAGGGGCTTTAATAATTTCAGGAGGCGAGCGCCACCGCCAACATAAATACTCTCTCCATTTGCCCCCGTCTAGCCCATAGAATAAAGAACGTCTAGCCTCCGCAAGCGAAATTCCTACCCTGCGTTCTCCGATACCGGAGCTGGAGGATCGCGAGACGTACACGTCACGGGCCCCACCTTCTTAATTTTTTTCTCGCTTTTTTGCTGCGCTGCGCACTCCCGTTGACGGTCTCGCGCGCGAGCTGTTGCGTTTGTTTCGCTTTGCGCAGCCCACGATTTTGCGCGCTGTGCACGAGAACACCTAACTAGCGGTATAGGTCAGTGCTACACGAACACTGAGACAGACGCAACCGGAACACGGTAGAAAATGACATAGTTTCGCTCTCCGCGCACGCGATCGCACGACATGGGAACAAGCAGATGAAACGGAAGTACGCTTCTCTTGCTAAGGTACGAAGTAAAAAAGAGATACGCAGAGATTTGCTTTGTATGTTTTATTATTTCTCTAAACTTTAATTCGTTTACTGAAGCAACAGATCAAACTAATAACTGCTGTTGTCTTGAATAATTCTCAAAATCACGTGCCACTGTGAGTGACATCACAGCACGGCGAACCATGGGCGAACTACGTAAGCGAACTTGCGCGGTTGACGTCGACTTTCCGGTTCGGAGCGCGGCGCCCGCGAGAAGGGCGCAGGGCGTTTAATTTGGTTTGAAATTTCAACTCTTTCCGCGGCGCGTGGAGGTGTAATATTCTTCAGGCACGATTGTTAGCGCGCATTGTATGCACTGCGCTTGTCAGTTCGAAATGACCAGAACTGGTGAGGGGTCCTTTAGGGACAGTTTGTTGAGCGGCAACGATGCCATCGCCTCGATGCGACGAATTTGTGTACTTCATAGACAGGACGTGACAAAGCGAGGTTGATTGGTTTAAAATGTAATGTGCGATTTACGCTCACACGATATTGTGTTATGCGTTACGCGGTGCATCTGAGACGACGCGGTGCATCATTACATGATTCGCACCAGCCTTAACTTGTGTACAAGGAGAACCGTAGCTATAGACCAGAATTCACATCGCTTGGTGGTGGCAGGCTTCTTTTGCAGGGGACTGCAGAAACTGGCAAAACCAAGGTCCGTGGTAGCGCTCAGCCTGTTCTTTATCGCATGCTTCCCGCTGGTCGTCACTCGTCATGACTTTGCAGTCAGCTTCCCGTCACAAACCCGTAGCCCGTGTGCGTGCCGTTCAGACATATGGCGACAGGCGATCGAGATGAAGCGCGCTTTCGGTTACCAAAAAAAAAAAAAAAGAAAGAAGGTCGAGGTGCGAAAATGCTTAAAGCCATGAACATTGCTGTACTGCATACGCACGTGGCCTTCTGGTAAATCTTTCCATCGATGAATGCACATAGGGGCGACACTTCTAAATCATCGTATTTGCGCAAATATCGCCAGGTATACCGGTTGAGTTAGCCGCCGGATCCAGTGAGCCCTTCCTGACTCGACTACCCGCCGTGGTTGCTCAGTGGCTATGGTGTTGGGCTGCTGAGCACGAGGTCGCGGGATCGAATCCCGGCCACGGCGGCCGCATTTCGATGGGGGCGAAATGCGAAAACACCCGTGTGCTTAGATTTAGGTGCACGCTAAAGAACCCCAGGTGGTCAAAATTTCCGGAGTCCTCCACTACGTCGTGCCTCATAATCAGAAAGTGGTTTTGGCACGTAAAACCCCAAATATTATTATTATTATTCCTGACTCGACGTCATTTGTTTGCTTATTCATTTCCCTCAAGCACGGAAGCGCTGTAAGGCTGCATTGGGTTGCAAATGTAAACGCGGATGTTGGAGTAATGCACCCGATGACGGTATAAAAAATTGTACGCGTATATGAAAGAAGAAACAAGAGGATTGCGGAGAATGCTCCAGACAAGCTGTACAATTAAAAACGTTAGCGAAGCACCGCAAAAGGCTAAACAGCTCAATCATTTGCTACATGCATATAGCTGTTTGAGAAAGTATGCGCAACAAGCACTTCGAGAAAAAGCACAATTCGTTTGTATTGATTAACCACTTATATCCATATAGTGTGTCCCACATAACTTGAGCCAAAGATTAAAACTATGCAAACACCGCGTAGCTGGGCAGAACAAAGGTATTGTTGTTTGCCGTAGCTTGGAGATACATTATTTTTTTCATTCCGCCTAATTAGAGAATTAGCCTTAATTAATTAACCAACTTCTCAAATATTATAATTAGATGAAAAGTGTAAATGAGAAAATTGTACTGCAACATGAAAAACTCCCGATACAGCTTTCTGTTGCTCAACACGTCCTACATAAAAGTTTTTTCCGTACGTGAAAGAAGCCCGCAAATACAAACAAAATTGTCGCGCGACTGGCCGCTCGAGGCACTTTGCGTGTACTCGCAGGCTTCGTTCACGCTTGGAAAAATAGTTTTATGCAGCACGTATCGAGCAACAGAAAGCTGTATCGGGAGTTTTTCATGTTGCTCTACAATTTTCTCATTGGCACTTTTCATCTAATATAATATTTGAGAAGTTGATTGATTAATTAACACTAATTATGTAATTAGGCGGAATACAATAACACTCTGACTATGTCCAAGCGACGACAAACAACATCACCTTGGTTTCGTACAGCTACGCGGCTAAGGTCGGCGCCGTTTTTCGGTAGCATTTGACGTTGGCCCTTTTCATCATTAGTTCAGGCTGTCAGGTATTGGTGGGGGTACCTTTTGTGGACCCGTCAGCAGTCGGTGTCAACGCTGCCTTGACTTCTTGATTGGCGCTGATGGATGGGTGAGGGTCGCCTCGTGGCAAACATCTAATTAACACCTTGGGCCATGTTGAGACGTAACACGGTTAACCAGCACTCTTTGTGATTGAGATACTCGCCCGCAACAAGAACGCCATCCCCTCTGTGGTACTGGAAGAAGCCTCCTGTGTAACTTGCTGTTCCAGGAATTGCGAAGAAGGCTAACCTGACCAGCGCGGCTCTCAAGCAGATCACATTGGAGCTTTTGCATTGTTCGTACGCTAACCGAATCCATGTTTACGCGTACGGGTCGGTCTCAGGAAGTTCGACGGGCGCCATTGTTATACCATCTCAATCGGTCATCATCAAGTTTAAGACTTCACACGTAACGACATCTACAGGTTCCGAACTGGCCGCTCTTCACGCTGCTGTGGAATACATTGAAAAAAAAAACCGCCTAGCAAATGGAAAATACGATTCGAAGGCAGCTCTCCAAAGCTTGCGAGGTTTACGACGTGGAAATTACGACCAGCTGGTTTCCCAAGTCAACGAAATTTGCCATTGCACTTCTGAACGAGGACATGATATAACCTTTCAGTGGCTGTCGGGACATTGTGGCATCGTTGGTAATCACCTCGCCGATGACGCTGCCCGACGTGCCCAGGCTGGAGCACCGACTCTTTATGTCTTTATCGAGAGTAGGCGCTGCAAGAGAGCTTCGAAATCTCGAGCCTACCATCACGTAGAGTTACTAGCATACACCGCAGAACTATAATCGTCGATTATACAGACTCGACCAGGCACGTACCCAAGGGGGGGCCCGGCGGGCCCCCCCCCCCCCTTATCAACCCACGCCATCACTCCTCACACACATTCCTAAAGCACCGACAAATCAATCTACTTGGCAGTCAACATTTTGCCGCCTTTTACAGCGAAAACAGTGTATGATGAACTTCTGTAGTTTTTTTCGGCGTCCGTTAACTGAAAAAAATCGTCCTGTGGGCCGATCCTGGTGATAGTGAAGAAAGGGCCCAAGGTCAATGGCACATACCCCTTTGGACTCGGGGACCTACAACGCGCCCTTCGGAGTCTTCGGGATCGGCCCACGTATGAGGAGTGCTTAACGCCTGCTTCACCTCCGCCGCGGGTGGGCCTGGTATTGCAATATCTTTGGAATGGCCTACGTATGGGGAGTTTTTAATTCCTGCTTCACCGCCGCCGGGGGTCGGCCCGGTGTTGCACTATCTTCGGGATCGGCCCACGTATTTGGGGTACTTAACGCCTGCTTCACTTCCGCCGCGGGTCGACCGGCCCGATATTGCATTATCTTCAGGCCGACACGCAGCGGAGGTGAAACACTTTGCTTTTCGTTTGAGAGCTTTGACTGTCGTCAGCTTTCGCTGTCATTCCATCTTGAAATAGTGGAATGGTTGTCAATTTTTGCACTCCTTTTGGATGGCGGTAGTTATCGGCATCTCCTGGGGTGTGGAGACCAGTTTTCTCATCGATTCGGTGCTCGCGCTACTAACTCAAGATGAATTCAGTTGTCACCATCTGTTGCAGGAGGCAGGGCGTAGTTTATTGTTGTAATTATAATAGTTTATTTTCTTTATAATGCCTAACAAAACTTTTATCTGACCATCTATTCAACGATCACGTGCATCGCTGTTGCTTCGTTAGTTCAACCTTCCTTATTTAGACTTATCCAGGGGCCAGGAAATGGACTCGGTTCGTAGTTAGCTGGTCCGTATGCTCGTGGAACGAGTTGTTGCCGGAGAAACTGTCTGTTGCGTTTAACTTTTCCTTTTCCTTCATTATTTCCTCGGGTGACGGCTCGCCGCGACGCTGGCAGATCTTCGGAACCATATATCCGCGATATGGGTTAGATAAGGTGTAAAATTAGATATTGCGAAACAGCGTCCATCATCAGACCCTGTAATAACCGCTAAACTCATAAGCAATATGACTGTCACCCGTTACCTCGTCTGGTTTTTCCCTAATTGTACAGCACGTTTCGTGCAAAATTGGCAACTGGAAATAAGAGTCGCAAGGAGAGGAGAAATTAAGCGATCTACTAAGGGAGAAAGCCACGGCAACAGCCAAACAGGGAGGAAAAGCGAAAATTGTTCGTGAAAATATTTATGGATCTATAGCTTTTTATTTAAAGAGGAAGTAGAGAAAACGCCACCGGAAGTTGAGAATAATTCTGTGTGTTGAATGACGCTTCTACAGTTATGATTCGAGCCGTTTGATGTATCCACTTCCCTGCTGTGCTAATGGGCGTGTTTTTCTAACCTTCCCCGGTGACCTCAGTACGTCTAGAACCCCACAGCGTCCTGCGCTCTACGCGGTTGTACGGGACTTGGGACCACGAATCGTTACGCAACTTCCCAAATAAGAACACGAATCGGTTTTGGCACTAGGTAGAGCAGTAAACGAAGGATGCAAAAAAACTGTGATTGTTCCGCAAACATGCATTTCTCTATTATTCTTCCAGAGCTAATTGGAGAAACGCTACTAGAAATCTTTATTTGGCACTTTCGCTTATTAACTTGCAAGGTCCTTCCTGCGCATCTTTCATGCGCGAGTCCATTTGATGTGGTTCTTTGTTTGCCAAGTAAAGAAAAGGTGTATTTCACTGGTGTACACGTTATACAATTGATACTGTGAGATACACGTTATTCCAATTCTTTTTTGCGAGTTTACGCGTCTTTATGGCGAATGGTGGGCATTATTCACATTTGTACTAGTAAAAGTACCCTGCCCCTCATTTGAGAAATGTTACCTTGGTTTGCCCCCCCCCCCCCCCCCGAAAAAAAAAATCCTACGTACTTGCCTGACCTGCGGCCAAGCCATCGTTTCCTCCGTGGTGTTTGAGCCGTCTACAAGTACATATAATGATTCCAGGACTACAGAAGAAGACAGATCTACCGGCCCCTGCTCTAAAACAGCTGAGCTTACTACTTCTGCATGAAAAGTACAGCAACCACGTGCACATCTATACCGATGGATCGACTACGTCGTAGAGTTCTGGTGGTGCCGTGGTTATAGCAACGCGAGGAATGACACTGCGGTTCAAGACAGCGCATGTCACGACCTCAACGGCGGCAGAACTAACGGCCCTCCGTCGAGCACTGGAATTCATTGATTCTGAAAGACCTAGAAAATGGGCTGTGTTCTGTGATTCAAAACCGTGTGATTACAGGGCACGCAGTCAGTTCTCCGACACGGATGTCATGACCAATTGACATACGAAGTCGTGAAACATTACCATGATGTCCAACAAAAAGGTCACGAGGTCGTTTTTCAATGGGTACCTGGCCAGTGTGAAATCAGTGGCAATGATTCCGCCGATAACGCTGCTCGCACAGCACACCAAGAAGAGCACAGCGTTACAATTCCGCTTTCGAGGACTGGCGCTGCAAGGCAGCTTCGTCACTTGACACGCAGTCTCACAGTGACCGAGTGGAACTCGCCAAACTTACGACTTACACGACTGCATCGACTAAACCCCTCCCTGCAACTCCGACCTCCACTCGGACTTCCTCGACGTGAAGCTGCGCTTCTCTGTCGCCTTTGGTTAGGAGTTGCCTTCACAAAGGCATACTCTACATTAATTGGAGCGACTGACAGTGCAGGATGCGAGGTCTGTGGCACGGAAGAAAACATCGACCACCTGCTGTGCCATTGTTCAAGATGGGCCCCAGAAAGACAAGAAATTGCCAAAGCTTTCCAGAAACTGGACAATCGGCCGCTTTCTGTGCAGGTGCTGCTGGAACACCGCCCCCATAGCCCGTCGGCCCATAAAGCGGTGAAGGCGCTTTTGTGCTTCTTAAGGACGACGGGTTTGTGCGACCATCTGTGACTATTAATGCAATTTCTGTAAGACCACGCGCGTCAGCGAACTCACCGCAATTTCCTTCTTTCCTTCCCTCCTCTCTCTCCCTGTGATCTTTGTTTTCCCCTTTCCCATTCCCCCGGTGTAGGGTAGCCAACCGGACGTTATTCTGGTTGACCTCCCTGGCTTCTACTTTTCTGTTTCCTCGTCCTGTACATAGCCAGACAAGGCCGCCTTCCCAGTCTAGGGAGCCAGGGGCTTCCACAGTTGCACCGAACTCTCTCCCAGTGTACCATTTATAGCTTGCGGATCTTTTTGTACTGGTATACGCATCATGCAATAAAACGCAATAATTTTTAATGTGAAGCTTTCATTGATTGCCTCTTTCTTCGACTTTTCCACTCCTGCTGCTACTGCTGCTGCTGCTGCTGCTGCTGCTGCTGCTGTAGCTGTCTTGCACGCCGCGTCGGGAGGTGGTTTAGAGCGTGCATACACATGGCAGGAACATGGCATAGAGGAAAGGCGACGCGAGAAACTCGTTTGGACCTTTCCATCACGTCGTATGTGCCCAATGCCCTCAGGAGCTCCCTGGGCGTCGCCACATTTGCCTCCTGACAGCTGTAATTATCCGTGAGCTCCCATAAAAGCATTGCAGAAACTGCAGTGCTTACGCTTTCTAACGTGGAAATCCGGAGGGGAGATAGATAGAATGGTAGAGAGAATGGGTAGAACCGACGCAGTCACGAAACGAATGAATAACAGCCTTTCCACTCTTCGCTCGAGGTTATCATACAGAGGGGGGGGGAGGGGAATGTGACGTGAAAAGGCATAGAAACACGACAGTAGTTGCGGGCAAACTGAAAGTACCGTACGGTACGTTTCTGCTAACTGAAAAATCAACACCATGCATATTTGTCAAGCGGACAACTGACGCAGGGCGTGTAGACGCAAAGCCGCATTAAATCACCGTAGAGTCCACTACGGAAGCGGTCGCACGTCGAATCAACACTTCTGTGCTCGCCGCGGTATGTTTGCGGCTATGGCATTGCTCGAGGTCGCGGGTTCGATTCCGAACGCGGCAGTCGCATGTCAACGGGAGCGAAATACAAAGACGCTCGTGCACTTAGATTTAGGTGCACGTTAAAAAACACCACGGTGTCAAAATTTATCCCGAGTCCGCATTCACGGCGTGCCTCATAATCCTGTTGTGGTTTGGCACGTACAGCCCCATAATTCAATTAACGTTTACCATTTTTGCTGCGATGTGATGCGCCATGTGAGGAAATTGCAAAGCTCAGCCCTTTCCGAGGTTAGGATCAATGTCAGACAACAACAACGCCTCAAGCCAACACGTCTCTATGTGTGCTCTGTGTACTACACAGACAAACAGCAGCAATTGTGCACGCAAGGTAACGTTTAACATCAACTCACTACTCTCGTATTGGACTAAACGTTGAATAACTTAAACATTGGCCGTCAACATCGCCGCTGATTATTGTCAATCAAAGCAAACAGCGCAGACAGTTTCGCTTATATCAATTCCCCGTGTGCGTGGGATCTGCATAATGTTCTTGTGTGACTTTCTGCCTCATCCTATGATTGGGCTACCACTAGAATATCGCCGGTTAGCCAAGTTCTGCTGGCACGTGAGCCTTGGCCTGAAGCTATCAGGCAACCTTTGAGGCAGTCAGAAGGTTTATACAGCGTCACACCTGAAAAATATACTGAATATTTGTTGTTGTTTATCGTTTGGAACAAAATTTTTAAAGACCGCCGGGGGCGTATAGCTGTATTCCACCTTTTCAGGTGGATTGCATGAGGAGAGGAGGAGGAGACAAAAGGGGAGGAAAGACAGGGAGGTTAGCCAGTGTAAGTACCGGCTGGCTACCCTGTGCTGGGGAAAAGGGTAAAGAGAATAAAAGGAGAAAGAAGAAGAGGAGAAAAAAAAATGAAAAAAAATGGACTGCATGAAGCAGCCTACGTTCCCTGCTCAACAAATAGCAATATTCGGATAGCTAACTAAGAGACTCCTACTAGTTAAATTTTAATTGGTTACATTAGAGCACATGTTGAAATTGTGGATCTGAAGCCGGGAATGAATAAACTCATAGCTGTCAATTTAAATATATTCCTCCCCAAAATGTGCAAAGAAATACATTAGAATTCCAATTAAAAGTTTTCAAGGGACTGAAATGCAGGAACTGGCGTTTTCTGATTTCTGAAAATGATTTCTGCTAAGTGTATAACACTTGCATTATTACACGGCTTCATTTCTACAATTGCAACATGCACTCTGAAGGGAATAATCAAAATTTTATTATTGAAACTTGATAGCTAGTCAGCTGAACATGGCGATTTGTTTAGAACTAAACCTTAAACGAATCTTCCTTCTATCATGCTTCCATCACTCAATCGATGAAGATTAGATAGGTTACTACTGTCGACAATGTTATTTTTTGCCTCTGCTTTTTTTATTCTTGCTTCACACGCTCATATATGTTCATATATAACCGTCTAGTCCGGGGACCCATCTTACAACTCCTACAAGGGTTATAGGGGTCCTACCTTTATACAATACCCAATGTGTAACCCTTCGTGCAATAAAGAACTTGTGAGCTTGTGTTTTGCAAGTAATACTCACTTCTTGCGGAAATCCACTTGTACGTGAAGACGTAGAACTGTGGTACCGCACTAATTCGAACACCACTATGAAATCCGCGTTGATGTCATCTGTCAGTTGATGTGTATAAATCTAATTGCTTTTTAACTGAGCGCGACCGTCGGCGCCAAAGTGGCGGCAACGATCCGAACACACTGGGAACACGGGGGTACGACTCCGTACATACACTGTAAAAAAAATTTGCCTTACTTTACAGAAAATTTGCTGGTAATTTGTGACCGAACACTCTTCCGTAAATTAAGAACGGTCATTTCCGTAGAACGGACAACTGTAAAAAAGAGACCGTAATACAAGATACGAGTGCTTCTGTATCTAGAAAACGGAAGACTCTGTATTCTGAATCTGTACTATAACCGTTAAAGTACGGTGCTTCTCGTATTCAGAAAACGGAACACACTGTAAGCTGAATCTGTACTATAACCGTTAAAAAACAGGTGTTTGCCGTATTCAGAAAACGAAAGACTCCGTATGCTAAATCTGTACTATATCCGTTAAAGTACAGGTGCTTCCCGTATTTCATCTTGCAGAGCATATCCATTATTCGAAGAATGTGCCATCGGGGACAAAATTGCCCAGGACGTGCGAGAGTTGACCGAATTTTATTGGTGTGCTATTTGCTGGGATCAGCCGTGCCACCATCTGCGTTCGGAATGTGCATACGTGACCCACTGTTTTCAGCAGTCTTGAGCAGAAATGCAATTTGGTCAACGCTCGCACTTCCAGGGTACTTTTGTCCACGATAGTACATCTCCTTTAATGCAAATGTCATGAAGGCAGCTCATAGTCAAAGCAGCAGGTCACCATTGAGAAAATTGTCTTGCCAACACACTGACATGGCTGCAGAGATAAAACACTTTGCACTTTGTGATATGAATGCACTGCATAGCATATATACAAAAAGGTGCAACATTTCAGTCCTCAAGTTCTTAGATCACAGAAGCAACTTTATTTTCTTCAATCACTCGTCTTGCACTTCTTCCTGGTGAAAGTTGTTCTTGACTCCAAACGCTTGCAAGGATAAACTTGCTGCTGTTAGGAGAAACAAATAGTATTCGTGAATATCCATCCTAAAGAAAGCGGCAAAAAAGTATAATCACAGAACACGACAAAGCAGTAACTTCTGTGTTAGAAAAACATGTAAGTAGATCAACATTGTTGGAACAAGGGATGTTGCTGTAGCCAACATTTCGACATAGGTGCTTGTCATTAGGGTAGCAAATGTTTTCCTTGGCTGTGTTGTTTTGGATTGCGCATATCTCACTGGCCCCTAGCCTCATTGGGTAACTGGTGCATATAATAGGTCAAGAGAAGCCAAAGTGTTAAAATAAAGGAAGGAAGGGTGTGCTTAGCAGTGGTGATTGTGATGGAGCGGGTATGAGCAATGCTGTCAGTACTTGCCAAGAGTAGGGGTGACCAAAACAGAAAACGATGTACACATGTAAGCAGTCATTAATCCAGTAGACCCAATCTTCCCAGAAGACAAAATAGGTATCAAGATAAACAGTTTGCACTTTTGGAAAAGGAAAACGAAGAATTAAGGAAAATAAATTTTGTATCAAGATGCATCTGGTTAAGATCACTGCAAATGGTAAATGAAGGCACATTATGAATATATATTTTGTTGAAAGCCAATGAAGAAAAGATATATTAACCAAATATTAAAAAATAGGGACATTAAAATTAAACTGGGTATGACCATAAAACAGTAAAGAACAGCCTGTGGAAAAAAATGGGATGGATAATATAACCAGGTGCAAGATTGCAAAACGTCGAACGCTGTTTATATTCATGCTGCTGTTAACGGCTTCAAGTTTCTGTCTTCCTGTGGAACCTTTGTCTGACTTGAACAAGGAAATGGGTCATTTTTTAAACAAGCCAGTTCAAATGCGGTTCAAAGCTTCAGCAGTGTTATAATGAAAGAAAATATTATGGTCAGCTCTCCTGGGTGTGCTTTCATTCACCAGTTATTTCCACCAGTGTAAGTTCAAAATTTAATGGTCTAAATGGACCTTAGCTCCTGGCAAACCATTAGCTGGTCTTTTTTTCAACACAGATGCCTGCACATTATATGTGTTGACAGGAGTGCTAGCGAACTACATTATACTTGTTGCCACAACCAAAGTGAAACTTGGTAACAGTGATTGAACAAAAAAAACAGCATTCCACAATACTGATTCAAGTCATCTGGAAAAGTTGCTTAAGTTAACGTACACCCCCTACTCCACCAGACACAATTATTCACCACACTGACTCTTATGGTGTCAACCATGCTATTACAACACTAGGCATCAAATGAGGAGAATTAGGGGATAAGAGGGCACAATGCTTTTTGTTAGAACATCAAATGTGCTTTACATAAATGCTACATTCCAACTAACAAAGGAGCAACCGGTTTGTGAGATAGTGACCAATGCATACGAAAGCTAATGACATTCTGTGCAGCAGAATGTTGACGATGAGGTGTTATGCGCACAAGTGTACTCTTTCACACAAAATGACATCCTGCACTCAAACCTTGTGCCAAGATTAGAGTTTTAAAAACACCATAGTGGAAAGCAAAGAGTGCTAAATTTGTTGAAAATTACTAAAAATTATTCGATTATTCATTATCCTTACTGTTCGTTAAAGATTCACAGATTGTTCCCTACGGGTGCTGTAAACAGGCACCCTGCTTTTACAGTGGTAGCAACAATGATCTGTGGCACAGACAAGAATAAATGCTCATGAAGTTTATGCAAGAGTATATCCTACAAATTACACCCCATTTCACATTCCAATATGGTAGAAGAGGAAGACGAAAAAAAACTACTTTCTGGTGGAGGATGCATACCGCAGAATAGAAGAAACAAGTGTACCCTAACCATTGCTGCTGCCGATGCCTGTGCACTAACAGTTACATATAATATGGCAGTTACAATTGTTTTTCCACAAGCACTGCAAGCTGCGGCCAGTTTACCAGTACACAGCTGTAATAAATTTAGGGCAAGCTAAAGCTCTCTAATGGATTTATCTCATATGACAATTTGAATGCAATATTCTGCAAATAAGTGAAGCGCGATGTGCCATCCCATACAATGAAACACCTTTGAAGAATCTGAATCACCACCTGCACTCTTAGGCAAAGTTACACCCTTTGGAGTGCCCCTTCTGCCACACAACAATAATCGTTATCTGCCTTGATGCGTTTCCTTTCTTGAAAACGCCACGCCCGCTACTTTGCTGTCGGGAATGCTATCATGCTGATAACGCGCATGCCGTTCGTTACTGGAAAGTACAGGGCTCGCAGCGTTAAAGAAAGGAAATGCATAAAGGCAGATGACAATTATCGTTGTGTGGAAGAAGGGGCACTTCAAAGGGTGTAACTCTGCCTAAGAGTGTGAGCCGTGACGAGGGAAAAGAGTGTGTTCTGTGTAAAGTAGTGCACCTGTATAACCTAAAGCTTTGGAGAATGCATTTAGTATGAGCTGGGAAGGTTCCTAATTTTAATTGCACACAGTGAAAACCTCCATGCAGTTTTGCAAAATGCAAACCCCCTACCTTTTTGTTGTTCAAACGTAATGACACGCAGGGCCATAACATGTACATTATGGGCTTCGTTCCCAAACAATCAAAGTGAATAGCACCACCCTAAGTGTTATGTGCCTTCTTGTTAGTGTAGAATGCTGCGATCGGCAGAGAAACGGATTTCTGGAGCAATATAAAGTATTAGGTACTGTGATCCCAGTTATTTCACTGCTGTTTAAGCATTATCGGGTCCTAAAGTAAAAAAACGAGGAATAAATACATGCATATTTTACGTCACAACCCTCATAAGTATTTAGTAGTCTGGATTATAAAGGATTCCAGATTTACAATGCAGGACAGATTTTATTCCACTGAAAGAATGGCATCATGCCAATGATTCTGCATTTGGTGCTATATTTATTTGTATTTAGTTCAGTTGGAATGTGTGTGTATCGTCAGCGATATCGCTTGACATGTTTTATATTGACTGTTTCCTAAATTTAGGCAAATTCGTATTCGCAAATAACCTTGTATGACACCAAGAACTTGCTTAGCAGGAGTATTTCTAACATTTGCAAGATATGAGGCTCTTGAATGCATATCTAAGCCTGGGGTACACGCCGCCCCCTAATCTCATCAGCAAGTTTCTGGAACTCATCTACGATGTTTCTTATGATGAATGTAAAGTTGCTTGAACGGGAGAAATAGGGAATTTATAACAGGTGAATTATGCAGCATAAGAATGATGTCAGCAAGAAGCAAGCATCAAGAACTATAAAATGAAGACTATAAAATGCAAGAATTATTTGGGATGATTTAAAATTCTGGCATTGGAATGAAACGTCTTTCAATCTATATATAAACTCTGATTATTCACTCTACTACCACTACCTTCATTAGAAACATTCATAATCATTATCCTATCTATGCCACATCATCTTCGCTAATATTCAAGCCTTCATAAGCTGCTTTTTTTTTACAGCTAATTCTCTGTGGGAAAGAGGTGTCCGTGTGAAGACCATATCATATACTTATTACCCGTTTTTTGATAAATGATAAGGGAAACACTTCACACCAAAAATGCATTGAGCTTGAGCAAGTTCTGCGTTTGATGCTGTTGATTTTTTTTTTCCCTTTGCCATCATTGACCCACCTGGTTAGCTAAGTAGACAGAAAAGCTGCAGGAGAAAGGTGGGGGTGCCAAACCAGACTTGTGCCCCAGGGGACCTCTTCACGGTCACTGGAGGAACTGCCTGTGGCCTCGGCATCTTCCTTGAGGGCCATGGCCATGTCTAAGAAACCTTGTCTCCACAGGCTGCACATAGAAAGATAATTTGCTGAGCTAAGTCTTTTTCTTAAAAGAACCCATTTAAGTTGTATTCGTGGCTTTGCACCACAAAACTGACACATGACTGGCCACTCAAGACACTTTATGTGTATTCGCAGGCTTATTCCTTGGAAAAACACTTTTATGTAGCACTCAATGAGTAAGAGTAACAAAAAAGTGTATCAGGAGGCTTTCATATCGCTCTACAACTTTTCGTTGACACATTTCATTTAATTATTTGAGATATTTAATAACTAATTAAGAATTATGTAATTAGGCAGAATGCACAATATAATCAGAGTATCTCCAAGCGATGGCAAACATCACCTTCATTTTGTCTAGTTACATCGCATTTACATATTTCTAAATCTTGGTGCATGATAGTTAAGACACCCTCAAAAACAATATTAAAATTTTCATAATCATCTCTTGCATGTTATGGGTGGCTATGGCTGCTTCAAAGTTATTCTTTCAGTATGGTACAAGCAGTTTTGAAGTGAAATTGTTTTGCATCGAGGGCATGTAATCTAGACAATCAAGCAAAAGGTCAAGTTGTGTTCACTATTCAGATGTTTAACTAAGAAGCTGCAGGAAAAGGAAACAGGGCACAACACCTAATCAACAATGCAAAATTTGAAAATTTAAACTGAACAAGAAACCAGTTTTTGAAAACACAGAAAAAAAGCCAGAAGCTTACATCGAATACACCCTTGCTATGTACTCCAAGTGAAGTTGTTACCGCAATGCTTGGGCACCATATGAACGTAACAATCAACAACTTCGAGCAGAATATTAACACCACTAAATGAACTGGCCTTTGAAGATTCTTGATCTGAAATCCTCAACGACTTGTTCTGGCATTTAATCTGTCAAGCTCAATCTGTATTCTCAAAAGCTGGCTCTCTGCCATAATTTCTCTAAACGCAACATCAGCTTAAATCTCAAGATAGGGTTGACCTCTAAATAAAGTGGATAATGCATGGCAAACATCATGAACTCTCTTACATGTTAACCAGAGGGTTCACTCATGCAGCCATGAAATTGTGATGCAGACACGATATATTGAAGCTGGTTTTGTGAAGTGTTTCATGCTTCCAAGGCTTCTTCAGTTGTGAAAGCTGTCTCCATTAGCTAAATAAGCGATGAGAATAAAAAAAGTACTTCAACATGCTCACAATATGTTGGCCATTTGCAAGTAAACAGCAGCCCTTTTGGGCGCCCAGGTTGCCTGGTGCAAATCTACTATGCCACAGTACTTGCGTTACCCAGTACCAGCCACTTTAAAATGCAATGTGTTCAGAGCCCTTTCCCTCTGTTTGTCTGCTTTGGAAACAGTTTAACATGTGTCCAGTAGGCGTCGAGAAAGGGGACAGAAAACACTGTGCACCACTGATTTCTAACATGTTTCGCTGGATGCAGCACACCGCACCGGATGCAGGTGAAGCCAGTGGAAATGCGATGTCATGCAGTCGCTTGTCCTGGAAGCAGGGCATATGGTGGACTAACTAGTGCGTGCGATCAGATAATATTGCTGCCGAAAAACTTTTCTCTGTGGTTTTTCACATTTTAGGAGGTCTCTACATGTCTGGTAAGCACTTTTATGACAATCTGAACCCGTATACGATAGTGTTCTCTTACATCACAAGTTTTTTCTGATTTACCAGTGTTTCCATTGCAAGCCACTTATGTTAGCGACACTGTAGACACTACAATGGAAAAATTCTGGACACCTCGAAACACTGCTTGGGTAGGTTATGGCACATCAGGCAGGCATGTTAGGGGAAGAAATGCCACACACCCGTGCAACAAAGTGCTGCCACAAAGTTGTGAAGCACCAACTTCCGGGACAAGGCCAGCTTCAGTCGAGGGCGCTCGACGTGCTGTTCATCCCCTGTAGTAGAGATCAGTGGCGTGTACCCTTTTATACTGGCTGTCTTTTCTGGTCGGAACCTTGGCAACAGCTTCCACCATACTTTTTTTGAACCTGCAACATGTGCAGAGAAAGTCACATCACTGTGCATTGATTGTCTGGCTTTATTGTGCTACACATTCTATCAAATCATTAAAAAATACAGTTCACACATTTTTACTACTGTATATAGACAGTCTAGTTGCTATACACGCGAAACATTACCATTCCTCTGACAGAATGCAACAATAGAAGCGTACACTGTAAAGCTACACTAAAATTTAAATTGATGTGACACCGTATGAGCATACAGTATGCTTACTGTATGCTCTAGCCCTGTGTCAAGTAAAAGTTAATTGTCAATCATTTATGGTGTATTTCTACTTATTCTGGGTCATCAAACTGTACAATCAATGTTCCATGTTTACACATTGTTGGCTTTTGATTGCCTATGTGATCCGTTTCCTACTTACGCATGCAGTAATCCCACTGTAATAAGGAAAAAGAGAATAGGAAATGCCGTGATAATCTTCCACATTTGATGAGGGCAGGTGCAATGGCCAATAGCATGTGGTTGAAGCTACGTAAATACTCAGTTTTCACACAGCTTAATTATTCAGCAAGTAATAAAGAACTATCCTGTGCACCTCTGCATGACCAATAAAATCTGACTACTTGACACTGCACTAAGGCTGCCGCTTGGTACTGTTCGGCAGTTCAGCTTTGGTTTTCTGATATACAGAACTGTTTAGGTACCAGTAGTTTACTTTGCGATAAAATGGAGCTTGGAGCACTGGTCAGACATTTGCACATAAATAATGCGACAGCAAATATAACACAAGGATAGGAATATGGGTCTCTTGGAAAAAGTACATACACATTATGATTATAATGTGATGTGATGCCACAATAAAACAGAAAGCAACGCATAGAAGTGGACGGCGCTTCCATGCCACCAAGGTTATTGGACAGACAGTACTTCAGAAGTGCCCGCAACACAATGTGTTGGCGGGCTAGTTGGTGTGAATCCATAAATACTTTAAGCGCAAAACAATGGACACAAGAAAGACGACCAGCACAAGGCGGTACACTCAACTGACATCACTTTATTGCGTCGCTCCTTTATAAATAGTAGAATCTAGAAGAACATGCGCAGTGAGCACCATGTGCAGAGACCACCAACAACCAATCACATGAGTGTACTCATGCGACGGGATCCACAAAACCATATTGAGCACTGCACAAAGAAGGCACACTAATGCACTGTGACCCCAATGACTGTATGAAGAAAGCTTCCGATAACTCTCGGGCGGTGGTATCACAGCACTTTTTCAAAATCGAAGTATCACGAAACATGGCTTTGCACTTCCATATTTTACAATGTTGAGCCAAATGGGAACCTGTGCCTGTTGGTATGGATCGCTTAGGTTCGCAATGTTTCGTGATGCTATGATTTTGAAAAAGAGCCATGATACCTCCGCCAGAGAGTTATCGGAAGTTTTCTTCATACAGTCATTGGGGTCACAGTGCATTAGTGTGCTTTCTTTAACCTCGTACAGTGCTCAATATGTTTTATTTTGGATTCTGTCGCATGAGTGTGCTTTTTTGATCAGATGGTGGTTGCTGCACATGGGTGTTCACAGCGCATGTTCTTCTAGATTCTGCTGTCTACAAAGGAGGGACGCAATAAAGTGATGTCAGTTGAGAGTAGCACCTTGTTCTGTCGTCTTTCTTGTGTCCGTTGTTTTGAGCTAAAAAAGCAATGATGTATTCCTTGTGTGTGTTTGAAGACAGCTCCACACGCAGTAGCGTATCCAGTATTGCTGCCCAGTGGTTTAGCTCGCCGCAGTTTGAAGTGCCACAAAACATAAGGAGAGAAACCTGCATTATAGTCTTGTTGCAAACAAGAATACAACGTGAAGTGCATTCTGAGGCCAGAAACTATAAAAAAAAAATTTCATGATGCACTGCTGTGCAGGGTTTTATAGCAAAGTCAAATACATTTAGTGTAAATATCGCACTATGATGGTGCACAATGGTGGTAATCTGTAATAATATAAAAGGTGCCTTAATGTTACAACAAAAGCTGACATTACTTAATAATAGCCCTGTAAAATTTAGCATGCAGGGGCACCGCTTGGTTAAACAATAGTGATGTATTGTCTATGTACACAAGTATTACCCACGCATTTATGCCATTGTCTAAATGGCATAAATGAGTGGGTAATACTTGTATACATAGATATTATATCTCTATTGTTTAACCAAGTGGGTAAACTATGTCTGCCTGACACAAGATTAGAATTAAACCATAAATTATATATATTCACCCTAACAGTAACACCTCATTTGAACTTCACAGTAAGTAGATGCCTGTTGATGCCAGCCTCCCCCAATGCTAAACTGTGCCGCATGCTCTACAGAGAAATTATAGTGGTATCACTCAACTCTGAAGCAATTCAGGACTGCAGCACTGTAGAAGACATCTACAAATGTCCCATTTCATGTATAACAGCCTGAATTGCTTGCACATCTTACCAAGTGCAAATTAAAATTTCTTCTTGTTTAGCATTTTTGCCTGCTAGACCACAATCCAATGTCATCAATATATTAACATATTACCTCAAAGAACCTAATTTGGCTTATAGATTAACACCTTTGCATACTGCCACAGCTGCACTCTGTCATATGCGTTGCAATCATAAAGGAGTGCTGGTCCACCAGCACTCCAATGTCACTAACAGTGATCACCTACACAGCTAAGTAAACGGTCATGATTCAAGTGGCAAATAGCTAAGAGAAAAAAAATCCACTCACCTTGAGAGCTACAATACTGCAATAACTTGAGAGAGATGGACCCATTGCAGGCAGCAGGCCTCTTCTCAGCTCCAGCACAACAGCAACTTGCCTTTCAGTAAAAGAAAAGGATTGATTAGTAATGATAAGTTACCTTGTTTTTGCTGAGTATCAATACAATCTCACTTTCATGCATATCCACTTTCCGCTTTAGTAACACAACTGAATTATTCGTCAAATAAAAGAGTCTATGATGATACCATTCGCTTCTCTTGTAGGTCCAAATTTTTTCGCACTGATACCCCGTTTACTGCTTGCTTACTGACACGAATGCCTTGACTGCCCAGACATCATTCGAAGGAACACGTCTTGCTGCACCGCAAAAAGTTGCACCACGGAAACACAGCAGAGCAAAGAACTTTTTTTTCTGGTCACAATTAAAACGTGCACCCAAGCAAGAAAGTAACGATCACAGGTAGTGAGCGACTGCTATTGCCTCGAACATTTATTTCCGTATTTTAACAGAAGTTATTGTATCGGATACAGTATGCTCTCAAGCCAATACAAGCGTCAATACAAGAGCTCAACTGAACGCAGTTTTATTCTACGCTTTTAACGCGAGTGAACAAAAGGTTAGAAGTACCTCACGGAAATTGCGATCGAGCCAATCGCGCTACGACTGGAATCGATCTGAAAAGATAGGGTGATCCCTTTCCCCATTCATGCGTCATTTTTGCCCTAAGACGTTGCATAGTGGTCTTTTGAAACAATATTTCTGTTCGCGACACCGGCTTACCACACATCATTTTAACACCTACGTTATGCAAACCAAATAAGATTAAAATGGGCTTACCTCATGAGCAAGTTACGAGCGCGCGTAGACTGTTGAACACCCGTTGAGAGCAAGCAGGCTATCCGTGTCCAAGCGCATACGTGCACCCAAACACAGGACAACTTCTTCGATGCCGCAGCGTGCAGAGTTTTGTACACGAAGTGAAAGACATCCAGCGCAAATATCTCCGCGCGATGACGGCAAATGACGAGCGCACAAGCGTACACGACACAGCGACAAATTCGGAACTTTGCCAATTCGAACGTGCCGAGACCCAAGCAGCGTAACCATCCATCGTTTCTGTTCTTCGCTCCCGATGCGTCAATCTCTCTTCCTTGGGGTCTTGCTCCACTCTTGAATACAAATCAAGAGATATTTACGGCGAATTAACAACACTTACAACACGACTCGAAAAATGCCGGCTGACTACACATGTGCAGCTCCGTCCGCCACTCCAACGGACGCGCAGCGCGTGCTGCCCCCTGGTGCCGCACTCTGAGCGCGGAGAACCGAACAGAATCGGTTTCGTTTTCGCATTTGTGCTCTAGTTACTCGAACTGCAATATAATTGCTTGACAATTAATTGAATTCTAAAAGAGGAGAACGCTTTCTCTCCCACAAGTTAGTGCGTTTTATACAAAGGGAGAGAGAATTCAAAAAGCTGAAAGGCAGGGAGGTCAACCAAAGCATTCGCTACTGGCGATAGCAAACCCCTGTGCTACAATAAAGCGCAAAGCAGTGCACTGCGATGCGTCCATAAGCTCTAGAACAGTGTTAATTTGGGCTGGTTGGTGCATGTAATGAACGGGTAAATAATGAGTTGTGTCATAACATTACCCATGCATAAAGCACATGGAACTAATGGTGTTGCATTCTAGGTCAAAAAGAAATAAAGCTTGAATCGTTACATCTCGACACTGGGCATTCTGTCTTTCCGTATTATTTTTTTCTTCTTTTTGACAGTATACACAGTACTAGCACGGTAATAGGTCCTTCATCTTCAGTCACCTTCCAGTAGTTCACACATGTCGGTGCATGTTCGCGTTCTTTATTCTACCGTACAAGAACGAGCGCGCTTACCGGTCTTGTTTCAAGATGAAGCGCCAAATGTTTGCGATTACATCTTATCGCAAGAATTAACACATGAACAGTGAAGATTATGCGTAATCAATTTGTCTCAATGAATGGGCAGTTATTGTCAGAGACGAGATATTTGGTAAATATCATGGGAATGAGTTCAACCAACTACATTGCAGTTCAGCAGTGCCCTTTGACATTTGGTTTAATTGCTTGCCGCATTCGAAAATTTCCTCCGACCGTTGTACTTGGATCTATAGGCCGCCAGTCCCCTTCGAGACCATTTATTGCCAAATGTAAACGCAGTTACGGTCATTATACCACTCCCTGCGTTTCGGTACTGATTTAGAGTGCGCACAATTTTTGGCGTATATGGCGTAAATGCTGGCGTAAATGCACCAGCACCTGAGTGCCGCAAGCTTGTTTACGTATGCACGTATGTCCCCGGCTCTTCATTCACTTAAACATATATGCTGTGTTATTAACTATAAAAGCGCTTAATTTGAGAACATTGCGAGAACACGCATATATTTGCGCATATGATCAGCGTTACAAAGCCCATATGCGCGGCAAACTGCGACCGGAATAGAAGATGCGTATATATATATTTATACGGTCTGTTATTGCAGCTTTTGGTAGAAGGCTAGCTCTCACATTTTGTATGCAACTTCATAATGCGTACAGTTTGCGTGTTCAATAAAGTATTATTAGCTGAAACTTTATGAGTACGAGCGCTCATTCAGACAGCTTAAATTTTCTCACAATATACGGATGTTCAGATAACAAAAATACGGAATTCTCTCTGTTTCGTCCAAAACAGTGTATAGCCGTTATATGATTACAGTGAAAATGTCCGTAAAGCTGAATACGGAGAGCACTTTCCGTATATTAACGGCAGATTTTGCCGTATTTTTGAAATATGACATACTTTCCGTATTTTTATCTGCAGTTCTCCGTATAATGACAGAAATCCCCCGTAAAATTACGGAAATTTTTTACAGTGTACGATCGAGCCCTAGCAGCGGATCCAAATGGACGGCGGCGGCGGCGCGACAACGCGCATTCACATTGGCCGAGTACGGGAGTGTAGGGAGTCGTTTGCGGCAGCTACACGAGAAAACTGTGCCGCGTCTCACAAAAATTTTCCGTCGGTCCTTGTTAGCCCGCTTGCACGCTCTCAACAGGCGCTGACCCCCAGCCTACACTTGACCCGCCGTCACAATGGCGGACGATAGGCGTGGTTTGCTGTAGTGTTGTTTTAGTGGCGGCGAGGTTGCAAACACTTGTTTAGAATCTAATGACGTAATACAACGGGTATATCAGAGATGCAGCTGCGCTCCAAGGATGTAGCCGCAACATAATTGTGGGCGAAATGCCGGAACTGCACCCTTGCGCGCACGTATTTGCGTGCCGTACTTAGCACACCGGCCGTTTGGCACTGCACGGGCTTGTTTAAACGGACTGTGGCCTTTGAGCCCGCGCCTTCCTGGGACGCCGCGTTACGCGTGTGAACAATGAACGTCACAAGAGTGCGGGTCCGCTTTCCCACTTCCGGCCTTCCTCCCTCCCATCACGGAGCCGTAAGGGTTCGCCGCGTGAGCATACCTCTACCGTCGGGGTCGCTCGCACAGACGCTTATGAGGCACAGGCGGACGGCAGGCATAGGCGAAAAGTTATTTTTCCGTAGGAGGGGGGGGGGGGTCGATCAGACTTCCAATCCCCATATATATATATATATATATATATATATGGCACGTGAGCCGTGGCAACCTATCAGGCAACCTTTAACAGGCCTTCGTTCTCTCTCTGCCCCCTTTCTTTGTACCCGCTAACACGGAGTGTAAAATATATTGTGGCAGAAAGAGAAGACACAACACTGGTCAAATAATGATGCAGTGAAGTACAATCTTGATTTGAGCTAGTTGTTGACTCATAATTAACACAGGAATTAAATGGCACAAAACGTAAGTTACGGCCTGAACTCTCATAAGGGGAATTATCATGGTGCGAAGCTTTATATAGTGCCTCCTTATTTGCGCGCCTGCGAGCTAAACGCTATTGCTTGTCTTCTTCCGTTTAATTATGGCAGCGCTGCCTATCCCTTGTTGTTCAGGCGTACGACGTGTGTGTGTGATTTTTATGAGGAAAAGTGAAGAGATAAGTGCAGCGCCGTAACTGACTCTCGGGCGAGGTCAACAGCACTGCACGATGAAGGGGAGTGGGGAGTAAAAGGATTGGGAGAGACAGAAAGGCGAGCGGGGTGGAAGGAAGAAAGTGAGAGTGAAAAAACAAATTGTAGGTGCGAAGCGTGTGCGGGGCCTACGCCGCGCTCTGAGGTTTTTTTTTTTTTTTTTTTTCACAGAATAACAGCAATGCCACAAGTGCACGCTTGATGACGGAACTGTGGGCATCTGGGTGGAGTAGGCACTGCAGCGTGCTGGATGGCAGGCCGTATCGGCTGTAGGAGCTGCCCAGAACCTTTCTCTCCGTCTCGAAGACCGGGCAGTGAAGCAAAAGGTGCTCTAGTGTCTCCACACCGTCGCAGTTGCCACACACAGGGCTGCCGGTTCCCGTGAGCCTGTGTGTGCGCGCAGATGTTGTGTAGCATGCAATGCTCACCTTCTTTGCTTCAGGCGTGTTTGCAGACCTCGCCAGAGCGGAAGCAGTTGTGCATAGCTGTGGAGATCGAGTGGCCCCCGGTGTCCAATGATTGCACCAATGAGCGCGCGCCTCAGCGCCAGGCGCGCGCCAGTTCCGCGGTAGCACGGGAAGGTCAATCCTGGACAAGATCATGATCAACCCCATTACGGATCCAGCACAGTACGTTAAAGTTAATCAAGAATTCGCAGACAACATAACTGTCGCACTGCTACCCAGGAATATGCACCCAAAACATAACATCAACATGGGCGTTAATCGAGAAAATGGATAAAGGGGGCAGAGGAGCCTGCTTTGTCGATTCGGCTGCCTAGAAAGATCGAACTAAGTTCGCGGCGGTGGTAGTGGATCATCAGGGCAATTGCACCAACTGCGCCACGGTTTGCACTAACAAACCTGAAGACGCTGAACAAGTTGCCATTGCATTGGCACTAACAGACGATAGATTCATCGAAATATATAGCGACTCGAAAACAGCTATTAGAGCTTTCAATAGGGGAAAGATTGCCCTACAGGCTGCGAGAATAATTAACAAAAGGCAAACAAATGTTACACGTTACATTTATTGGTTCCCGGCGCACCTTGGTTCACTTGATGGCACTCCTGTCAATCCAAATGAATCGGCCAACAGCGTCGCCCGCGACCTTATACAGACCGGGCCGCTTTTACATATGGTTTTGATTCTGCTGGATTGGAGAACTTACAGAGAGATGCGCTCATTACATACAATGAAATTACAAAACATTACTACATGGGAAGGAGGGAGTTTCCACCCCCTCACTATAGGCTAAACAGAGCACAAGCAGTTACACTTAGGCAATTACAGACAGAGTCTTATTATTCACCTGCAGAAATAAAGGAATAGTATGACATTGCAGACATGAATATTATATGCAAAGCATGCAAAAAGGAGATATGCACACTTGAACATCTGCTCTGGGAGTGTGGGTCGCTCGGCCCTGGCATTTCCCGGAATCGGTTTTTAGGAATGATCAGATCTCCAGATCATATTCCTCAAGTCCTGGCTGTCCAGTACGCCCGTGATAGGGCTAGGAGGCTTGACCTCCCGGTCCCAACATGGGACTAGCCAAGCAGGTGGCAACACCTTGCACAGGACAAGAATAAAGTTTTTTCCTCCTCCTCCTCCTCCTCCGCGGTAGCTGCTCCGTTAGCACGTGAAGGAGGCAGAGCTTCGGATTTCGTTGCAGGTGACGTGGCCTTCGGGCCCATTGGAACCAGGACCTCCTAATTATCGTGTGGTCACGTGACTCACCTTAAATGAACCCTTACTACGTGGATAATACAGAATGGCTATTTTAAAACTCCTAAGTTAGCTTATCACTTCACACTTCCCACAAAACTAAGAAATTGAGTCTTATTTTAAATTTAATTAATGAACTACTGCCTATATTGTCATGACTTTCAGCATTATAGGCAATGTTAGGTCTAGTTTGCGACTGTAGCATAATTCTGCCGAATTTGCAAGTGGGAAATTGGATTCTTTTTTTTAGGATGAGCGAAAAAAATTTAAACTTACTTTGCTTGACCTTGCTGAGAACTTCCTATATAATGCTTCTCGATAAAAAGTGCTCATACATGCAAAAAAAAAAAAAGCGTTCTGATCATGAGACACGCCGTTGTGGGGGTCTCCGAATAACATTGACCACTTTGGGTTTTTTAACGTGCACCAAATGTACTGTACACGAGCGTTCTTGCGTTCCGCACCCATCGGAATGCGGCCGAAGTAACCGGAATCGAAACCGCGACCGCGTGCTCAGTAGCGCAGTTCCATATTCACTGAGCTTCCGCCGTGGCAATGGCGCAAGACAGACGTGGACAAAGAACACATACGACAGGACGATGCCACCTGCCAACTCAGTTTTATTAAGAAGACCATTCGCTTTAATTACATCCATATCCTGAATAAAACTCAGTTGGCAATTGGCACCCATCCGGTTGCATGTGTTCCTCCTTCCTGTCTGTTTTGCGCCCTTGAATTCTTGTGTTATGAGTCAACTACTAGCTCAAACCATTATTCTTTGTGATAGCATAATTTGAGTAATGTTGTGCTTTTTTTGCTTCTACTACGATATATATCGTCCTCCTTGAGGTGGCAATGAGTGCTTCGCATCCTGAAATTACGGGCTACCTTACAAGTGCCTTCACTAACATTTATACCCGTTCCATTAAATTTGGCATTTATCGAAAAACTTTAGCATCTTATGTTTTAAAACTCGAAAATTGGACAATTATGAGTCACGACATTTGTCAGATAAGTATGCAGCTAACCTATGTGCTCGAGATATACCTTCAGGCAAAATCTGAATACGCAAACAGCTGGATACAAGAGCTTTCTCTTCCAAATCAATCCAGGATCCGCTCCACGAGTTTCTGGAATGCCATAGAAAAATAGGTTATCTCTGCCAGTGGCGGTCTTCAAAATCATCTTTGAAGTCATGCAGTTATCTCGTGGCATATCACCAAACACGTTCTGTCAGTCGCTGGCGTCGCCTAAAGAAATCGCCAAAAAAGCCATTAAGATAACGTTTCAGCGGATACTTTTGCATGTCGATGTCACTGGCAACTCAGAGCAGATGCACTCGAGAATGAAGCACTTTCAATGGAGCCAATAGTGGGAGGTCGGTGAATCACGAAATAACTAGAGACAATTTTCGACCGCTTTTGTTCACTTTGGAAACCGCCGCATCATTCTTGTGTGGTAACGAGAATTAACCGCAGTGAAGCCACCTTCACAGACAGAGTAAGGACATGATGGGCCTACACTTCTGCATGAATGTTTAAGTTCAGACTGAGTGCAACGAAATTGGCGATATGGAGGACTGTATTTGGACCTGAAGGCGTTTCTATATTAAGAAGGAGGGGGCTTCTTGACAGCATGGGAAGAAGGGTGTTTTCTCGTGAACCTGCAGAACAGTTATTTTTCCCGGAAGGACTGTGGACAGGGCTCACGTAAGTGTCGCACATTCTTCTCATATTTCTGCGAGAGAATGGACTCGTCGATTCATGGAGACATATTTGACACAGAAACGGACACTGCAGGCGGAGCAATTGCTGGCCAACTCTGCTGCCTAGCCCCCGCCTGTGTAGCAACAGTATCATAATTATCTATCGTGCTGCACAGCTCAGCACTTCCTTCACGAACTGTCTGCAATCACCTGCCGCAGGCTAGCCTTCGATCGTTCAAATAAATGAATGAATGAATGAATGAATGAATGAATGAATGAATGAATGAATGAATGAATGAATGAATGAATGAATGAATGAATGAATGGGATATCAATTTATCCAGCTCTGAACTGACGTACTCCCACAGGAGCAAGTTCTCGCAGCGGTCACCATCATCTTCTTAAGAAAAACTTTTTTTGCGATGCGACAAATGTCCTGATCGTCTGCTACAAGATTGCCTGCTGTTCCCTCCGAAGTATACATGCACTGACGCGAGCGCTATCAAAGTCTGTGTTGTGCACGCACGAATTATGCGGCGTGAATGTTGCGCCATAGCTTAGTGGCTAGCGCGTCCGGTTACCAGCTGTGCCACCGTAAAAATCCAGTGGTGGTCGAAGTTTTCTCTTATCTCTGTGGTGAAGGAAGGATAAGTATGAGGACGTGGCTTGACAGCGACATGATAGAACTAGCTGACGTGACTGCGTAACGGAAAGGACAGACTGTGCAAATTCAATTTCAAGCTTTTAACTGAATTATGGGGTTTTACGTGCCCAAGCCGCTTTCTGATTATGAGGCACGCCGTAGTGGAGGACTCCGGAAATTTCGACCACCTGGGGATCTTTAACGTGCACCTAAACCTAAGTACATGGGTGTTTTCGCATTTCGCGCCCACCGAAATGCGGCCGCCGTGGCCGGGATTTTCAAGCTTTTAACTGTTGTCGTGGTTAAAAAAGAAAAAAAAAAGTTCAGTGCCGAGTGATTAGCTAAGTTCGGACAATGGGTATAGCTAGAGGCAGTGTTTCGACAAGTATAGGCTCATCTTCGTCAGGGCATCAACTGCACAAGGCACGTCGCTGGAACAACTACCACAACAACACATTCCCACGCTCATATATTTGCAAGATGGGCATGTATGTTCACTTCTGTTGAAATTGCTTCCTGACCCGTTTGTCTTGGTATCAACCGTTAGTGCTCCTTTGGGATAACTTGCTACGACAATACTGCTTACAGTATCGAAAGTAAAAGCAGCGACGGCACCCGTGCAACGGCAATATCAGCTTAAAGATGTGTGAGTGAGTGATTTATTCTGATGACATTGAAAATGTTGGCAACTGTTGTGTCACAAGCTTCTCCACAAACAATAGTGGTCCAGTGAGCAAACGATGATAAGATTGGGCGATATGAAAAAACAAACAGACGATCCGGCAATAAAGCAAATTTTTTCATCATCATCATCAGCCTGGTTACGCCCACTGCAGGGCAAACGCCTCTCCCATACCTCTCCAACTACCCCGGTCATGTACTAATTGTGGCCATGTTGTCCCTGCAAACTTCTTAATGTCATCCGCCCACCTAACTTTCTGCCGCCCCCTGCTACGCTTCCCTTCCCTTGGAATCCAGTCCGTAACCATTAATGACCATAGGTTATCATCCCTCCTTATTACATGTCCTGCCCATGCGCCCCCCCCCCAATTTCTTTTTCTTGATTTCAACTAAGATGTCATTAACCCGCGTTTGTTCCCTCACCCAATCTGCTCTTTTCTTATCCCTTAACGTTACACCTATCATTCTTCTTTCCATAGCTCGTTGCGTCATCCTCAATTTAAGCAGAACCCTTTTTGTAAGCCTCCAGGTTTCCGCCCCATACGTGAGTACTGGTAAGACATAGCTGTTTCACACTTTTCTCTTGAGGGATAATGGGAACCTGCTGTTCATGATCTGAGAATGCCTGCCAAACGCACCCCAGCTCATTCTTATTCTTCTGATTATTTCCGTCTCATGATCCGGATCCGCCGTCATTAACTGCCCTAAGTAGATGTATTCCCTTACCACTTCCAAGTGCCTCGCTACCTATTGTACATTGCTGTTCTCTTCCGAGACTGTTAAACATTACTTTAGTTTTCTGCAGATTAATTTTTAGACCCACCCTCCTGCTTTACCTCTCCAGGTCAGTGAGCATGCATTGCAATTGGTCCCCTGAGTTACTAAGCAAGGCAATATTATCAGCGAATCGCAAGTTGCTAAGGTATTCTCCATTAACTTTTATCCCCAATTCTTCCCACTCCAGGTCTCTGAATACCTCCTGTAAACACGCTGTGAATAGCATTGGAGAGATCGTATCTCCCTGTCTGACGCCTTTCTTTATTGGGATTTTGTTGCTTTCATTATGGAGGACTACGGTGGCTGTGGAGCCGCTATATATATCTTTCAGTATTTTTACATATGGCTCATCTACACCCTGATTCCGTAATGCCTCCATGACTGCTGATATTTCGACTGAATCAAACGCTTTTTCGCAATCAATGAAAGCTATATATAAGGGTTGGTTATATTCCGCACATTTCTCTATCACCTGATTGATAGTGTGAATATGGTCTATTGTTGAGTAGGCTTTAAGGAATCCTGCCTGGTCCTTTGGTTGACAGAAGCCTAAGGTGTTCCTGATTCTATTTGCGATTACCTTAGTAAATACTTTGTAGGCAACGGACAGTAAGCTGATTGGTCTATAATTTTTCAAGTCTTGGCGTCCCCTTTCTTATGGATTAGGATTATGTTAGCGTTCTTCCAAGATTCCGGTACGCTTGAGGTCATGAGGCATTGTGTATATAGGGTGGCCAGTATTTCTAGAACAATGTTCCCACCATCCTTCAACAAATCTGCTGTTACCTGATCCTCCCCAGCTGCCTTCCCCCTTTGCATAGCTCCCAAGGCGTTCTTTACTTCTTCCGGCATTACTAGTGGGATTTCAAATTCCTCTAGACTGTTCTCTCTCACATTATCGTCGTGGGTGCTACTGGTACTGTATAAATATCTATAGAACTCCTCAGTCACTTGAACTATCTCATCCATATTAGTAACGATATTGCCGGCGTTACTTCACTGCTTTTAGACTTCCTCCGTTCTTGAGAGCATGTTCAATTCTATCCATATTGTACTTCCTTATGTCAGCTGTCTTACGCTTGTTGATTAACTTCGAAAGTTCTACCAGTTCTATTCTAGCTGCAGGGTTAGAGGCTTTCATACATTGGCGTTTATTGATCAGATCTTTCGTCTCATGCGATAGCTTACTGGTATCCTGTCTAACGGAGTTACCACCGACTTCTATTGCACACTCCTTAATGATGCCCATAAGGTTGTCGTTCATATCTCCAACACTAAGCTCCTCTTCCTGAGGTAAAGCCGAATACCTGTTCTGTAGCTTGATCTGGAATTCCTCCAGTTTCCCTCTTACCGCTAACTCATTGATTGGCTTCTTATGTACCAGTTTCTTCTGTTCCCTCCTCAAGTCTAGGCTAATTCGAGTTCTTACCATCCTATGGTCACTGCAGCGCACCTTGCCGAGCACGTCCACATCTTGTATGGTGCCAGGGTTAGCGCAGAGTATGAAGTCTATTTCATTTCTAGTCTCGCCATTTGGGCTCCTCCACGTCCACTTTCGGCTAACCGGCTTGCGGAAAAAGGTATTCATTATCCGCATATTATTCTGTTCTGCAAATTCTACTAATAACTCTCCTCTGCTATTCCTAGAGCCTATGCCATATTCCCCCACTGACTTGTCTCCAGCCTGCTTCTTGCCTACCTTGGCATTGAAGTCGCCCATCAGTATAGTGTATTTTGTTTTGACTTTACCCATCGCCGATTTCACGTCTTCATAAAAGCTTTCGACTTCCTGGTCATCATGACTGGATGTAGGAGCGTAGACCTGTACTACCTTCAATTTGTGCCTCTTATTAAGTTTCACAACAAGACCTGCCACCCTCTCGTAAATGCTATAGAATTCCTGTATGTTACCAGCCATATCCTTATTAATCAGGAATCCGACTCCTAGTTCTCGTCTCTCCGCTAAGCCCCGGTAGCACAGTACGTGCCCGCTTTTTAGCACTGTATATGCTTCTTTTGTCCTCCTAACCTCACTGAGCCCTATTATATCCCATTTACTACTCTCTAATTACTCCAATAACACTGCTAGATCCGCCTCACTAGATAACGTTATAACGTTAAACGTTATACCACGTTCAGATTCCAATGGCGGCCTGTATGGCTGCCTATATGAATACAACAATCAAATTTTTTAAACATGCTTAAATAACAACAGTCAATACAGGAAAAATAAACAGCAGACAAATCAACCTATAACATGTGCATTGAATGCTGCGACATAATAATAACACACAAGGACACACAAATTGTTAATACATAGATACAATATCACTTTCAGTGAACAAGGTTATTGAAGATTTCAGAGCTGATCGCTGTAATGATGTGTTATATTATGGCCCAAGCAGCTTTTCTATGTTGTAAAAAAGATTATCAAGAGTCATCGATGTTGCCTTCAAAGCACATCTTCGCTGTTGGAACTTAGAACAGCGTAAAAAAACGTGTTCTACGTTCTCTCATGAATGGCCGCACGTGCAACGAGGCACTTCTTGAGACATGCCACATGTGTAGTGGCACTTGAAATACGCTTTATATATAATTATTTGTCAGCAAAATTAGTGATCTGCGAGTGATTCTAGGTTTTGATAAACGTTCAGAATACCTGCAAGCAAGTAGCCGATGCAACAACGGAGGTTGTGTAAGGCTACTAGATTTGTGACGCGCCTGACAGACAAACAGGTACGTCGAGAGCTGCAAGACTGAATGCCCTTTCTGACGCCAACTTGTGGTAAGTTCTGAGAATTTGTTTTATGACAGGGAAAGTTGTAACAACGGGTTCAAAACACGGGTGAGTGCGGAAACTGCTTGGCACCGTTTAACGCAGCTGAAATTTTCACATTTCTGTAGCCAAATCACACATGTAGTGAGTCACAAGAACAGTGATTCACGGAGAACCGGTTCTGGCTTTAGAAATGGAGCTTAGAAATAGTGCCTTTCTAGCCTAACGACCGAAGCTCCTGAGGTGCTCCTGAGGTTACGCGTTCCCCATTACCCGAACTCGTTTGTTTTGTATACATGCAACAGCCCAAACCCTACGTTTATGCTTGCCGCTTTAGCGAATTAGGCTGTCCGTCATCATTTCTCGTCGCTCCCGCTTGTCAACCAGGTCACGATAAAGTCCCAATTTCGCCCTACCGCTTCATTGATTGTATATTTACTGGCCGCCATTGAAAAGTATTGCTATCTGACTAGCTGCCAATTCTTGCAAGGGTCCTACAAGTAAACGTACGACTACTAAAGCCCTCGGACGAGGGCTCACTTAAACCGGAAGCCGACCTCTTGATAGGACAGGAGCTGCCTCGCGGGCCTCGGGAGACCACCGTGCGTCGGAGGAGTGCAAGGTCCATTTCTCAGGTCGGGCTAAGCACGCCTGGTAGGTCCAGAGAGCGATGCGAAGACTGTGACGTTCGTCTGGTATTTGGCGCACGAAACCCGACATGTTAATCGAATAGAGAGCGACGTTTCTGCAGGCAGAACAGACTCGAAACCCGTGGAATTGCTTTGACGGCTTCCGGGTGCTCGGCGCCGCAGTTCCGCCGCCTCGTTACGTCCCGGGAAGCGGCGAAAAACATCGCTGCTTTATCTTTCTCGAAGGAGCATCGTGGCACGCCTCATACCCCCTCGCCGCCCCCCCCCCCTCCTTCGGTTCCTAAGCATCAGTTTGATACTTGTTTCACTGATGTGACCACAGGGGAGAGGTAGCGAGGAGGTTGGTGTCTGCTCTCAGAGAGGCGCGGCCGCTCAGCTACTATTGCCACGGCACAACGCGGCCGGGCATCCGTCTTCTTTTGACGAGCGCGACCGTCGGGACAAAAATGGAAAACGGAACTCTTCTTTGATGCAGCCGGCTTTCGAAGGCGTTGTTCGGCTCCTGAAGTTCAGTGAGGAGCGAGGTGGATGTAAGAACTTCCGCGGGTAACATTATAGGCCGACTGCCAAATACAAATTCCCACCGATGAAAGCGCGGCTCTTTGACAAGGCGTGACCGAGTGCGCAAGAAAAAAGAAAGCAGACATGAGAACCTTCCATTTGAAATGTCTGTCTTGCTGCCTTGCGGCCCCTTAAAAGTTACGTAACGCGAAAGTTAGGCCGCTCACCAACGGCGGCACCAGCAGGATGGCTCGACGTTTACATTTGGCAGACTTTATGTAATCACTAGGCAAACGAATACAAAGCTTGCCTGGCTCCACTTTCCTGAAAACATGTTTCCATCTCTATATATGTTTGCATGTTGTAGTGGTTCTGTTCTGTTCTGTTGGGAGTGGAATATTTGGGCGATTCAATTTCTTTCATTCCTATAGCAAAACGAATGAATGAATGCTATATTAAAGATACAGTTAAATTTTTTCTCCCAGGTCATCCAGGCACACGATTCCTCAAAGATTCTTCGTCGCCATCCGGCGACACTTCTCACTCAGGGAGGCCAACTTGCATTGGTTTATTAGGACAAAGTAGCATACATCGACTAGCGGCGGCCGATTACGGCTCGCTCACTTGCCTCTTGTCATCTCTACACACTCGTTTAAATACCCTTGCTGATTGGGACAGTACCCTTATTTTAGGTCTCCCTGTTCACATTCTACCAATCAGTTCTTTTCAAAGTAGGCGGGACCATCAACAATACAGACTGTGACCGCGCGCACGCTTAATTAATTAGTTCACTTTTTGTAACATGCCCACGAACATCAGTTAAAAGAACGCCACATTGCCCTCTTGCTCGAGGTTCATACACCTCGGTGCAGCTGGCCCGGTGCAATGGCATTTGGCGCGAACACATAAATCGCCCCGCGACGCACTAACCCCGGACATGCAGCAGAATCGTACTCGCGCACGACGTTGCTGCCTGGTCTCCCGTTGCATACGTATGCTCGATGGCATAACCTGTGTATCCCCCACATCGCAACGGGAATTCCGCCACCCACGCCATTGCCTGTGTTTCTGTTAGCCCACAAGAACGCACCTATATGCAGCTGAGCGAAATGCGCGCGGTGAGGCGGCTGCATGGCATGTTTTATGGTGATATCATAAGAAGCCAACAAACACTGACACCAAGGACAACATAGGGGAAATTACTTGAGCTTAATAAATGAAATAAAGAAACGATGAATAAATGGAAATTAAAGTGGATGAAAAAACAACTTGCCCCAGGTGGGAACCGAACCCACAACCTTCGCATTTCGCGTGCGATGCGAAGGTTTCGCGTGCGTGCGTTTCTTTATTTCATTTATTAAGCTCAAGTAATTTCCCCTATGTTGTCCTTGGTGTCAGTGTTTGTTGGCTTCTTATGATATGACTAATAAAATCGGGCCCCTCGGTTAACCCCCTTTCTTCTCGTTGATGTTTTATAGTGGTGTTTTATAGCAATGAAGTACATCCGCAGTGCTCGTATCAATGTAAATGCTGTTCGGCTGGCGAGGCGTGACGCGTTGAAAGTCGTCCGCGACGTTTTGTTCTCGTCGGGCCTTGTGTCGTTCGGGGTGCAAATGTCCGGGGAGGGGAGTCACGAGCACGAGATCTCTGGTTGTAGCAGGGAGCGATCGACATAGGGGGATATGGGATGCCGTGATATAGCCTCTTGAGAGTGTAGCGACCCTGAGGTATGAGCAAGGTACGTTTTCTGACGACGTTTATGAACTATACTACGAGCTTGGTTACTGTATTGTGGCAGCATATTTGCTGGAGGAGTCGCCTACACTTGTGCAAACTGGGAAACCAAGGGCTAACTTCTTGCCCATGCCGGGAACGGCATCCAGCTTGTTGCATTGTTGTGTAGCGAGTTTAGTGCACGTCTGATGGTAGCGGAACTGGAAGAGCAGAAGTACGTCCTTAGGGCGCTTTGTATTTACCACATGAGGAATTAACGTGCACGTGCATCGCACGGGGCGTGGTTATTTGAGGTTCTGGGTGGAATTTTTCAACGATGGCCGTCTGACCTAAATCCTGACCTACTGGGAGGCGTTTCGCAAATGGTAAAATAGAGATAATACAGCGCGGTGGTTATATCGACATGAGTGACAGGAATGTGTTCGCGAAACGACGTAGTACGTCGTCCAAGGAGCCACGAGATTGAAACCTCGTCTTTCTTTATTTCTTTCCTTAAGTTCACGCTGCTTTCGGCCAACCGTGTAGCACCCGGGGGCACTTCCTTACACGACCCAAACCACCGCTGCTTGCCATACGGGCTGCTTCGATGCGCGCAGTTGATCAAACAGGAATGTATACACGTACTTCCTTAAAAGCAGTGAACGCGGCAAAAAAAAAAAAAAGTGCACCCGTGTGCTCGCTTGTGAGTGCGTGTCCTGCGCCCTTGCATCAGCGGTCAGAAGGCTTTCCGCGCGGCATTACGTTTTGCGTTGTTTTGACTCGCATGCCTGCTTTGTCTTTTCGCCTTTTATGGCCCTTTGTCTTACAAAGAAGTTCCGGCTTTCGCTTGAGCACTCTCACTACTCAAGGAAACAGGAAAGAAAAATTTCGTGCGCCGTTATCATTACGAACATCAGGGAAAGCTTGCAAGCAAGCCCACGCCCGCACGCATAATAAGTCGACAACATACATGCGTGAAGATACAACGAGTAACCGTGAGGAACCCCGGCAACTCTGAAGACACGGCATAATGTACTTTCGCTTTCTTTGTCGACTCGAACGGAATTCACCGAGCTCTGTTCCTCCAAATTGAAC
Organism: Dermacentor variabilis; assembly: GCF_050947875.1. NCBI lineage: Eukaryota > Metazoa > Arthropoda > Arachnida > Ixodida > Ixodidae > Dermacentor > Dermacentor variabilis. The sequence goes on along the minus strand of NC_134568.1, from coordinate 241,014,693 downwards.
AATGCTTTATAGAATAAATGTGCTACATGGCCGAATATTTGATACTAATCTAATAGGGGATCGCAAAGTTATGTTCTTTGCCCTACATGCATCAACACTTAAGCTTCGGTTCAAAACTCTGCAGCCCGATCTCAATGCGAGCATGAAAAGCGCAATTTTTTTTTTTACCTTCCGTAGACCTGCTGCAAGCTGAGCGTGTTGAATAGTGCTGGAAGAAGAGTCGAATGATATGGCAACGATTTTTTAAAAATCCGTCACAATAAAAGACAAGAAGCCCTACAGTGTGGTCATTTTTAAGTTTTGTGGAAGTTTAAAAACAGACTATTGCACATAACATAATTCTAGTCTTTGAGCTGTTTTATTCAGAGAGGCAGTCATTACTAGCACGAGAAATCGAAACACACATTCAACAAATTAACAAAGATTCACTAATTAACTTCTTAATTACGTTACGGCGCATATTGCAATTTACGAATTGTTCCGAATTGTTGAATTTTAGAATTTACGAGTTTGCAAGGCGTATCCACTTGAAATTAATTTCCAAAATGACGCCTCTTTGAAGGTATGCACCATAAAACTTGCCGTAAACATGCACTGTTCAGGACGGCACCAGTTTCGACATACTAATTTTCAAAGTGTCCGACGAAATGCATCGACGTTCCAGTTACTTGTTAAAAGTGTTGCGTTTCGCCTGCGACACGTGGTTTTGCCGGCGCGACTGCGGCGGGGCGGCAGACATTTTGGCCCGATCGTCGTCGCCGCAACACTCATCGCCAGGTGTTTCCAGGCGCGACTGCGGCGATGCGACCGCCTAGGGATCATCCTCGCATTCCAGTCATTGTGCCCGAAACAGGCGATGCCAAAGCAGGGATCTCATTCCAGTCATTGTGCCCGAAACAGGCGATGCCAAAGCAGGGACCATCCTCTCATTACAGTCATTGTGTCCGACCGGCAGCGCCACGACAGGGTGCTACGAGATCGTGCTCGACATGGTGCTACGGCATCGCTACGACAGTGTGCGTCACCATTAGCCCATTGTACATTCACGTGCTCGTCTTTTGAGGGGTTCCTTCTTGCCCTCAACTGCGAGAGTATAAAAACAGCTGCCCCCGGACGCCAAAAGGAGGGCTCCGATTTCTTCTGTTGAGTAAAGTGCTCTCCCGTCTCTCTACTTCGGTCAAACCTGACCGCCAACTCTTTGCGATGTTAAAATAAACAAGTTGTTTCGTTGTTACCAGTCGACTCATGCTTTGCCGGGACCTTCGGATGCTTCCAGTTGTACCCCAGGCCGCCAGGCCAACGCTACCCTTGGGGCTTGCGACCCAGGTACAACCACGGGCGTCAGCGCCGAGTTCCCAACAGATCGTACCAGCAGTCCGATCCAAACAAAAGAGATCGCTGTTTTATGCATTGAAGCACAAAAGTACTGTGTAGATTCGTGTGAGGGTCGCACCCGTGTAAGGGCCGCACCCCAACTTGGCAGCCCAAAATTTGGAAAAAAAAATCCTACGGAGAAGCAATCGCGCTCGGTGCCCTGATGCCATCGGATAATTTTTGCACGCTGCGTCCTTCCGCTTGCCGCTACTAGATGGAGGGAGCTGAGCGGTGACCTCTGATGCAACAGTACATCCGGGGATCCGGGGTGTACAGAAGTAGCTGGCTACGCCGGTACTATTTTGACCAAAATGTTCGGTCCCGTGTAAGAACCGCACCTTGTCAAAATTGTGGCAAAAAAGTGCGGCCCTAACGCGAGACTATGCTGTATCTGGAGCACCAATGCATTTCGACAGACATTTTGAAAATTAATCTCTTGAATCTGGTGCAGTCCAGATAATTCGTTCCAATTAAGTACGCCTTGCGAACTCACTAGCTACAATTCGTAGATGAAATTATGTTCCGTAAGATAATTTGTTGAAAAGTTAATTAGCGTAATCCTGTTAATTATTTCTGTAAACATTTTGATTTCTCTGGAGGAATGGCCGCCTCATCGAGTAATTTAGATCAAGGGTTAGAATTGCCCTATCTCTCACAGGCTATGTTTAAAAAGGTTGGTGCAGCTAAAAAAACACCCAGTAGGTCGTAACTGCACAGTATTAAAGTCATGGAGGAAGGAAAATATACGAGGAAGCATTACGTCATGCTGACAGCCTTGGCAAGCGAACGCTCCGTGAAGCCACAGTGGTGACCCAACAGTTGACCTCTTGCGTCGAGATCACGGAGCAAGAATCGAGATTCGCTGAGACGTTTGGTTTCCAGTAGCTATGCTAGTGGTTTTTATTCGGTGCGCGCTTGTTCGGCTAACCTGCCGTGGCCTATACCTACAGAGCGGGAACGCTAAAACCAACCGCGCACTTTGACGTGCGATCACGTGTTGGGCCACCAGGTTGGCTTCAATCACGATGCAGTATGCTCCTTTATTATTTTTTCCCTTCTTCCATGATTATAATCCGCCGTACTGGCTTAGTGATTATGCCGTTGCGCTGCCAAGCACAAGGTGGCGCGTTCGATTCCGATCGGTGGCGGAGCAGGCAGCAGCAGCGGCCTCGACCGAAGCTAAGTGCTTTTGTATTGTATTGGCTTACTTTTAGGAAGCGAGCTTTTGTGCATGGTGTAAGCAATGCAGGGTGGCAGTTTTAAACCGTGGTAGGTGTAAGAAGGCTAGCGGAGGTAGCCGGATAGCGAGATTGTCGTAGGGCTTACCGTGGGGCTGTTTGATTATTGTGGCGGGCTTTTTTGTTAGATGGTCGGGCGGCCATGGATCGGCAGGCTAGGAAAGTCACAGGTAATGGCGAGCTGGTGCAGTGCGAGGACTGCAAACATTGTTGCTATTTGGCAAGAGGGACTTCGCGAGTTTAGCCGACGCTGAGAGGGCTAGCTTCACGTGCAGGTGTGTGAGGGCTTCAAGTGGACTGTGCGGCGGATGGAAAGGCAATGGACATCTAATGTTGAGGAGCTCAAAGGGGAGCTGAAGGTGGAGCGAGAGCGGAAGATTGAGCTCAAAACTCAGGTCCACGAGTTGCTTGAGAGGGAGGGTGCTAAGGGCAACCTACTAGAGCGAATAGTTGCAATTGGCGAGCTTAAAGAACGGGAAAAGCGGGCCGAGCTGGAAGAGCGGATGGAGGCGCTGATGGCGCGGGCGGCGCGGCGCGTAATCCCGATTCAGAGCAGCGTCAGGTGGAGGGCGAGCATAGCGCGGAGTCTGAGGCAGAGGCATTTAATGTGGACGAAGAGACAGGCAGGAAGGGACACGTAGAGGCCGTAGAACCGCAGGCGGGAGCTGGCGGTAGCACGGGGGCTCCCCGTACCTACAGCGATGTAGCGCAGCAGACTTCGGGTCGGGCGGTGCGAGAGGTAGCGGCAGCGAGCCCGTTGCCTCGCGACAGTGGCGTACGGCGGCTGGAGGGCCAGCTAGCGCGAACCGGAGGGCAGCAATCGCAGGCTGGAGGCGAACGATTTGAGCGAAGAAGGGTCCTGATGGTTCTGGACTCTAACATAGCCAGAGTTGAGGAAGGCGTCTTAACAAGAGTGAAGGTAGAGAGGCGGTGGTGATGGAGGCCCAATCAGGGAAGTGCATAGTGTATTCAATGACCAAAGTCCAGTAGGTGGTAGGGGACAACATGGCGGACGAAAACCTTATCATTATCCATGCTAGTCTCAAGGATATGCGAAGAGGAGTCATAACGTCAAGAGACAGAGGTTGGGTTGCGTAAACTCTCTGAGCCTCTGCGGAGGTGCATGTGACCATATGCGCAATCCTAGAGGTCCAGGGGCAGCCTATCGGGATGGAAAGGAGTGTGGTTGAGGCTAACCACATAATTAGGGGTTTAGAACTAAGGTTGAACAGCGGGAATAAAACGAGGACACGAAAAAACAAATATGGACCAACTAGCCCTCATCAAGATCTTACTAATGCATTAGGGGTTTGAGTCGACAACTTGGGTACGGCATAATGGAGGTAAGCTGGGACGTGTAAGAGCCTGGCTCCCACCTTTTTGCACAGGATGGCGTTGAGTACAGTGTTGCCACGGGCAGGTGGGTAGGTAGTAGGATGGGCCGCCAAGCAACGTTTTTTGGGGGGGAGTGGGGAGGGTGTAGACGAAGAGGGACCCGGAGAGGCACCAAGATTCAAGAAACGTAGAGTCTGTAGGAGAAGAAATAGACGTAAGAAACAGTGCCAAGTTAGTTCCGACATAGGGTATATTAACAAGCAAGGTGGCAGGAATAGGCTGAAGTGAGAGGAAATAGAAGAGCAGTTAAGGCAGGGGTAGCTGATGGTATACGGTTTTGTGGACACATCTTAGGGACCTGGAGCAATCACCCTGTAATCCTGATTCGGCATGGGAATATTGCAATAGAACAGAGGCCAGCAGAAAGGGGATGGAATTGGGGGAATTCATTCAAGAGTCAAACTGAAATGCCTGGAACATTTATGGCGAAAAGGGAAAGTGGCAGGGGAGCAGACACTCCCTGGCTTTGTATACCTGTGGACAAGAGCAAATGCCAAATAGGAAAAAAAATGGTAGAATGCATAGTAAGTGACATTAATGGGCTAGGAGGAGGGTGGGTACGAGATTATTATACTAGGAGACATGAATGCACACATCGAAAATATGCACAGGTACACAGACTCAAGAGGCAACATGCTGCTGGATATGTGTGAAAGGCATAATTTAGCTGCATGTAACAGTACTGAGAAATGTGAAGGGCACATAACATGGGAGGTAGGGAGCCTGCAATTGACAATTTATGCACTAATGTCACATAGGATCTGTGATAGGTCAGGGGTAATGAACATAGCTGAATACGGCTCCAGAAGCCTTGGTAGTGATCACAAATGCGTCAAACCGAGTTTTAGAAGATAAACGAAAGTAGGAAGGAGGCAAGATTAACAACCAGATGGGGTTTTTCACTCGGAAAAGCAACTGGGAATAGCAACCAAACAAATTGAGGAAATAATTTCTGAGGGTACTAAAACAGAATGGACATACGCAAATTTAACAGGACTATTTGAGCTACAGCTTGCTAAGCTGCTAAGGTACCAGTGAGGCCCAAAGGGAAAAGAAGACGCAAATCGAAGAGCTGGTGGGATGTGGAGGTTGAGAAAGTCATAGAGAAACGTCAGGGAGCCTCCAGGGAACACACATATTCTAAGCAGGGGGGTGAACCAGAAGCTGCTGTAGGCAGAAAATTGGATTTATTAAACTGTAGAAGGGAAGCATCCCATTTGACAAATGAGAAGATTAGAAGAAAGGGGACCCAGTGGTTGTTAGAAGTAAAAAAGGATAGAGAAGCAGCTAAGAAATTTGGAAACATCTTAACTCCTTGAGTAATAATACTGGCCTAGAGTATGGGTTTATAGTTACAGCTCAAGGTGTTCGGCTAGAAGGGGATGAGGCAATGGAACATATAGGAATAATGATGACAGAAAAATTTAAATAACAAAGAAACCTTGCATGTACTTTATCAAACGAGGATAGACAGGTTAGTGTAGTGGCTCCACTTGAACTACGAGATTTGGAAAAGGCAGATGAGATGGTTCCTAGTAGCACTTCGACAGGTCCTGATGGCATCCAAATTATGCTAATAACGACATTGGGTCCAAAATTTAATCAGACAGTAGGAGAGGTAGTGAGCAAAACGATAATGGATGGTAACGCTCCTGGTGGGTGGAGACTAAGCAGGATGAGCATGATATATAAGGACAAGGGGGACAAAGCTGACATAAACAACTACCATCCCATAACAGTAACGTCAGTGGTTTACAGGGTGGTGATGGAGATTATGAAGAACAGACTGCAGGCATGGGTGGAGGGCGAGGAGGTTCGGAAAAACTACAAAATAGGTTCCGGAAACAAAGGAGGTTAGAGGACAATCTGTTCTCATTGACGCAGTATATCGAAATAGCAGAAAAGGAACACAGGCCCCTATGGTTGGCATTTCTGGATATCAAGGGAGCCTGTGACAGTGTGATTCAAGAGGATTTGTGGCACATACTGGGCACACTATACGTGGAAGATGGAGCAAATGATTTTTTAGTGATATTATTACGATATTATCGGTAGATACCCGAGAGACGAGCCGCCGAGAGAACGACGACGAAGTGGGCCTGTGCCCTTGGCGCGAAAAAAATGTCGGCCTGGCGCTCTGGCTCCAGTCCAGTGTAAATAGCTTGTAAATAGCCTTTTCCGTCTGTGTCTTTCTACATGTAACATTCTGGAGGAGGTGAGCGAACCCCGTCCTCGCCACGGAACTCCGGAGTGGTCGGTACATCGAGCTTGTCACCATGCCTCCCGGTGACGAGACCACCTCTGCAACGGCTTCGGCTTGTCCGACTGCTCCCGTCGTCACGGTTGCCCAACATCGCGACCCTGGTGTGTTCTCTGGCCTGGAGGGACAGGACGTTGAGGAATGGATCAAGCTATATGAACATGCCAGCGCTAATAACAGGTGGGACCCAACCATTATGCTCGCCAATGTCATCTTTTATCTTGGCGGCACCCCACGCGTGTGGCATCAGACGCATGACGAGGAGATAACCAGTTGGTACAATTTCAAAGAAAAGCTCAGGGAACTGTTCGGCGACCCCATTGGCCGCAAGGTTGCCGCGAGAAAGGCTCTTGCGTCTCGTGTTCAGACATCTACAGAGCCGTACGTTTCATACATCCTCGACGTCTTGGCTCTATGCCGAAAAGCTGACGACGCTATGTCTGAAGCTGATAAAGTGTCACATGTCCTAAAAGGCATCGCCGACGACGCTTTCAATTTGCTTGTGTTCGGCAACGTCTTGACTATCGACGCCATCATCAAAGAATGGCGTCGCCTTGAACAAGCTAAGAGCCGCCGTATCACACACCACATCGCGCGGCTACCCAACGCTGCTGATACGTCGACATGTGAGGGTCGACCACGTCAGGCTACCACCTGTGACGACGTCACCCGTATTGTTCGCCGCGAGCTCGACGCCGCCTGTTCGCCAGCTTTCGCCGCGACGCCTCCCGATCCGCCAGCAACCACGATTGCGATGATTCAGGCCGTAGTCAGACAGGAATTTGAGAATATGGGTCTGAACTCCGTGTGTACAACGTCTCAACCCAACGTTCCCCAGTTCTCTACCGGCCCTCCTCGTCCCCGGCAGTCCTTTACTGCCATATCTCGCCGCAACCCGTCCGAATGGCGTACCCCTGATGACAGGCCGATCTGCTTCTACTGCTGTCGCGTCAGCCACGTCTCTCGTCACTGCCGCAACCGATGGCCACCACCTCCTCGGACATACGCCGCCACTTATTCCCGCACTTTTGGACCTTCTGTTCCCTATGCCACCAGCCATGAACCCACTGTTGCTGATGCCCCTGCTCCGAACCTTCGCTACAGCCGCTCGCCCTCACCTCGACGCCATCAGTCTCGTTCGCCCCAACCCCGCCGCTTTTCTTCACCGCCTATCGCCTCCCGGACCCAGCCGGAAAACTAGGCACTGCAGCTTCTGGAGGTAAAGCTGCGTTGCCGACCCTTCCCTCAAATACTCTGCTCACGTTACCAACGAACCAAAGCCTTCTTGACGTTGACGGTTATCCTGTCACTGCACTTATCGATACAGGCGCACATCTTTCTATAATGAGTGCTGCCTTCCAACGACGACTCAAAAAGCTCCTCACCCCAGCGTCGGCACGCGTCGTCTGCGTTGCGGATGGCGGTACTGTGCCTATCATCGGCATGTGTACGGCACGAGTCAGCATTGCCGGCCGCCACACCCCTGTCCTCTTCACCGTGATTGCTCATTGCCCCCACGACCTAATTCTCGGCCTCGACTTTCTCTCTGCGCATTCTGCCCTTATTGACTGCTCTGCCAGTACCCTTCGCCTTGAATTGCCGATTCTCACAGAACCTTCTGACGCACCCCAGTGCCGCTTACGCCCCACCGGATTTCTTCGCCTGCCGCCAAAATCAATAGCCTTTATTGAACTGTCGTCTCCCCACCAGTTCCTGATGACGAGTACCTCGTCACTCCTCTGCCCGATATTCCACTACATTATGACGTTACCGTGCCTCACACTATACTTACTATTACTGCGAACGGCACTCGCATACCTATCTTTAACTTTGGATTGGCAAAGGAAATTCTACCGCAAGGTATTTGCCTTGCCAACGTTGATTGTCTCGGCGACCATCATTGGCAGCGTTATCAACCGATGGTTCTTGCGAGCTTCGCAGGCCCCTCGCGCCAGCCTCGGGCGCCGTTACCAACATAAAGAATATGGTTGCGACGGACCTGTCATTTGCGCAGGCTGAAAACCTTTGTCAAGTATTATCGTCCTACCGAGATATTTTCGACTTCGACGATCGCCCTTTAGGCCGGACGCTCGCGGTCAAGCATCGGATTCTTAATGGCGATGCTACGCCTATTCACCGACGACCGTATCGAGTTTCTGCGTCGGAACGCCGAGTAATTAAAAGTGAAGTGAACAAAATGCTAGAGAAAAACATCATTGAGCCTTCTTCAAGTCCCTGGGCGTCACCTGTGGTGTTGGTTAAGAAGAAGGACGGCACGTGGCGCTTCTGTGTAGACTACCGTCATCTGAACAACATTACTAAGAAGGACGTCTACCCTCTCCTACGTATAGACGATGCGCTTGACTGCCTCCACGGTTCCAGCTATTTCTCTTCTATTGATCTTCGTTCTGGATACTGGCAGATTGCTGTTGACGATATGGACAGAGAAAAAACCGCGTTCATCACACCTGATGGCCTATATCAATTTAAAGTAATGCCGTTTGGATTATGCAACGCCCCTGCCACCTTTGAACGTATGATGGACTCCTTGCTCCATGGTTTCAAATGGTCCACATGCCTCTGCTACCTCGACGACGTCATCGTCTTCTCGCCGACGTTCGACACTCACCTTGAACGTTTAACAACTATACTTGATGTATTTCGCAAGGCGAAGCTGCAACTTAACTGCTCCAAATGTCGTTTTGGCCACCGTCAACTTACTCTTCTGGGCCATCTCGTTGACGCTTGCGGAGTACAGCCTGATCTCGACAAAACTCGCGCTGTCCGAGATTTTCCGGTTCCGAAGACAGCCGCAGACGTCCGAAGTTTTGTAGGACTATGCTCGTACTTTCGTCGTTTTGTTCCAGATTTTGCGACAATTGCTAGACCCCTCGCTAATCTTTTGAAGAAAGGCGTACAATTCTCGTGGGGCACTTTAGAAGCCGCCGCCTTCTCTCGTCTCGTCACTCTTCTCTCCTCACCACCCATTCTCGCCCACTTCTACCCTGATGCCCCTACAGAATTGCGTACAGATGCCAGCGGTCATGGCGTAGGTGCCGTCTTCGCCCAGCGTCAGCGGCGCCAGGATCGCGTTATTGCTTATGCGAGCCGCCTCCTGGAGGCTTACGAAAAGGGTTCTACTCAAATTGAGGACGGCGCAACGAGCTATGGAAAGAAGAATGATAGGTGTAACGTTAAGGGATATGAAAAGAGCAGATTGGGTGAGGGAACAAACGCGAGTTAATGACATCTTAGTTGAAATCAAGAAAAAGAAATGGGCATGGGCAGGACATGTAATGAGGAGGGAAGATAACCGATGGTCATTAAGGGTTACGGACTGGATACCAAGGGAAGGGAAGCGTAGCAGAGGGCGGCAGAAAGTTAGGTGGGCGGATGAGATTAAGAAGTTTGCAGGGATGGCATGGCCACAATTAGTACATGACCGGGGTTGTTGGACAAGTATGGGAGAGGCCTTTGCCCTGCAGTGGGCGTAACCAGGCTGATGATGGTGATGATGATGATGATGATGATGATGATGATGATGATGAGCCGCCTCCTAGCACCATCGGAGCGCAACTATTCCATTACGGAACGAGAGTGCCTTGCTGTTATCTGGGCGGTTGCGAAGTTCCGTCCTTACCTTTAATGTCGCCCTTTTTCCGTAGTCACTGACCATCACGCTCTATGCTGGCTCTCATCGCTAAAAGATCCTACAGGCCGGCTGATGGGCTTTCAGGCTACAAGAATTTTCATATTGCGTGGTCTACAAGTCTGGCCGCCTGCACCAAGACGCTGACAGCTTGTCACGTTACCCTGCTGACGATCCTGACTCCTCCGATATTACCAGTGCTGCTTGCGTATTCCCTGTATCACAGCTGCTTCATTTCGCCGACGAGCAAAGTCGTGACGCCTACATCAGAGCACTCATCGACAGTTTTGAACACTCTCCGGCCGATGCCACTCTACACCTCTTCGTCCTCCACGACGGTACTCTGTACCGTCGCAACCTTCATCCGGATGGCTCTGAGTTCCTACTTGTCATACCTAAACACCTCCGCTCAACCGTTCTATAAGAGCTTCACGACGCACCAATGGCAGGACACCTCGGCGTATCTCGAACCTATGACCGTGTACGTCGCCGTTTTTTCTGGCCGGGCCTTGCCCGTTCCGTACGACGTTACATCGCCGCTTGTGAACTTTGCCCACGACGCAAGAAGCCTTCCCAGCTCCCCTCTGGTTACCTGCAGCCGTTCGACATCCCTGACGAGCCCTTCCATCGTGTTGGCTTAGACCTTCTCGGCCCATTTCCGGAATCTACATCAGGAAACTAGTGGGTTGCAGTCGCGGCTGACTACGCGACCCGCTACGCCGTAACCCGCGCTCTTCCGACCAGTTGCGCAACTGACGTTGCGGACTTCCTCCTACATGATATCATTTTGATGCATGGTGCTCCGCGTCAATTGCTAAGAGACCGTGACCGTACGTTTTTGGCGAAAGTCATTGACGACATCATGCGGGCCTGCTCCATTCAGCATAAGTTTACTACCTCCTACCACCCTCAAACGAACGGCCTCACTGAGCGTTTGAACCGCACCCTTACAGACATGCTATCCAAATACGTTTCAGACGACCACCGTGACTGGGACCTGGCTCTACCCTACATTACCTTTGCATACAACTCTTCCCGTCTCGAAACTGCCGGCTTTTCCCCGTTTTAGCTCTTGTATGGCCGCGAACCGACGCTACTAATAGACACCGTGTTTCCGTCCACCACAGCTTCAACTAGCGCTTATCCCCGTGATGCAATTGCCCGTGCTGACCATGCTCGTCAACTTGCGCGCGTTCGTCTACAAGTCTCCCAAGACAAACAGAAGCGACGCTACGACCTCCGTCACCGGGATGTCCATTTTGCGCCCGGCACCCTCGTGTTGCTTTGGTCACGATCGCGTAAAGTTGGCCTTTGTGAGAAACTGCTTTCCTGTTATACCGGCCCATATCGCGTGCTCCACCAAGTGACCGATGTCGCCTATGAAATTGTTCCAGCCACGCCCACTACGTCCTCTGGTGTGACAACCAGTGACATTGTCCACGTCACCCGACTCAAGCCCTACAACTCTCCACGTGCCTTGGATATTTAACGGCACCGTGATGGCGCTTTTGCCGCCGGGGGGTAGTATTACGATATTATCGGTAGATACCCGAGAGACGAGCCGCCGCGAGAATGACGACGAAGTGGGTCTGTGCCCTTGGCGCGAAAAAAATGCCGGCCTGGCCCTCTGGCTCCAGTCCAGTGTAAATAGCTTGTAAATAGCCTCTTCCGTCTGTGTCTTTCTACACGTAACAATATCTATAGAAGTAACTGAATGCCTATAAGATGGCAAAGAAAATGGCAGGTAATTAAGGTACCTGAGCCAGACACAGCGGGGGCTTAAGCAAGGGTGTCCTCGGTCGCTTTGTTGTTCATGCTGTACCTACAAGGATTAGAGGCCAAATTAGAGAGGAGCGGACTTTGCTTCAACCTTTCTTTTTTCAAGGAAGGAGAATGGATTGAACAGTCATTACCAGGACTGAAGTACCCAGATTATATAGTACTAATGGCTGACAACAAGGAAGCGTTGCAAGGATTGATGGACATCTGCCGTAAATAAAGAGACAGATTAAGTTTGAAGTTTGGTAACGAAAAATCGGCAGTCATGATTTTTAATGATAATCAGGGCGGCGAGCGTAGGATAGAGTAGGTTACGCTGGATGTAGTGGAAAGTACAAGTATCTTGGCGTGTGGACAAACAATGGCGCTGAGTGCCTAATGGAACATGAAAATAAGTAACGACTAAAGGTAGCAGGAATGCAGCTTTGATGAAAAATGGGGCACTGTGGAACTACGATAGTTACGAAGTGGTGAGAGGGATTTGGAAAAGGATGATGGTTCCTAGTCTGACTTTCGGCAATGCGGTCCTGTACATGAGAGCAGAGGCTTGAGCAAGGTTGGAAATTAAGCAACGTAAGGTACGTAGGCTTGCTTTAGGAACACACGGAAATGCACCAAATCAGTGCTAACAGGATGACATGGGATGGACATCATTCGAAGGCAGAGAAACTAGTAGCAAGATAGAATTTGAGGAGAGATTGAGAGAAATGGGTGGGAAGCGGTGGGATAGGAAAGCTTTTAGTTAATTGTACGTGCGGAATGTTGACACAATATGGAAGAAGTGAACCATAGAATCGCCAAGAAAATATTTAGACAGAAGCGGGGGGGGGGGGGAGGCATACCAAGAATCTTCGGTTAAGCAAGGGATTAAAGAAACAAGGAGGGGTCTGTGGAAAATGTGGATGCAGACGAAATCAGCACTGGTAACATACAGAACTTTCAAGCAGGTAATTACCCAAAAAATATATACGATAATTCTAGGGGAAGTTCTTCATTGGTTGAAGCCAGGACGGTTGTACTGCGGACGAAGACGTACCAAGTCAAGTACGAAGGGATAGACACGTTATGCGGTGCGTGTGTATGGGAGGAGGAAAGGGCTGAACACCTAAGGGCTTCGCCCTACAGTTCAAAGCAACGGGCCTGATTTTTTCAAAGCAATAGGGTATAGGGACAGTGGAGGCAAAATAGACTTTAAGCGCGTAGAAATAACCAAAGCGAGGTCATGTGATTGGTGGCTAAAATCAAGGGAAGGGTGAAATTTCACCCTCTACTAAGTACTAAATTTCTTACTAGTCACGGCTGGGTGGCGTGAGCCACGGGCCGATTTAAAGGGTACCGCCTTATCCATCCATCCACCGCGGCAGCATTTCAATGAGGGCGGAATGTAAAAACGCTCGTGTAATTAGATTTAGGTGGATGCTAAGGACCCCAGGTAGGTCATAATTAATCCGGAGTCCCCCACTATGCCATGCGTCATAATCATATCGTGGTTTTAGCGCATAAAAGCTCCCAATTATTATTTTAACGTATTAAAAACTACATAATATCCCCACAAACACACACACACACACACACACACACACACACACACACACACACACACACACACACACACACACACACACACACACACACACACACACACACACACACACACACACACACACACATTAGCAAGCAGCACGCGCAGCTGCACTTAGTGGTGAGCCACAGCGTGTGCAACCACCAGACAACTGCGCCGCTATAGCCACGTACGACGCATGATGGTGGCAGGGCGACGATACAAGTCTGGATGCTCCGGCATTGCCAGGGCTGTTACTGTCGAGGACAGCTCCCAAGAAGACTCAGTAAACGACGTGAAGCTTCTCGGAAGGACGCCATACGCACCTCTCCCGCTGTCGTTACCCATTCGGCTGTTTACTTGACCTACCCCGAAAATGTGCTCCCTTTCGGGGTTGGTTCAGGTAACGCGCTGCGAGCCGCGCCAGCACGGACGCCTGGCCTGGCACCGGAGATGAGAGGCAGAGCAGGAATGCACATCCAGATGAATCTGACGGAATACGTTCAGTCGCCAACATTACACTGGGCAGGAAGAACCTGTTTGTTCTGTCGTAAAGTAAATCATGTACCTTTAATTAAATCAGTTCATTATTATCAGTCGCCGGTCCCCTGTTTTATTTGCCTTCACCGTCACTCTTGGTCATATACAGAGAAACCCGCCGTGGTTGCTCAGTGGCTATGGTGTTGGGCTGCTGAGCACGAGGTCGCGCGATCGAATCCCGGCCATGCCGGCCGCATTTCGATGGAGGCGAAATGCGAAAACACCCTTGTACTTAGATTTAGGCGCACGTTAACGATCCCCAGGTTGTCGAAATTTCCGGAGTCCTCCACTATACGGCGTGCCTCATAATCAGAAAGTGGTTTTGGCACGTAAACCCCCATAATTTAATTTCATATGCAGTAGAAGAGTAAAGTTTCGTTCGTTCTCTGTCCTCGCTTCACCGCTGGAACTTGAAGCTTCTCGGACGATGATCGGCAGTTGTTGATCAAACGCAGGCAGGAAACGATGACATCAGATGTACAAGAAATATTTATAGGTAAACTTTTCTATATACATGGCAGGTAAAACAAATACATTACAAACTTGAACAACTGAGAAACAAAGTCTCACTCTTCGACTGTCTCAATGACTGTTAGAGCCCAGACTCGTTTTATAGTACGGAGGCTCACTGATCTATCAGCAATCCTGATTTCAGCCAAGTCTGAGGGACAGCATGTAGTCCCGATTTTTATAGCCCAAATATACAAAGAAAAAAAAGGCGGTAGGGCCGTTGGCCCGTCCCACAGGTTCAGTTGCCAATCAGGGTCAACCGTTTGTTAAGCCACAACCCACAGGGATGGGCTTACTCTTAAAAATAAACATATTGGAAAACAAAGCTCTTTTCCTTCTTCGCCAAAACTCCGTTGCCCTCTCATTTCTCCGTAGTTAGTGACGGGCTCAGCAAAACACGCCAGGCCCGAACAAGTTATCGCTAGACCGTTTCAAATCCCAACGGCGTCTAGGCCGCAAATGTCTCGGAAGCAGGGGCATCGATACCACGTAGTGCGGCCGTACTCAAAGTTTGTCCGCGTGGGAGACTGATGGCCCTCCTTGTCCTTCAAACTTATTGTCTACAAGACAAAGTTCTCCGAGTGCGTGTTTCCAAGACGCCGTCGTCCGAATGCACTCTTTACGTGTGCACCGCATTCCTACAGCGTGCACTGTAAGCTGGCCTTCGACACCACACCGGCAGTCGCACCCAACAACAAGGCTGGCGATTGCGTTCCGGACGCGTAGAAGATTAGGTCCATGCTCACTGCATGCGGAACGGGGTCAGAGTTGCTAAGCCCTTCTTAACCTCGGCGGCGCCTCCAATTAGTCAGGCACTCGGGAGCCACACTCACAATACCTTGTACAGCGGTCCCTTTCAAGGCTGGTCTTTGTGGACTCGTGTGACCGTCGGCGGACTGCCAACACCGTGCGCACAATGCCGACTTCCCGGAATCGGCACTCACCCACCTGGCACCTGCCGCGACGCGTCACCCAACACCGCGCGGCGCCTGTGACCCCACATAACACAGCAACTGTCGCCCAGCTGACACGGGGGCAAGTGTACCCCCTCTCTATGCACAAAGCACGTGGCCGATTCGTGACACTTAAGAACCCGAACAATCAGAGCGACCTTACAAGAAGTATTCTTTGGCTGCTGTTCCGGCTTGCGCCAATCTAATGCACTCATGCAATGTGAAAGGCGATTTTTCTACTCTAACATTGAAATGGTGATTTTTTTTCTTATAACATGCACTGCGGCTAAGTTTACTGGCATCAAGGGAAATTGTCTGCGCGTTGGATGTCGAGGTAGTTATAACCTCGCGTTACCACTCTTCCGTTGCATATATGCTGTCTCCTCGTCGAGGTGCCACTTGTAGAACGTTTAAGCACCGCGTTTTTAGAACGGTTTTTCCTGTCCCTGCCAGATGCCAGCTGCGCACCGTGCATATGCAGGTGGCTCCTGACAACTAAAGTACAGGTAACGCAACGCGGTAAAAAAAAAAGAGAGAAAAGAAAAGGATATACTAAATCTAGAAGCTCTTAGCATAGCGTTAACGCTGTAGTTTCCATTGCCACCCTACCGGGTGCCTGTTGCGCCCAGCATCTGCGATAAGGCTATGTTAAAGCGCGTACATTTCTATAGTGACATACGCTAAAACGCTCTAAGGGAGCGGCGGTAAGCTCGATATAATTGTCGCAGTCATCCATGGGATGTCTACCTGCCTGCAACATCCGCAGGCGTATAGTAACCGCGATGCCGTTACACATCACCCCGGTCAACTGCTCTAGCTATACCACGCCTTGAGCGCGCAGAAGGTACCTTGTAAGGCGGCAACAGCACGTACAGTAGCGCCTGGCTAAAACGCTAAAGTGTTCTACTGGCCTCTTCGTGTAGATGCGTCGAAGCAATCGCCGTGCCACCCGAATCGGTTCCTAATCGGGCTGGCAGTTTCGTTACCTTCGTGCTTCGGGACCTCGCGAGGGCCACGCCTGAAACTGCAGGAGCCGGCCTCGATTCAATGCATCCTATCGTAAATAGATTTCTCAAGGCGATCGAAAATCGCGCCGCGCTATTTCAACCGTTGATGTAAACTAAGACAAGAAGGAAAAGCACTTGAGCACGCCCTTCGAGAGGAAACAATAGGCCGTGCACTCGTTGCGCTGCACTCGTCATGCTCTCTTTTCTTTCCGCGCAGTCGACGCCCGCGGGGTTTCCGAAATTGTGGTTACGAAGAAGGAAATAAGCCAATGGAAGATCTGCTCTGGAAACATATCTATTACCGCTTTTAGAGAACAATGTCACGGTGGCCAAACGGTAAAAAAAAAATAATTCAGGAATACAGTCACCCAAAGGCATCTATAACGTAAAGAAACGAAGAAAAAAAAATGGAAAAAGAGACGCCAAGCGGGGCAATCAAGTGCACGCGAGTTTCTGGAATTCCCAGAGACTATATTCATTATGCATTTGGAAGTTCTTTATGATTATTATTAACGTGACCATTTATTCACTTGTCACTACCGTAAAATCCTGTGAGATGCCCCGCCCCCGAAAGTTAACCCACCCATGACTAAGCTCCCGACTTCAAAAAATTGAAAGTTACCCACCTGAAAGTTACCCACCACACCGAAAGTTAGCCCATGTCATATTTTCACTCTATTTTCTCTTGATTTTTCTATTTTCTCTTGATATACGCCTAAAAGTGTATAAGGGACTCGCACAGTACAGTGCGAGTCCCTTCTAAGAGAGATAAATGGGGCTTCAAGGTGCAATAAATGGTGACAATAAAGCAGCTTAGACGGGTAACGTGTTCTTTGAAAGCTTCATTACTAGCGGAGAAAATGAAGACCAACCTTTACCTTTTTTTTTTATATATGCCGCTCCCAAAGCACAGCGCCAGTGTGGCGTTACGGATTTCAATGTATATGCTTGTACTTTGAATTTTCCTGTGCAAAGTTCCGAGCGCTCCGTGAGGTGACCTTTATTGAGTGTGCCTTTAATCGTGGCTTTAGAACGCACGTGTAGCGCGATGCGAACACTGGTGGAGCCAAGAGAAGAGCACGCCGCAGTGGACGTGAACAAACGACGCAACCACCACTTCTCCATCAACGCTGTGCACCAGAGAGTGCCTACAACACGCTGTGCAGGGCCGGTTGCTGTGGTGTGGTGCACGAGATGAGGCCGGCGCAACACTTGATCAGCGCCCATGTATTACATGCTCGCTTGCACAATGCGTTCTTGGCGTAGTGGTCAGTTGGCTCATCTTCAAGCCGCATGCCCATTGACTTGATACCAGGTAGCATTTATTTTTGTTTACGTGATGTCATGTAGTGGCTATTTTCCCCACATGCATACCTGCTTTTCGTCAGTAATAGTCTTTCAGTACGGCTATACCCTACAACTCGTAAATTGCCGAACTGAGAAGCTTGAGACGTAATGTTCGATTCAGATGCTTTCAGACCACTCAGCAAGCGCGACGGCAATTGGTTCTGGATTATGTGGCACAGAATTTCCTTCGTGAGTTGTGTATCACTTTCTTTCCGTGTAGCCATCGCAGGTCTCATGGAGTTAAAAAAACTGAGTATGACAGACCTCGCTCTATAAGGCTTCCAAGCGTCATGACGCCTATAGGGTGGCAAGGGGTCACTCAGGAGCAAACCAACCACACCAATCAACCAGTCAAATGCACTCATGCCCTCCTAACTTACGCACTGGCGTTTCAGCCATGAATTTGTGATGGAAAGACAATTTAAATACCAATCGCTACATCTATATGCCACGGCAAATGGCTGGTTACATTAGGTACATTCGGCACACTGGTAGCCTTCAATCTTCTATTCTTTATCAATTTTTTTTTTCGAAGAGAGGCTGGAATGTTGCCTGGCTCTAGTTGCATGACTCTGTAGTGGTACGGGGAGATGGCGGGAACCTTTAAGTTTTGCAAAGGATTGATGCAACATTCTCCACGAAGTGCAAATTCGTTTTTCTCAGTGCAACCGCGTTCTTAGGTTTTATTTCTTTCTTTTTTGAACATTACGCGGCGAACTCATCACTCTGTTACGCAAAGCAAATACAAGCATGCTCGTTGTATACAAGCATCGATAAAGTGAATTAAGCCATCAAGTATGCAGCGTAGTTCGAGAAAGTTAACAGCGTAAATAATTTTCAGTCAGTGTTTATTTTATACACATGCTGACAACTCCGACAGCAAAAAATTATATGAAGCTATTTTTTTTCTTTTTTAGGTGTAAAAACATGGCAAGGTAGGCTAGGTAAGATTCGCAAATTAGTTACCCAAGGAAAAAAAATGACAATCACTTAAGTATCCTTATACGTGAGTTCATTGCGAAAGCATTTTGACTGATCTAATTGATTGGTTACGTCCGTGATACGTGACGTCATACATTGTCACGTGTCCTTCACAACTATACCTTAATCCACCTTGCTCTAATTGTTACCAACCATAGTCCACCTTAATCCACCTTGATCCACTTTAATCCCCCTTGTTCCTAATTTGTACCAACCTTAACCCACCTAGCTTAATCCACCATAATCCACATTGCACTAATTTGTACCAACCTTAATGCACCTTAACCCACTTTAATCCACATTTATCCACTTTAATCCACCTTTATCCACTTTAATCAACATCCATCCACTTTACTTACCCTTCATTCACTTCACCTTAATTCCCTTTACTCCACCTTGAGTCACCTTAACTCTAACGTCGCAGCCACACGTGACGTGAAGTGTGCAATGACGCACGCACTAGGCACACCCTTAGTCAGCCAGGACCGTGGAGCCGCCGCGGCGTCGGGGAAGCGTCTCGCACCTCGGAGGCCCGGTTTTGATTCTCATCTAGACCCAAGTGCACCAAATTTTATTTTCAAAGTCTTTGATTTAATTTGTTCATAGGAACCTCCCTGAGAAATTTGACGTCAATCGGAGCATTTTTTGACCTGCTATTACTCTTTGCGCCGTCGAACATATTTTTCCGACCATCGCCTGATCATGCCGAATTTTCTGTCTGATGGGACATATGATGCTTTTAGCATTAATAAAATAGGACAAGAAAGACGAAAATTTCACAAAGCATGATATACCCACGGACACAAGCGCACAAAGATTGTCTCATATAGGGGCAGTAGCACCGAAAGCACAGTCAAGTAAATATACAGGATGGGTCGCTCATTACAGAGGAGCGAAGTAGTACGCTCAAGTCTCTTCACATACACATAAAACTAAAATTAGTTTTGTCAATTGAAGATGCGGGCTTTGTATTATAGAAGTCGCATTTTATACTAAGAATCTGGCAGACATCGTCATTTGGATTTGAAGTCATGCATGCATGTGTATATGTAGAATGACCGCTTATTAAGAGGAAGCTTTAGCTCGGGCCCAACTCCGACGCGGCCTGATCAAATACATGTAAAACGCAAAAAACGCTTTCCTGAGATAACCCCTGGACCGATTTTAATGAAATTTGTTGCATTTCAGAGAGAAAGTTAAATTATAATGACTGTTGGAAGCGGAATTTCCATTTAGGGCCTCAATTTTGTTAAAAGAATTTTAAAGGATTTGCAAGTTCGAAAAGAATAGACGCACGAAGTCGCGGTTCTGTAAACGGCATACATTAGATCATTGAAAGCAGACAACTTCAATATGTTAATTGATAACTTATGTGAATTTGTTACGTTGAGTACGAGGGTTCTGCAAAAGCTATATTTCCATATTACTAAAATTTTTGAGATTCATGTGTAACACGTCAATTTTGTCCGCTTTAGATGTACTATTATATGCAATTCACAAAATTATGATATCGCTTGTCCTTGCTGAATTACAGAGTTGTTAACTTGATAGTTTCGTTGTCTGAAACTTTTCGATTTTCGCAAATTATAATAAAAAATTGATGACCTAAATCAAAAGTTCGAAACCAACAGTCACTAGATTTTAAGTTTTTTCTTTAATGCAACGAACCTTGTCAAATTTGGTGCAATGATTGCGGAGAAAAACGAATTCTCCTTTTACATGTATCTGGATAGGAGCACCCGAGCTCTCAGAGTGGAGAAGGTAACTTGGCGGAGACCTTAAGAGGCTAAGGTTGCACGCCTGAGGTAACGGTGACGATAACATGAATGTTGTTAATTAGTAAATGCTGGTTATTGCCTCATAGACCAACGCACGTCGAGCGTGCGTACAAAGCTCGAGCTCGCGAGGCGCACTTTCTACAGGCTGCAATTTAGAGGCAACCCGATTCTACGTTGGTGTCTTCTCCTTGTTACTCGCTGCAGTGCCAATTTGCTTCTAGCGCATGCAGCATTACCTGCAACATCCTGGCTATCGCGACGCTATGCGACGGTTTCGCCAGTGTATTGTCGCACTCACGCTGGTGGCTTCCGTCTGTGTCGGCGCTTCCGGTGCGCGAGCGTATACCCCGCCGCTCAGCTGTTACGCCACGAATTGTGCCGACCGGCCGGACACGGCGTATACTTTGCTCCCGGTATAGCAGCGCTGATCGCTTCGTGGGCATTCGCTGCGCGTGGAAGACGCGTGTAAACATCGATTTGTCGCGTGCCGTAATCCCTCGTAATTTCCAGCGGATGCCTGCGCTCCGCGTGCCGCGGTTCCGGAGAAGCGTGGTCCCCGTCGGCCGCTGTGCCGGCACCCCGCCTCCCCTCGCTGCGGCAAGGAAGGGGGTGGCGAAATCCTGCTAAGAGGAAAATCTCGTCCAGGAAAAGTGCGAACCCGGCCAGCCTCCGCGTCACGGAAAACGCTTGATCTGGTTCCTGTCTAGACGGCGATTGCGTGCGTATGCACGGGTATACGGGCGGACGTAACTGTCCAGGAAAGGTCCGCTGTGATAAAAGCTTCCTGTTGTCTCTAAACCGGATTGGGGTAACGCGGCTGTAACCGCGCACATTCTTTTTTTCTGTGCTTTTCCTCTTCTGCTGTGCGGCCCGTTAGAGTCGCGCCCGATAGCGGCGTTCGTAGCCCTTGAACTCGGCGCGACCTGGGAAAGTTTACCTGCACTTGGTGCTACTAGCGCGGATCGGTCACCTCGCCCAGTCATGGGCGCCTCGTTCTCGGCTAGCAATCTGGTGCTTGAAGACAAGGTTGGTCCCCTTAAACGAGACATTGAACTACATGGCTAGATAATTAGGCAGACTAGCATGCGTTAAAAGCGGCAGTGGTAACTTCTTTGTTGGGTGAAAGATGTTAAATTAAACGTGTTCGTCGCGACAACAACAAGAACAGCAACTTTTGTTATTGGTGTGGTTACGTCTTAAAGGGCATCTTTAATTGAGCTGTAAGTACTTCGACCGTACTCGTGCCCTTATAGGCTGAGGCATGCTGTTGGGGCCCTTCGCGACTTATTAGTGGACATCAATCTCGTCGACTGCGTCTGAGGGGCAATTGAGTGTTATTCATATCGATTATCATGTTTCTGTGCAAGTTTGGATCTTAGAGTATTGGTTTTGTGGTATCTTCTCTACTGAAGTTCATGAGCAAGCTTGAATATCACTTAAATTTGGTCAGAGTCGTGCAGTTTTCTTTTTCAAAGCTTTAAATAAAGAAAAAGGGGGAAGCTCTTTAGGAATGACTATCTCAAGAGCTTAAGAACCCTACTCAGGCAAGAATAAGGACGAAAAAAAATACAACCATTCCACTCTGTGAAGATGGAATGGCAGCGAAAGCTGACGACAGTCAAAGCTCTCAAACGAAAAGCAAAGTGCTTTCGCTGCCATTCCATCTTCACAGAGTAGACTGGTTGTCATTTTTTCTTCAAATATTTGAACTTGGCGTGTCCGCGTCATTAGTCTCTCCATTGTCACGCTCAGAAACTTGTGACTTGATACACGCTGAATGGGTGAGTGCGGAACCTTTTAAAGGGGCGTCGGAGGGAACAACAACGAAAATGTAAACGGCGCCGGCGCGAAACGACCACCAATGAAGAACGTTCCCGCGATGCTGAACGAAAACGACAATCCCGAGCCCGGGCACCTCCTCGGCGCTCCTCGTACACATGTTCTTCGGGTGTACCAACTATATGTGTCCGCCCCATCGATAACGCAGCTGTTTTTAGCGCCGATACCTCTCCCGCTTATATACTGCGATAACCCTGATGTCACGCTATTGTTCACGGCGAGCGTTTTAATCTGTTCCGCATTTTGACATCTGCGCCACCGCACTGCACCCGTATGGGTTTGTTAGAAATCGATAAGTCCGTTTCTGTTGCCGGACGACGAAAAAACTACGGAAGGTTAGTCATATACAGCTTTCGCTGTAAAAGAAAGCAAGAAGAATATAATAACATAATAACGAGCACACACACACAAACACAACTCACAAGCCCACACTCAGTGTCACTATAGAGGCACCAGGACCAGAATCACGGTTTCATCTGTACCTGGCACTGTCACACATCGCACTAGATTGTGTGGGGGGAAGGGGAGGGGGGAAGGGGGCGGGTGAAGTCCACACAAGTCCTTTCATCCATGCATACATGTAGCATCCATCTTTGCTGATAAATCTGACCGTGGAAAGGACAACACCATTGCAATACAAAAGTGTTTTTAAAAGAGTAGAATAACAGTACAGAGCGCATAAATCACGTAATGTCACTAATAAGCAGTACATGAGATTACTGTCCACTAAATATCGCAAGCGGCGCTGACGGCACACCTCTGCTTATCAGGGCCTGACCGTGTCCCATGTACATTGCTCACTATGAGAGGACGTCTGTCAGTGTCAATGATGTTCAAACGGTTACGCAGGCGAACCTGCTGCTGGTCATATTGAGGACATTATATGTAAATATGCTCCACTGAAGCGTCGGGGTTGCCAGAGAAACTACAATCTGAAAACTGTATTTTTTTTTATATGACACAAAAAGTGAAGTGTGAAGGTAATGTCTAAACATCGACGAATAACTGTGACGAACGTGTGGTCTATCTTATATTTTGGTGAGAACCGCAGGAATGGATCAACGCCGTACAAGAGCGAAGATTTTGCCTGTTCATGGAACTATACACCCTTCCAACGTTCGTGCCGCAGAGTGCGAAGAACAAGTTGGTGTCTGATACGGAAGATGTAACAGGAGTCAGTATATACTTAGTGCGTGACCTGCAGTAGCTAATATTTCTGCTGCATCATTTCCTACGATATACAGGGTGGTACAGCGAACACTTTCAAAATTTTTAAAGGTTGCCTGTGGCAGACAGCACAATTCTAGTTTACGAGGTGGTCCACCCGAAGCGGCGGACACTACTTGGGCAAGAAATTGAAATCCATAATCGACCAATTATCAAAGATTCACTAATTAGTTCATGGTACATATTGCAATTGACAAATTCTATCCTTGTAGTTCGCAAGGCGATCCACTTGGAACGAATTCTCGGGATGACACCCGTTTCGTGATATTAATTCCCGAACTTTGCGGAGAAATGCATTGGCGTTCCAGTTACCTTATATATTGCCCCATTACGCGAAAACCCAAAGTTGTCGCCGGCGGCGTGAGCGAAAGATGGTACCGAAAGTGGCCGACGGCGCGACGAGTAAGAACAGGTAAAAAATGCTCGGATTGACGTCAGATTTGTCAGGCAGGTTTCTGTAAATCAATTTACGTCAATTTACGTCAATTTATTTGTAAGTCAATTTACGCAATTGAAAAGAAAATTAGGTAAATTTTGGTCTGGGTGGGAATCGAGCCCGGGCATCCGGTGTGCGAGACGAGCGTGCTTCACCGACGCCATGGTCATGGCCGACTAAAGTTGTGCCTAGTGCGTGCGTCATTGCACAAGTCACGTCACTGCCCCCGTCACTGCCTCCCACTGGTCACTTGCTCTTCGAATTTTATCGGTGCTGTGTCTACTGGAATGCACTGCGAAGCGTCTACTTCAGCGGCATCTGTGACACGGGGTCGCCCACGGAAGCACGCCGCAGAAGACGAAGCAAGGGAACACAAAAAGGAATGCCGTGCAACGTGCGTGACGACATACGGATAAATACCTAAGCGAAAACATGTCCCCAAAGTGACTACAATTCTTTAGCATTCCCACACGTAAGCAGTCTTAAGTGTCTCTACCGAACTTTTGTACTAGAATGCATAAAACGATGTTTTAGTAAGAGAGTAACTGGGATGCCGTTCCATTTCTCTGCAAACTTTGGGAAATAATATCTCGAAACTAGTGTCATCCTGAGAATTCGTTCCAAGTGGATCCGCCTTGCGAACTCCCCGGCTAGAAGTTCTGTGTTGCAATGTGGACCATAAGCTAAGGAGTTAAATGCTTAATTAGTGATTTTTGTTAATTAGTTGATTATGTATCTCGATTTTTTTGTGCGAGTAATGTCCGTCTCTTCGAGCAGACCAGCTCATGAACTAGAATTGTGCTGTCGGCAACAGGCAACCTTTGAAAAAATTTGAAAGTGTTCGCTGAAACACTCAGTAGATGTGGCTCTGTAGCCGCTGAAAACTGACCTCGTGACCAGTTAGAGAAGCAATGGGCAATTTTTTTCATAATTTAGTACATGATGGAGTGATCAGTATGAGATAAAAAGTATTTTATAGATTAAAGGGCCCCTTTGAACTCGGAATACAGGGTGATAATATTAAGTTCTACAGAATTTTTAAAATGAGCCCGTTGGAGATAACATGATTCTAGTTCTTGAGCTGGTTTATTCAGAGAGACGGACATGCACGAGAAAATAATATAAATATTCAAATAATTAACAAAAATGTCTAATTATATGCTGAATTAATTATTTTACGGCACATATTGCAACTTAAGAATTGTAGCCGGTGAGATTGCAAGGTGTATCCACTTGGAATGAATTTCCAGAATGACGCCAGTTTGGAGATTTGCGCCATCAACTTGCCTTAAAAGTGCCCTGTTGTTCCATTACTTTTCAACAAAAACGCTCTTTTATGCACTGAAGCACAAAATTAACTGGAACGCCCATGAATTTCGTCCCACACTTTGGGAACTAATACCTCGAAACTGGTGTCATCCTCGAAATTAATTTAAAGTGGAAGTCTTGCAAATTCGCTGCTTACAATTCATAAATCGCAATATATGCCATAGAGTAATTAATTGGGAAATTAATTAGTTATTTTTTGTTAATTAGTTGAGTATGTGTTACTATTTCTTGTGCCAATAATGTCTGCCTCTTAGAATCATCCAGCTCAAGGACAAGAATTATGCTATCTGCCACGGGCGATTTTTAAAAAATTCTATAAAACCTAAAAATGATCATCCCGTATACCATCCAGTGTCAACGGCGATCATATCGGGCAGTGAATATTGAGGCGTGTAATATTCTGAACAGCCCTGCCACTGTGGAAGACGTCTTGCGAGGTAGCCGATAACCCCTGTCTACTTTATATGCTGGGATATGAAAGGGCGTAGTCCAACTCCTTTTTTTCGTACAGACCCGTCGCTGAAGACGAATGTGTAGCTCTCCTCGAACTGGAGTGTTTGCTGAAGCGTCAGGAAATTTGCCTCTAGGTAGTAGTGCATGGTGGATTTGATCTTTCCCATTGCTGGGATGTTCAACGTGGTGTGGTATTCTCCCAATGTGGTGTGGTGACTGTACTAAATAAATAGACCGTGCATGCGATGCTGATGCCCACCTTGATATTTTACTTGTGTGCTTGTGACGTCTGCCTATAGCGTATGCAGTGTTATGATTTATCTTTTGTCTTTTTTTTATTTCCCGACTGTGCTTGGAACTTCGGTATAGTCTGCCCTAAAGAGTCGTACTTTCCATTTCTTAATTAGAAAAAAATTCTAAAGAACTACGCTGTCTTACGTGATTAAGTGATATGATGTTGAGCAACCGAACGTTGAATTCCCCCTCCATTTACCCTCCTTGAACGTGAAAAACCTGGGGGACATTTCGGAAAGTACAAAAAGTATGGTAAATACATATTATTTCCCCAATTTCTTGCAAGGATACGTTGCATTCAGTGCAATCAACCCCAATTCGGCCACCCCGAGGACATATGTGAGGCTGTAATAATGAACAAAAGTTGCCCAGGCAATTTTCAACTCACTCCACGCTTCAGCAGTTAGCCACGCCAGCTTGACGCCTCAGTTTGGCTCCGCACCCTTGCACTGCACGCACATTTGCCGTTTTCTTAGCGTTACTTTTTCCAGTTTAATACTTGGTGCTAATCTCTGTTTCATGTGGTCTTTGTCCGGCGGACTTAGCTAGGCGTATAACAATATGGCGCTGTCGATATATGGTTGACGCGCTCATGTTACGTTCGTTGATCGTTAGGTTTGGATTTAGTGTGCTGTGTACGAAGCAGCCAGCTAACTTCCGTCATCTTCAGCTAGTGATAAAACGCAGGGAGTGAAGTCGGAAGGTCTTGTGGAAAACTTTTTCTTTTGTGAATTACAACTGAAGTATTAAGTTCATTCTCTGTAACACATATTCCGATTTTTCTTTTCTCCGTGGTGCCTAGGTCGTTGTTTTTTTCCTGCAGTGCGCAACGAAGTATAAGGGCACCTGCTTTCATCATGAGTCACCTTTAGCCTAGGTCACTTGTGCGCATAGCAGAGGTATATATGTATTAGATGACCAGCTCATTGGATCACTCATTGATCATTGTCTTAATTTCCTGACGAATAAATCACACAACGCACACATAATGCAAAGCCTTTGTGCTGTCAGTTTTCGTACACATGAAAAATGATTGCTATATGTAACTTCAATTTCGTAGTAGAAGCTGCGAACAAGTTTGCAGACAGTTCCGGCTTGTTTTTCTTTCATGCGTACGCGTTTCTGTCGGACGGAACAGAATGAAGTCGCTAGCGTCTAAAAACTCGACGCAAGCCTGCTTTTGCATGGCCCCACCGCCGCTTGACGCGAGGTAACGGCGCGGCCTGCGTGATGGATGATGACAGTGCGGCTTGGCTTGGGCGAGAAAGGGTGAGCGGGAGTGCGCCCGTAGTCCACCGTTCACGGAATGGTCAAAGGGCACATGTATAGCGGACGAGCAGTCTAACTGAACACCGTCGCTCGACCCGCCGCTCTTCCGGTCAGGGGAAGGGCCATCTGAACGAAAATCTTCCCAGATTGGGGCGCCCTCCGGAAGGAAGGGCACATACGGTCGGCCCGGCGGTCACGTTTGTGTTTGCGGTAAACACGTACCGTTTCTGCGCGCATGCGCCGTCGTGCACACGCACATGCAGAAACAGAGACTGCGGCGCGCACGCACAGGAATGCGTGCCGCGCGCTCAGGAAGCGGTGGCGGCGTCCGCAGCTGCTGCAAAGCGACACATTAGCTGCGCAATCGTTGAAAGGATCGCGCGGCGGCGATTACTTGCTTCCTCCTGCGCCGCGCTCAGTGTGCGATCACTGGAGCGGGCCTCAAATGGGTTAGCCCTCGACTATCTATAGCGCAGGTGCAGCTCAAGCAGATCGAATTCCGGACCCGGCCACATGGACGTACCATAACGAACGATGTAACCCTTTCCCCGTGGCGCCAGCATCGGTGAACGCGTGGCGTACAACGTCGGGCAACCCGCTGGCGCCGCGCGCGAGCATGGCAGGGCGAACTCTTGCTTCGGGGCTAGCCGGAGCCGGTTTTAAAGCGTTCCGGGGGCACCTGAGCGGGTGGCGCGGTGACCGCGAGAACAACTCCTCTTCACGTGCCGAGAACTTTTTTTTTTTTCAGTTCCGTCTGGCGCGTGCGGCATCGGGTGGACCGGGTCCGCGCAGTCGCAAGACGCCAGCGCTCTTTGATCCCGTGCCCGAGCCGAGGGAGCGGCACCAGGAAGAGCAAAAATAACGAATCGAGAAACTTTCGCTGACTTGTCTGTTATGCCTTCACCTCCTTCCCGCTTCCTCCATTCCCTGGCTGAGCGCGTGCATCGTCGAGCGTGTAAACTTGCAACGAGGGAACACAAGCCGAGCAAGGAATGATTATTTACCGTGTGGTCACAGCATCCGGACTCAAACCGGCCCATACATCACGGTCGCGTGGCAAAACGCTCTGCTGACCGCGCAACATGACCGTGACCGCACATAAAGTGGGCGGCATCGCGCTCGAGTTGTAGATTCGCGCGAGAGTTCACTGTGTGACGGTGCAACAAGGCTGCTTAGTTCGACTCGGCAGGGACCTGCAAGTGTTTTCGGACTGGTGCGAGGCATTCCTCGGTAAGAGGTACGTGGGCCTGAATCACCGCGGAAATTTGTGTCTTGAATCGTGCTTGTGAGGCGACCGCACCGACATGCGATCGCCTCTCAAGTGAAGGCACGCGCCGATGAGTTGAAAAGAGATGCCACCTGGAGAGGCTGTCCGAACTACTCGGCCTATATAGGGTAACTAAAGTAGAGCTGAATGCCAGAAAGCGGATAGGTTTCGCTGACAAAACAACCACGAGTGGCACACAGCAGTACATCTATAGATAGTGTCTTAAATGTCGATTTTACTGCGACAGCTGTTATGGTCTCTTAACTGGACTTACCGTGTCAGGAATCGTCAGTTGTACACGACGGTGTACATGCTTTATTAGTGCAGGTGCATTAGTGAACTGCAGCGGCTCCGCAAGACAGTTTCGCATTAAACATAATCTGGAACTGGTACATAGGTATGCAGGGCATCCCAGCTATCATGCACCAAGATTTAAAAATGTGCAAATGCCACGTAGCTGGACAGAACCAAAGTAATGCTGTTTGCCATCGCTTGAAGATACTCTGATTATATTTTGCACTCTGCCTAATTACATAATTAGTATTAATTATTTCATAAACATCTCAAATATTATGATTAAATAAAAAGTGTGAACAAGGAAATCGTAGAACAACATGAAAAACTTTCGATACAGCTTTCTGTTGCTCAATATCTGTTACATAAAAGTGTTTTTCCGAGTGTGAAGGAAGCCCGCGAGTACACGCAAAGTGCCTCGAGCGGTGTTGCGTACTCCAGGGTAGCGTACCGTACTGCTGCCGAGAAGTAGCGGCGCCTGCCTAACGAAGCTCGACCGACATTACTTATTGGGTAGCGTGGCGTTGTCGGCGGTCTGCAGGCATACGGTAGATCATGGCGACCAAGCAGGGGCGAGACGATTTGCTAGTGCGAAACTTGCACGGTTTATTCAAAGGTAGTTGAAAGAAAATAAGGAAAGCATGAAGTATGAAGTCTCAAGTAAGAAGTATATCAAAGTACATTTCGGAGCCCCTTAAATAGCTCTCTACAAGTGTGGGCGGGATCTTGCTTCCATCGATGACACGTGACAGGCACGGAGAGAGGGCCCCTCCTCCTGCAATACCAAACACGGGCAGGAGAGGTCGATCCTCTCAGCCACGAATCCGGTCGGGTGAATGACCCCTCCGGTGCACGTGGGCTCCGGTCCAGAGAAGGTCGGGTGAATGACCCCTCCGGTGCACGTGGGCTTCGGTTCAGGGAAGGTCGGGTGAATGACCTGTCGCCACGTGGTGTCAGACGCCAACCCTAACAGCGGCCAGTGGCGCGGCGACTTTGCCTGTATTTGCGGGTTTCTTTCCCGCTCGGAAGAACACTTTTATGTAGCACGTATTGAACAGCAGTAAGCTGTATTGGGAGTTTTTCATGCTGGTCTACCATTTTCTCGTTGACACTTTTCATCTAATTATAATATTTGAGAAGTTGATTAATTAAGACTAATTATGTAATTAGGCCGAATGCGAAAAAATCGCCTGAATATCTACAAGCAACGACAAACAACATTACCTTGATTCTGCCCAGCTACGTGACATTTGCATATTTTTAAGGATCTTGGTGCATGATAGTTGGCCTACCCTGTAATACAGTGTACTGTCCACATGAAAACGTCCTTATTGAAATAGAGTGTAACTTTACGTACGCCTTAAGTGTCACGAGCATTTGCTCGCCCTGGAGTCATTTTTTAAGGGTTGTCCCCTATTCGTATTCTTTAGACAATGTACACAATGTACAATGCGTGCGTAGGCCAACTGTTAAGCATCGTCAGGAGGCATGCAGGAGGCCCGTTGGACACTCAGCGTCATACAATGTGTTTGCTTATGCGTGTACATGCCTGTCAAGTGGAGCTGCAGCTCATGCAGCGGACGCGGAAGCTACCCGCATTTAGGTGGACACCTATTGCATGGCATATGGTAAACCATACGCACCCAATATTTGCAGGTGGTTCCGAGGACTGACCGGGTTCAATCTGACGAGAAGACATATAAGCCGCACTCAGCTATTGCAGTCCATGTTCTGTGGGGTACTCACAGAGCTCCGAGGTTTTCATCCAAGAGCTATATAGATAGCACTTTGAGGGAACTGCCGAAAGTTTGCTAACGTCAAAAGCGAAGCGGACTGCCTCATAGGCCCGAGATGCTGTCGGTGCAGCTCACAAAGCAAGATACATTGGCGTACAGGTATACGCACAGGTCAGCGGACTGATCCCAAAATTATGTACGCCGATACAAAAGTGGCTCGCAAGTATGGGTTCGAAAAAAGACGCCGGCCTTTTTCGAGAAGGGTGCTTTAGCGTGCAGCACTGACTACATACGCGTATTTGTTCTTTGAACAGGCCGGTCGCTCATGGCACGTAGTATGCAGCACAGGAAGCTGCCGCTTGCGGGCATCGCCACACTGTCAAGCTGACTTACTTCTGGACCAGTGCTGACGATAATAGCAATGTGTCGTAAGAACTGTTGCAATGCGATTGGGTAAACACAGGTACCTGCAGAACATCCAGCATTCGAGCCTTCGGATTATTCTCCGAATGGTCCATCAAAAAAGCACACTTGGGGCCCTGTAACGTAAAACTATTCCAATATGTTTTTATTCCAATCTCCTGACGTCGAACTTGCGTAGCCACTGACGCAAGCACCGGGCGGTCACCCGCAGGGTTGTCTGAACAGACCAATCAAACGCTCTCCTCGTTCATAGGAGGTAACCTTTGTTTGCTTGAAAAACGAATAGCATTGCCTACACTGAGCGGCTTGTCGTATATAATTGGCTGACAAGAGGCGAGAATAATGCCCAAGTGGAGAGGGATTCGATGGGGCAGAGCTAGTGCACTGAAAAGCTATATACCAGATGAAGAGGGTGGTGCCGGCGCCTGCGATTGGTCCGCTTTCCTTACTTAGGTTGCGGTGGCTGGTCGAAAATCGCGGCGGCATGCAACGGAAGCTTAAGAATGACCCTAAAACGGATCCTCAGCAGAGAAGAGTTGGCCGAATGAGATCGTAAACGTGCCGAAAGTGCTCAAAAACGTTACGCGGCCACGCAAGAAGTTTTATTATGCGCAAATAAACCCATGCTCTCCAGCAGGTGCAAGTAGCCATCGCCTGAGCTATCGGCGGCGGCCATCTTTTATTCCTTTCGGAACGGGGCAGCCTGCGGCTGTTCAGAAGAAAATTCAGTTTTGTTCGGCATATTAATGCATCTTTAATGCATACACGTCACTTTGACGCAGTGAGTTTTCGCGGTTATGTGACGTCGCCTGACAGGCAGGTGAAGTCGGTGCAGCCCGAAAACTTCTGACCAATAGCCGGGGGCTAATGGCTAAAAGGCGTCGAATCAGAAATAATAGCTTTTTTCTTTTTTCGGTCAAATCATGCATAATCAGTGTGTACACATCATATCAGATGGGGAGGTGTCGCGGTTTTCGTGAAGTCGCGTGACAGACAGGTGAAGTGGGGGTGGTCCAAAAAAGTTTTGACCAATCACCGAGGGCTGATCGAAGAAATGGAATAGAAAAGTTTGGAATAGTTTTACGTTATAGCGCCCTTGATTATTTTTTGTTTTCCGCAGTTTAATAGTGTTTTACTATGTGTTTGGTAAACGGGCTCTATAAGTAAGGAAGGAGCTGTGTCGATCACATCTGTCGCGATGTGTGCATTCAACTGCTCGAATGTCTTCGGTCTCTGGCCATGGCTTTCCGTTGCCTTGTTAAGAAGTGTGCCGTCGCTTACTCAAATTTTGCTACTGTAGACGACAGTGCTTTTGCAGTGGCCTGAGCCAAAAACAAAGAATTGTGTGCATGTGTGTGCATTCATGTGCATGTGTGTGCATTCATGTGCATTCAACTGCTCGAATGTCTTCGGTCTCTGGCCATGGCTTTCCGTTGCCTTGTTAAGAAGTGTGCCGTCGCTTACTCAAATTTTGCTACTGTAGACGACAGTGCTTTTGCAGTGGCCTGAGCCAAAAACAAAGAATTTTTTAGGGCAGGCCGTGCCCTAAAAGTTCTGGGTTTACGCGCGGTAACCAGAACCACCATCTTCAAAAACTGTAACCCCTAAAGGAACGTTCCTCGCAGTTAGAAAATCAGCGCTGCAATAAACTCGCATTGTTTTTCATTTGACGCTCCCTATAGCAGCTTGACACGGCACATGCAATGCGCATTCGTCGGTTTTCAAAGTTGAAACGCTAAATACGACACCCGTCCTTCAGGTTCACCGCCAGCGCTGCGAACATGCCATCGTGCGCCGCCAAATGAATGGCCCCTGTCGTGGGAAAACTTCCTTCAACGCGAGGAAACACGTCCACACGCCGCACACTCAAATACTTCCTTCCCTCGGCAAAAGGAAAGCCAAGCGGTTGAAAGAGCGAGAGAGAGCTTAGAATGCGCTAGATTTATAGGCAGACGAGTTAAAGACGAAAAAGAAAAGGAAAAGAAAATAAATAAAGCGAACAAAGCTGCGGCATTGCTAAGCGGCTTGTTCGACTGTTGAGGAAGACTTAACCATTTGTTCCTACTTGAGCGAGCAGCATCCATGTAACCCGTCTAACTATAGTTGCGCTCTCTAAAAATAAAGGAGTACTAAGCGCCCATACATCCGGGAAAGATACGCGTCGCCTGCTTCCTTGGCGAGAAGACTGCTGCGTATAAAATGCCTCGCATATATCATTAACATCCCTCGATCCTTTACGTGGGCTCGGCCGATTGGGCGAAGCAGTAGCGACGGGTTTAGAGTGCAAAGTCGTGGGAAACTTGAGCGATTCCACTTCTCTAATAATATTGAATGGGTGAGCCGACAGAGTTGCCTATAGTGGCGTCAATCTTTGAAAGTGAGATTGGAATACACTGACTCTCTTCGTAAGCATGCATCGAAGGGCGGATCGGATAGTGAGTATCCGGCCGTGTGCAGAAATGTAGCATGAGCGGACGCACCCTAAAGTCCTTATTTATTTTTGTTCAATGTTATTCCATGCTGGCGGCCTGAAGATAGCGATGGAAATCTTCATCGAATCAGATACTTTTTTATTGCGATAGCAATTATGTGGACACTCCAGGAGCATTTTTGCCGTCGGCGTCGCCGTGACGTTCCGTATAAAGTTCCAGGGCGATAACATGGTCGCCTCTCGCCGTATGCTGTGTGTGCAAGGGAAAGCGTGCGAGGGTGAGCTGGCGAGCGCAGCTCAATCGCGCACGCAACGGACAAAAACGGGTATGAAGCCCGCCGCCTTCCGTCGCGCGCAAGGCTTCGGGGGTATGGGAAGGAGGGGGCGGCGGGGCGTTTTACTCAGGACGGCCCGGGCTAGTGAGCTAGTGAGCTCCGCCGCTGTATCTTGAAAGCCATTTGCGACGGGTACAGAGTCCGCGCTGCGCTATTTTCTCAGCATACTTCGCGTTGATGCTAGCGGCAGCACTAAGGTCAATCCGCTCGCTGCTACTGCCACGTTTCCTCACTGTAGCGTTTTGACAGTGAGTTTCCGCTGTCATAGAGGGAGATGTGTTCATGTTTGCTTGTGCGCGTGTGACACCATGCTTGTTAGCATAGTTAGTATGCCTATGTCTACATGTTTATACTGCCGATAAAACACTTCGTATAACTCTCCACTGATTTTCTATTGCAATCGATGCTTCGCCTTCCGGGCGAAACTGCGACTTTTTTTTTAATGGTGAAGAGTTTCCTAGCTTTGTATAGGCGATATTTGGACTCGGACAAGAGGTGCTATACAGTGGTCTTCAAAACACGTACTTAGTCCATTGAATTCGAGCAGACGCTGAAGGTTAGAGATGCGGGGACTCTGAAAAAAGAAGGCCTGTATTCACAAATACTTACGCCAGAATTGTTCGTAAGAATTAAATGCGAGCCTATTCTTATGTTGGACATATTAGTTAAGGCAACCGGCCAATTGGCAAGGAGCACTTACGAACGATTATATTTGCGAGTTCGGCACTAGAACTTTAGCGAAAGTGTTTATTGTCTGCTTTTTTTCGTTTTTTTTCTCTGTATATAGAAAGCGAAAAATAAAACATAGGGGTCGAAATTTATTCGATAACATGAAGCACATTGGAGGCAAATGGTGTAAAATTGAGGTTGGTGTCCCTTTTGTGAGTATACATTTTTTCGGTATCCGGTCGTGTGCTGCATCTACGCTATTAATTTTGTTACCATGAGCAGCAACCGCGACAAGCATCGATCGTTTGTCGCTGGACGCATTCATAAATCGATGTTTTACGCACGAAAACCGACGGGGAAGTAAGTCCACATACTGTTTTTATTTACCGATATTTTGCAAAATCCGGCATCGACGGCCAAGTTAGACGCCTTGCCTAGTGTATACATGGACGTTCGGGACGCAGAACAGACTTAGCCCTTGTCTTTACACCGTGTTTAAGTGCACAGGAGCTGAGCGAGGGACAAAGCTTTGCGACATTTTTCAATAGCATGCGCTATAATTACGTTTCTAGGAGTCAAAGCAAGAGCGCTACCCTAATTAGTTTTCACCGTGGTTGCACGAAAATTGACCTGAATAGTTAGAAAAAGCCTTGCCAGTAACTGTTCCCTGTAAAGGGGGCAGCTTAGCTCATCTTTCCATCTGATTCTGTCCAGAAAAAGCGAAATATAAGCTCCTTGCTTCGCTTGACTCCGAAGTTTCCTGCACGCATTCACGCAGTTTAAGGCCACAATCACGATGAAAGACCCACAGAAACACGTGATAGGCGTATGTTCTGGATCCCAGTTGCGTCGGTGTGCTGCGTTGTATCCATAAGTGCACCAACAGCCCAGCAACAAGTCCTCCGGCATTATATAGTTTTCCGCTGGCGGGCTGTCTGGCTGCATTGCTTGAGTTGACGGACTCATAGATAGAGACTTTGAAGATTATGCTACATAAAGATAATTTGATTCGTAAAATTTAACGTCAGACGGACAATCTGGGCACCTTAAATTGTGCGGCCATAAACTGGTGTCAGAACGAAATCCACACTTACAACGCGTCTTTTGCTACAATTCAGTACATCTAAACACACCCAAACGTTTCACCTGGCCTTATCCATGGCGAGCCTGCCACACGAGTGTGCACCGTCAAACACTATACTCCGAAAAACCACGCCGTAAAGCTCAACTAATGCAAGTGTGCAGGCCTCCCTTTGTAAAAGAGCCCAAAGTTTACCAAAAATGTCTGAGCGAATAAGATGTGAAGTGATTGTTATACAATGTCAGCCATCGCCCTAACCGGTCGCAACATATTTTCCCTTTGTCTTCGCAATGCTAAAATAGTTTAGTATATCTTTCCAATGTTTTCATTGTTCCCCCCCAAAAAAGTTCGTGCTTCTTTATTTCTCGCCTTCAAAATTTTCGAAAGGTTCCGGAGTCGAGGAAGAAGATAGCGTTGAACCTTTAGGAATACGGCAGTTGGCCCTCTTGTCAAAAGAAGCTAGCGACTCGAATGCACAGCAGCTGATACGCTATACACCAAAGAGAGCGGTACACGGCAGACTTCACGCCGTCTCCTGTCCACTGCATCCCGATGCGGCTCGAGCCAGCACTGTCCCGGCAGTCAGTCTGCTGTGCTGGACGTAAGCGAGGGCAACACGTTTATCGTTTATCTTATTTTATTGCCCTCACGGCGTTTGGTTCATCATCTATACAAAGAACGGCGTCTATAGATAACATGGACGGATGCGTGCGCGCTTCCTCTTTACGTCGCGGCCATGGACCCTCGAGCTGTTAATGCAGTATATAGTACAGGCTCGAGCGTGAGTTAGATATCCTGGGTCTTCCTGCAGGCTTGATAGGATCTCTCTCGGCTCGGCGGTCGCACATCTCAAGGTACATCAGTTTGTTGTTTACAGATGCTATCTCGCGCCTGCTGGCGCTTGGCTACGCCGTCACGCTAAGGGAAGGTTTAACGGGGCTTCAGACAACCATCAGCTGGCGTTCGCGCAACTTTTGCTGTTATAGCATCGAGTGGTCTGCCGCTGGCGCTATCCCATTCATAAAGAAACCGCGCTATGGTCAAGGATTGAGGGTATAGTTTAGTATATACGCGGCAGATCGTCTTGCTTTTGCCATTCTAGCCCCTCACCTGTCTGTTGGATCGAAAGTGAGAAACCAGAACAAGTTTCCAGCTATTCCCGATTGATATGTAAATATTATTTAAGGTAATTAGGAACAAAAACGGTAAGCTATGCTTTATTTTCTGCAATGGCTTTTACGCGATGCTCGAGGCGCAAAGACACTCCGAAGGCTCTATTGGGAGCGACTTGGCTCCACATGCGGCTTAGCGTTTTCCGACGCTATGCTAGCGCCTCTGCATGACATGGCACTGAAGTACTACAAATAAAAAACATATAGGGTATTACGTGCCAGTACCACGACCTGATTATGACGCACGCCGTAGTGGGGGACTCCGGAAATTTGTACTACCTGCGGTTCTTTAACGAGCACCTAAATCAAAGTGCACGGGTGTTTTCACATTTCGTCCCCATAGAAATGCGGCCGCCGTGGCCAGGATTCAATCCCACGACTTCGTGCTTAGCCGTCCAACACCATAGCCATAAGCAACCACGGCAGGTAGAGCAAACAATGTTCCGTACTTTTAAATAAGGCGCCAACGCTGTCGACCTTGTCTTCCAACAGCTACGCGCCCAATCCTGGCCTTGTTGTTTAAAGCAATTAATATAGTCAGAATTATCCTTGAGGCGAGGAAACGTCACAGCGTATGCGTACAGTAGCTTCGAATTGGAATATAAGCAGTAAGTTAGAACACAGCTGAAAAGGAGCCGCATTCACAGAGCTTTTTGTTCGTAAGTGCCTTTTGCCATTGGCCGGCCAGCGTTTGCACGTGCAGCATCCGATTGGCTCTCATATGCTAGAAATGCTCTTGCGAGCATTTTGGGGAATACCGGCCCAGATTAATTAAATTAATTGCTATTTATAGCGTGCAGTCTAGGTGGCAGCATCATCTACCATGTACCTTAGCTAACGTCAGCCAAGTGGTTCAACGGAAAGAAAGATTAAAAAACAATGCAAATTTCATGCTTAAGTATTGGAAGCTATGTAGAGTGGAAAACGCATACTGTTCTTGTAATGTAGAGGTGATGCGTGTATGTTGATAAATTATGCTGAAGAAGAATGTCCACACATTCAGCGTGTAAAAATTTTCACGCTATGTTGCTCAAAACGTAAAGATTTCCTTTGTCACTTATAGTTACGGTAGACACTGCATTTTACACAGAACAACAACCTTGCCATTTGGTGTATTGTAAATGAGCATAATAAGAAGGACGTTGCCTGCATTGCCTTGCATCGAGCTTCTAATGGTCTGGTGAGTTGTTCTAGTGAAAT
This sequence comes from Dermacentor variabilis, assembly GCF_050947875.1. Classification (NCBI taxonomy): domain Eukaryota; kingdom Metazoa; phylum Arthropoda; class Arachnida; order Ixodida; family Ixodidae; genus Dermacentor; species Dermacentor variabilis. The sequence continues at coordinate 240,976,866 of NC_134568.1, read as the reverse complement.
GTGCGCACTATTTTAATGCGTAAAAGGAAGACTGAGGCGCCAATTTTTTATGAACTTGCTACTCTCCGTTCTAAACAACAGCCGCTTAGAAAAAACGTTGTTCATGGCTGTTAGGCTGCGTGTCACATATAGTATATTGTTCACCAATACATAAACAGTAATCGCCTCCAATAAACATTTGTGTTTAATCAGAGGCTTTAGGACGGGGCCGAGTCCAATTTCCCTGTTCAAATACACGTAAAATGGAAAAATGCTTTCATGAGAGAACCGCTGGACCTATTCGAACGAACTTCGTTGCATTTGAGGGAGAAAGTTACACTCTAGGTAGTAGAATTGCCATTTAGGACCTCGGGAAATTTCTATAGAAGTTGCGAAATATTGTAAGCTAAAAAAATAGAAGCACGAAGTTTACAAATCCATGACTCAGCACCAAAAACAGATATCACAGTACACTCAAGTTGCACGTAGTATCTCCGAATGTCCAGGACGCGTTTTCCATTTCCCTCTGTCTCGAGAAGCGTAATTCTAAACTGGAAGCGTGTTCAGTGCTGCATAAAAATGTGAGCCTGGAATGTTACCTACACGTCGTAATGGGGCTTTGGCGGGCGAAGACTCACTGAAACCTAGTACCTGGGTCGTGAGAGTCTGATAAGTCCGAATATGCAGAGGGCGTGACTCAGCTGTGTAGAACACTTTTTTTGCTTGTAGCCGGCTGTGGGACTCCAAGGCAGAGTCGAAGACCTATTCTGTGTATGGCTCGTATTGACTATCTGAGGGTGACATCAGAGACAACTGGTATAGGATCTGACTCGTAACCAACGCTGCATGTAGCCGTAGCAGCGACGTCGGGTGTTTGCGGCAGTGTATGCCAGCGACTCGCTTGAGCACATGAAGCCTCTGTGACGATGAGGCCACAACGCGGTCAACAGCGCGGCGCCAGAGTAGCCTGTGGTCTAAGTTAATTACACGAAATCGGACGTTGGTGACTTATCGAATATGGTATCCGTCCAAATTCAGCTTCAAGTGTGGAGATTTTTTTAATCCCAGGAAATACTATGAATGGTGATTTCTCTGCTGATAGCGATAAGCCAAGCGTTGCCAAGTCGCACTGAATGGCATTTACTGCTCCCTGGGCTTTTCGTCCGAGGTGACGATGCGGATAGCCGGAGACCCATATGCAGATATCATCGGCATATACGTATAGACTTCTTCACTGGTGTTCGATGGTTTAGTATTCTTGGGAGACTAGCCATGTGGATGTTAAATGATGAGGGAGCTAAAGCACTCCCATGTGGTACGCCGTGAAATATACGTATTTCATCGCTGAAAGCGTCTCGAAAACGAACTCTGATGCGGCGATTATTGAGAAACGTACGTATGAAGTGCAAGGGGCGACCCGTGACGCCTATAACTTTTAACTGGCTGATGATGGCTGTTTGGGACACGTAGTCGTAAGCCTTGAAAACATATATAAAAACAGCAAGTGTCCACAGGCCATCCGCACTGTAATGTTCTATATGACGTAGCAGGCCCTGCACATTGTCTTGAGCACTTGTAGAGGCTGCTGAAACCCAGTCATACACGACGGTAGTTTCCGACCCTTTTCGACGAACCAAGTGAGTCTTGTTCACGCCATCTTCTCCATTAGCTTCGCTGCACAGGATGTCAACAATATCCGTCTGCATGAGTCCAGAGCTGCAGGATTCTTTCCAGGCTTCAGCCCCGGTACCACCCATGCTACCTTCCATAAATGTGGGATTTACCCTCTCGCCCACACTTGTTTAAAAAATTTCAGAAAATCACGCCGTCTCTCAACCGGTAGGTTAGCCAGCATCTGATTACTGATAAGGTCAGGTCCCACCGCGCAGCGACTTTGGAGGCTGATCATAGCTAGTTCCAACTCTCTCAATGTGAAAGGAGCATCCATCAGAGACGACGATAGCGGCGGAGGCGAGTTGGTTGTGCCGGCTGACCTTCCAAAAGAGTGTGCTTGAGCAAAAGCATTCGCAAGACAAGCGATCGACTTGCCTAACTTTAATGCTAGGGCTTCAAATGGCTTGTTTAGTCGTAAGTTTCTAGCAAGGTTATCAGCGAATCACCATACGCATGGCGTGAACACCGATAGGCTTGCACAAAATGCTGCTCATTGATCTTTTAGTTTCCTTGTGTAATGGCGAATCACTGCGTCAATTCTGTTATACATAGTCTTCATTAGTGGGTCACCCCTTCATCCTCACCAGCTTTCGTTCCACTCTTCTACGGGCAGCGCATATATTTTTGAGTTTAAGTCCGGAGCGGGGAAGTGGTCGGGTAGCTTCAGCTCAGCGGTAGCTAATCTTTTGCTACGTAGCATATCCGCGAATAGGTCTCTAGAAGGTTCGCTTAGACCACCCCTGTACCTATTCCAATACGTCACAGGACGGGATCTTCGGTCGGTGGTTCGAAATCCTGCAGTGTTGACGAAGAAATGAAAATGGTCGCTGGCACTCTCTCTTTACTCGTTTACTCGTTGTTGATGCTGTCAAAGAGCTGCATTCCATCTGCAGAAGCGAAGTCACTAGTCCTAAAACATTCGAACACGACTTACCCGAATCACCTACAAGTATACACAGATGGCTCTGTCAAAGCAGACGAAGACCGCTGCAGCTGCATTCTATATCCTCTCTCTAAGATATACGTGGTCTGGCCGTCTGGACTGTATAGCTTCGTCGACAGTCGTTGAAGGCGTGGAAATAGCTGCTGCTCCACGTAAGCTAAAGACATTGCCTCCACAAAGTGTGGTCCTCCTTACGGACTCAAAGGCCGCGTTGCAACAACTATACCTTGGCCTACCGTCCTTCATGTTCCCCCGCAAATCACTAGCCTTCGTGAAAGAACTCGGCAACAAAGGCTTCACAGTACAGTTTCAACGGATTCCCTCCGACATTGGCATTGTTGGCAACAAAAAGCTGATGTTCTTACTTACGTAGCGCTCTGTCATCCTCCCAACGTCTAGGCCCCGAAGACTAAACAAGATAAAAAGGTTGACCTTCGAAATCACTTTGGGTCACTTTGGGTTCCATAACATATATGTCCTGCGAAATCAAGAGATTTCGTCGAGAGGTAGCCTCACTTCTATATCGAATATGGATAGGATCTGCTCGAGCACCAGCACGGTCATTTAAGACGGGGCGTATCAATTATCCGAACTATACGGCATGTGACGAGACAGGAGACATTGAACGTTTTCTGTGGTCGTGCCTGAAGTGCCAAGATGAAAGGGATACTCTTCTGGAGAATCTGCAAAAATAACAGAAAGGAGCTTCCGCATGCGTGCCTGCAACACCTTGTGTTCTCATAATGATCAGTTATAACCCGCAAAGAAGCTTTACGTCTCCTTATTGCATTCTTAAGAGAGACTGGTTTGATGGACATGTGGTGAAACACCGCAGTTATGTTGTAAGACACGCTCGGGTGGAGCAATTGCCGGCTTTGATCGCCAGGGCAAACCCGCGTGTTGCTACAGTCCTCCACCACTACCACCACCACCACCACCACCACCACCACCACCACCACCACCACCAGGTATCGCAGATCTATAAATTGCATCTGTTCGAGTAAAGCAGACAAATTTTGTGTACCAATTGATGGCTTACGTGAGATTTTTATAGCGTTTACGAGGGTTTTGCAAAAATCGTACTCACAAATATTAGCAGATAATTTCAGAGTGGTGTATAATACATCAAATCTGTCCATTCTATATGTATGAGGTTCAGTTTACAGAACTATGATATTGGTTTTTATTGTCGCATTAGAGTTGTAAACTTGATACTTGAGTTTTCAAATATTGCAATTTTGAAGAATTTTTCTAAGTAAAATTGATGACATAAATTGAAGATTCACTGCCTCCAATAACTAGCTTTTAACGTTTTCGCCGAATTGAACGTACCTGATTAAAATTAGTGCATTGGCTGCAAAAAAATACGGTGTCTTGATTCCCATACATTTATATAGTATAAAGGTTCATTTTAAGACCGAGAGCCAAGCCATTCAAGGTGACGGAATAGTTCACATAAGGCAGCAGCCTTCATACAACGGTTCGGCACACACATCTCGCCACAGCAACAAACGGCCATCAGCGTGGTTAGGAACTTATTGCTCGCGGACCAGTCCTTTCACTACAACTCTGAATCGAAACCACGAATGAGTACTTTACAGCGCCAGTTAGAGTATCTACGTTATATTCTAGGCAATAGAACCGAGCTTGAGCTTCCTAAAGAGGAAAATAAAGTACTTTGTGCAGTGCGATGTTCTGAACACTCTTGGTAGAAACATAACTATTCACTTTGTCAGTCCATAAAGCATCTCCGCATCAAGAAGACCCCCCAAGCATCCTGTCAATGTGCTTGATTTTGAACACCTCAGTTAATTAGTAGAATTTCAGTCTGTCCCGCATTCTTAATGGAGCTTCAACTTCTTTTTTGATCCAACCATAAGGTCTCAGAGGCACATGTAGCCCCAAAAGTTGGGCCGAGTATCCATGTCGAGCTTTGCAAAACGAACCCGTCGTAACTGTTCCTGAAGCAACATAAATATGTAAATAACTGATCTGAGTTGAATTTTTAGCATTAAATGTAAATAACTGTTGGTCACTGGCTTTCTGTATACCAACGACAACTGACGGTCTCAATCAGTTACTGTCTCTCATAACCGGCGTCAAACAACCTACTTTTGGTAAGCATTTCACGGAGCAAACGGCGCCAGCAGAATCTCGACTTCAGTGTTAGTTCAGTCCTCATGCTACTTCCGGGCGTTTCAGTTTGTAAATGCGAAAAGTGGGTGTTTTACCATGTACTACTTGTCGTGATTAAGCAAGCTCTAACGGAATAAAATCAAGGTAAATGTCTTAGAATTTATACGTTGAGAGGATTTCTTATATTCTTCTTGCAGTGCAGCAGATATTCCTCTGGGCCCATATTCACAAAAACTTTCTTACGCTAAAAGCGTTTGTGCCAGCAAATAGTGCTGTGGGACATATTAGCAAAGGCGATCAGCCAATGCTGAACAGCACTTACGAACGAAAAGCTTTGTGAATGCGGCCCCTGATCTTTTAGTGAAATCGTCGATCCTATTTTCACGTTTATGCTTTTATTAGTCTCCTGCACTGTCGCTCCAAAGCTTAGAACCACGCATCAAAAGTTTGCAAGGAAAATGTTATTTGAATGGACCATCAGAAGTGTCCTAGTGTAGGGAACTAGAGCGAACAAGCGGAAACACTGTGTACTCAGGTCGACCACAGAACGTCCCTGCAGGCCGCGCTCGAGGCTAGGCACTCTCGAATGCGCAGTGCTGTAATTTCTAGATCTCTGGCTCTATTATTATTATTATTATTATTATTATTATTATTATTATTATTATTATTATTATTATTATTATTCGAACGAATGAACGTCCAAAACTACATTTGCACCATATCACATCGTCCCCGTCCATTGGCTACCTATGCGCTCGCACTCCCGATCTTTAAATGACCGCGTGAGTTTTAGTCTCATCTGGAGACATCTCTTCTGCCGTGGAAAACAGGCGGCCGTGCATCCGTTAGCTGGGCGCAAATCACGATGAGAATCGTGCTATGCACCCGTTCCCTGGCGGCGCAGTTTCTTCTCCCGCGCGTGCGCCCACACACACACGCACAGACGTCTCGCAAAACACCAGCACGTGCCACAGCGCGGCGTTACCCTCTGCGCGGGCGGCGATAGTCATGTGCTCAGAAGCCACTGACGCGCCCATCCGCGATCGCTGGTGCGTCGCGCAAGCTTCCGGTTGCCGCAGCCGTGCAACGCGCAGTGGGGTGCACCGCACGCCGACCAGGGTGGAGTCGTGCGGCAAAGATCGGTGCAACGGTTCCTGCGTGCGCCTCTCCCGGGCTCCTCGGCGCGCGGTTCGCTGAGCACAAAGATGCCTGCCGGGAATGTCGCACTTAGTACCACTTTCACGCTCGGCGCTCAGAAGGCGCGCCGGGATATCGCTACAAGATAGAGATAGAGATAGGCGTGCCCTCGTCTGGGTAGGGCACGCCGCCGACGCCGCAACGACTCATCGAGTCGACATCGAGGTCGCAGCGGGTCTCCGTCGGAGGAAGCGTTCTGCTAACCCGGCGGTTTGTGGTCACTCGGTCCCAGCGCCATCTCCGCGCGCGTTCCATTAATTTGTACACGAATTAAAGCGAAGCTTTCTTTACTTCTTCCTTCGAATTTTTCACTGGTGCAGCTGCGGCTGGTGTCTTGCACGCCCCGTCGGGGGGTGGTTGAGAGCGTGTGTAATCTGCATGGCAGGAGCGCGGAAGAGGGGAAGGACGACGTGAGTGAGCGTGCCTCCTTTGGGGTCTATTAAATTTTTCAACGAGAGTGCCTCATAGGCGTCACCACAATGTCCTCTGGACAGTTGTAATTACGCGCCAGCCTCCCGCAAAAGCGGTGCAAAAGCTTCAGCGCTTACCTTCGTACTCATGCGCAACAGTCCAGCGAGGAGGTATATATAGAGTGAGGAGGCAGAGCATGGTTAGAGCCGGAAGCCCTACCCATTCAGCCACCGACACTGTCACTAAACAAGTGAATAACAACATTACCACTATTCGCTCGTGGCAACTCGCATACGTGGGAGAAGCATGAGAAAGGGGAAAGGTGACGTCAGAAAGCATAACTATATCGTTTGGAATCTCTTCAATAAAAAAAAAAAAAAGAATGCTACGACGCTACTACTAGACATGGCAACAGCTGCGAACAAATCAAAGATAATAAATTCAATGTAAATTATGGTGCATTTATGCTATTTCTGAAAAGAAAAAGAAAACCTTACAAGTTCGTCCGTGTGGATATAACGCAGGGCGTGCAGTCGCAAAACCACATTAAATCACCGCAGCGTTAAGACGACACTACGCAAGCGGCCACCCAGTCAATCAACACTTCTGCCACGACGCGATGCGTCGTGTAAGGCGATGACAGTGCTAACCTCGCTGGCTGCGAACAATGGTGCACAACAACGTCTCAAGCAAACACGCCTCTCTGTGCGGTCTGTTAACTGCGAAAGCAAACACGAGTGGTGCACGCATGGTAACGTTAAGCATCACCTCACCGCTCGCATATTGCACTAAGCGCTGAACAACTTAAGCAATCGCCGTAAACTTCACCGCCAATTATCGTCAATCAACGCAAACAGCACAGAAAGCTTCGCTTACACGAATTCTCAAAATGCGTGGGATCCGCATTATATATATATATATATATATATATATATATATATATATATATATATATATATATATATATATATATATATATATATATATATATATATATATATATATAGCTTTCACATCGCTGTCGAGGCAATCCGGGAGCGCGATATCATTGTCTATTCTCCTCGTTTCTCTGTGTCAACAACACAGTTCCGCAGCGGTGAACAAGCAGACAGACACACACAAAAAAAAATAAATAAATAAATAAACCTGCTCCGAATCGAGGAGGTTTCAGGGAAGAAACGAGTTCTAGTGCCCTGTGAATTCGTCCCGCTTTTTTGTTTCTTTCTTTTGTTTACATTCGTAGAAGCGGGACGGCATGGTCCGTGTTACAAGCCTGAAAATGAGAACCAAGCTTAATGGAAGGCGGAAGTGGAATTTGAAGAAGGCCCTAGTGCCGGATAAAAGTCTGCTCGTTATTCCCCCAGCGCAAGCAATATTGCGCGACACCATAAAACGCACTATAGATCCGAAGTTCCTGCTTAACGAGATTTGGACCAACACATCATAGGGTTTTTCGCAAGTGGAAGGTGTACGCGGAAACCTCGATACTTATTTAACATACCGCGAACTTGTTGCAGGACAATTGTATGTGAAATACCTGCCACAGTGTGTCGCGCGCAGGAAAGAGGTTGCTGTTCTAGTATAGATAATAGCATATTCTAAACAGTTTCACGAGGACGCTTTGTCCTGAGATTTCACGTTCAAGCAGTTCCTAGTTTAGGCCCATGCTTGCAGTATTATGAATCCGACAATCAGATTTGAATAAAGCACATAGGAATCAATACACACTCGTGCTCCTTCAAGACGGCATGAGCCTTGGGTTGCGATGGAGAACAAAACATGGAGCTTGATAAATTCGCACAGTGGGGCACCTGGTAGCTATGAGGGAAGTATGAAAGCAAATTCTACAATAAAGCCAATAAACAGAGAGAAAGTGAGAGAGAGAGAGAGAGAGAGAGAGAGACAGAGAGAGAGCACCACTAACGGTCAGTATGCAATATGCTCATGACCGTGATTTAACGACACTTAAAGAACGTTTGAACTGAGAGAGTTAGAGAGAGAGAGATAAATGGGGTCGGAAAGGCAGAGAGGTTAGCCGGAAGAGATTCTGGTTTGCTTCCCTTCACTGGGGAAAGGGTAAGGGGTAATGAAAGACGCAAATAATAGCGGAGAGAAAAAGCAAAGGCACGAAAAATAAATATACGAGGTTGGAAACGTCCATGAGAACTAGAGTCTCTCTAATAGGCCACTCGAACACAGAAATTTGTAAAGGGAAGGAAATGTAGGGAGCTCGACAAAACGAGGAACACGTTCCATTGAAGAACATCGAAAAATACGAGCATCCAGGGGCCGCATCCTTTAATGGTTCTTTTCATTTTTGATTCTTTATGTCATTCGTCATCGGCTCGCACAAAGCCACGCTCCTACTATCGCCGGGATCAGCCACTCGGCAGGATGGATGATGGAAAATGAACAGAACTGGAGGGAAACAACCCTTAAAAATACGAGCACTGGGCCCATGCACTCAAAGAAGTTTGCACGCTTAAGCGCATCAAAAGAATACGTGCAATACAATCGCGACAGTGAAACATGTATTAGCGAAGGCAGCCGGCCAGTGACGAAAAGCTCACGAACGAAAGCTTTGGTTCCATGAATGGCATTCATAAAGTATTTCACATGCAAGACCTGGGGGGCTATGCAGGAAGACCGGTGTTTGGCAAAGTTCTGGATCTCCACGAGCTCTGGCAATGCCCTCAGGTGAATGAGCAATTGTATCAAAACACAAAATTCAACCCTGGGCACGTACGCTGCCAGTTTCATTAATTTAATTCATTCTTGAGTTATCATCACTTGGGCGTTCCTTCATCCATGGGTGGCCGAAAATGGAGTCAGATGGTCAAAGCGTTGCTGCCTTCGTTCATTTGTTTATGGTTACACCCAGTGGAAGTGCAAGTAAGCCACAGAATAAATGTTTTTGATGTATTTTTATTATACACTTTATGGTAGTCTATAAGCATCCCAAGATGTGGTAGATGTGCACTGAATAGGCTTTAAAATAATTTGCAGGTTATTACATTTCGCGTTGTACCGCAAGGGAACAGTGTATGGCCAGATAACGTCTGAAGCAGGTGATCACGCCCGCGACGCGCTCCAGGAAGACGTGGCAAGCAGGTTGCGCCGAATATGTAGATAGATAGTGGGACAGTCACGCTATTCAGGAATTGCGATTTGCGTTGATAACAATAAGCGGCGCTGGCGCATAACATTGCACAGACTTCTGTGTTTGAAACCGGAAAGCGGGGTGCGCAAGATGCGCTCCTGTGATGACATACGTGACTTTACATTTTAATGTCCGCAGCTTTCATGTGTTCCGCGCTTTGCTCACTGACAGCCCGTTGAGCAAACTCAGGCGAGCGAGAAACTCGGGGCATCCTGCACAGCACCCTTGTTCGCTAGTAGGGCCAACCAATCTCTATTGCTAACGATATGATAGAAAAGGCCCTGGACAATGGCTAACTGCCCATTTCGAGAATCGAATTCACAAAGCTTTTAGTAGCTAACGCTCCTTGTCATTGGCCGGTCGCCCGCTCTAACATTATGTTCATTATAACGATTAGCCGGCACCTATTCTTAGACTTCTCAAGCGTACAAACTGTTTGCAAATACGGGCCCTGTGGCCGTAATGACAAAGCTTCTCCGACGTGAGGACGTTTCTGTAAGGTCGCTCTGATTGTTCGTGTTCTTAAGTGTCACGAATCGGCCACGTGCTTTGTGTATAGAGAGGGGGTTGACTTCCCCCCATGTCAGCCGGGCGACAGTTGCTGTGTTATGTGGGGTCACAGGCACCGTGCGGTGTTGGGTGACGCGTCGCGGCAGGCGCCAGGAGGGCGAGTGCCGATTCCGGGAAGTCGGTATTGTGCGCACGGTGTTGGCAGTCCGCCGACGGTCACACGAATCCACACAGACCAGCCTTGAAAGGGACCGCTGTACAAGGTATTGTGAGTGTGGCTCCCGAGTGCCTGACTAATTGGAGGCGCCGCCGAGGTTAAGAAGGGCTTAGCAACTCTGACCCCGTTCCGCATGCAGTGAGCATGGACCTGATCTTCTACGCGTCCGGAACGCAATCGCCAGCCTTGTTGTTGGGTGCGACTGCCGGTGTGGTGTCGAAGGCCAGCTTACAGTGCACGCTGTAGGAATGCGGTGCACACGTAAAGAGTGCATTCGGACGACGGCGTCTTGGAAACACGCACTCGGAGAACTTTGTCTTGTAGGCAATAAGTTTGAAGGACAAGAAGGGCCATCAGTCTCCTACGCGGACAAACTTTGAGTACGGCCGCACTACGTGGTATCGATGCCCCTGCTTCCGAGACAGTTGCGGCCCAGAGACGCCCTTGGGATTTGAGGCGGCCTAGCGATAACTTGTTCGGGCCTGGCGTGTTTTGCTGAGCCCGTCACTAACTACGAAGAAATGAGAGGGCATCGGAATTTTAGGGAAGAAGGAAAAGAGCTTTGTTTTCCAATATGTTTATTTTTAAGAGTAAGCCCATCCCTGTGGGTTGTGGCTTAACAAACGGTTGACTCTGATTGGCAACTGAACCTGTGGGACGGGCCAACGGCCCTACCGCCTTTTTTTTTCTTTGTGTAATTGGGCCATAAAAATCGGGACGACATGCTGTCCCTCAGACTTGGTTGAAATCAGGATTGCTGATAGATCAGTGAGCCTCCGTACTATGTACGTTAAAACGAGTCTGGGCTCTAACAGTCATTGAGACAGTCGAAGAGTGAGACTTTGTTTCTCAATTGTTCAAGTTTGTAATGTATTTGTTTTACCTGCCATGTATATAGAAAACTTTACCTATAAATATTTCTTGTACATCTGATCTCATCGCTTCCTGCCTGCGTTTGATCAACAACTGCCGATCATCGTCCGAGAAGCTTCAAGTTCCAGCGGTGAAGCGAGGACAGAGAACGAACGAAACTTTACTGTTTCCTTATTGGCTTGTGTTTAGACCACTACTACTCATGATAGCGAATACGGGCCCTGAGTTGGTATGCACGAAGTGATTTGTGTACTCTAGATCGTCTCATAATAACAGGCGCCGGTTTATTGTTCTAGCAGGGGGGCTACGCGGTCGGTCGGCGAACGAGAAACCGTTCTCGCCTGGGCACCAAGAAAAAGCTTTGTGAATTCGACTGCAGAGCATCGCTTCTTACTTCAACAAGGCCCGTACTTTAAAAGAAACTTTTACACTAGATCCAACACATTGAGGAAATTAGATGATCGTCCTCTGAGGGAACAGACAGTACTAGAGCACCATCCCCACCGATCATCGGCTCAGAAGGCAGTGAAGGCACTTTCGTGCTTTCTCAGAACGTCTGGTTTGCACGAGGGGCTTTGACTCAAGTACTGTCCGTGCACGTCTCTATACCCTCTCTTTATCCCTTCTCTCTCTTCCCTTTCTCCCTTCCCCAAGCGTAGGGTAGCCAACCAGACTCTTGACTGGTTAACATCCCTGCCTTCCTTATATATTCTCTCTCTCTCTTACATTGGAATTATTCGTAAGAGAAACTTTCAGCCAATCGCGATGCTGGACATATTGCTACGACAACGATAGATCGAACACTAAAGACTATTTGCAAAGCATATTTACAAAAGCAACTGCAGGGCTAGCCAGTTCAGCCAAGTCTAGGTGGTGCTGGTTCAGCCGACAGCTCGAGACTCAGGAATAGTTCGTCTTCTTCGTCAGGGCTCCTGCGTGCATCGTCCAAAAGAAACATGCAATATGCACGTAGCAATCTCATTAGCGATGGAGGTCGGCCGATGACAAAGGGCACCGACGAGCGAAAAACTTTGTGAATTCGGCCGCATAGCTCGTATGCGTAAGACTTCTCGTGCGTAGCATTTCCTCGTCGGCCGGTGTTCGCGCACCTGCTATTCAGGATAGTGATCAGGGCGATTACGTGATGATCTTCGCGGCGATGACTTATCACGGGCCGGGCTTAGGTGAGCAAAGTTTTTTTTTTTAACACGGGCCCAGAAAGAAGTGCCCAGAAGGCCTTGCTTCGCGTAGGCGCGCAGACGCGGGGAAGCGCGCGAGAACGTCTGTTGCGGCTGTCGTTTAACCCGCCGCTCTTGCGCACCTTTTCTTGAAGATGAGTGCTGGCCGTTCCTCGAGCCCCCGCCGCCGCCTCGTGGCCGTGCCGCCGCTGCTGGTGCTGCTCGCGCTGCTGGCTGCAGTCCCTGCGTGTGTGGGCAAGAAACTGCACAAGATGGCTGTACTGGCCGGTGCGTACGGCATTGGCGCCGGCGGACACTTGCTGGGCGGCCTGGGCCTGCTGCACGGCTTGCATGGTCTCTACAGCCACCACCATGGGCACCACCACGGCTACCACCACGGTCATCACTACGAACACCACGTATCGTACGCCGTGCCAGTACCGGTGCCGGTGCCAGTGCAGTTAGTATCACGTGTGTAGCTCACTCGCACTGGCGTTATCACGGCTGTCATGTTGAAAGGCCCCATGGAGTGGTGAAAACAACCTAATTTGTTTAATTTTTGTACCTTGAGCAGCGCTGTGTAAGCTATGAATTTCTGTACCGTGTAACCAAACCTTCCGGATGTGCTCGTAAAAGTGCGGATGGAGGTATTGCTCCATCTCTCCCGGGAGTGACATCGCTTAGGCGAGAAGTTTCTCGAGGTGTGAGGTTGGACCGCTGTCATTTATAGCGAGTACGGAGGACACGTACTACGTATCCATCCAGTTATAAAGAGTCCAAGCAAGGTTCTCGACTTAGCCGTGTGTGACAGTCGATCCACGCGTCCATAATAAATCCAAGAGCCAGAACTGAGAGCAGCGCATCCGACTATGGTCATGGCACCGTAGTGACGGCTATCTTGGTTTTCATGGTTGTTCGCCTTGGCACCCGTCGTGTTCATTTCTGCGTCGAGTGCAACGACTTTGTTTACGGTGCCGAACGACAGACCCCTTGTCCGGGAAAGACCATTATTCTAAAACAAATCCCCTCACACATTGACACAGGGTAGTGGAGGGGTGGGGATTACAGAGGGCAAGGTACTGGGTGATGACAGGTTGATGAGTATGTAGCTTTGGGACACGACACTTTCGGGTGCTACGTCGTCTTCCCATCTGACAGCGCTACCAAGAACTTCAGCCTTCGTGTTCGCGCGCGATCTGCGTCCAGTCAATGACTCATTGGCGTCGGCTTCGACGTCCAGGCGTGTCTGCCGGGGATCCTGCTTCCTGCTAGTCTAGGGGATCTCAGCTCATCATCACCGGCCCGCCGTCGCGCCCCAGGGATGTGCGAGGATGGCGTCGAAGCCTTTGCCCCCGGTGCCCCCCAAGAAGCACTTTTAAATTCGAATGGCGATAGAACTCCCGCATATAGTTTCGCTGTCCTTGAAGTATGAGTTTCTCCGATTGGTAATTTTATTTATTTATTTATTTATTTATTTATTTATTTATTCATTTATTGATACCTCCGGGGTCCCAATATGACATTACATGAGGGGTTGGCACGTAAAAGACGGGAATGATGATGATGGTGCCATTAGAAAGATGAGTCGGAACACTCGATGGCAGACCTAAAGCGCGCTGTATCGCGGATGAGGGCAGTTTGTCTCGGAACGCCATTCCAGTATCGAGCAGTTCGGACAAAGAATGACAGCAGGAAAGTAGTGGTGCTAGCTTGTGGTGGGATGACCGAGTTCGGATGGTCTGTTCGACGAACACGATGAGCCAGCTGGATCAGCTGGCCGTCACGAGGTATAGAATAAAAAAAAAACGTGTGATAGAGGCATAGGCGTGAGGTGCGACGACGAGAGGCAAGAGGCGGTAGGTCTCGTTTAGATTTTAGTGATGAAACGCTAGTGTGATATGTGTAATCTGAAAGAATAAATCTAGCAGCACGGTTTTGAACAGATTCAAGGGTTTTAGGGAAATTAGTTTGGTAAGGGTCAAAGATAGCACATGCATTCTCAAGTTTTGGTCGCACCAGTGTTTTATAGGCAACTGATTTGACCGGTGGCTGTGCCATGAAAAGATTACGGCGAAGATAGCCAAGGATTTTGTTAGCTGAATTAATTATGTGGCTTACATGATTTGTCCAAGACAATTCTTTGGAGAGGGGAATTCCTAAGAACTTGAAGGAGTCGGTGGTAGATATAGTACAGTTATTAATCTTGTAGGCAGGGGGGGGATGTAGTTAGGTCGACGATGGAATGAACTGTGTACAGTCTTACTAATGTTCAAGGACATGAGTCATGTAGCACACTAGTCTTAAATATGAAAGAGATCCTCTTGAAGGGAAGAGACGTCAGCGACGTTATTGATAGGGCGGTGAAGGACGCAATCATCAGCGAAAAGACGTATTACAGACGTTACAGTGAATGACAGGTCATTAATGTAGAATAAAAATAGGAGTGCCTCAAAAACAGTGCCCTGAGGTACACCAGACAGAACGGAGGAAACGGAAGATGTAAGGTTGTTAGCATGTAGGAACTGTTTTCGGTTAGTTAAAAAACAATGGATCCAGTTACGAACAAGTGGGTGGATGTTTAGGCGTGATAATTTTAGCAAAAGACGAGAACGTGGAACCTTTTTGAAAGCCGTTTCGAAATCTAAAAAAAAACAGGACGTCAGTTGGAATGTTACAGTCAAGGCTTAAATGAATATCATGGATAAATAAAGCTAACTGCGTTTCGCATGAGTGATCTTTCAGGAAGCCATGCTGATTAGGGTGAAAGAACTTCACTGAAGTTAGGAAGTTAGTAACATGAAAGTAGATAGCGTGTTCAATGATTTCGGAGCATACTCTGGTGAGTGAAATGGGACGGTAGTTACGTGGGGAAGACCGATCACCTTTCTTGAAGATTGGAGTGACCTTCCCTATTTTCCAGTCTCTCGGAACAGTGCCCGTGTCAAGCGATTGCTGAAGAATGATACAGAGGATCGAACTACACACATACTTTGTATTTTTTAACACTTTGGCATTAATACCGTCTATCCCACAGGATTATAAGCACTTCAGGCCATCTATAACCTTAACGATGCCTTCTGGCCTAAAATCAATACCTTCCATTGGTGGAAAACCGAAAAATGGTAAACCTGGAAGTTCATTGGTAGGTTGTTTTGTAAACATTGAACAAAATTCAAGGTTCAAGGCATCAGGAACATCTGATTCAGAAATGGGTGAACCAGAATTATCACATAGAAATAATAGAGCTATTATTTTCATGCGTTATCGTTTTCCAAAAACGCCGCGGGTTAGAGTGCAGCATGTTTGGGACGGTAGTAGAAAAGAAATCACGTTTTGCGTGTGCTTTTAATGAGTTGTATTGTTTAGTGGCTTCGTTATATTTTTCCCAGGCAGGAAGAGAACCTGAAGATTTGGCAACGCGAAATAATCGTTTCTTTCTTATTATTTAAGGGCTTTAAAGTAGTGTTGTACCTGGGGGAACGCGCTCTTTCATTTATGGTGATGGTCGGAATGTAAAGACCTATTAAACGCAGCATTTCTGTTTTGAAAAGCGCCCAGTTACTCTCGGTCGACCGCTCTGATACGTAAGGGCAAGTTCCTTGTGAAAGACAGAAAGTTTACGATTAATACTTGAATCATTGGCTTTATCATATAGCGTTAGTACTTTCTTTTATATTTTACTTTTAAGGTATATTGCAAGGAAACGTGGCATGGATGACGGTGTGATCGCTAACACCACAGACATACATAAGAGGAGGCATCTTATCGGGTGTGACGTCAAGACGAGCTCTAGGACATTTGACGAGTGTTGAGTTATTCGCGTAGGTTTAGCAACCACCTGTGATGAACCGAAGAGCAAGCAAACATCTGCGAAAGATGTTTTTCATAAACATTTATCTGTCTCCCTCAGTGCCCATTTTGTTACTTTCATACGCCAACATTTTTCTGCTCTATGCGTTACATGACATGTCTAACTTCAATTCTTACTCTCAATTACAGTACCAGCTCTAGCTACCCGAACTTGCTCTCTAATCCATACCGCTGTCCTACTGTCTGTTAACGTTACACCTATTATTTTTCGTTTCGTCGCTCGTTGCACAATCCGTAATTCTTCTCCAAGTTTCGTTCCGACATATAGTACTGGAGTATACACTGATTATCAACATCATTTTGATGAGGGCTAGTTGTCCCACCTTCCAGATAAGCTGAAACAGGGCAGTCGAATCTGTGTTCGTGTTTCTTTCTTTGCCTTTGTTTAGACGCGCTGTTTGGGCTTATATAGCGCAATTTTCTTCAAGTTACCCTTCTTCCAGCGTAGGTTAGCCAACTACTCGCTGTTGCGGTTAAAATGCCTGCCTCTTTCTCTCTCTCCCTCTATCATTATGTCGCGCACATATCTCTCTCTCTCTCTGTCTATCTTGCCCCTTCCTTTCTCAGTGATAACAGTAAACGGTCATTTATGTGTTGCCTGTTATTGCCTCTGCATTGCCTGCAATATGCGCTCGAATACATTTTTATTCGTCTGAAGATTTCCTCCTGCTAGCCTGGTTCCTGTGCCATCCTCAATTAGATAAACTTCATCCTACGCAACATCAAGTGGCTCGCTACCATTACGAACCCTGTGCCTTGGCCAGGCTATAGAACATTTGTTTCCTGCGTAACTATCCGTTCATGCCTACCCTTAGACTTTATCGCTTCAGTTCCTCAATTATTCTTATTTTTAAAGCATCTCTAGCGTTACTGAACAGGACATTGTTACCAGCAAACCGCAGTTTGGCGTAATATTTACTGTTAATCCTTCTTACTTACATATACTGGGCAGTGAAGCTAGGCATGTAAAGGAAGGGAGGCACATCCCTTAACCCCCTGTCCCTGCGTATAGGATAGCAAGCCGGAAGGAAGGAAGGAAATCAACTTTATTCAGGTCCTGCAGGCCACGAGAGCTTTGGGCTCTCATGGAGTAGGCGTCTTCCACGACGGAACCGGGAGGTTGAGTTTCCTGGCGGCGTCGTGGACCTGCTGGACGGCCCAGAGTTGGGGAGCGAGTTCTTCGCTCCGGATTCCTCCTTCAAACTTGCGCTTGTCCTGTTCGCAGTTTATGTGAGCTTGCGAGCACGGCTAGAGTAAATGATATACGTTAAGGGATGTATTGCAATTGGTGCAATAAGACTTGTCGTAGAGCTCAGGCATGTAAAGGTGTAGTCTGTTTTGCGTGGGGTATGTGTCTGTTTGTAGCATTCTGAGTGTAACCGCTTGAGCTCGAGTGAGCGTGCGGTGTGGCGTGCTATACTGTCTACGTTGTAGGTAGTAGTGTTTAGTGATTTCATTGTATGTAGTGGGGGCGTCCTTATTCTCCGAGTGGTCGGGTGAAGCCGCGCGGTCTGTAAGCGCGCGCGCAGCCTCGTGTGCCGCCTCGTTAAGGTTAGGGACGTCACCGATCTTTGGTAGCAAGCCGGACGCACGTCTGGCTGACCTCACAACTTTTCCTTTCTCTCTTCCGTCCTCTTCCTCCAAGGTAAGTGAATGATTTTATCTGCCAAACATTGAATAAATGTCTGATTTGATATCAAAGTGAGTAAGGAGCTTTAGAATCCTTGTAACATGCCCTTTCCCCCACCCCCAGTAGCGAAAAGGGTGCTCGTCTGGTTGACCTCCCTGCCTCTCCTATCCTAGCTCGCTCTCTCTCTCTGCACCATGTACGAGACGCACCATGTAGCTGTAAACAACACATTTCTTTCTTTTTTCCCTCTATATCTATTGAGCCAGTCGTGAGATTAATATCACATTGCAGACTTCTGCACTCCGTTTCGCACGTGTCATAATCGGCATGACACGCCATTGCTCACTTTATTTTTCCCCATTGCTTTGTGATAGCGTTATCGCACTAAAATTGATGCAACTGAAAACGTTAAAATGAAAACGCGCAATGAAAAATAAAAAGGAACCGCTCTTCAAGGCGGCAAAGCTCAGGGACACGCCCTATAGTCTTGGATGAAACACCAGGCTGTGGAAAAAGAGTACTGTCATGCTCTTCGCACCGCCAAACACAAATTTGTGTCATGTGCAGTGGCGTATTAACGGGGAGGGGGGGGAGGGGGAGGGAGGCTGTGGGCCCCGAGCTCCAGGTGCCAGTTGGAGGGGGGGGGGAGTTGTCATTTATGTCTCAAAATCCCCCTCTTTCCGCCGGCTTGACTGGGCGTCAATGGCAAAGAACACTCCGATAACCAGCAGCCCGAGCGCATGTACCCGGTGTACCAGATGTGTAGTGCCGCATAATTGTCGGCTGCAGCTCTATCAACATCTTACGTAATAATTGAACGTATATGTGGGCTAAAAAATTTAATTCGCTAAGTGGTCGCTCAACTACTTGCCTTAGCGGAACGTTTCATGTGCGAGGGGCACTCGTGGGATGCGCTTATGCTCATGCGTCGCTAAACATACAGTCTAGCGATGTGTCTCTTGGATCCCTCTTCCGTTCAGTCCGGGCTATCTTAAAACAGGATATATCAAAAAACTGGTTAATTAGAATTATAGAGGAAACATTGCAACGCGGGAATTGAGGACTCAAAGTCACATTAACAAAAACTTCTCTAAACAAAATCGTCTTGGGTGCTAGAGCCTGCTGTACTTTGGCACTGAGGGCCAAATATGAAATAGTGCACCAGTGACGCCAGTCCCTCTATTCTGTCCATTCTGAGTGCAGACCAACAGTAGCGGAAGTTTTCGTCGGCACGGGTTTGATGGTGGCCTTCTCTTTTTTTTTTTTTTTTTCGCGTGGTGACGCCAGGAATCGACGCGGAGCATGCTCTATTTCGTTCCCAACCTTGTGGCGGTACAGCAGCTCGGATAATTACGTTTGCCAATAGCAGCAAATAAATTAAGGCAAACTCAGTATATTGTAGTCATGGGCGATTTCAATCAAAAGTGGGAAAAATGCAGACTGGTGAACAATCAATTGGCAACTACGGCGCGGATTCTAGGAACACTCGAGGAGAGATGGTAGAATTCGCGGAAAGGAATAAGCTGAGAATAATGAACACCTTCTTCAGGAAGCATTGGAACAAAAAGTGGACCTGGAAAAGCCCTAATGGTGAAACAAGAGATGAAATTGATTTCGTACTTTCTGCCGATCCTAGCATAGTGCAGGATGTAGAAGTGTTAACAGGGTTAAGTAAGGGCTACGATTTACCTCAATTTAAAGAGAGCAAGAGTAAAATTGGTCAAGAAGAAACAGGCCAACGTAGGCGCAGTAAGGGTAAAAGCAGACCTATTCAGGTTGGCACTTGCAAACAAATATGCAGCCTTAGAACAGAGAGATGAAGATGACATAGAGGTAATGAATGAAACCATAACTAGGCTGGCTTCAGAAGCAGCAATTGAAGTGGGAGGTAAGGCACCAAGGAAGCCAGTAGGTAAGCTTTCCCAATTAACAAAGGACCTAATAAAGAAACGACAAAGAATGAAAGTGTCCAACTCAAGAAATAAGATAGAATTCGTGGAACTGTCTAAAGTAATCAACAAGGAGAAAATAGGGATTTTCGAAATTATAACGTGAGAAAGACTGAGGAAGCACTAAAAAATGGACGCAGCATGAAAACAGTGAGAAGGAAACTAGGCATCGGACAAACCAAGATGTATGCACTGGAAGATGGGCAGGATAATATCCTCAGCAATCTCGAAGATATAGTAAAAGAAGTGGAAGAATTGTATACTGACCTGTACAATACCCAGAGGAGTCAGGATACCTCCATTAGAAACAGTAATGAACAGGATACAGAAACTCCCCCTATAACTAGCGTTGAGGTCAGAAGGGCCTTGAAATACATGAAACGAGGAAGAGCGACAGGAGAAGATGGAATAACAGTCGATTTAATCAAAGATGGAGGAGATATACTACTTGGAAAACTGGCGGCTCTTTGTACGATGTGTCTATCGTCTGCAAGGGTCCCAGAAAACTGGAAGAATGCAAACAATATACTAATCCACAAGAAGGGAAACGTTAAAGTATTGAAAAAAAATTATAGGCCCATTAGCTTACTTCCAGTATTATATAAAATATTCACCAAGATAATCTCCAATATAATAAGGGCAACACTGGACTTTAGCCAACCAAGGGAACAGGATGGTTTCAGGAAGGGATACTCTACAATGGATCACACCCATGTCATCAATCAACTAATCGAGAAATGCGCAGAGTACAATCAGCCTCTTTATGTGGCTTTCATAGATTACGAAAAGGCATCTGGTTGAGTCGAGATGCCAGCAGTCATATAGACATTACACAATCTAGGAGTACAGGACGATTACATAAATATCTTGGAAAGGATCTACAGAGATTCCACAGCTACCTTAATTCTCCGCAAGGAAAGTAGGAAGACACCTATAAAGGAAGGGGTCAGACAAGCAGACACGATCTCTCTAATGCTGTTCACTGCGTGCTTGGAAGAAGTATTCAAGCTATTAAACTGGGAAGGCTTAGGAGTAAGGATCAACGGCGAATATCTCGACAACCTTCGATTTACAGATGACATTGTCCCGTTCAGAAACACTGAGGACGAGTTACAACAAATGATTGAGGACCTTAACAGAGAGAGTATAAGAGTGGAATTGAAGGTGAATTTGCAGAAGACAAAGATAATGATCAATAGCCGGGCAAGAGACCAAGAGTTCAGGATTGCCAGTCAGCCTCTTAAGTCTGTGAAGGAGTATGCTTATATAGGTCCATTACTCACAGGGAACCCTGATCATGGGAAGGAAATTTACAGAAGAATAAAAAATGGGTTGGAGCGCATTCGGCCGACATTGTCATATCCTGACTGGAAGCTTGCCATTATCATTAAAAATAAAGGTGTACAATCAATGCATTCTACCGGTGCTGCCATATGAGGCCGAAACTTGGAGATTGGCAAAGAAACTCGAAAACAAGTTAAGGACCGCGCAAAGAGCGATGGAACGAAGAATGTTAGGCATAACGTTAAGAGACAGGAAGAGAGTGGTGTGGATCAGAGATCAAACAGGGATAGCCGATATTCTAATCGACAGTAGGAGAAAGAAATGGAGCTGGGCAGGTCATGTAATGCGTAGGTTAGACAACTAATGGGTTACAATATGGGGCCAAGAGAAAGGAAGCGCAGTCGAGGACGGAAGAAGACTAGGTGGGGTGATGAAATTAAGAAATTCACGGGCGCAAGTTGGAATAGGTTGGCGCAGGACAAGGGTAATTAGAGATCGCAGGCAGAGGCCTTCAACCTGCAGTGGACGTAAAATAGGATCATCATCATCATCATCATCATCATCATCATCATCATCATCATCATCATCATCATCATCATCATCATCATCATCATCATCACCATTATTATTATTATTATTATTATTATTATTATTATTATTATTATTATTATTATTATTATTATTATTATTATTATTATTATTATTATGACCGGGCAAAAGTTCCTGAAATGGAGCCTTAACAAAAACTTGCGTGGTATCCAAGACAGCTGTGCTGGCGCTGAAACATCAACGCCCCTCCCCGGAAAAATTTCTCGGGTATCCTTGCCTTATTGACTACACCCAAGGAGGGGGGTGACTGAAGACCTACGGGCCCCGGGTGCCAGACGGCCTAGCTACGCCACTGGTCATGTGACCTTGAATTGCTTATTAAAAATAACCCTAGAAAGTTTGGAAATCAATTTCTCCCACCATCACTGCCGTTGAGATCATTTCACTAGTGGATGATGACGGCACAAACATTAAACCGGAGGATTCCGCTGCTTTATTCAATAATTACTTTAGGAGTGTTTTTACAAAGGAAGACCCATTCCAGCATCCCATCTACGGAAGAAGGCGATTATAGATACATGAATCCCATAGCCATAACTACTGCTGGAATTGCAGCATTAACAACCTCAAAGTATCAACATGCGCAGGAATTGATGATATTAATACTAAAATCCTTAAACGCATAGTCACAGTATCTAGTCTCATAGTTGCCCGCATCTTTCAACAATCGTTATCGACGAGTGAAATACCGCACGAATGGAAAATCAGGAAAATAATACCAATATTCAAATCGGGCAAGACATCTAATGTAAGTGATTATCGTCCAATATCTTTACCGAGTGTCCCATGTAAATTACTTGAACATGTCATTGCTTCCAACATCGCTCAGCACCTAGAAACTAATAGTGTTTTTTTTTTACCTGTAACAATACGGTTTCAGAAAAGGTTTCTCATGTGACACAAAGCTCTTAGAATTTACGAATGATTTACTCATGCGCGTGGATAATAACATAGACATCGACTGCATATTCATCGACTTTTATAGAGTTCTCAGTCGCGTTCCGCATTGTCGTCTAATATCTAAACTTTCGTCCCTTAATTCAGATTCCTTAACTTTATCCTGGGTGAGAAATTTTCATTCCTTCCGTAAACAATACACCATCATCAATTCCTTCCCATCTGCTCTTAGTGATGTCACCTTCGGCGTCCCCCAGGCTAGTGTTTTTGGTCCCTTGTTACTTTTCATTTACATTAATAATCTGCCAATGGGTATCTCCTCTAACATGCGACTTTTCGCAGACAATTGCGTAATCTACCGTAAAATATATTCTTCAGCTGATCATCTTGCTCCCCGACAGGACCTGGATCTCGTAAATAATTGCTGCTCACGCTGGCAAATGTCTTCTAATACCGATAAATGTAAACTAATGACCTTCACCTACAAGAACTCAGCTTCAGTATATAACTACACTCTCAACAGCCACGTAGCAGGCACAACGTCTTACAGGTACCGTGGCGTGCATCTTTCCCCCAAACTTTCATGGACAACTCACACAGATAAAATCACCGCACATGCATCACGCACCCTCGGCTAGCTTAAACGAAACCTTTACGACGCCCCTACTTCGACCAGATCACTAGCATATCTAACATTCGTCCGTCCTAAACTTGAATACGCGTCATCAATTTGGTTACCTCATCAAACCTATCTAATCAAAGCTCATGAACTTGTTCAAGATCGCGCCGCGCGTTTCAGCGCCAAAGAGGACAAGCCGTCGTTCCAGTGTTACTAATATTAAACCATCGGTGTCCTTGGCCTCCTTAGAATCACGCAGAAAGATTGCTCTAATCTGCTTATTTCATAAAATAACAAACCGCCAGCACCAAACCGCCTTCCCTCTCCCCCAGCCGTTACGAACATCTGGCCGTTTGCACAACAACCACACCTTCAAACGCATCTTTGGGAACACAAACGCCTTCAATCCATCAGCCTTACCCCTAGCAATTGAACTATGTAATTAGTCTCCCTCATAATGTTGTGACATTCATGACCCTGTTAAGTTTCGTCATGAAGGACCAGCTATTCTTTCGCGACCAGTTGCTTTCATTAATTTTCTCTTAATTATGTACGTGCTTCTCGCTAACTTCTGTAGTTGGCAATGTCAAGAAATGTGCCCTTGCATTACTTTTGTAAAATTTGACGGTGTTAAATGATGTACCCCTACATTGTGTATGTCGCCATTAATTCCGATAGTGTATATTGCGCTCCGCTAACTATTATGTAACGTCACCTAGTTTTATGTAGCTTAATATATGTGTCATATACACGTTATCTCTTTCTAATCCTTGTAATGATTCCACTTATGAAGATATATATTGTACAATCCCCCCTCACACAATACTCCTGCTGAAGCATGTGAGGTTATTTTCAATAAATAAATAAATAAATAAATAAATAAATAAATAAATAATCATAAGACGCATTCCGTTCGTACCATAAGTTTGAAGGCTACTGCTCAAGTGACAGTAAATGGTTCTGGAGAGTGCAGCAGTTCTTCCTACGGCGCTCTAAAGGCATACTGTGAGGAGGGCTTTTCTTCATTTCTAGGGGGTACATATTACCGCGACGTGGAAATAAAGACTTAGTAGAAGCGAGTAGGGAAAAACAGAACGAGAACTAACCATGCCCTTTCCTACTCACTCCTAAACTAATTATTCGTTTCTACGTCGCGCTAATATGTACCCCGTAGAATTGAACCAACTCGCCCAGCTACACATTCTCTTCATTTGTTTATGTCGGATTGTCGCATTAATTGTCACTCAAGTTCGAGCACACAAACTTTGCAACAGTAGCGATTGCGCGCAGAGGGGCCTCGGGGCCTTTAAACTTTGGTAGGAAGATCTGTTCCATAGACAAGCACAGCCATGCAGTGGAAAAAGATATGCAATGTCCGCAAAGTTAGACTATCAGTAATTTTAATAAATAATCACAGTTTCGCCCGAAAAGCCAAGCATTGATTGCGATAGCAAATTACTAGACAGCTATACGCAGTAACGTTAGTATTATCAGCTATATAAGCTGCTGTAAAACGCTCGCGTACGAACTAAATTAACAAGTACGGTGACACGCGCGCACAGTCAAGCACGAACACATCGCACTCGATGAACGCGGACACGCTGTCAAAACGATGGCGTGGTGACGAGCGGCAGCAGCGGCGAGCGAGTTCCCCTTCGGGATGCCTCTCGCTTCAACGCGAGCTAGGCGCGATAACATAGCGCAAACGAAGGCATCAGCTATCTCGGGTCGGCTAACCTTCGAACCCACCGTAGATTACCTCCAAGATCGGGCGCGCGGCCACGCTCAGCAGCGTCCGTCATCCACCACCCTGCAGTGCCTACTCTTCCCCAATGCTCACTGTTCCATCACCAAGCGTGCATTTTCAGCATTGATGGAATTCTGTGAAGCAACACACTTCAGAGCGCGGCTGTAGGCCCCGCAAGCGCTTAGCTACATTGTCCTTTTTTTTTTACTATTCCGGTCTCTCTCTCCTTTTTACTTCCGGTCTCTACCTCCTTCATCTTTTTCTCCCCATATCCCTTCCCCGTGCAGTGCTGTTGAGGTGTCCTCCTGTGAGAGACAGTTACGGCACTGCACTTATCTCTTCCATTTCTCTTTAAAAGTCACTTCACACATGCGCCGCTGCGGCCGGAGTAGACGCGGAGAAGCGCTACCTGCCTCCCCCCCCCCCCTCCCCTCCTCAGAGCGCGCGCACATCTCCCCGTTCCAGCTCTTGCGCGCGCGTGAAGTCTGCGCGTCCCCTCTTCGCCTTCCTCCCTTGCGAGTGCGAGAAGACGCGGCCGCATCAAACCGCCATGCTTGTCGGCTCGCTCTTGCAACCTTTCCTTCCCACCTATATACAGCATACGGCGTGCGGCCTCGATTTCATTGAATGTGGACTTTATACCGAACATCACTGTGACGCCGACGCCGACCACAGCGGCGGAAATTCTCCTGTAGTGGCCATATTACTGCCATCGAAATAAAAATAATAAGCTAGGCTAGCCTAGCTACACAAATGCTGCTTGCCGGGTGGTTTATGCGCTTCGGCGAACACAATTTTTGCGACCAAGTAGAGTACGCAAGTACAAAATTAACAGAACCCTGTTAATGAACTTTTGAAATTTCACGAATATGTGATGTTTATATTAGTTACGTGAAGATCATCGCACAAGTATATATCGACGAGTATATTCGAAGAGGAAATTAAAAAAAAATAGAAATGTTTCAGTCGGAACTTAAGCACGTGTGCTAAGACGAAAATTTTCTTGAAGCTAATGCTGAGGTAGCTTATAAAATCTTCTTAGAAAAATTTGTTGCAATATACTGAAATCCCTTCTTTTCTCAGGAAATGATGTGCCACAAGAGCATTAGAAACCCGTGACTAACTAAAGAATTATTAAGAAAAATGAAAAAGTGAGAAAGGATCTGCTGGCTAATCAAGGCACGAGAACCTGTATACTTGAAAGAATTTTAAGGTTTCCCGTAATAAATGGGCTAAAAAATTAAAGAAAACAAAGAATTCATATTTTTTGCGACAAGTTTTATGCTGTGTAGGAAACAGTGATAAACTATGTAAGAAGGTAAATGCTATTGCTGGGCGGAAAGAAAGAGTTGAGCAGATAGAAAAAAAATCCATAGACGGACATGTAACAACTCCACAGGACATGGTAAATGCGTTCAATCATTATTTCGTGCACAGAGACCTTATGCAGGTATCAGAGCCACTGAAAAGTACTTTGCCTTTCAACCAAAACGCAATTTTCTTACAGCCATGAGACACTGCAGACGTTCATTCAATATTCCAAGACCTTCGTAACACCTCCAGTTGTGACGCCGATGGCTTACAAATACGACAAATCAAACACGTAATTCATGATATAGCTCCTATTTCAGTCTATATTTACAATTTGTATATTTCCACAGCAACATTTCCTTCTCGAATGAAGACTGCAAGTATTGTAGCCCGGAATAAGAAGGGTGATACATTCGACATTCGAAATTACCGACCGATTTCTATTCTCCCAATATTTTCCAAATGTTTAGAAAAAGTTCTTGCATAGCAGTTGTCTTCGTTTGTTTCGAAATACCAACTCCTCCCAAAGAATGCAGCACGGTTAAAAAAAATATCCTGTCAACGGAGCTTGCGCTTCTTGACCAAAAAGAATTCATCCTCCGTAACTTTGAACCCAAACTTCTGACCTTTGGCATATTTGTAGACGTTACCCAGGCTTTCCATTTTATTAATCACCAGATATTATTTCAGAAACTTGAAAGATACCGTATAAGGGCCTCGCACCAGCATTTTTCATGCCCTACCTCACAAACGTAGAGCAGTTTGTGTCAATAAATAAACTAAAGTCACATTTAAAGAAAATAGTTTCAGGCGTCCCTCAAGCAACCCTACTAGGCCCGTTGCTCTTCAACCTCTAAGTGAATGATGTTGCATACATCCACGAAGAGTCAAAGCTCATAAATGTACGCTGACGCTCTTAGCATATTTATATCCTCCGTCTGTCCCAACAAGTTAGTTCGCCAAGCAAATGTAATTCTTCGAAAACTGAGCACATGGTCCATGGAGAACTTCCTTCAAGTTAGTGTCACCAAAACAAAAGCCGTTATTTTCAACACTAAAGGTACACCTATTCTATCAGACAAGTGTAACATTCAATTCAGCACAGATTGACATAGTTAGTCATCATCATCATCATCATCATCATCATCCTGGTCACGCCCACTGCAGGGCAAAGGACTCTCCCATACTTCTCCAACTACCCCGGTCATGTACTAATTGTGGCCATGTTGTCCCTGCAAACTTCTTAATCTCATCCGCCCACCTAACTTTCTGCCGCCCTCTGCTACGCTTCCCTTCCCTTCGAATCCATTCTGTAACTGTTAATGACCAACGGTTATCATCCCTCCTCATTACGTGTCCTGCCCATGCCCATTTCTTTTTCTTGATTTCAACCAAGATATCATTAACTCGCGTTTGTTCCCTCACCAAATCTGCTTATCCCTTAACATTACACCTATTATTCTTCTTTCCATAGCTCGTTGCGTCGTCCTCGATTTAAGTAGAACCCTTTTCGTAAGCCTCCAGGTTTCTGCCCGTACGTGAGTACTGGTAAAACACAGCTATTATACACTTTTCTCTTGAGGGATAATGGCAACCTGCTGTTCATGATCTGAGAATGCCTGCCAAACGCACCCCAGCCGATTCTTATTCTTCTGGTTATTACAGTCTCATGATCCGGATCCGCAGTCACTACCTGTCCTAAGTAGATGTATTTCCTTACCGCTTCCAGTGCATCACTAGCTATCGTAAACTGCTGTTCTCTTCCGAGACTGTTAAACATTACTTTAGTTTTCTGCAGATTAATTTTCAGACCCGCCTTCCGGCATTGCCTCTCCAGGTCAGTGAGCATGCATTGCAGTTGGTCCCCTGAGTTACTAATCAAGGCAATATTATCAGCGAATCGCAAGTTACTAAGGTATTCTCCATTAACTCTTATCCCCAATTCTTCCCAATCCAGGTCTCTGAATACCTCCTGTAAACACGCTGTGAATAGCATTGGACAGATCGTGTCTCCCTGCCTGACGCCTTTCTTTATTTGGATTTTGTTGTTTCTTTATGAAGAACTAGGGTGGCTGTGGAGCCGCTATAGATATCTTTCAGTATTTTTACATACGGCTCGTCTACACCCTGATCCGCAATGCCTCCATGACTTCTGAGGTTTCGACCGAATCAAACGCTTTCTCGTAATCAATGAAAGCTATATATAAAAGTTGGTTATATTCCGCACATTTTTCTATCACCTGATTGATAGTGTGAATATGATCTATTGTTGAGTAGCCTTTACGGAATCCTGCCTGGTCCTTTGGTTGACGGAAGTCTAAGGTGTTCCTGATTCTATTTGAAATTACCTTAGTAAATACTTTGTAGGCAACGGACAGTAAGCTGATCGGTCTATAATTTTTCAAGTCTTTGGCGTCCCCTTTCTTATGGACTAGGATTATGTTAGCGTTATTTCAAGATTGCGGTACGCTCGAAGTCATGAGGCATTGCGTATACAGGGTGGCCAGTTTCTCTAGAACAATCTGCCCACCATCCTTCAACAAATCTGCTGTTATCTGACACTCCCCAGCTGCCTTCCCCCTTTGCATAGCTCCCAAGGCTTTCTCTACTTCTTCCGGCGTTACCTGTGGGATTTCGAACATACTTTCTTATGACATACTTTCTTATGTCAGCTGTCTTACGCTTGTTCATTAACTTCGAAAGTTCTGCCAGTTCTATTCTAGCTGTAGGGTTAGAGGCTTTCATACATTGGCGTTTCTTGATCAGATCTTTCGTTTCCTGCGATAGCTTACTGGTATCCTGTCTAACAGAATGAATGAATGAATAGAATTTATTGATAGGAAAGACAGAGAGGTCGACCTGAGCTAGTGCGCTCTAGTCTGCTACTCTGCACTGGGGAAGAGGGAAGGGGAGTGAAAGTATTGGAATGGATGATGATGATAAGAGAAGTGGTGAGTGCTTATGTACATGAGACAGTGGCCTCGCTAGAGCCGCTCGTCGAGCTTGGTGTCCTGCAGAAACTCCAACAATACTTTTGTTGCACGCATTGAAATTGCAGTGTCAGGCCATGGGCCGAGGATAGCTTCCTCCGACAGTAGTTGCCTGCCAACGCTGGCTAAGAAACTGTCTAACGTCCTTCGCTCCAGCATATATGCTGGGCAGTCGCACAGTACGTGTTGCAGTGTTTCGGGCATCTGGCAGTGTACACAATCAGGGCTGTTCGATTGGCCGATGAGGTGTGCGTAGCGACGGGTGAAAGCAACGCCGAGCCGAATCCTGTGTAGCAATGATGTTTTGCTCCGTGTAAGCTTCGGGGGCAAACAGAATTTACCGTCTGGGTCAATCATATGTAGACGTCTGTGAATGTTATCAGAGTGGGCTCTGTAGGCCTTTGTAAGGTCCTGCATGAGTGCCTTGATCATGGAGTTGGTGTCAGGTCGCGAGTAGGCAATCCGTACTTCATCAGAGGAAGAGGAGGCCGATCTTACCTCACTGTCAGCGAGTTCATTACCAAAAACACCACAATGGCTAGGCACCCATTGAAAGGTGATCACGTGGCCATTTAACTCGGCACTGTGATAAAGTTCGACGATTTCCAGCACGAGCAGATAGTATGGTCCTTTGTTTAAAAAGTATTTTAGCGCCTGTAGCGCTGATTTGGCATCGCACAATATTGTCCATTTGTGGGGTGTCTGCGATCTCATAAAACGGACAGCCTCCCGTATTCCCGCAAGTTCCGCAGCCGTAGATATCGATTTGTGGTCTACTCGAAATCGTTGAGTAATTCCAAGTTGTGGGATGACAAATGCGGCCGTTGTGGCAGATGGCGTGACCGAACCATCGGTATATACTTGTACAGTCCCACTATATAAAGTAAATATATGGGACAGGGTGAGCTGCTTCAAGCCAATGGAGGAAACGTGAGATTTCTTCCTAATTCCGGGTATCTGAAGCCTCACTAGTGGTCTTGGCAATGTCCATGGAGGTGTCGCGGGGATGTCGGTTGCCTGGAATCTTGCAGGTACAATGCTTGCGTGACATGCAATAGCTTTAGAAAAAGCACAGTCAAGGTTGATGCTTGGAAGCGTTGACAGTGGATGGTGTGTGTCTGGTTAGCAGGCGAAGATAGGTTCGCACAGGTTCACAAGACCTGTATATGTCGATAGGACAAGCCCGTGCTTCCGCTATTGTGCCCATAGTTGACGTGCAGCGTGGCAAGCCAAGACATATCCGTAGTGCTTGAGCCTGAAGGCTCTCCAGCGTGCGTATACAAGATGACCCCATGTTCGATAACACAGGCATGCTGTAGCGTATGTAGCCCACAAAAAGTGCCTGGTACACTTGGAGCAAACTTCGCTCAGAGGGGCCCCATCTCAGTCCTGATATTACACGAAGAACGTGTATGAAGTTAGTCAGTTTAGCCCTAAGCGCAGTAACAGTCTGCAATAGAATTCAGTGGCAACTCTGTCTAACAGAGTTGCCACTGAATTCTATTGCAGACTCCTTAATGATGCCCATAAGATTGTCGTTCATTGCTTCAACACTAAGGTCCTCTTCCTGAGTAAAAGCAGAATACCAGTTCTGTAGCTTGATCTGGAACTCCTCTATTTTCCCTCTTACCGCTAACTCATTGATCGGCTTCTTATGTGCCAGTTTCTTCTGTTCCCTCCTCAGGTCTAGGTTAATTCGAGTTCTTACCATCCTATGGTCACTGCAGCGCACCTTGCCGAGCACGTCCACATCTTGTATGATGCTAGGGTTTGCGCAGAGTATGAAGTCTATTTCATTTCTAGTCTCGCCGTTCGGGCTCGTCCACGTCCACTTTCGGCTATCCCGCTTGCGGAAGAAAGTATTCATTATCCGCATATTATTCTGTTCCGCAAACTCTACTAATAACTCTCCACTGCTATTCCTAGCGCCTAGGCCATATTCCCCCACTGCCTTGTCTCCAGCCTGCTTCTTGCCTACCTTGGCATTGAAGTCGCCCATCAGTGTAGTGTATTTTGTTTTGACTTTACCCATCGCCAATTCCACTTCTTCATGGAAGCTTTCAATTTCCTGGTCTTCATGACTGGATGTAGGTGCGTAGACCTGTACAACCTTCATTTTGTACCTCTAATTAAGTTTCACAAGAAGACCTGCCACCCTCTCGTTAATGCTATAGAATTCCTGTATGTTACCAGCTATATTCTTATTAATCAGGAATCCGTCTCCTAGTTCTCGTCTCTCCGCTAAGCCCCGTTAGCACAGGACGTGCCCGCTTTTTAGCACTGTGAATGCTTCTTTTGGCCTCCTAACTTCACTGAGCCCTATTATATCCCATTTACTGTCCTCAAATTTCTCCAGTAGCACTGCTAGACTCGCCTCACTAGATAACTTTCTAGCGTTGAACGTTGCCAGGTTCATATTCCAATGGCGGCCTGTTCGGAGCCAGGGATTCTTAGCACCCTCTGCTGCGTCGCAGGTCTGACCGCCGCCGTGGTCGGTTGCTTCGCAGCTGCTGGGGACTGAGGGCCGGGGTTTGATTGTTGTGTTCATATAGGAGGTTGTGGCCAAGTACTACACCAGGGTGGCCAATCCTGCTCTGGTGAGGGAGTGCGTTACCGGTTCTGGTCACCGGGATTAGGCCACACTCCAGTGCTGTTTATGCAATTTTATCAACACGCGGATTTTTTTTTAAAATCCGGTGGAAAATTGCCGGCACCGGGATTCGAACCACGGACCTCTTGAACGCGAGGCGGGTGTTCTACCTCTACGCCACCGCTGCACCTCCGGGCCTGCAACGTCCCGTAAATGCTCCGCGACGTACCCCGATTGTGCCACCGCCGTCACCGAGAAAAACGACGAAAGTGCGGTCCAAGCGCGTGCGTCTGCCCGCCGTGAAGACGAACCGTGCATCAGCAACGGTCGCACCATGCAGTCGCATATTGAGTCACAATTCATCTTTTCTGAGGTGTTGAATATGACCGCCACCACTGTCCAGGCGTCACTTGGTTGTGTGCCAGCAACCGAACGGAAGATAAGGTTTACGGCTGGAGGAGCATGCTCGATGGCGACGGACTCAAGCGAGTCGAGCGGCTGAGAAAGATGCCTTGTGCAAGAAGAGGGCACAAAAACACATGAAAGCAAGCATAAAAGATCCAAGAAGCCAAGAGATCAACCTGACACCTGCACCTACAAGGCCGGTGGTTTCTAGTCGAATAAACATGGCCCAAAACTTCGAACACCCTTTTCTCAAAACTTTTTTGTACCACCAAGGTCAACTTGCAAAGCCAATATCTCAGCCACCGTTATGAATATTTTTACACCGTTTGTTTTTTTACACTCATTGTGCACCGCTGCACACAGTGATTTGTTTTGTTTTCAAAATAGTAGCTTCAATAATTTGTTATCTTTTGTTTTCACAGTCGAGATTTTCATGCAACTGAAGTAGCTGCCAAAGAATGAGAATATAAAAAAATTCTGTTAGGCTAAAAAAATTAAAGGAATGTCACTGTGTGGAGGATACATATAGGAGTGCTATAAATGTTTGCTTGAACTCGTAGCATCAATATACAGGTGTGCAGGCATTTTGCAAAAATGAAAGCAGAAATATTTTGTAAACAAAAAAGTACTTCAGATATTGCAGCCATATTTTCACAGTTTTGTTTATGTGATATTCTTAACATCTGTGCAAAATTTCATCAAAATAGGCTGGTAAGTAAAAAAGTTAGGTTTGATCCCCATGTCCGCCCTTAAAGAAGCCTGTTTGACCTTCGACGTGGTGGCGAAACAGTCGCTAAATTACGATAGCAGAGTGAGGAGCCTCTCCTTTTCGGTTTGCTCTAGCTGTGGGCTGACGTTGATGTGACTGGTCAGGTCCACATCGCTGGGTTCCGGAATCGAGATTGTCGTTACTGAAGCACGGGTGTTGGACTTGGCCACCGTTTCAAAGTAGGCCATGGTGGTATGCCTTGCAAACTGCCTGTATTCGCCCCTGAAGTTGGTAACTAGGATCGTGGTTTACCTATTTTGGAGCTCTACGAGACTTCGTGTGACGCCGACTTCTCAACCCAGTAAAATGGTGAGGTTACCTTCGGCGATGCCTGTTGGTCTTGGGGGCATTCAACGAGGACAAAGATGCTACTTCGAGGCGGTAACGTCACGCAGTCATCGACCACGCATAAAACCGCGCGGTGATGTTCATCCTCCCCACTCGAGTCCGAAGAAACGTAGTTAGAAAAAGTCACGAGCAAGTCACGCAGGTTAATGACTGCCCCATGTTCCTGGGGAAAATCCATGCCCAGTATAACCAGCCGAGAACACTTGGGCAGCAAGTGTTCTCGGCTGGTTATACTGGGCATGGATTTTCTCCAGGAATATGGGGCTAGTAGTTAGTAGTACTATTAAGATTCTTGGTGTATATTTTTTGCCGTATATTGTGGCATAACCAAGTTAAAAACTTCGTCGCTCACAAAGTTAGCCGCACTGTACGCCTATTAAGACGAAATAGATATATTTTTCCTACGTCAGCAAAGCTCTTAATATATAATGAATTATTCGCCTCCCATATATAGTATTGTCATTTTGTATGAGGTTCTACAACTGAATCGAACATTAACAAACTGTTACTACTACGAAAAAATCTTGCGTATTATTGAAAACTTTCCGTATACAGAGCACACGGAAGCTGTCTTTGCAAAGTATCACCTTCCTTCAATCCAACAAATATATACCCAAATGCCATTAAAGAAATTTTATCTCATCCTTGCAGACATTGCAAGACGTTCTGCTGAAATAGCTAATTTAGAACAGTGTCAACCTGCGCGACTTATACGTCACACAGAAATGTGGAAAGTTCCTCGGTCTTGAACTAATCATGGCGGTCAAATGCTTGAGCGTCGCCTGCCAAAACTTCTGAACAGTTTCCACGATAGAGGCATAGAAATTCACAACCTAACTCAATCAGAACTTAAATTGCTCGTGAACCGTCACCCCCAGTCAGTGTGTTCCACTACTCGCTAACACATTTTAACACTGCATTAATCTGACCACATTATTTGACGCGTTTTTGAATTGTTTGATTTTGAAGCTACAATACCATCTTGAAGTTCGCATTATAAACATTTGTTTCCGGTGTATTGAAATCCATATTGCTCGGTTGCTCTGTGCAAATGATCCAGAACTACTTTTGTATTGTTTGATTTTGAAGCTATAAGATAATCGTAAATTGTGTACTATATATTTCTGTTTTCTCTGTATTGTAATTCATATTCCATATTCTATATTTATGTGTTGCTCTGTGAAAGTGCTCCAGAATTATGTAACCATATGCGTATGCCTCTTATAGTTGCTGTTTGTGTAGGGATCGAGGGCTCCACAAGCTGCTTGCACGCCGCTTTTACCTCGACCTCCTCCACCCTAGCGAAAGGGAAATAAGGCATAAAGAATAAAGAGGAATTAGTTTTTCCGCACATTTAGCGGGTTTGTGTTCCGGGATGCTAATAATAAAATTAAACGCTAAGTGCGCCAATCTCGCATTCAGAGGCAGTAGTGTCGATACAAAAATGACCCCCCTCCTCCCTGCCCCCTGTTGCGTTTCGCCTGCGACACGTGGTTTTGCCGGCGCGACGGCGGCGGGGCGGCGGACATTTTGGCCCGATCGTCGTCACCGCAACACTCATCGCCAGGTGTTTCCAGGCGCGTCTGCGGCGATGCGACCGCCTAGGGATCTCCTTCCAGTTATTGGGCCCGAAACAGGCGATGCCAAAGCAGGGATCTCGTTCCAGTCATTGTGCCCGAAACAGGCGATGCCAAAGCAGGGACCATCTTCTCGTTACAGTCATTGTGTCCGACCGGCAGCGCCACGACAGTGTGCTGCGCAGCGCCACGACAGTATGCTGCGCAGCGCCACGACAGTGTGCTGCGCAGCGCCACGACCAGGTGCTACGAGATCGTGCGCAGCGCCACGACATGGTGCTACGGCATCGCTACGACAGTGTGCGTCACCATTAGCCCATTGTACATTCACGTGCTCGTCTTTTGAGGGGTTCCTTCTTGCCCTCAACTGCGAGAGTATAAAAACAGCTGCCCCCGGACGCCAGAGGAGGGCTCCGATTTCTTCTGTTGAGTGAAGTGCTCTCCCGTCTCTCTACTTCGGTCAAACCTGACCGCCAACTCTTTGCGATGTTAAAATAAACAAGTTGTTTCGTTGTTACCTGTCGACTCATGCTTTGCCGGGACCTTCGGATGCTTGCAGTTGTACCCCAGGCCGCCAGGCCAACGCTACCCTTGGGGCTTGCGACCCAGGTACAACCACGGGCGTCAGCGCCGAGTTCCCAACAGATCGTACCAGCAGTCCGATCCAAATATCTGGTTGCCAGCGGTGAGATCGCCTACGACTTCAAACAACGGTCTGCCAGCGGCGAGATCGCGACAACGGAGGCCAGCAGCGAAGAGATGCAGTTGACTGTATGCTGAGCAGCTCAACGACGATCCGGGAGCAGTGCAACGAGCCCTGTGTGACGACTGGTTGCCTGCAGCGGAACGACTGCGCGGAATTCCTGCCTGCGAGGTTTGGTGAGTGCGGGACTTTCTTCTTCTGAGCTTTGCCAGGCTTTTTGTTAGTGTCAGAAACAGAGCTGGTAATTGTGGTTGTCGTTGCTGCCGGGTTAGTTTGCGGCAAGACAATAGTAAGCAGTAGAGAAAGCAGCATTCAGAGCAGCCATGGATTTGAAGTCGTTGCGCAAACCGAAATTGTTGGAGCTTGCAAGAGAGTTGGGTCTGGATGTCTCAGACAAACTAAGAAAACCGGAACTGATAACGGCTATTCTTGAGTTAGAGGCTGAGGATGACGAGCTGTCGGAATGCCTTGAGACTATTGAGGAGAGGTCAAAAAGACAGGAGCGCGAACTTAAAGAGCAGAAAGAAAAAGAAGAGCGCGAACACGCTTTGGAAATGAAGCGTCTCGAGGTAGAGATGGAACGCGCTCGTAATGGAAGTCAGGCACACGGTGCAGGAGAACGCGTATTGTTCAAAATGACTGACCTGATGCGGCCGTTTAAGCTTGGAGAGGACATTGGTTTGTTCCTGGTTAACTTTGAGCGAACGTGCGAGAAGCAGGGGTTCTCTCGGGAAACGTGGCCACAGCGCTTGCTCACTTTGTTACCCGGCGAGGCGGCCGACGTAGTCGCTCGCTTGGATAGAGAGGAGGCAGAGGATTTCGACACAGTGAAATCGAGTCTTCTAAAAAAGTACCGGCTGTCTGCGGAGGCGTTCCGTCGGAAGTTTCGGGAAAATGAGAAAGGCAAAAGTGAGTCATATACAGAGTTTGCGTATAGGCTTATGTCGAACATGCAGGAGTGGCTCAAAGAAGAGAAAGCGTTTGGTGACCACGATAAAGTTCTGCAGTGTTTCGGGCTAGAACAGTTTTATAGTCGGTTACCGGAGAACGTGCGATACTGGGTCTTGGATAGGCCAGACGTGAGTACGGTGGCTAGAGCCGCTGAGCTAGCCGAGGAGTTTGTGACGCGTCGAGCTCGCGGAGCTAAGGACGGTCAAAAGGGTGAATTTGGCTCGAAGTTTGAGAGGCCGAAGTTCACACCCATAAGAGCAAAGGGGGACACGCGTAGTGCGGATGCGAGCGAAAGCAGTCCGACCAAACGTAAAGAGACGGCAGCCGAAGCCGAACGCAGAAAGCGGTTCGAGATGAGGCGAGCGGGCGTTTGTTATACGTGCCAGAAGCCGGGTCACTTTTCGGCGCAGTGTCCGGAAACAACACCAAAAGTTGTGTTTTTTTCAATAGGCAGCACTGACGAGAACATGAAGCTTCTTGAGCCTTACATGCGAGACCTCCTCGTAAACGGGAAAGAGTGCCGAGTGCTTCGCGATTCCGCAGCTACGATGGATGTAGTTCACCCGTCTTACGTAGAACCCCATATGTTCACGGGCGAGTGCGCGTGGATCAAGCAAGCCGTGGAAGCTCATAGCGTGTGTCTGCCGGTAGCAAAAGTGCTTATTGAAGGACCTTTCGGAGCGCTTGAGACGGAGGCGGCAGTGTCATCTGTGCTGCCACCCCAGTACCCGTACCTATTTTCAAACAGGTCCGATCACCTCCTGCGCGAGAAGGGGCTTTTGTTTGGTGAAGCTAGTGTTCAGGCCTTAACCAGATCGAAGGTTCGGGAGCTCGCTGCAAAGGCGGTAGTTGCGGGGCCGACGTTATCAAACAACGAAAAAGGGTCAGAGGCGCAGCAAGCTGATATTCAGAGCACGCCCGAACAGAATAGAATTGAGTCTGTAGCGTTGAAGGCGCCAGATACTGGAGAGGAAAATCCCGACGCGGGAAAGTTAGAAGAGCTATCTACTGATTTGCTCATCGCGCCTACGTCAGACGGACTTGATAGGTTGCTAAAAGTCAGCCGGACGGCTTTGATAGCCGAGCAAAAAAAGGATGGCAGCCTGGAAAACGTGCGCTGCAATGTCAAAGAAGGTATCGCCAGGAAAACTGCGCGTTTTGTGGAAAGAGGTGGAGTCCTGTACTGGAAGTATCTAGACCGCCGAGGAGTGGAGTTCGATCAGCTGGTCGTGCCTCAATGCTATCGTCAGGATCTGTTGCGCTTGTCACATGGGGGTTCGTGGTCCGGACACCTAGGAGTTAAGAAAACTAAGGACCGTCTCTTGCAAGAGTACTATTGGCCAGGGTGTTTTCGGGACGCAGACCATTTCGTGAGGACATGTGACACTTGTCAGCGGGTGGGCAAACCAGGGGACAAATCGAGGGCGCCGTTGAAATTGGTACCTATCATTACGGAGCCTTTTAGACGGCTCGTTATTGATACAGTGGGACCTCTGCCGGTAACAGCCACGGGGTACAGACACATTTTGACTGTGATCTGCCCAGCGACAAAGTTCCCTGAAGCAGTGCCGCTTAAAGAACTCAGCTCAGTTGAGATAGTTAATGCACTACTGTCCATATTTGCGCGAGTTGGTTTTCCTGCAGAAATTCAATCAGATCAGGGCACAGTGTTTACTAGCGCTTTGACGACAACTTTTCTCGAAAGGTGTGGGGTAAAGCTGCTACACAGCTCAGTGTACCACCCACAGTCGAATTCCGTTGAGAAGCTCCACTCCGTCATGAAGCGCGTGTTGAGAGCGTTGTGTTTTGAACATCGAACTGACTGGGAGCTGTGTCTGCCTGGGGTGATGTTTGCTTTAAGGACCGCGCCGCATGCGGCTACGGGGTTTTCGCCAGCTGAACTGGTGTACGGTCGCTCGCTTCGATCTCCGCTTCGCATGCTTCGAGAATCATGGGAAGGTAGGGGCGACGACCCAGTCGTGGTGGAGTACGTGCTTAAGCTCCTCGAACGCTTAAGAAGGGCACAGGAGTTGTCAGGTGAAGCAATGACAAAGGCCCAGCAGAGGGCCAAGGTTTATTATGATCGGACAGCCAGGGCCCGTCGTTTTGAGGTTGGCGATGAGGTCATGATATTGCGCACATCGCTAAACAACAAACTAGACGTGCAGTGGGAGGGCCCAGCGCGAATTGTTCAGAAACTGTCGGACGTTAACTACGTGGTAAGTCTGCCAGGAAAGCGGAAAGCACAGCAAGTTTACCACTGTAATCTGCTCAAACCTTATAGACAAAGGGAAGCAGTGGTGTGCATGATGGTAAACGTTCCTGAAGAGCTTCCGGTCGAGCTTCCGGGACTAGGCTCAGTGACGAACAGGGAAGACACCGGTCAAGTCATTAGTGACCTTATCAGTAAAGCACCGCTGTCGCCTGAGCAGAAAACCGAACTACACCAGCTATTACAAGAGTTTCAAGGTCTGTTCTCTGAGAGGCCTGGTAGGACTTCTGTACTTACTCATGATATAGAACTTACCTCCACAGAGCCAGTACGATCCAAGGCGTATCGGGTGTCACCCCGCCAGAGCGATATTATGGAGGCTGAGGTAAAGAAAATGCTACAGCTCGGTGTTATTGAGGCAGGTGAGAGTGATTATACCTCCCCTTTGATTTTAGTTGAGGTACCGGGCAAGGAACCTCGTCCTTGCGTCGACTACCGCAGGCTTAATTCCATCACTAAGGATCAAATTTATCCGATCCCTAACATCGAGGAGCGCCTTGAGAAAGTTAGTAGCGCTCAGTTTATTTCCACCCTAGATCTTGTCAGGGGTTATTGGCAGGTTCCACTTACAGAAGAGGCTAGTAGGTATGCGGCGTTCATTTCACCAATGGGAACATTCCGTCCTAAAGTGTTGAGTTTTGGTTTGAAGAACGCGCCATACTGTTTTTCAAGTCTCATGGATAAAGTGTTGCGGGGACAGCAAGAATTCGCTTTACCGTATCTAGACGACGTAGCGATATTCTCCGCATCCTGGTCTGAGCATATGACACACTTGCGGGCAGTGCTAACCCGCCTGCGCGAAGCAGGCTTGACAGTAAAGGCTCCTAAGTGCCAGTTAGCACAGGCCGAGGTTGTCTACCTCGGTCACGTGATTGGTCAGGGTCGTCGCCGCCCCTCTGAAATAAAAGTGGCCGCTGTGCGAGACTTTCCGCAACCGCGCACAAAGACCGATATTCGGTCGTTCTTAGGTGTCGCCGGCTACTATCAGAGGTACATCCCTAGGTACTCTGATATCGCGGCTCCCCTGACGGATGCTCTAAGAAAGACAGAGCCTCAAACAGTCGTCTGGGACGAGACAAAGGAAAGAGCTTTTAGCGCCCTAAAGAGTGCCCTAACAAGCCAGCCTGTGCTACGATCGCCAGACTATACAAAAGGGTTCATTGTTCAGTGCGATGCTAGTGAGCGAGGCATGGGCGTTGTACTGTGCCAACGGGAAAATGGAGAAGTAGAACACCCCGTCCTGTATGCTAGTCGTAAGCTGACCAGTCGTGAGCAGGCGTATAGCGCCACCGAGAAAGAGTGTGCATGTCTCGTGTGGGCCGTTCAGAAATTGTCATGCTATCTAGCCGGCTCGAGGTTTATCATTGAGACAGATCACTGCCCTCTCCAATGGCTGCAGACCATCTCTCCCAAAAATGGCCGCCTCCTGCGCTGGAGCCTCGCTTTACAACAATATTCCTTTGAGGTGCGTTACAAAAAGGGGAGTCTCAACGGTAACGCCGATGGCTTAAGTCGAAGCCCCTAACGTAGGAATCAGCCTCAAAATTGTTTGTTACTGATGTTTTTCTTCCTGAGGCAGGATTTTTTTTAACATATTGCTTTTGTTTAGTGTTTCAAAGTGATGATATGCTTTCTAGTGCAATTTTTCAATTTGTGGACGCGTTCTGAGTGATGCTAGACTACTGTAAGGAACTAGGCAGTGGTATAAAAAGGGGAAAGAGCCTGGCAGGGCTTAGTGAGGGTTGTGCCGTGCTTGCTGACTGAGCGGTAGAGTTTTCAGCGTAGTTCTAACGCTTGCCGGGAACGAGAACAAAAATGTGAACTCTCCCGAAGTCACTTTGCAGTGTCCCGTGCGAACCTGAACGAGAGAACGAGGCCTTCTCTGTGCGCTGCGCTCAAGAAACGTCAAGGGACGCCCGACTTCGGTTATGAGCATCA
This sequence comes from Dermacentor variabilis, assembly GCF_050947875.1. Lineage (NCBI taxonomy): Eukaryota > Metazoa > Arthropoda > Arachnida > Ixodida > Ixodidae > Dermacentor > Dermacentor variabilis. Next base: position 240,936,129 of record NC_134568.1, on the reverse strand, counting down.
TCGAGCGACATCCCTCCGGACAGCGGATGCAGTCCCCTGTCCATCGGGATCTCCTTTCCCCGGCGGGGCGGTCTGTTGCGTTTCGCCTGCGACACGTGGTTTTGCCGGCGCGACGGCGGCGGGGCGGCGGACATTTTGGCCCGATCGTCGTCACCGCAACACTCATCGCCAGGTGTTTCCAGGCGCGTCTGCGGCGATGCGACCGCCTAGGGATCTCCTTCCAGTTATTGGGCCCGAAACAGGCGATGCCAAAGCAGGGATCTCGTTCCAGTCATTGTGCCCGAAACAGGCGATGCCAAAGCAGGGACCATCTTCTCGTTACAGTCATTGTGTCCGACCGGCAGCGCCACGACAGTGTGCTGCGCAGCGCCACGACAGTATGCTGCGCAGCGCCACGACAGTGTGCTGCGCAGCGCCACGACCAGGTGCTACGAGATCGTGCGCAGCGCCACGACATGGTGCTACGGCATCGCTACGACAGTGTGCGTCACCATTAGCCCATTGTACATTCACGTGCTCGTCTTTTGAGGGGTTCCTTCTTGCCCTCAACTGCGAGAGTATAAAAACAGCTGCCCCCGGACGCCAGAGGAGGGCTCCGATTTCTTCTGTTGAGTGAAGTGCTCTCCCGTCTCTCTACTTCGGTCAAACCTGACCGCCAACTCTTTGCGATGTTAAAATAAACAAGTTGTTTCGTTGTTACCTGTCGACTCATGCTTTGCCGGGACCTTCGGATGCTTGCAGTTGTACCCCAGGCCGCCAGGCCAACGCTACCCTTGGGGCTTGCGACCCAGGTACAACCACGGGCGTCAGCGCCGAGTTCCCAACAGATCGTACCAGCAGTCCGATCCAAATACCCCTCTGAAGCAGCCGATTGCGGGGGAACAGAGGAAGCCAGTGTTTTTTGCCATCCGAGAGCAGAAACGTAGCTATATCATCAGCTCTACTCTGAGCTGCGCCACAAGAGCGGTTAATCTTTGGGTCGGGACTTCCGCCCCTGAATGCGAAATTAACACATTGAGCGTCAAATCTGAAAATGGATATCTTGGAACACATTCGCTTTAGGAGTGACAAATAAAATTGAGTTGTATTCCAATATACGGTTGTCTTCAAGTTCCTAAGTACACAGGTACTACATCACGATATTTAAAAAAAAAATCAGAAGTTTTAGTTAATTATGTAGTTGTGGACTCGTTCTCGAAAATTGCCTCCACCAAAGCGCATCAACCGCTTGTGCAAGCAACTTTTGCGTGGCGAGTATAGCCTTATTTATTATTCTCTCGACCATCCAGAATAATGATTGCAATTTACGAACTACTTATAATGCATTGTCCTGTGCGTGTTGTATTGTGAGAGCTGGGTTGCGATTTTGCAACGATGTATTTTCTTATGCTATTCCTTTTCACACTTTTCATGCTTCGTCAGTCATCAGAGCGATGCTCTGCCCGTCGTGTTATCAACGAGAACAGCCGGCCGTTAACGGTGGCGATAAGAGTGGCATAGAATCGACCGGAAGGCGTCGCTAGAAAAGCGAGGCCCTGATTTTACTAAGTGTATTTTCTGATTTGAGTCTTTATTACATGTTTCCATTTCTTTTTCCGTTAATAGCGTTATTACTGGTATTTTCCTTTTAGTATTGTAACACATTTTGTTCATCTACGTGCCCATCCTGCTGAATTCCTGTCGGTGATAGGCAGTAGCAATAAATAAATAAATAAATAAATATCACCTTAAGTTTAACTTTGAGGACCCTGTATATATTTAACTTTGGCACTATTGGAATATTTCCGTGGATGATAAGCGTCGTGCTCTACCTCCGCCTATACTTCCACTTCCAGAAGCTACATCCTCAGTTAACATCAATCTCAAAGGAGGCTGTCTGTTGTAGCCATCACAAAATCTGGAAAGAAGGGACCTCTATGACATAGTGTTAAGCCCTCGTGTTTACAATCTTGGCGGAGGAAGTTATACTTTTCTAAACAAACAAACAAGCAAGCAATCAGCTTTAGCCATGTCTTTCTCATTGCATGAATAGCAACCGCAGGTGGCGAAAGCCATGCCCTTATACAAACTATAAGTGGAGGTGTCAATATGGAACGTTGTTGAAACATGCAGCGTTCACCATCTGCACACGGGATATCACCATGACCTCGGCTACCACGGCTTCGGATACCACAGCGGCTACGGGGGATACGGCGGTTGGTGGTGAAGCCATGAACTATGACCTCAGCGGAGAGCATCAGCTGGCTAAGCATCAGACCAGAACATCAGAGACTCCGGAGTGTAGGCCTATGTGTGAATATTGCATGTGACAGCACGTTCCGACCCGAACGAGCAGGTTACATTATGTAAGAATCATCTTTAAGGCAGTTCTCTTAACAGCAGAATTTCAACCAGCTATCTGCAGGAGTAGCCTTGTGATGGCTCAGACTGGATCCGACCGCATCCTCAGGAAAGTTGACAGTTGCCTTTCGATACACTGCTGAACAACTCGACATAATCCTTACGATCTATTTGAGATCAATGAATTTCAGACACGCGATCAATTTGGCTGTGCCATTAGTTCCTAGTTTCCACCTGTACCGCGACATGCACGCACAGCTGTGCAAGCTCAATAAATATATTTTAGCCACCCGACCCGAGCATTTATAAATTTTTTTAATAAAGAGTTCACCAGAACATCATTACGCTTCACTGTAAAACCATTAACACATTGCGCCTGTTAACCATTCTATTAAATACTATACAGTCTAAAGAATAACGAACGTCGACTGAATAGTCAAATAGTTATATTTCACTTGATGTAAACCTGAAGCGATACTTTGTGTTCGCATGTTTAGCGTGATTAATGGTTATAAACACACGTGTCTTCAAAGTTAAACTAACCGCAACTTTAATAAAAATAAAAAAGCTACGCTAGATTCGAAGAGCCTGCTCGCACAGGTGGTTCATGCGCTCTGGCAGACTAGAACCATCCTAAGAAAAGTGGCGATTAGTTGTATTTACACGAAAAACAATGACTCAATATGTTATACGCATAACTAGACAAGCATTTCGTTACGAAACAAAGCACCGCTTCCTTGGAGTTATCGTCGACCGTGATTTGTATTGGACGCCACATATTTCAGATATGAAGGAAAGGTTCACTGCAATAGCACATGTATTCAAATTTGTCGGAGGAAAGTCTTGGGGAGCATTTGTGCAATCGATGCTACCCCTATACCATGCATTATTTATGGGCTTCCTAAGATACAGCCTGCCTGTGCTTGGTAGCACCCGTAAAACGAACCAATTCGCACACTCCAGAGTATACAAGCCCAAGTTCTACAGACTTGCCTCGGCCTCCCTAAGTATGCATCCACAGCAGCCACAATTGCCATAGCGCGTGACCACCCTATAGCAACGTACAGTCGCCCAAATCTTTAACTGGCGTGCGGGAGCGGCGACTTTTCCGTGCGTCAGCGCCGTTTGACGGGACGAGGCTGGAAACAGTCTGAGGCTAAGGGCATGCGGACAAAGCGCGCTCAGCTGGGCCCATCGTCTACTAGGCTGTTTCCAGCCTCGCCGCGTCATACGGCGCTGACGCCCGGAAAACGCCCGGAAAAGTCGCCGCTCCCGCACACCAGTTAAAGATTTGGGCGACTGTACATTACAGTCGACGCTCTAAGAGTGCACATTCGACATGTCGATAGGATAATCACCATCTTGCTTGCCGCCAACAACTAAGCCAGATACGAGACTTTAGCCGTTTCCTGTCTACTCACGGAGCATCGCATTCACCTCGCGTATATATGTGCCTTTCCATTCTAAACATCAAGAAGGAGGCACAAATGCCGCCAGCAGCACTGAAGCAGACAGCATTATTGCTACTACATGAAGTCCACAGTGACCGCCTACGTGTTTACACCGATGGGTGGGTCATGCACACTGGTTCAGCAGCTGCAGTATTTGTCCCAGCACTATCTACAGTGATGAAATTCAGCCGCACTTGACATCAACGACAGCTATCGACTTTGCAGCTCTGCATGCAGCAATTCGATTGATCAATCAGAAACGCCCCAGAAAGTGTCCATCTTCTGCGATTCCAAGGTCGCGCTCCAGAGGTGGTCGGCGTAATGCAGATAACCTTGCTCGCGAGGTTACGTTGGCCCAATGTAATTCGGCAGACTAAAAACCAGCGTCTTTGTTCCCTGGATCCTGATCTGAAGCTCCGCCTTCCACATGGCTTACCACGTCGGAAGGTAACTCTCATAATTGTCGTCTATCACTTGGAGTAGCTTTTACTAATGTGTACTCTATACCTCATCGGAATGGCCACAAGTCCAGAATGTGAAGTTTGCAGGTGCAAAGGGCCGATAGCGCACCTTCTGTGTGATTATCGTCGTTTCAATTCTCAGAGAAAAGTCCTCAGCACCACGCTCCAGAAGGTTGACAACCGTCCCCTCACGAAAGCCTGAATTCTTGGATCCTGGTTCCAGCCGACGTCAGCACGAACTGCTTTAAAAGCGTTAGTGTGCCTTTTTAAAAGAAACGGGACTCATTGAAAAACTATAGAATGTGCGAACTGATGCGTTTCTTTTTTTTCAACCTCTCTTGCTTTCGTATCTTTTCTGCCCTTACCCAATCCCCCTGTGCAGAGTAGCCAACCGGACCACTTCATCTACGTAACCTCTCTGCCTTTCACCTCTTGTTTCCACTCCCTCCCTTGGTGGACACAATTTTCGACACAAATCAGTCACCAAACTCATTATTAACAAGAACACCTACATTAATTTTCTTGCTATTGCTATTGTTTATATATGTTCATATGTTAGATATGTTCATGTCTGAAACTTTAAGGCAATCTTATTTGAAGACAACTTCGCTTTGTTTGATTCTCCTTGCACGCTTCTGTTCTGAGGTATTCACCGTCAAATTTGACATTCATTCAGCCTATTTAGCATTCAGGAGCATGGCTCTTGACACAACGTCCAGCCCTGACCTGCCTTACTGCATGTGGCATATCAATTGCAAGCTGACGAAGCTGATAACAGTCTTGCTATCGGCTGGCGAACAAAAACGACGACTGACTTTTTCTCCCTTTGCCTCACCTCGACGTTTCCTCACTGATTGACGTGTGCCCCTGAATGCGAAATTAGCTGACCGAGCGCTGAATTTGAAGATGAATACTCAACTCGTAACAGAAGCACTTCAGGAGAATCAAACAAAGTGTAGTTGTCTTCAAATAAGATTGCCTTGACGTTTCGACTTTAAACATATACATAAATAGCAAAAAGTTATACGTTTTTTTAATTATGCCTTTGATGACTCCAATTGTTCGCGAAAACTGTGTCTGCCAAAGCGCATAAACGGCCTGCGCAAGCAGATTTTGCCTAGTTATATAGCACCACTTTTTTATTGAAATACTGTTATTTTAACTTTGAAGACCCTGTATAGGAATGTTTTTAACAGAGACAAATCGATAACTTTTAAGAGACTCGCTCAAACACTGAAGTCTGCCAAGCATGACGGAGCGATACTTAATTCTTTACTCCTAATAGGCCCTAAAGCATGGCCACTTGTTAAATGAAAGGAACTGTACGTCCATGCTTGCGCTGCGTAAGCTTACCGAGATAGCATGTGGCCGCCAAGTTGGGTTGTTTATTTTGACCTTGTGTTAAACCGACCCTGCTACAGCTTACGACAAATGAGGCTGCACTTACGCACACGCTGACAACTTTCCATTTCACGGAATTACCAGTGCCAGCATAGATTCAACAAGGGCATCTTACAGTGATGCTGTCTAAGGCTAGGATCCCGGGATTCGTTCGCGGCGTAACGTCGACAGAAAACTATCAGCACCTATGGCTCATATCCCCGAAAGGCAGAGGCTACAAGCAATCAGCGAAGTTAAGCGAGTAGTGCGTACATTCTTTGGATTCACGCATACAACATACAGAACCGCGTACGCTTCAATGAAGAAAAAGCTGAAAACACGCATCCGAACCACATAATTGATGATAAGGCGCTCCTGCGCCTACACGCAAATGCGAAGCACGCAGCGCTTCCCGCATACGTTTCCCGGTAAAGATTATTGTTGCGCAAGCTGCCGCGGCGAAGGCAGCTGGACCGTAGCATGCGAGGCAGGGAGTGACGTAACTGCCCTTTCTTACGTAAAAGAAGGACCCGCCTACCAACTGATCTGTGTTGCGGCAGTACTATGGGAAGGCAGCGTACAGTGATGACTCCTGAATAGCAGCGTGCATACGAGGCGCGGCGAATTTCTGTTCTCTCTGGTCCACTCTTTGTAGGTAGGTGTACGAAGTAGTGGCGCAAGCCAAGTCGCAGACCGTCGAAACGTCTTAGGCTAATAATTAGGCAAAGTGCACGTGAATGGAGCCACGCGAATAATTTCAACCTACGTCGCAATGGGTAATCCTTATAGTTATTTACAGGTTCGCTGTGCAACCACCTTCACCGCGAGGATTAGAGACCTTTCTTTTTCTTTGGCAAAGTACAATTATTTATTTAATGCTTACGAAGCTGAACTTACGTTTATTAAGCAGATCTTCAGTTCGCCTAAGTGCGCACAAACTAACGAGCGTTTCACTCTTCAGTGTCAGGTTCCGTATAGGAATGTGGAATTTCAATGTCACAGTGGAAATTTATGGAAGGATACGACAGAATTTCACGTTCGCACCATTCTTACTGGCAGATATTAACTTAGCCTAGTTGAATTTATTAAATATATGTAAAAAAAGCCTGACCACTTATACAATCTGAACTCAGGCTAAGGTATCCTGCTTTCACCAGAAATACTTGCGTTAAAAAATGCTGTGCTTGACGAGCTTTGCAAAATCTATTCGTTATTGAGTTAAAGAAAGGCATAACATCGAACTTGTTACTGAGGTTTCTTTTATTTTCTAATTATGAGCTTTCCTTAGTTTCCTTAGTCTAGCTTGACTTTTGACAGAACAATAAACGGCAATTTATGCTCTCATACCAACGTGGTAACAGCTAACCTGCATTGTGTGTCCCTGCTTGCAAAGCATGCCTAATCTGGGAATAAAGGATTTCTTTTAGTAGAAACAACCCACGCCATCTTCACTAGGAATGGCCTATAGGAGCCCGTTATCCCGTATATTGTGTTAATTTTGCGTACTATCATTCCGTGTTAATTACGTAACTTGAGACGAGAAATTTACTCGGCACTGGCAACTTCGATCAGAGACACCTAGCATTTCAAAAGAAGGAAATTTAAGAACACGGGTGGAAAACTCTGTTCAGAATACAGAAAAAAAAAAAGAGTTTAGAGCAGGGCGGTGCGCTTTCTTGGTCACAGCGGGTCGTTGCTTTGAGCACGAAATCAAGTTAGGGAATCTTTTGCTACAGTAGTCTACTTGCCAATGGGACGTTTTAATTTATTCCGCCCTTTGTGCACGCGCAGTCGTCCACTGAGGCTGATATCCTTTCCTTTTATTCATTTTTTCGCTTTATTCATCTTGCCGTTGAGGAGGCGAACGTACTCCGGTTGGCCTCCTCTCTGCGTCCAGACTTGCAAACAATGGAAAGATGAGAATAAACGACACCACTGAGCGACCAAATCACAGTGGAAATTGCAAACAAACCACGTAGGCATGCCAGCCTTCGCAGTGTCGCTCGTCGCATGGGAACGAGGTGACTGATGAAGAATACTTTCCAGAGGTAGCACAGCGAAGCGAAAGAGAGTGAGAGAACGAAAAAAAAATAAGAATTGGAAAGAAAGGACGTGAAGTATCTTGCTAACTGTTTGTATAGTGCGGCGACGAGAGATTATGAAACTAGATTATGGGTGCAAAGGCGACCGCGGGAACCGCGACCAGCGCAAGGCGTGTCCCCTTCGTTACGCCGCCGGGCCACGCTCGACAGCGGTCAACGGCGGGACCGCAGGACGACGAGTTCGCACGGAGTTGGAAAACTAGCGAAACACTTATGTCTAGGGGACATTTCAGCTGACGTGTGTGCGTAAATCCGCTGTCCTACGACTTCCTGGCGGCATCGCGAGCGCGTCGCATGGTACGCTCGATGCGCTTAGATGATAACAGTGCACGCTCTACATTTTCACCCCGGGTGCTTACTGCCGGGAGGCACGCGAAGCGTATCTTTCTGGGCGGCGCCCGCCCTCGAAGTCGTCCGGACGACTTGTCACCGCGTTGAGCGCTGCGCGACGCCCACTTCGGAGTTTGGTGAAGGTGCCACCGTAAATAACGGGCCGGCGAGGAAATATAGCGACTGTTAAGCGGCGCTGGTTCAGTTGCGCGGAAGGAGGCGGGAGAGCGCACGTGTGCATACGACGTGGCTGCAGTGGTAGTGCGAAAAGTACTAGTGAGGGTCGTAAACTGCGAGAAAAACATTTCGTATGACGCTTACGAACGCTCACTCTCGAAACAGTGCTAGCCTACTAACACCAAGAGCACTCTCACTTTTCTTACGCCCGCCTGCTTTACGAGCGGTACGAATGGCTATAGACGCACTGCGAGAATCAGAAATTCTTAAGCATTATTGTTTCTTTTATTCGGGTCACCTTGCTCGAATTTGCTCACCGTACGTCGGCGCTTAGAGTATAACCTAAACTGCCTCGTCGCCACCAGTGCGCCTTAATTCTGTGCAGCCCCTGACCTTCTTCTGGGTGGAGCTCCAATTGCGATGGGCGCCTGTTTCACCAAGCTCCAAGAAGTGTCGCCTTTTAGGCCGTTCTCTCACAAAAAAAAAATAGAAAAGAAAACACCTGCGACACACAGAGGCACAGATAAGCGTACCCACATGCATAAATGCATACCAGCTATCAGCCCAAACTCCGCATAAAAATAAGTTGCTTACTCGAACCATGCGCGCGTTTTGTATGACATGTGAGCAGCTCCATAGGGTATATATACGCCTGAAAGCAAGTACATCTCCAAAATTACTTTTTTTTTCTGTCAGCGTACACGGTGTTTACGTGAAGAGCTTACGGAATTAAGTTTACTACCGTAACGCAAATAGGCTAACCGGGAAGCTTTCGCGAGAACGCGCAATTCTTCAGCTATACAACGGCGTATATGCTAAGCATAAAGGAGAGCAACGTGCCCACTAAGCGGTCTGCTTGTGTCCATACGCTTTTTTTCTTTGCCCATGCTGTCTTCGACTGGTGCAGTCTATAACTGTGATCTGCACCGCAGAATCACGCTCTAATCACTCTAACGAGTTTATCCGCTCAAAAGGAAAGTTCGCTTTACCACTGCCTCACGCGCATTTCACCGAGTGTTTTACGGTGTCGTGTCACCGACTTCCTCGTCCAAACCGTATTTCAGCGTCCATATTAAACACCGACATGTCCAAGGAAGCCGCTAATTTGCTTCGGCTGGTACAGCACACCGTGCATGGGTCCGGCTTCAATACGTGGTACACGATTGAAACTTGCCTCCCCATAGAACACGGTACCGGACACGGCGTCGTCGGTATATACGAACACTGACGCGGCATGACTCAATCGCTTCCCGCTTGCACCGCTTCGGGTGGCCTGCGCTCGCTTCCTCGTGCTGTTCCCCATGCAGACAGCTGCAGGACAAAAAGTGTACACTAAATTTCGTGAACCGTAGATCCGTTCTAAAACGAGACCACACTGGTACCCCTTTCCCTGCCTGTAGCATCGCCGTGGGTTAACGCATGCAAGCGGAGCCCACTCTTGTCAGGAGGAAAGAAAAACACGGCGCGTCGAGTAGCGTCAAGGCCCAACCACACGCGGTGAATCGTGCGCGCCTGGCTGCGCGTCACGCGTCTGCGAGGCCGTACGCGCCTGTCCTACGCGTCTAGAGAGGGCAGACGCGCAGGAAACGCGCGCGTCAAGGAGGTCTTGATCTTGGGCGTCTGTTTGAGCGTACGCGACGGAAGTGGCAGCTTGTGCACCGACGTCACGTGGGCCGCATGTACACTTCCGGCGGTTCGGTAAGGTTGTTGAAGTTTCAGAATCGTGCGGAGACGCCGGGAGTCGCTGCTGGTTTCGTGTCGATGGAGCACAGAGGCTATGGAGGCGATCAACAACGAAGCGCTGATCGCCTGCGCTGAGGCTCGACCTGCGCTTTGGTAGCAGGCGAAACACAAGCGCCACTAGAACAAGCACTTGACGAGGTGGTCGTGGATCGTCATTCCCAACGCTGTCGAACAGGCGAGTGCTCGGAATTTTATACGGGCGTCACAGCGGAGCAGTTTCAATCGCGATCGAGCCCGATCGGGGTCGGATTTTGTGATCACGATTGCCTGTACCGCGCAATGTGCGTAGAACCGATCGTGATCGAGAAATTTGATCGCGCTCGATCGCCATCGAAAGCCTAGCTGTGTGGCACTGGTATAAGCTGACTCTCTCATCAGCCGACTCGCAGATGTCTAAAACGCGTTTCATCTGTGCAGATGACGTTATCCCAGCGCTGCAGAAGTGATGGAAGTCCGCGGGGAATAAATTTCGGCGCCTGGGAATACGTTTCAGAAAGGAAAGAGCCGCGCCGTGCCAGACGACGTTCAGGACGACGTCATCTGGCTGTTTTTCGACCAGATGATGTTTCTGCGCCACACAATGGAGAGTAGACCGTAAGTGATCTTGAAGTTTCCACCTTAGCCGGCGTGTTAAAAATGAAACACGGGATTTTAGTGCTTTCCCTTTACCACGTTAACCGGCGATGCCTGCCGTATGTTTGTGTTATAGCTGGCAATGCACCGCACTTATGGGAATCGACTCAATATTGTGCTTACACAAGCAAGTCGACGCACAGTATGCATTATATTCAGCTTTGTCTAATTGGCGATAAAATATTTGTGCTGCATCGCCGCTCCGATTATCGCATATTTCGTTAAATGTGATCCGGTGAGGGGACATACAAGCAGTACAAGAATAGCTTTGTATATTTATTTAGGTACCCACAAAGCCAGTTTGGCTTTGCAGTGGGGAGCAGAGAAAGCAGAAATACAGGTACAAAATAACAAGTAAAATAGCACTTAAAAACCTAACAGTAAATCATAAGACAGAAGTACAGAGAATATCACATACAAATTAGCAGGATGAATAAAAAGAAAAGGGCTTGCATGATGCACACACAAAAACAAAACACAAAACATGCAAGTAGTTTTTTTTATTCTGTGCACTGATCCTAGAAGGCAGCGTGCAAGTCAATGGCCAGTATTTAACTGAGTATTGAATGTTGCAATATTCATGTGTACCTTGGGCACTTCAATGCACAGTTTTAATTTTGCATTTTGTTGCTTGCCAGCAGTGTGCAAATCGGTGCTTCATCACAGACCCTCAAATATTACCTAGCTTGCTTAGGGATTCATTCAGCGTCATCATGCTGTAGGAATAAATGCGCCATAGTACTGACGACATTGTCAGCTGTGTAATTGATAATTCTTTTTGTGTCTGCTCAGCAGTGTCCTTACCTAATTATCAGCCTGCGGTTATTCTGCCGATCCCAGGTGGTGTGGTTACTCGTTTAAGCGAAGCTTTCACGATGTTTGTGGAGAACGCTGTTCCTGCTTAGCAAAATTTTCAAGGAAGGACTAGATGATCCAGTTTAACACATTCGCACTGTGCAACAAATGATTATTGAAATTTTACATGCTAAAACCACGATCTAGTTACATTATTTTAATTGGTATTTGCATTGCGTCCAGTACTTGTCACTCGTGCAACACAGTAGCCAGTAGTCAGCTGGGATGACAATGGTTCAACGACTACATTAATATCACTATGAGGCGAGCTATTTGGCAAGACAGTAGGAGTGGCGGTAGGAAAGTCCAGAGAAGAGGCAAAAAAAGCTTGGCTGTAAGAAACCTTCTGGAAGGGTTTGCTCGCTAAGGTCAGCTTTGCTGGGCCAAAACACCCTTTACAAGGCAGATGGCAAGAAGGCAAACATTATTAGATGTAACTTCCTAAATACAAACAACAAATGCCCTGATTACTACGTACACAGCTTCACACTGTGTTTAGACGTACATTCAGTTAAGAAAAACAGTTTAGAATGAGATGAAGTTTACAAACAAGTGAAAGGAAAACAAAGTTACAAGCCAAGAACGTTTCCAGTAGAAAAACTAGAACAGGAGAGAGCCTTATACTAAAGCAAGACCTAACAGTACTACTACTCTATGTTTAGAGAGTGCAAGCATAGGTCTTTCAACATGAAATTTATTAAGTGGTTTTACTGAGTAAATGTAGTGGAATGCTTCCTGCTAATTATTTCAAAACTGAAACATTCCAAATATCATGCACTGTTTTGAGTAGAAGTAATCACTAGGCTTTAGGCATGCAGATCTCGTAAGAACTGCTTAAATGCATCACAAGCAAAAACAGAAAAACATACAAAAGCTACACTTATGCGCATGCAGAAACCGTTCATTCTGGTTGTATAGGCAAGCCACTTTTGTCCCTACAAAACTGATTCAGAGCTTCCGTGTACGCTAATAAAATCACACACTAAAACAAATGTGGACGGATTTGAGCCTTCATATATTTTTGCATCCAGACTGGCACACTATTTACACATTGACAGTATGTGCAACCCTTATTACGCTCACATGCAGGATGTCCGCCAACCTTCCACCAGTGCCCCCATCGAGTGAGGAGGGAAGTGCTGCAGACATCGTAACAAAAAATGTGCCAGTTTTCCGATCTGGCAACACTTGGAAGTGCCATCACCGTCAAGTGAAGAGTCACAAGCGCCAGCATCGACTCTGTCTTCGGCGTCGCATGAGTCTGTGGAGTCTCAGGGCATTTTAGAATCTCTTGAATCACCGATGTTTCAAGAAGTTCTGGTTCCTGAGGATTCTGAGGCACACCACAGCAGTCCGCAGTCAGAAGCATCGCTGGCTTCAGCAGGCAGTCGTAGGCTGGATACGTTAGGAAGCATTGCTTCTGAAGCAAAGTCAAGGGGGAGGAAAAGGAAAAAGAAAGATTAGAGTCAGTTAATATTGGAGGAATTAGGCAATGTTTCAAGTGCAATCAAAAGATGCAAACCACAGGACGACCTCGAACTTTTGCCGTCTCTCTGCTCAAACACATTAGAGAGGTCAGTGAGGATACGCATTTCGACATGAAAATTACATTGATGCAAGTAGGAGAGTAATTCAAAGATTAATGTTTTTGAATGTACACTTTTTGTATAATAAAGCCAAGAGACAATGAAACAAAAGGAAATCATTGATGAATTTAATTACTTTATATCGAAATGGAAAAATAAGGAGGAAAATGAAAGTATATAAGAAGGTAGCTTCTCACTAATAGACAAACCCACAAACTGAATTATGCTTGCATTGCTTTACCAGTAGAGCTGCAGCAATGGCTATCCCTCTGCAAACTTTCTTGGGCCTGAATGTGCATGTACTGGATCTCACCCTGGTAGTGTTAGCCAACGCTACTCATGCAAGAACACTCCAAGAGCCTAATCTAGTACACATAAACATTCTATGAAATTGATGGTGGAATAGCCTCCAGCTCAATTGGTTTTGGTTTTAGCTCCCACCAGTGGCAAGTTATATTTCGACCACTTTCATTTCCCTTCTCCTTGTGATGTTGACATTACAAATAAAATGAGTTATTTTCCTTTATGCTTTATATATGTTTCCTTGTCTGTTGTTGTCATGTCAAAGCCACTCAGCTCTTCTTTTTTGTTCATTTTACATTGTGTTGTATCCATATTTTTGTGCGGTATTCAAGAATTTCATAAAGTTGATATCTGTGGGCCTGGTTGGCTGGCCATTGCTGCTGTAGAGATGTGTGAACATGTTTTAGCAACACACCTACGATAAAGAAGCACTGACTTGCAACTAAAGGTTTGTTGTTGCAAGACAGATGTTTATCGCTTTCATCTGTGTTTACTCATTCAGCCTGTCTTGCAGCAATGAACCTTTTTGAGTTCACCACCTGTGCATGAAGAGTTTGTGCATGCATGTAGAGATGCCTGTACATGCCTGTAAATAAAAAAATGTAATGAAGCTTCAACCAGACCCCACTGAAAATTTCGGTTATATGCTGCAAGTTGTAAAGCCTGTTGGGGCGTTCTAGCAGCGCAAGCATTTTTCATATTGTTTTATTATTATTAGAAGAGGTAGCAGAAAGGCAAAAGTCTTGCCACCACATAGCCAGGAGGCGAGGTTCACTGCCAACATAGACAACCTCTACCTCTCCCACAACTATCATCCACAAGCCACATTCCTTGCATTTTTTTTCTTTGTGTTCCGTGGCTCAGTTCCAGAGTTGGTTTTGCATGTTCTGCATTGGATGTTTGGCCAAAGTCTTTGTACGTAATCAGTGACATTGAAGGCAGTGTGTAAATGAGACATTTATACGTATGACCCTGCTTCACTGGCAGGAAGCAGGGCTACCTGACGGGAGCCGTGAACAGCATGTGAGCTTTAAAAAATTTCTTAAGCTGAAAAAAATGTAAGAAATTTCTGCGGCTGTCGTGCTGTTCTGCAGTTGTTTAATACTTTGCAGGCACGATCGCCACTATATGACTTACACACCACTGCAGAGTCTAGCCGCCTCAATCCCCACACAGTAAGTCAAGGCAACGTCTTTTATGTCTTACCAGGATGCCAAGTAGCTTGAATGCAAGTTGAAAAAAAATTAGTACGCATGTTTCAATTGTTTGAATACTAATTATGATGACATGATTTTTCTTCACAATGATCTACATGGCTGTGGGGGGCCCTTTTCAGGTGACATACGATCAAAATTCATTTGTTTAGGTTAGCTACCACCTTTGTTTAATACTACATGTGCAAGCATACCTCAGTGCATGTTTTACAGGTTGCGCAAGGTCAAAAGCACTGAGGTAGCTTTTGTGCGATGCCAGTCGATGGCAGTTTTTTTTAGAGTTAGCCGTAACTGTTACACTGGTGATGCAGTAAGTGGAAACTTTCAGTCTCTGTGCTCATGCGATCATTTTTTTCTTGTATTTCTTTTCACGCGCATTGTCAGTACCATCATTACTATTTCTCGTTTTGTATCAGCATTTCGTGTCCCATTTCTTTATGTGTTTATGAGTTAATAAATAGTTAGTTGTGTATAATTCTGTATTCTGTGGAAAGAGAGAAATAAAGATGATTATTAATATATTATTATTATTATTATGTGTTAGTATTTTTTATGCACGCTCATTGTCAGTCGTTTCCTTCTTTCTTTTGTTTTGCTTCAATGTTTTGTGGCTCCTTCCTGATTTGGCTTCCAAAA
The DNA here is from genome assembly GCF_050947875.1 of Dermacentor variabilis. Lineage (NCBI taxonomy): Eukaryota > Metazoa > Arthropoda > Arachnida > Ixodida > Ixodidae > Dermacentor > Dermacentor variabilis. The sequence continues at coordinate 240,920,918 of NC_134568.1, read as the reverse complement.
GGCGGCGGGCAGTAATATGTAAATAAAATAAAATAAATGATACATTAAATGACAAAGAAACGGTGTTCTGTATTCCTGCAATCGCACATTATTACTCTAGGGGCAACTGTCCTTTACCAACCTCAATGCTACAGCAAGTCGTTCTCCAGGCTCCAGGGGTTTCTCGAATGTGGTGCTGCCGTGTGAGGGCCTCTGCTAAAAAGCTCAATAGCTTGTCCAAGAGCTGCGGCGCCTTGCGAAAGAACTTGTAGAAAAATCCGTGGTCATCCTGACGTATCCGTTGCATCTGTAAAAAATGGTGCATTATTGCCTGGCAGCAAGACCATGCCCTGCCCATATACACGCGCAGGTATCAGGAGCTGTACACTTTTCACAGACACACACGTATAGCCACTAGCCATCATTAATTTTACCCCCTGCTTTGTTTATGTGCTTGAATACAAACAGTGGTTCGGCAAAACAGGAGAGCCAGTCAACGGTATATTAAAATCGTGCGGCCACTGCCAAGAAACTTCCGAAATTAGTCGCACAGAATTTTAAGCTGCCCCCCAGGTCACAATTTAATTACATTACACTTCATATTCTACAGTCAAAATTCTGAGAGACAGAAAATATAGGAAATCGTATCTCCTCCACAAGCTTCATATAAGACAACACGTGTAAAAAGGTGTTCTTGAATCTATGTGCTATACTAATGGCACAAATATAACTAGCAGTCCTTAGCTTTTTGTAGGGGTGTGCTAATACCGAAAAGTAGATTTAGAATCGAATCAAATGAAGAAAAAATAATCTGGATATCAAATAAAATATCGAATAGCAGAAAATGTATTACAAAACTTAATCCTTACAAATTTTGTGCAAGAAAAGAGGCTGCTACACAAGCTCTGTGTAAACAGTATGGTCTACTGTTAATAATGAAGGGAGCCCCAAATTAGTATTACAGATTGTCTGTTGAATCAAGCGCTTCTTCCCCTCTGACGCTGAACAGTTAATGACCGTATGTCGTACGGCATACACGGGTTAGACAGACGGCGGTTGAAACGTCGTGAGGTGTTGTCACCACGTATCCAATATACTATCTGTATGCTTCCGGCGGCTAATCAGCCCGATCTTCGCCTATGCTTTCGCGCTTTCCGCACTACACCCTGCTCTTGTCGTTCCCCCTGTTCGCGTGCGTCACGTTATCGTTTCGATCGGTGCTGTCAACCTGGACGAACCTTGCACCGACGACGCGATGCTGTTCTGCGAATTGGGCGTTCGCGCTCTGCGAGTACGATCCCCGCATTACTACTTTAACCCTTTCGCTTATGCGCGCACTTAAAAACGCTGATAAGTAATTGCTGTCCTAACGAAGATAAGTCTCCATGTCCAAACACTGGCTCCTAGTTCTACCACTGTAGATCATCGAAAGGAAAGAAGTTACTCACAGCCGTAAAGTCCTTCTTCTTTACGCAGTTGAAAGACTGGCCGGACCCACCAACGTCGCCGTCGCAGAGGCCGCAGACGCTTTCTGCGCTCCCGCCGCCGTTGCAAGAGCAGCAGCAGCAAAAGCTTCTTTCTCATGTGGTACATTACGGGGAGAACGCTGATGCCGGCGAAGCAAGCGGCTAAGCAAGGGCTCGGCAGCAACGTCGTGCGTGGTCGCGCGCAGATGTCAGCTGCAGTTGTGAGCAAGCAGACGCTATCGCGCGTGATGTTGATAATTGATGTAGCTTTTCTTGCCATAAGGATGTATAGATACGAACAGCGTGTGTTTCTCAACTTAAAAACAATGTACCAGCTCTAACATTGATAAATTAAATAAACATGGCTAGCCATAAAGAAATTAAAGATAAACTTTTCTCAAAGCCAAAGACGACCGTTTCCGCCATCGCTGGGCAGCTGGTCTGTCAGCCCTGTGCTACGCGCAGCGAAGCGCGCACGTGTGCGCGTATCGTGTGGCTGGACGCCCTTCCCTTCATCACCCGCGTACGCGCACGCAGACGCGTACGCTTACGTGTACGCGTAGCGAGACGCGTATCCCGGGCTGCGTGTAGTTGGGCCTTCATCCCTCGAAGGTTACACAATGTCTCGCCGCGCACGTCCGCGGCGGCACGACGATAGGAGATGCGCGCGCTCTGCTTCCTCGGCTGCTTTGTATGCACACTGCTGTCAGCGCCTTTCCTCCACTGATACGGACGTTGGTCCGCGTTAAAGCGAGTCGTTCAGTAACATGTTCTGCTCTAGCTTCGTTTACTGTTGGCCGCAATAGCGATATAGTACTGCGCATGCGGAAAAAGTAGACACCAGGCGTATCACTGGCGCTCATCAGTTGGAATATCTGCGAGACATCTCTTATGTGCGGTTACCGATAGTGCGAGTCCCATCATATATATATATATATATATATATATATATATATATATATATATATATATATATATATATATATATATATATATATAGGGGTTTTCTTCATAGTTCAGCACGCAGGACCCGACGTAACATACGCAGGAAAGAGACGACGAACTTTTTGGAAGACTTCTTTTACTTAACGTTTTCGGCTGGTGGACCAACCTTCGTCAGAGTACAGTGTACTCTGAGTACTGTACTCTGACGAAGGCTGGTCCACCAGCCGAAAACGTTAAGTAAAAGAAGTCTTCCAAAAAGTTCGTCGTCTCTTTCCTGCGTGTGTGTATATATATATATATATATATATATATATATATATATATATATATATATAATGAGAAGCCAACAAACATTGACACCAAGCACAACATAGGGGAAATTACTTGTGCTTAATAAACGGAGTGAAGAATCGATAAGTTAATGGAAATTAAAGGGGATTAAAAAACAACTTGCCGCAGGTGGGAACCGAACCCACAACCTTCGCATTTCGCGTGCGATGCTCTACCAATTGAGCTACCGCGGCGCTGTTTCCCCATCCACTTTCTTGGGTATTTAGGTGTACTAGTAGAACCCTGGGAGGTTGTGGGTTCGGTTACCACCTGCGGCAAGTTGTTTTTTCATCCACTTTAATTTCCATTAACTTATCGATTCTTCACTCCATTTATTAAGCACAAGTAATTTCCCCTATGTTGTGCTTGGTGTCAGTGTTTGTTGGCTTCTCATGATATGACTAATAAAAGTCGGGCCCCTCGGTTAACCCCCTCTCTTCTCTTTTATATATATATATATATATATATATATATATATATATATATATATATATATATATATATATATATATATATATACAGGCGTTGTCGTCGTTCCGCATACACATAGCGCACATAGTGCAAAGCCATTTACGAGTATGTACCATATTAAAGGGGGCTCGACACGTCACCCAACAATTAGCGGTTTTCTGTGAGAAACTGTAGTAGAGGGTCTATTATGGCTGTACACGTGCAAAAATTGGGCTGTAAAAGCACATTTCTGTCCAAAATATGAGCTACAGCTCGCCGGCTCTAAGCCCCGCCCACCGGCGCCGACAGCCATGTGTGACGTCATGTGCCGCCTGGAACCGAGCCATCGTCTGGTACAAAATCAGCCACCGCACCACGTCAGGTCGGAGCATAGCTGCCGTTTGTTGCCGTATTTGCTCCAGATATCGCGTGCCGTGCATTCGACGCCGCCAACTTCGAGTGAAGAAGCAAGCGACGGATCTTTGAGCAGCATGGGCAGCGATGGCGTCTTATACGCTGCGCATTTTCACTTCGGCCCCATCGCCACCGGTGACGAAGACAGCGTAGAAAACGCGTTTAACTGAGGTGACGGCAGTGGTGTTGCGCGAAATGCTGGTGATGCCCTTCCGCACTGCTTAATTTAGTTTTATTTCATCATATTTCATGCGTTTAGCATTGCTCAGCCAGCCGTTCACGGGAGATGAAGCCTGGCACTGCTTCACACAATGTATATCGTCATGTGCGTAGGTTGTCTGCTTGCATGCATTCCTTGCATGCATGTCTTTCGGATCCGTACTCAGCAAAACTACAAATTTGTTAAGCTGCTGCGCGTTCCCACCAGTGGCGGCCCAAATGCGCTAAATTTTGCCAACGTGTTCTTGAACGCCCAAGGATTAACTCACACAATACAGGTTCTGATCGAAAGTTGACATGTTTCCCCTTTAAGGAAACAGGTATATCAATGTATGGGGTTTAACGTGCCAAAACCACTTTCTGATTATGAGGCACGCCGTAGTGGAGGACTCCGGAAATTTCGACCACCTGGGCTTCTTTAACGTGTACCTAAATCACGGGTGTAAAGTGCACGGGTGTTTTCGCATTTCGCCCCCATCGAAATGCGGCCGCTGCGGCCGGGATTCGATACCGCGACCTCGTGCTCAGCAGCCCAACACCATAGCCACTTAGTAACCACGGCGGGTAACAGGTATATTCTTAAATAAACACTGGAGAGGTTTGCCGGGTCATATACGACTAGCACACTATTTTATATGATACGGATTACGTATGAAGGACATACACCTACACAGAGCAGTCGCGCACAAAGGCAACAGACGTTCAACAATCTGCTATAGAGCGCATTGTATTAGCGCTACATGTGGTGCCATCTTGAACTCTTGAATCTTTATTTCTAAAACACCTTAACCGCTGCTTTCGCTCACACAAAAATACCCAATCCGCACAACACTAGACAAATGTGCAAGACTATTTTGTTATTTGTTTATAAGTGGCTGTAAACGATGACGCTTCTAAAAGTACAGTGGAATGGTTTAAGCGTTCCTAGGTGGTAGTGCCTTGAAAGCTGCAGATGATACGCATTTCTTATAACGGTAGAATACAATGTCACATAACGTGACAAAGTTCCCTGCGTTAAGTTTCATAAAGAAAAATGTTAAAACATATCTGGCACGTTTGGTGACTATATCTATACTCCTGCGTTGTATTCAAACTCTCTAATAATACTAACATGCTTATTCATTAAAAACGTTCCTGCAGATAACATGCCGAACTTACTTGACAGGGCGGATTGAAAGAGAGAAAAAGCAACTTCTTTAATGTCATGCGGAATATTTCGCCGCCGTGTATGTAGCCGCTTGCGTGCTATAACTATGTGTGGGGTAAGAAATCGGTGCATCGCTGAAGGCTGGAACCGCATGGTGAAAACACCACTGACCTTCCGCATATCTCACAACAGCTATGCTGTGCGCAACAATGTCGTTCATTTGATTTCACACAAGAAGCAACATAATAGTCCGCTTCGTGAAAAGTTCATGGGCACAAACATAATATCGACACACTGACACGAACAATTGGACCATGCTATAAAGAATTTCGCGTCCACGTGTTAAGTACACATATAACAAAGGTTTCGCTAAAAATTCTAAATATATGATTGGCGGTTCCCGCATAATAGCCATGAAGGCACGACAAACACTAACGGGGGTCATTCCGTCCAGAAACATCGCTTTTCGCCGTATGGGCACGCAGCCTGGTATGCGGGTTTCAGGCTGTACTACTACATGCGTACACGATATCGTTGTACGATGTTACCTACTACGCGGTCGCAAACTGCTCGGAGATTGTGTTTCCGCTGATTCGGCGGTCCGTAAACGTTGGACGCCGATGGTACATTTTATGGTCCCAGAACACAGCAGAGGCTAAGATAAAAATAAATGTTTAAGTGCAGTGCCAATCGTTTTACTCATAGCGGAGGACAAGGCCTGCGACACAGTAATATGCTATGTTGTTTCACTTTATGGAAGTAGGGAGTGAAACAAAAAAATATTTAAAAAGAGTTATACAGATCGCACGCACTGTAGGAATCGGTGCTGTACCAAGTGGGACAGGTGGGACAGGTACAGGCGGGACAGGTACAGGTGCGACAACGTGTTCGTGTAAAGCGACCAGTTCTCTATGTGAGGCGATCGTGTGTGTGACGACAGCAGTAAGACGACGGCCACGGTGACGACGATCGTATCGGATGGCGACGGCATGATTTCTGCTCCTGCCGTTCGACACGAGTTTGTACGATATGCGGATTGTTTGGTTCTACATAGGAACTAGAAGGGCGTAATACGAGAAACACGTATGGTGACGTCATCGACGATTACGCATTACACAGTCGTACAGATGCCTATCCGTATGTCTATCTAATCTCTGTTAAACCTACGATGCCATTTGTGCTCCTAAGAAGAAACGTCAAAACCTGTTCAACCTGTGTCGAACAACCTAACATACCTGCTTATATGTAGCCTTGCTTAGCTACAAAGAGGAAAGGACTGAGGAATGTTGGCCGATCTCGAATGGTGTGCACTCTAACACATGTCTCAAAGCGCTAGTTGTCACGGGAGAAGAATGCGAGAAACTGGCCGGTAACGCACGCGCCAGATGTCCCAAAGAGCTAGTTGACTTTGGCATGACAAGAAGAATGAGTGCGAGTGTGGCATAATGGTTAGAGCATCAGGCTGCTGCGGCTGGAATACAGATCCCAACACCGCTCACGCATTTCTTTTTAGTGAAGGGGCCCGAAAGGAGGCGAAACAGGAACCTACCAGCGCAAGGCAAAGTGCCCGGAATGAGGAAACGAATGCTTCGCATTAGAACTGGAGAGGTTTGCCTGGCGGCATGCCTATAGCGCGGTACTTACTCCAGGATGCGATGATAAATGAAATGAAACACACATGACTTACGATATTTAACACACACAAAAAAACACAACATGCACAACTAAAGTATCTCGTTGAGACCAGGGCCCCGCAGAAATGTGTAGGTGGGACTACAGGAGAGTGGAACTCAGGGCTAGATGATACCACGGTACCTAGCGCTGTGTGGTGTTTGATGTGCCTTCAATATCCGTGTCGTTGTACCTGCGCTACAAGAATCTGGAGGACTTACCATTAATCGCTGCAGGAATTGTCGACCCAATTATGTTTGAATTTAGGTATATTCAACAAAGGACGAGGTGGCGCCGGTTTGTTAATAGAAAATAATTGTTTAAGGTACAGATTATGTGGGATGTAGTCAAAGTAAAGGAATGTTTGACAAAAGCAAAGCCTCATGTCAGAAAAAGCAACCGCAGTTTAGTATAGATGAAGCTAGTTCGTGTGGCATGTTCAAACATTTCCTACACGTTGGCCGTGAACTCGTATTCACAAAGCATTTAGTACACTGCAGCAGTTGGCAATAACTACGACCGGCCAATAGTCATGGCGAAAATATTAATGAAAGACGATCGGCCAAAGGCAAACTGTTTTTAAGAATAAAAATCTACGTGAGTTAAACGCTTGACGTTTCATCTACAAGAGTACATTATTTCATAACGATGTCCTCATGGCTTGTGCAACAAGACCGGCAGAGGCCTCAAATTTCTTCAGCGGAGAGGCTAAGTCGGTCTTTCCTGAGACAAGCTTCGTGAGGCGGCTCTGACAGAGCCAATGACGTCTGAAAGACATGTGCTTACTTGTAGTCTGTGAACATTTCAATCACAGAAGTACGTTTTCTCGCCCAGCAAACGTGCTTCGAGATGGAGAAGGGTAGAGGCTTGATTGACGTCAACGTACCTGTTCGGCGAACTCGCAACAAGTTTTGCAAGACAAGCTCGCGTGTAGCGCCGTCTCCAAAGACATGTAGGAATCAATCCTGACTTGTGCGTGGTTCAACAGAGAGAGCGTCGTGATAGAAAACGACGACGGAATGTCTAACGGCACCGTGTGAGGCGCTGCCGCTGAAACAACTTTGTGCAATCGTGTCCGCAGGAGTTTGCACATTCTCACTTTTTAGAATGCACGTGTAAAGCAAGACACGTGGTTAAGTTGTGGCGACTGAGAAGCCAATATCCGATGAACATTTATTCATCTAAAAAATTCTGTGATTTTATTGAGAAGCAGTAAAAACATTAGTTTGTTTGGGATCAATCGCAACGAGTTCGGTTGCCGAAGGGTACGAGGGGGCGAGTAAGGTTCTCCCAGTGGCCTTTGTTGTCATACTCTTTCAACGTACGAGTCGAAAGAGATGTCAGAAAGCACTAGCCGTTGTGCTAGGATTCAGCCTCAGTACAAAACTCAAACATAGGAATGACTTCGCAGATGCCACGTAAAGCTTCGAACACACTACAAACACATTTCTGATCATCCAGAATAAGTCAATTAATACGGACAAAGCCCGTAGTGCCGCTGAATTCTAGTCGGACCATAAGCCCTGTTATGACCAGCACAAGTAAAACTTAACCAGCACAGCTGCAACTTTAAGCTTCATTCATTTCCGCCTCGTTTGTTGAATGATTAAGAAGTTCAAAGCGCAACTACATGGGAAAGAAGAAAGAAATGCAAGAACATAGCGCTCTAGTTTGTCTATTATTTCTTTTCCCCACGTACTTGAGCTACGAACATCTAGTAGTGGCATACCAACAAGCCCAAATTGTCATAATGGTCAACTTTACTCTCTGTTGAATGTTTGCCTCAAGGACAACTCGTGTTTTTCTTTAGCGAGAAAATGACGTACTGTTTCTGAGTGCGCCCCCGTATCTCGTTCGATTAAACTTCGCTTAGCCTACTCACGGCCGCCTCATCTGCGTCTAAACAGTACATTGTGGCCTACAGGATTACTGAAAACGTCCGACAGTTGAAGCCTACCACTTGGCACAATGAAAGAGCATTTGGCTGAGCCATTTTTGCATTGAAAAGAAAATAAGGAGATTTAGGCCCCTTAGTGTTGTAATGGCTACTTCTTTTCACATAGTAGTAATAAAAGAAAATAATATGAGAAGTTCAGAAAAACAAGCATCCACGAAGATAGCTAATAAAAAGTAAACAAGGTCCCCCGATGTATTCTGAACCAGTATTCGATATTTCATTCGAAACACAGGGAGCGAAGAGCAAAGCTAGTAACTCTCTATCAGTGGTTGCTGTTCTGCCGCCTCCGCTAACGTCGCCTAGAGTTATTTGACGAACGGTGCTGCTAGGCTGCTGACGCCCTCAGCAGTTGGCCACGCAGTCGTTATCGGCAGCATCGGCCGGTATTCGCATTCCGCGCGTGATCAAGAAATGAAAAGCCGAGTTCCTTGCGCGGCAGCTACCCAGATCGTCCCAACGGAAACAACATCGCCAAAAAACGTGCGCTTTGAAAGCGTGCCCGCGCTCAGGCTCTATGAAGTTGTGCAACCGTTCCCGTGCTTTGTGTTCCCACCTTGCCGCCGACGCGAAAGGCGCAATTTATTCGGTTGTGGCGATGGTATACAACATGCGTTTTCCTTCAGTTAAGCCCGAGGGTTGAGGAAGGGCGATGGGGGGAAGGGCGGTTAGGTAGCGTCCCTTGCGCCGCACGGACGGCACGGATCCCAGTGCCCGTATCGCCGAGCGCGGCCGCCGGCCGGCCACGTGAAAGCGGAAAAAGAAAGCGGCTTATCGCGTCGAGCGGGCGGCTAAGTATGGAAACACGACGCGAGCGGCGCTTTTCTCTTTCCTTGATATTTCTATCGCGGGCAGTGGTCATAATGGATTGCGCTTTTTCAGTTCGTCTCTCAAGCGAGCGAACGGCGGGCGCACGGAACCCGTCTAATTACACCGCGCGGCGCTCTCGGCACGCGCCGCTGCCCCGCGGCTCCTCCGGCGGACGACGACGTCACGACGACAGCTTGCGTTGGAATCCGGCCCGCCAGTGGAGAAACAAGGCATCGCCCTGGAAAGATAACGCGGACCTACGTCTCCGGACACGGTCGCCGGCTCATTAAACCAGCCGCCAAGACCGCTACACCGTCACCAGCAGCGGCTTTTCCCCCGAGAAGAAAGCCGCACACTGTGCTGCATTTCCGAGGCGCGCCGACGGCTCGAGGAAGGATCGCTTGACGAGACGAGTGACAAAGTAGTGGAGAGAGATATATTATGGGCGATGGCAGCGGCTAGGCGGCCGCTCGTTTAGCGGGCGTCGTTCAGGAAGCGATCTCTCATAACGCTGACTGACCGGTGCACGGAGATTTCACGCCCTGCCACTCACGCTATACCCTTCGAGGACTGGGAGGTGGAGGCTCTGTCAGTTGCGCCAAGTGGAGCAGTGGCCGCGGTGCGCGCCAGATTGGCCTCGTACGTGGCTGAGAGCCTCCGGTCTTGGCCAAGGTGGCGGCGCGGCACATCAGTGCCCTCGCACTTCTTAATGAGCCGCTCTCAACGCTCTTCGCGCGCTCCCAGGCCAAGAAAAAGTAAGAGAGAGAGAATATTGACGCTTATAATAACAGCTTGTTGACGACGCGCTGTGTCTGAGTACTATCGGAATAGTGGTGCGCTTAAAACAAGCAGGCAGGAAGGAAAGCGACACCCACAGGGGTATCAAAGAGCAGCTTAATTTACGTGCCAGAAGGGTTATCACCTCCCCTGACTATAACGCATTCACACGCACAGATCCCGTTACCAGTTAGCACTATCTCTCGCCGGCGACCGCTTTTTCATGGAGACCCGCCGTGGTTTCTCAGTGGCTATGGTGTTGGGCTGCTGAGCACGAGGTCGCGGGATTGAATCCCGGCCACGGCGGCCGCATTTCGATGGGGCCGAAATGCGAAAACACCCGTGTGCTTAGATTTAGGTGCACGTTAAAAAACTCCAGGTGGTCAAAATTTCCGGAGTCCTCCACTACGGCGTGCCTCATAATCAGAAAGTGGTTTTCGCACGTAAAACCACACATTTTTTTTTTCATGGAGCCCAGCTATAGTGCTTGGGAGTGAGACATACAGCCAGCTTGCATGCGGCAAGATAAAGTCATAAAGTATGGCATCGGAGGCGCGCGCCTGAAAGGTGTATGTGCGTTCGCGCAAGAGCGGAAATTTTCTATTTGAACGGGAATGGTCTGTAAGGCAAAGCGAACAGGAAAAAAAAAGGGCCTATGCAATCTTTAAGGAAGTTTTCGAGTATCAGGGCGTGAATTCGAAATTATAGGGTTTTACGCGCCAAAACCACGATCTGATTATGAGGCACGTCGTAGTGGGGGACTCCGGAATTTTGGATCACCTGGAGTTATTTAACGTGCACGGCTGTTTTCGCCCCCATAGGAATGCGGACGCCGGGGACGGGACTCGATTCCGCGACCTCGTGCTTAGCAGTCCAATACCATAGCCACTAAGCAACCAAGATTATGGTACGGCACGAATTCACAATGTAGTTGGCATATTGTAGCGGTTCGTAAAAAGAGGCACCAGCCAGCAGTCATAGTGAACATGTTGGTACAAGTTATTACGAGAGAAAGGTTCTGCGCATTCAGGCCCGGGTTGTCAATGTTCGAATCAAATAAATGAGGTAACGTAAATTTGTGTTTTGACTATAAAGCGGGAATAAAGAAAAAGCAATTTTTCGTGCAGAAAAGAACGTTTTAACATAGTGAAACTCGCAATCCATCACAGTAACACGTCATCTAGGTGCGCATGCGCCGGTGCGGCTATGTGTGGGCAGATGACACCTTGACAGCGCCCCGTATCACTTCAACGGATTACAATAAAATTCTCCGGCTTGACGTGCCAAAACCGCAATATGACTATGAGGCACGCCGTATAGTAGTGTACTCCGGATTAATTTTGACGACCTGGGACGCTATATCGTACGCATTCGAAAACCCGACGTTCAGCTTCGCCTTATGGAATGTCCAGGCCACGCCGATATCGCGGCTTTTAGGCCAATCTAGGCCAATCGCGTGAGGCGCAACCGAACGTCCGCTTTTTGAACTCGTACAAGATGGCGACCCTGGGTTTCTTTAACGTGTATACCCAATGCACTATACAGGGGCATTTTGGCATTTCGTCCCATAAAATCCCGCGTCCTCGGGCTTAGCAGCGCATTGCCCAAGCCACTACGGTGGGTGCTACCGCGGATTGCACATCGTATACTGTGCGATAACACTTTAAAGTAAAGAACAATCAAGGGGCCATTGTCGTTTCCCTGCATGCATGGTCGTCCATTGCGCTCCACGAGCCCAACTCTCTCGTCTAGGATGTGGCGGAGACTTGCTGAGGTGCCCACCGTTACCGCCCTCACGCATCTTAGCAACCCTGAAGGACGTTATCCAGATACCACCCAATAATAATAATATATGGGGTTTTACGTGCCAAAACCACTTTCTGATTATGAGGCACGCCGTAGTGGAGGACTCCGGAAATTTAGACCACCTGGGGTTCTTTAACGTGCACCTAAATCTAAGTACACGGGTGTTTTCGCATTTCGCCCCCATCGAAATGCGGCCGCCGTGGCCGGGATTCGATCCCGCGACCTCGTGCTCAGCAGCCTAACACCATAGCCACTGAGCAACCACGGCGGGTCAGATACCACCCAGTACATTCCGTAGATATATATATAACCTTCAATAACAGTTGCACTTCAAGAAACTTCGTGTGACCTCGAAGAATTTTTCACTGAAGCGACGGCCTTGTGTGAGTATAAACAAGACCTCATAGTAGAAGACAGTTCAATTTCACTGCCTGAGTCCTCTAGCACCACCAAGAATCTGGCATCTTTCGGTGGTGTAACCTTCCTTCGTGAAATTGTTTTATACTTCGCTATCACTAATACTGTTTCGCCTTTCCGGAGAAACTGCAGCATCTCTCTCACTCTTTCTTTTTTCTGTGATGTCCGAGTATAAGCACTGCTGAGCATGACTGCTGTTGATTCTGATTTCGAGTGAATCCGGCTGGCCCTCATTTCGGTTACTGAGTAAATTATACAGTGTTTCCCAACTATCATGCACCAAGACTTAGAAAAAGTACAATTGCGTTACTCGAAGAAAACATAATGCATATTGTTTCCAGTACGGTGGAGTAGCCGACAGTAATTTGTTCCTTACTGAGATTTAATTAGGTAACTATATTTATTTATCTAATACGAGAAGTACTGTCATAACTATCAAAGTATCAATGAAGCATTTGTTGACACCCTCAAACTACATCTAACTGCGGTGTTTTCAGCGACGTACTAATTGCGTACAATTTTTTTTTCCATCTGGTAAAGAAACCTCATCAAAAATGAGAAATACCACGTGACTGCGCTCCCATCCGCATAATAAAGCAGCGCCCTCAACTAAGCTGATTGAAAGCAACTGTGTTGCCTGTCGCAAACCCGAGGAGACAGCGCATCACCTTGATGATGGTACGGAAGGAGCACCATCAGCAGGTTTCGCGGCTTCGCAGCTATTCCTTCCTCTCATTTCTACGTCACACTTATTATCCGTCTTCGGACTTATTATCCGTGCTTCGGACCAAAGCCAAACTAAATTGGCCGTTTTATTTTTCATGAAAGTGTACACGTGCTACGCTCGAGTGTTTCGTATAATTGCGAGGACGACCACGAAAGAACCGTGAATCGGAGAAGCGCGATTGCAACACAGACCTGCACGAGACGGCGTAGAAGAGGCGAGTAAAAGCAATGTTCACTGGTGTTATAGATACCCCCCCGTGGATGTCGACGTGGGATGAAATGTCCAGGGAGATGTAGCAAATGAACGAAATATATGCAACATCTATTAGGTACACCGAGCCATTATGAACCGTGGGCAAATGTGCTCCGGCGGCGGCGTGGCCCGTATCTTAAAAGCAGTCTGCTAAATTGGCAGAGTGCGGCACGTTCTGAGAGCTCCGTGAGCGCTGTGGTCTCGCCGCTTCGTTGGCGATCTCTTTCAAGGATTTCGTTCATGTAACGCTGTCGAGTAAGCTATTATCCACAATAAAATTCTAAGTGGAAAGGTCGAGGCAAGTAAAAAGAAACATCACATGATGTGGGTGACAGAACTCTGGTAATGACAGTTTAGGGGCGTTAGCGTGTGTGAAGGGGGGGGGGGGGAGCAAGCTTCGGCGTCGTTGGAAAGGGGGGGGGGGGAACTCCGGAGGGGGCTCGGGCCCCGGAGCCCCCCCCCCCCCCCCCCCCCCCCCCATAGACGGCGCCTATGCACGAGGCAGTTCTCCTACCCCGCTCTCAAATGGGCGCGCTACTCTCACCAGCCAGATCTTATTAATCCACAATTATTGTCCGCCTAGAGAACAGCCTAATATCTTCTGTGGACGCGTGCCCGTCATTTGGAGCCGTCCGGGAGAGGCTGTTTCGTTCCTTCGGCGCACAACAACCTCGAGCACCACGATAGCGGACACATCTTTCTCTAGGCATTGGACCTCCGGACGCACTACAGTTATGGCAGGTCTTTCTGCTACAGTTCCGCGAACCAGAGGAACGTGGCCGGTTCTTCGCGCAGAGGATGTCAGGGCCGTCGGAAATCGACGAAAACAGTGGTTGCCGTCTCCCCGACCTCCCTAATCCCCATTCCCTAAATTTCTGCAGCAAGGCAACTTTAAGCATATATAAATACGTATTTTTTTTAAAGAAAGAGGACATTCAAGTAATACAGGTGGTAAATATCATTACGGTGCTACGCTAAATAAATTGTTGACAGGCACTTTAGTAAACGCTCAAGAGGATGAAGGCGAAAGACTGCGCGCTCACGAGACATTAATTAATTTACTTGACATTCTCATTTGAATGGGTTGTTACTTCCTATTACCTGCTTTCTGCCACAGAAGGACGTGGGTTCGAGTGTCTTAATTATCTATATCTTAATTAACTATGCCTTAATTAACTTCGCCTTAATTAATACCAAAGGTCTTGGATTCGACTCCCACTAATGGTATAGTGGGTTCGACCATCGATGGTGGCACCATCAATTTTGGTGCCGTTCAATTTTGGTCCACCAAAGCTCGTCGGTTCGACTCCAACCGATGGTTGCGGGTGGAACCATCAATTCTGGTGCCAATACGCCGGACGGTCAATTTTCGATAACGCCGGACAGCGGGTTTTTCGACCCATGAACCACTTAAGGCCGTGCGCCTTAACATATCTTCCCCAACTTATCATCGCCGAGAGTGTACAGCTGGTAGAGCACCGGAGCATTACACAAGTGTGCCTCGGACGCACACAGTATCACATGCGGGCGATACAGGAGAGCGGAACGCTTCCGGTGCGCTGAGCAGAGGCGCTGGGCCAGAACGTAGAAGGAAAAATCCCGCGTGTGGTTAGACCATTACAGCAGCGCCTCCCGGACATTATTTTGCAACCGAGAATACGCGTATAAGTAGGCACAGCAGGCACTTCGCACTTCCTCCAACCACATTTATAGACCGGCGGTCACTCTCCGCATTACGTGCAGTCGTTCGCGCATCATTACTGAGCGGGCCGAAGACGAAAAGCAGTTACTTCAAAAAATAAATATATAAAGGAAGCGCCCGCTATGGGCATTTTCTCTCAAAATCCGTGCATGGGTCGCAGCGTTTGGCGCCTGCTCGCGTCGTTAGAAAAAACGACAGCAGCAAAAAAAAAAAAAAAAAAGAAAAAGAAAAAAAGAAAAAAATATTTCATCAGCCCTTCCACTTTGTGAAAAGGACAAGCAGCGAAGCTGTTGTGTGTTTTACCTCAATCGACGCATCTATGTATATATAGGTATTATTATTATTATTATTATTATTATTATTATTATTATTATTATTATTATTATTATTATTATTATTATTATTATTATTATTATTATTATTATTATTATTATTGAAGGACACAGACAACGAATGCAGCTATTGACTGCGGAGTGATTTATTCTTATTCTTTTATGAAGTAGTGCCGTGTGCAAGTTTACCGCTGCATGGCAGACGGGAATTCCACACATTTACAACTTCACTGTGAACTACGTATTTACGAAAAGTTGATGAAACTCGACGTAATGTTAGTCGTTCCAGCGGCTAATTTTCATTAATTTGTTTCGCGATGGTTTCGCTAAAACAAGAGTTACAGCCGTTTTCTGTAACAATACTCCCTCCATAGACGGCCATGTATTGACAGCAGACGGGATTTCTGTAAATGAAACTCGGGCGCAGTGATAGAGCCATCTTAGCGGCCAATTCCAGTAAGATTTTTTTACAAGACGCCTACATTAGATTGAGAGCTACAGAGCATTCGCGAGAACCCGGAGACGGAAATATTTTTTTTCGTATCGACGCGACGCGTAGACGGACGGACATCGACCACCGTCGGAGGGTAGCTATGTACGGCTTCGCTGTAAAAGTTCGGCAGCATGTTACACTCCTGTAACACGTGAAGGCAAAAGCCTGCTGCACACATGGGGATGCATTACTTTATGCAATCGGAGTGGTCAGACTTCTTGCAAGACATAACGAGCCGCAGTGTGAAGTAAACGTACGGCGCTGTAGGTTGGCCTCAACGACACATGCGAGCACCTGTTGCAGTACGTAGAGGTTCTTTCGTTCTCTCTTTCTTTCCGTCTTCCTTTCTGTCTTTCTTTGTTCTTTCGTTATTTCTTTTGTTTCTTCTTTCGTTACTTCGTTCCTTCTTTCGTTTGTTCTTTCTTTCTTCCTATCGTTTCTTCGTTCATATTCAGCCATTGCATCTTTGCTTACGGGGGTATATGAGCCATTTCTGATGGTAATATTTTTTCCTTCTCTGGACTAGACGTGCTTTTTTCGGGTATGGGCCATCGCAACGAGCCACCTAAGGCTTTCGCCTTAAAAAGCGCCTAAAGTTGTGCGGGGACAGCACGCCGCCAGCTGGGTCACTGTACCCCCAAGGCGAGCGCAGACGCAGCGAGAAAGGAGGTGGCGACGCCCAACAGCGGCTCACGGCGAGAAACCGTGAGCAACGACGCTCTCCCGCGCCATCCGGGAATTGACCCGCGCACAAGGTGCGACATAAAGTAGTTTGCTGAGGAATACGCATCAGCGCCACGAGGAAAGAAAGACCTATAGGAAGGAGGGAGAAGAAAGAAAAAGAGCGGGTGCTAACAGTCTTTTCTTCTTCCTCCTTTCTGTAAGTCTTTCTTTCCTTGTAGGGCTGATTTGTATTCCTCAGTATTCAACCAACTCGCCCAGCGACAAATGTTACAGCGAAGCTGTCAGCCTCTCGGTGGTTGCCATTTTTCGTGTCCGTTCGTGAACAAAAATTATCATCATCAGCAATGGCTCATCACCCTCGTTTTACAGAGGCTACAAGCACTTATCAAAGTGAAGCGAACAGTGCATACATTCACTGGAATCGTTCATACAACGTACAGAACCACTAAAGGTTAAGTCGCTTTAGCGTACGATAAAAAGGGTGAGGATGAAAGCCTGCGCGCTCACGAGACGTTCATTAATTTACTTAACATTCTCACTCGCATGCGTTGTTTCTTCTTATTGCTTCTTTCCTCCCACCAAAGGTCATGGATTCGAGTGACATAATTAACTACATGGTTAGTGACCGTGCTTTAATTAACCTCGCCTTAATTAACAACAAAGGTCGTGGGTTCGATTACCATCAAAGGTCGATGGTTCGATCGCCAATTTTGTGCCATTAAATTTTGGCATCATTGAATTTTCCGGAGGGTCAAATTTTCGATCCATGAGCCTACTAAGGCTTTCGCCTTCATTAAGCATTGCATACCCCCCCCCCTCCCCCTCGGCAGTTGTATAGGGGTGGTTTTGCAACAGCTTCACTAGACATCGACTTTCAGGGCTGGGATGGCGAATCAATTTTTTGATAAAGTATTTTCGTTTTTATTTAGAGGTAGAAACATCGGAAGTTAGGCTACGTTAGAGCTGGCTATCCCCAAATCCCATATTCATTACTCAAGCAACAACAACAACAACAACAAAAGGACAATCAAGAATGAAAGAAAAAAAAAAGGCGCTGTACACACAAGTATAAACATGTACCAACTAGCCCAACAAGCCACTCTCATAAATGCACAAACGATGTCTTACGGGCACCAGCACCGAAGTCACAGTCCGGTAATTATACAGGACGGTCACCCAATACGCAGGAGTGAAAGATTGTGCGCAAGTACTTTCACGCGTACAATATACAAGATCAACGCGGCCCCGTTCCCATTCGGCGACTGCTGCCCCGCTCACTGGTCCACGGTCGCGCCATCGGGACCATCTCGACGTATTTCCGAGAGGTTGTGGGCAAACAATAGGCGCTCCTCGGGCGGGACGCCCCGGGCCCGATCGCCGCAGATGACCTCGCGGTGAGGTCGACGCCGACCTCAGTGAAAGTGATCGCCGATCGTCCCGCCTGTGGCCGGCGGTGCCCGCCTCCGTGTCGGGTCAAGCGGTTGGCTGCTTGGATCGGGACTTCCGGAGCAGCAGAATATGACCGGCGCGCGCCGCCGGGCGTCGGCAGATAAACGCCGGGCGGTATACGCTTGGCCCCGTATGCGCCGCGTGTTCGGCGACCTGGCGAGTCGCTGCAAGTCCACACGTTCTTCGCGGCGATATGGTGCACCTGCACCCGTCGTTAATTGCATTCAATGGCGCGTGACGTATAGCGTCTGGGTTGTTGCGGCGGGCAGCGCAGTGGCCGAAGCATTTGTCGCCGTTAATGCGTGTCGGGGGCAATAAGACAGCAGACAAGGTGAATGTACAATTGATTCGGCGCCAAACGAGCCGTGTCGCGCGTGAAAAGAAAGGCCGCGCGGGGTTGAATTATCGTAGCGAGATGGGCGCATAAATCCTGCGCGCACTTTTTCATCCGGCGAGACGCAGAAAATTATTATTATTATTATTATTATTATTATTATTATTATTATTATTATTATTATTATTATTATTATTATTATTATTATTATTATTATTATAAAAATCAATCAGAGGTGTTTATTAAAGTGCTCAGGAATAACCTCGAGGGTCTTAATGGTGGCGCATGAAGAACAATGCAAGCTCACACACACACACACACACACACACACACACACACACACACACACACACACACACACACACACACACACACACACACACACACACACACACACAAAAGAATAATAATATCGCTAACACAGATTTTAACAGAGCATAAAATGTGTACACAAAGTGAATACAAACTAATAGTGGAGAAACAGAAAAAAATAATTAGAGAATTACGGAACACACCACAGATATGAGAGTTTTTGTTTAGTTATTGAAATTCCTCTCCAACTCCTTTCAGAAAAATGTTAAAATTAGGCGTGAAGACATTCAGGCACCCTGAATAGGCGTTATATGTCTCCTGCACTCCAGGTTCACAAAAATCTGGAGGTCGAAAGGCGCGCTGTTTCCTTGCGCCTTTCTGCGGCATGTAAAAGCACACATTAGAAAGCGAGTGCGAGCAGCAGATTTTTCCATGTATTAATTTGTGAAGAAAAAGAACATCCGATTTGTTGCGTCTATACAGGTGAGGGTAGGTATAACGTGAGTGTACGCGTTAGCTTATGGAGATGGAAGGCTTGTCACAGAATCGACGTTTAAGTATAGATGGGAACTTTTTTCGCACATTTTCGAGAAGCTCGCAATTTGACCGACAAGTGCCGCCCCAAACCACGGAGGCGTATACTCAAGAACTGGAAGGCATACGCTCTTATATAAAGTTACAAATGGCCCAAGTTGTTAAGATGTCTCTCGTCATTCGACATACTGTGCCGAGCGTTGGAAGCGCACGCTGCCTCGTCTGTTGAGCGAGAAACTCAGCGAGCTATCGAAGTTACACTCCAAGGTCCTTCGTTCCCTGAGCTCTTGGCGGGGGAACGTCTTTAACGCTATAGGGAAATAAGGACCTGTTAGTCTTCAGCTTGAAGCTTACGATTTTCGCTTTCGATGCGTTTATGACCAGCTTGTTTCTAGCGCACCATGGCGCAAAATTAGCAATGTCCTTCTGAATAGCGGCGCAATCATTAACATTTCTTACCACTTTGAAAAGTTTGGCGTCATGAGCATATAACAAAACTGAAGAGTTCTGAATGACTATCGAAATGTCATTAATAAACAGCGAGAAAAGAAGAGGGCCCAAGACAGACCCTTAAGGAACTAACTCCACTTGTGACGGCATAAATTAATGACAACTGACCATTTACGCTAATGCAGCAGTACCAGTCGCGCAAGTAGCTTCGTATCAGCGCTGTGGCAGAGTGGTGCAGAGCAAGTTGTTTCAACTTATGAAGGAGTATTTTGTGGCATACGACATCAAACGCCTTACTGAGGTCAAAATAAATGGCATCCAGCTGTCCTTTCTTATATACTGCTTGATAGGAATGCATCATGGAGCTAACGAGGTTGGTAGTTGTGGAGCGTCCCGTCACGATACAAATTGCTGAAGAATGATACTATTTTTAATAGAGGGTGAAATTATTGAGTGCAGAGTTGACTCGAATAATTTAGATGGTGCACATAGGAGAGAAATAGGCCTGTAGCTACACGCAATAGTTTTTGCCCTTGACTTAAAGACAGGAGCGACCCGCGCTGTTTTTCAAGCCATTGGGAATGTGTTCGTCTTTAAGGCAGAATTAACAATACAAGTAAGCACTGGAACAAGCCAGATCCCCTACGTCTTATTCAAAGCAGGTGGAATGTCATCAGGACCACATGAAAGAGACGGTTTTAAACATTCGATGCTCTTAAAGACAAGTTACTCTGAGACCGATATACTTGAGTCCAGGTAGGGGTGATTTGAAAGCTCACTAACTCCGTCACTGTACCCTTCACCGTACGTAGACCCGAAGTGTAGAGCGAAGGCGCCCGCGACATCTGGGACAGGTTGGTTGTTGCCACTAAGTAGAGAGATGTCTTGCTTCGTATTGTTGGATGACTGCTCACGAAGTGCCTCTAGAAAGATTACGAGTTTTTAGAAGTACTAGCCTCCACATGTGCTATGTAAAGTGAATGATCACGCTTGTAAAGACGTTTAGAGAGTGCGCTGTGCTTTTTTAAAATCTATATGCCAATATATATGTTAAATATACACCTTTGAATAATAATAATAATAATAATAATAATAATAATAATAATAATAATAATAATAATAATAATAATAATAATAATAATAATAATAATAATAATAATAATAATAGTAATAATAATAATAATAATAATAATAATAATAATAACAAAATAAACATAACCCGCCTGCATAACCTTGAGGCATGTGCATGGTTGGGCAACTACAGTATCTGTCCGGCATCGTGACCACTACACTTGATAAAAGTGATGAAAAACATCTTAACTTCGCCAGGCTACCCGCCTGTAGCTACAACACACCACCAGCACCACAATGAAAAATATTCTGCACAATAAAAAAAGGGTTTAAGGCAAATTGGTACAAATATACCAACAGTGCACAAGGCATATGACACAGAAAAGGTACTAATAGTTTGTCTTGAACAGGAACATAGAGGAAGAGAGAAAGAAATAGGAGTGATAAGGAAAATCCAAACAGGTCTACCAGGCTGAAGCCGGTTGGCTATCCTGCACTGGTGAAAGCGAGTGAAATACGAGAAAAGGGAAAGAAGGAAAGTTCATAGTATGCGCGCGCACACTGGCATGTACGTGCGTTCGTCGTTATGCTTGTCATCTTCTTGTTGCAGCTTATATGACCGCCTGTAACAAGGACATAGAAATACCAAAACTGGTTACTTTGAGACAGTGTGATGAAATGCTGCGACATAGTACCTACAATAGTTACTGCGTATATCGAAACTCTCAGTTATCACAGTGCATTTGACGTAGCTTTAAGTTCGTTTGTTTTTTCATGAAAGTGCCGAAATAAAAATAAACAGTAGCCAAAAGTTCTCAGGTGGGCTCTCCCGCCGAAACACAGAACGAGCTTAACCGAACGACGTAACAGTACGGTGTCACGTAACTCCTAACCAATGACACATCATCTTGACACTGAACGTGAATAATTACAATTCGTAGAAATTAATACTGGAAAAAGCTAGGGCTGCGCGAAGAAGCTGTGAGCTTTCTATGATGCGATCCATTTAACACCGATAGAGGTGTAAGCAAACCCGCTGGTCCGTAATACGGCTTTAATTCCTCATGTGTTACAGCTCTCGCATGGTGCTGTTCGTATGCAGACTGTTTTCTTCGTGCTGCTGATCCCCCTTCCAAGAGCAGAACAGTGTGATAACACTGTGAGCATAGAGATCCGACCGAGACAGAAGTTTACATAAATGATGGAGGCTTGATGCGGTAAAAGTGGTCGAACGTGGGATTTGCCTGGAGACTCATCCCTGGTACGAACATTCCTTGTGTACATCCCTTGTTCGCACAAGAGATGAAGTACTGTTCACTATACGCACGAAGTTACTGTTCCCCATAAATACAACTCAGCAAGGAGATCAGTTAGAGAGGTTGGAAGCCCGTGTTTCCTTCTACCCAATTTTAGTTATATATGCATGGCTAAGGTGCTGTGACTCTACCCGTTGGATAACGGACAGGTGCGTGAATTCATTGCTTCAGTACCTGCATCAAACAGGACTGCATGCATTTACTTTACGTCTCTTGCTAATTTTTTTCTACGTATGCCTCGCTGCAAGTCTACCGAATTAAAAAAAAGGAGAATCAATTGATGGATGACGTGATGTGACATTTAAGTGCGAGGTTAAAGAAAAGAAATAAACAAATCAAGTTAAAGTTCAAACGCATGCACGCTCTGTACAAAGTATATGAGGATGATTATGATGATATTAACAACAAACAAATTTTTAAGGCATATATATATATATATATATATATATATATTATTATATATATATATATATATATATATATATATATATATATATATATATATATATATATATATATATATATATATATATATATATATATATATATATATCAGTATTTTGAAGCAAGGTTGCATGAAACAAAGATGTAAAAAAAAATTCCACACAGCTCACAATGCCCCCTTTGCAATGCTTGGAGAAGGCCCAGGGTTCAAGAGTAATTCCTAAAAGAATTCTCCTAAAAGAGAGCGCAGGACTCTTCATTGTTCTAAAATTGACTCGCAGTTCTCGCCTCTGCTGTTCATAAAGCGGACAAGTCAATAGCGCATGTGAGATCTCCTAATCTGATTCGCCACGAGCACACAATGCAGGTTAAGTGCGCCTTATTAGGATCCATGATTTATGCAGTGGAGGCTGAACTAAAATTCGGATTTTCTGTTCACTTACCGAGAGACTTAGGAACCTTGTTTCATCGGGGTCCACTATAGGTGTGACCTTCAGCCACCCCCCCCTCCCCCGTCCATCCCTTCACCAACCACTATAAACCAATCTATAGGTCTACAGAAATATTTCACTCTGTCATTGGCTTTCTTGTAACCAGGGTTCACCACCTCTATATTCATTTTTTAAGAAGAATGATAATACAGAGAGAATCCCAGATCAAAAGAATGGGGAAGACTCCAGGAATCCAAGAAATAAAAGAGAAACGAGAAATCTTTACATTGCTAAACATGAAGGTGCGGCAGCCATTTTAGTTACAGTAACGGTATGTACGTAAAGCACATAATTACCCTATTGTCTGTAGAAAAAGGGGCACTGGCATGCTACAGTTTCCTCGGAAGGTTAAACATAGATATATATTGGATGTGCTAGCGCAGGATTTGTCTGTAAAACAAGAAAGCTGGGCTAGCTGCTCGCAAGTGCATTGGAATATGACACTGTTATCGAACGGTAGTCACTAACGCTGGCTACTCGAGCTGATTTATGACCATTCGAATTGTTGCACCGGATACTTTTGGCATTCCCCTGGGGCGTCAACACGTTCGAAATTGAGAACAATGCATGGGCAAGGTGGGTGCAAAAGTGAGAACATGTTCGGATTACAGCCGAAAGTGCTTCGTTCTCCGAAAAGTGTTTGCTTTTCGCGGCTGTGGTAGCCTCGGAGAAGAGCAGACGTATTTATTCGCTTCCAGGAAGTGCGCATGCATCCGAAGCCGCATAAGACTGCGGGAACATGTTTAAGAAGTTCACGGAGTGATGTCGTCCCTGAGCGCGAAAACAGAAATCGCGGATCGCGCAAGAAAGGGCACGAACCACGCAGACAACTCACATAATACGTGCGTTCACATTTAATCGGCGTTCTCTATGTATCGGTTTATGCGGACCTTCGCTGTCGTTCCGTGCGCCAAGTTCTCGGGAATCCGCTCGTCGATCCGGTATCGTGGGCGTAAGAGGACTTCCGCAAGGCGGTCTTTCTTGCGCGGAACGCGCATGCTGCGCTACTGCACCGGCGAGTCACAAAAGCCGCGAATTTATGGAAACGCGGTTGCGTAACGCCAACAAGGCACGTCGACGCGCGTAAGCGTGCGTGCAGGTTTTTTTTGGAAGCCGTCGCTCGGAACTCACGGCGCGCCGCTCACACGCGCGTTCTCCGCCCGGGACCAAAACACTTCCCCGTTGCCGAATGGATCGCGTGCCGCGGGATCCGACTCAGTGCGCGCACAAAGCGGACCTGGCCATTTTTGACCCAACGGGCGTTGCGGATCGCTCCGAGGAAGGGAAGAAATTCGCCGCCGATCGTCCACGGCGCAGTCGGGTTGCCTTGGGAGATAGCGCACCCCAATAAGCGGATGCGTGAGAGCCGTACGGCCCCACGAGGCGCGTACCGATTGCGCCTTTCGGACCGGCGTGGCTCGCTCTCTAAAGGCGGCAAGATACTGCTTGAGACGCTCGATTACGTAAAACGGACGATCTGTACCTCTTGCCCTGTTGGCGCCCTGTTGGCCTCTTTAATTATTCCTATTCGGCTTCCTACAAAGTGTGGTCTGCGTGGCTTTGTTCTTGTCATCGTCGGCGGTGTCGCTTTTGGTTGGCCCCGTTTGCGATAAAGCAGTCGGGCTGCAGTGGCGTTGCTTGAATCAACCGGACCGTGCATTCGCAGAAACGCGTGGCCGTGACAAGGAACAGGAGAGAAGGTGCTTACGTTGAATGGAGAGAGAGGTCATCTCACCTCGTGTATCACATGTGTAACAGAGACCTGTGGGGATATAAAGAATTGAAATGGAGTGTGGAAATTATAGAGAAGTTGGTATTATAAGGTCAGGAAAGAAGGAGAAAAGCAGTGAGCTATAAAGCAACCGATAAAAGAATAGGTTTAGGGAGCGTTAGCACCCACGCAGGAGTCGAAATCACACAATGTCGCAAATCGTGCCTTGAACTTAAGTTTGAATTATACTGATATGGGGGGGGGGGGGGGGGGTACGTTGCTTCGGTTTATCTCAATCCGGGAGATAGTAATTGTGCTCTACTTGAATTAAAATGCACTGGCTTCTTGGTCATTAAAAAAATTAATTCTTTATAGTACTAAACAACAAATTTTCTCCGAATGAATGAAACTAGAGGTCTTGAGATCTAGAGGTTAGCATGAACTTATTTGTTGGTTTAATGTATGTATGTATGTATTGAGGGGGGGCGGGGAGTATCGACAACTGACAAAAAACGAACGGCGTAAATGCAAAGAACGTGTTTGTATTGGTAGAACAGAAGAGGATATTGTAGGTTTAAAGGCAAATCATATTTTAAGTCAGCGTAAGAGTGCATGCCGTGATGCTTTGTTGTGAAACCTAAAGCATAGAAACTATTGAGAAAAAGAAGAGCACTACTGTAAAACTTGGTTTTTTAAAGGACCAGAGCGTAATAAAAAAGTTGAATGGAAAATAGCGAAAGGGCGTGTACGTAGTAAATCCGTAGAAACATTTCAACAGTTACCAAAGCATGAGCAACGTGAGGATAGCCTTGATAAACAAAATGTTAATTTGTAACGACTGGGGGCCGAATAAACGCAATTATCGCTATAGATAAAACATTTATAAAGAAGACTACGCAGATCCTGTGCATTTTTGGGGAATCGGCGTACGCGAAGCTTCCATGATACAGCAAGGCAAAATGGCGCATTACGGCGCGAGACGCGTAGCGAATTTCTGCGACGAACGCGTCCCTCAGCCACCATGGTGGACCACGCAAACAAAGTGGTACATTTATAAAGCATTAAAATGTGTTGAATCATAAGACACGACGTGCTTCACCTTGTAGAAATGCGCCACGGTACAATGACAGAGGCGCATCTCATTTCGGCGACGAACGCATCTCGGTAACTACAATCTTCGTCATCATCAGGGTAGGAGATGTACGCTGTCACTTGTTAAAAGTATAGTTGTTGCTATGAGACGTGCCTAACGCGCTAAGCGTCTGAAAGCACTGCTTACACGAGAGAAATTCGTAGAGGCGCTTTGTTGCTCCTGTTCACGTATACGTCCGTTGCCTAGTGGTTAGAGCATTGGGCTTATGTGGTGGGGGAACCGGGTTGAAAATCAACCGTCAGAAGTTTAATCTATATGTAGGCAAATGTCTAAGTCACTTAAACAGACACGCAGAAGGTGAGGGAAGACCACTGGCGTATTTTTTTTTTCGGAATTATGTACTGTAAGCTTTCCGCTTTCCGTGTATTAAAAAAAATATATACGCCACAAAGTTCAGTTGTTGATCTCTACCCACCGTGGTTGCTCAGTGGCTATGGTGTTGGGCTGCTGAGCACGAGGCCGCGAGATCGAATCCCGGCCACGGTGACCGCATTTCGATGGAGGCGAAAACACCCGTGTGCTTATATTTAGGTGCACGTTAAAGAACCCCAGGTGGTCGAAATTTCCGGAGTCCTCCACTACGGCGTGCCTCATAATCAGAAAGTGGTTTTGGCACGTAAAACCCCATAATTTAATTTTTTTAGTTGTTGATCTCTGTAACGCTGTCATCACTTTTGACTTAATTCTTGCATACCATGACTGAAAGTGAACCGCGGGACCCACTTCTCATCACGCAGCTCCCTTGCGCTGCGGAATCATTCCCGTAATCCATGTGCAGCATTTTCATTTGCGTGGGGGAAAAAAAAAAGCTAACAATTGGGTTCCGCGGTGTTCCTTCCCACTAAATGTTCCTCGCTTTTCTCACGCTGGCATGGGCGCGCTCGGGAATGAGGCTCGTAATAAATGGTGTAAACGCGAAGATAATCGCGCTCTCGTTAACCTCTTTCTTTTTGTTTTTCAGACTGTCAATTACGAAAACTTGACGCAGTAAATTTGTCAACCGCGTTAAAGCTGCGCCCGCAGGACAAGCGAGAAGTTTGCGCACGCTCTTAGCGGACACTCGGGCAAAGCTGGCGTTCACCGGAGCTCCAGGGCCTGAACGGCGGTGCAGCGCACTGTGCTGCTCGTTTTACGCAGGTGGGACGCGTGGTGTCTCCGGAGGCAGCTTGCAACTGCTGATTGAGTCTGAGCGATCCCGTACGCATTAGTGCTCGGGGCGCCAGCACCTACGTGTGTCAAGTGGACGAGAGTGACCGAAGGAAAAGGAAACAGCGGCGGGGATCCGTGGTTATTAATGGAGGGGCGGGAGAGGAGACAGGATGCGCGGGCAGGCACTCGAGTTGCGATGGCTTTAATTAGCGCGACAGTCGCGTGGCGGTCGACCGGTCAGCGCCGCGATCATCAGCCGCGGCGTTCCCGATCCGCGCCTCGGGGTGCACTGCTTCTCCTCCTCCACGCACGACGCGGAAGCCGCCTTGCGACACCGCTCCTCACCGAGCCAGGAGGAAGTGCGGGAATCGCACACAACGCTGGGCAGCGAACGGCGCGTGGCAGCACCCAGCGCCATGGCCGAGCGCTAAATGGCCACGCCGCCGATCTCAGTTTCCGCCGCCGAGCGAGCTTTCTGTTTGAATAGCGCCGCAGCTTTTGCCGGCCAGTCCCCGTTCCGTTCCGCCGCTCTCGGGTGACTGCAGAAGAACGCGAGAGAGGCACACGCGCGCGCAGCGGATCGCCGCTCGAGATATCGGCTTCGGGTGGCGCGCGAGCCGCCCGTCTATAAACGCACCGAGGCCGACACCTTCGGAAAGGGGGAGGATAACAGCCAAGCCCGAGAGGGCCGACTCGCCAAGCAGTATTCAGGCGAGGATGCCGGGAGCGGTGAAAAAAGCAAGCGAACAGAAAATTGCCCGTCTATGCTGACTCGCCCGTAAGACTGTCGAGGGCTGCAGGAAACAAAGACGGTCTGACGGCCGAAAGGGAGAAAGCGCGAAACCGTTAATGCGCTTCTTACAACTGATTCCCGCAGGAGTCCCGGACGTGTTCATGGTTGGCATACGAAGGCCCGTTACTAGGCGTACCCTAAAGAGCTTACCTATATTGTGAGTTCTCTGGGCGTAGCCATTATGTATACTCCGCAGTTGGTACGGAAGCTTTTGTACGGCGGCAACATAGGAGCACGAATACGACTCAAGGCACGTGGTGCTTGTGCTCGTCCATTATGCAAGCGTTGAAAAAGCGTTCTGGACTTCGGTCGGCGCTGTTGCACGTGCTTAGGCGCGAAAGAGAAGAGCTTCCTTATTTTCTCGCCGTTTAATTTGAGCGTGTCTGTGAGTGCGGGTTGAAATCGTTAAGGAGAGCTCATCACGATGGTGTTCGTGCAAAACTTGAAGTGCAAGCAGCAAATGCCGAAGACGACCCCGCGAACATACCGCCTAAAAGGAGCCATCACTGTGATAAAAAATTAGCAAGACCAAAGAAGTGGCGGGATACTTGGCGCCACGGAATACTTGACGGGATACTTGGCGCGTAAAAATCTCAAACTGTATAGGACGTAATGATTTACTGTAGGACAAGCTCCTCTGAAACCAGCGCGTTTCCCTACGTTCAGTAAAACGGTCGCCGAATATGCAATGGAATATCGAATATTTTCTCATATCCAAAGCAACATGAAAAATGGACTTTGCGCGGAATTTGCCTCGTAAACAAGGAAATCGCGATTATATACGTTGATGCATGCACGTAAAACCGTTCACAATTAGACGCGCTGGCAACTGAGGAGCTTGTAAACGACCAACAACGGGATTAAATAAACTGAAGCCTCATGGTAATGACAGCGATGGCATAGTTTCTAGCCCTAAAGTATATGTTAGCACAAGAAAAAGAAAGAGGGGATTTGACAGAGCGATAGCTACGAATCGCTAGAAACTGTGTGAGAGCAGAAGCAACAGCACCAACTAGCCAAACTCTGTCCGATAGTGACGCAACAAGGGAACAGCATGATACCCGCGCCACGCTATACACTGTTGCGTTTCGCCTGCGACACGTGGTTTTGCCGGCGCGACTGCGGCGGGGCGGCAGACATTTTGGCCCGATCGTCGTCGCCGCAACGCTCCCCGCCAGGTGTTTCCAGGCGCGACTGCGGCGATGCGACCGCAAAGGATCACCCTCTCCTTCCAGTCATTGTGCCTGAACCAGGCGATGCGAAAGCAGGGATCACCCTCTCATTACAGTCATTGTGCCCGACCGGCAGCGCTACGACAGTGTGCTACGACATTGTGCTACGACATTGTGCTACGACAGTGTGCTACGACATTGTGCTACGACATTGTGCTACGACATTGTGCTACGACAGCGCTACGACATTGTACGTTCACGTGCTCGTCTATTGAGGGGTTCCTTCTTGCCCTCAACTGCGAGAGTATAAAGACAGCTGCCCCCGGACGCCAAAAGGAGGGCTCCGATTTCTTCTGTTGAGTAAAGTGCTCTCCCGTCTCTCTTCTTCGGTCAACCTGACCGCCAACTCTTTGCGATGTTAAAATAAACAAGTTGTTTTGTTGTTACCAGTCGACTCATGCTTTGCCGGGACCTTCGGATGCTTCCAGTTGTACCCCAGGCCGCCAGGCCAACGCTACCCTTGGGGCTTGCGACCCAGGTACAACCACGGGCGTCAGCGCCGAGTTCCCAACCGATCGTACCAGCGGTGCGATCAAAACTTCTGGTTGGCAGCGGTGAGATCGCCTCCGACTTCAAACAACTGTCTGCCAGCGGTGAGATCGCGACAACGGAGGCCAGCAGCGAAGATATGCAGTTGACTGTATGCTGAGCAGCTCAACGACGATCCGGGAGCAGTGCAACGAGCCCTGTGTGACGACTGGTTGCCTGCAGCGGAACGACTGCGCGGAATTCCTGCCTGCGAGGTTTGGTGAGTGCGGGACTTTCTTCTTCTGAGCTTTGCCAGGCTTTTGTTAGTGTTAGAAACAGAGCTGGTAATTGTGGTTGTCGTTGCTGCCGGGTTAGTTTGCGGCAAGACAATAGTAAGCAGTAGAGAAAGCAGCATTCAGAGCAGCCATGGATTTGAAGTCGTTGCGCAAACCGAAATTGTTGGAGCTTGCAAGAGAGTTGGGTCTGGATGTCTCGGACAAACTCAGAAAACCAGAACTGATAAAGGCTATTCTTGAGTTAGAGGCTGAGGATGACGAGCTGTCGGAATGCCTTGAGACCATTGAGGAAAGGGAGACTGCAAAAAGACAGGAGCGCGAACTTAAAGAACAAAAAGAGAAAGAAAAAGAAGAGCGCGACCGTCAACACGCTTTGGAAATGAAGCGTCTCGAGATAGAGATAGAACGCGCTCGTAATGGAAGTCAGGCACACGGTGCAGGAGAACGCGTATTGTTCAAAATGACTGACCTGATGCGGCCGTTTAAGCTTGGAGAGGACATTGGTTTGTTCCTGGTTAACTTCGAGCGAACGTGCGAGAAGCAGGGGTTCTCTCGGGAAACGTGGCCACAGCGCTTGCTCACTTTGTTACCCGGCGAGGCGGCCGACGTAGTCGCTCGCTTGGATAGAGAGGAGGCAGAGGATATCGACAAAGTAAAATCGAGTCTGCTAAAAAAGTACCGGCTGTCTGCGGAGGCGTTCCGTCGGAAGTTTCGGGAAAATGAGAAAGGCAGAAGTGAGTCATATACAGAGTTTGCGTATAGGCTTATGTCAAACATGCAGGAGTGGCTCAAAGAAGAGAAAGCGTTTGGTGACCACGATAAAGTTCTGCAGTGCTTCGGGCTAGAACAGTTTTATAGTCGGTTACCGGAGAACGTGCGATACTGGGTCTTCGGATAGGCCAGACGTTTGTACGGTGGCTAAAGCCGCTGAGCTAGCCGAGGAGTTTGTGACGCGTCGGGCTCGCGGAGCTAAGGACGGTCAAAAGGGTGAATTTGGCTCGAAGTTTGAGAGGCCGAAGTTCACACCCATGAGAGCAAAGGGGAACACGCGTAGTGCGGATGCGAGTGGAAGCAGTGCGACCGAACCTAAGGAGACGGCGGCAGCCGAAGCCGAACGCAGAAAGCGGTTCGAGATGAGGCAAGCGCGCGTTTGTTATACGTGCCAGAAGCCGGGTCACTTTTCGGCGCAGTGTCCGGAAACAACACCAAAAGTTGTGTTTTTTTCAATAGGCAGCACTGACGAGAACTGAAGCTTCTCGAGCCTTACATGCGAGACCTCCTCGTGAACGGGAAAGAGTGCCGAGTGCTTCGCGATTCCGCAGCTACGATGGATGTAGTTCACCCGTCTTACGTAGAACCCCATATGTTCACGGGCGAGTGCGCATGGATCAAGCAAGCCGTGGAAGCTCATAGCGTGTGTCTGCCAGTAGCAAAGGTGCTTATTGAAGGACCTTTCGGAGCGCTTGAGACGGAGGCGGCAGTGTCATCTATGCTGCCACCCCAGTACCCGTACCTATTTTCAAACAGGTCCGATCACCTCCTGCGCGAGAAGGGGCTTTTGTTTGGTGAAGCTAGTGTTCAGGCCTTAACCAGATCGAAGGTTCGGGAGCTCGCTGCAAAGGCGGTAGTTGCGGGGCCGACGTTATCAAACAACGAAAAAGGGTCAGAGGCGCAGCAAGCTGATATTCAGAGCACGCCCGAACTGAATAAACTTGAGTCTGTAACGTTAAAGGCGCCAGATACTGGAGAGGAAACGCCCGACACGGGAAAGTTAGAAGAGCTATCTACTGATTTGCTCATCGCGCCTACGTCAGACGGACTTGATAGGTTGCTAAAAGTCAGCCGGTCGGCTTTGATAGCCGAGCAAAAGAAGGATGGCAGCCTAGAAAACATTCGCTGCAATGTCAAGGAAGGTATCGCCAGGAAAAATGCGCGTTTTGTGGAAAGAGGTGGAGTCCTGTACCGGAAGTATCTAGACCGCAGAGGAGTGGAGTTCGATCAGCTGATCGTGCCTCAATGCTATCGTCAGGATCTGTTGCGCTTGACGCATGGGGGTTCGTGGTCCGGACACCTAGGAGTTAAGAAAACTAAGGACCGTCTCTTGCAAGAGTACTATTGGCCAGGGTGTTTTCGGGACGCAGACCACTTCGTGAGGTCATGTGACACCTGTCAGCGGGTGGGCAAACCAGGGGACAAATCGAGGGCGCCGTTGAAATTGGTACCTATCATTACGGAGCCTTTTAGACGGCTCGTTATTGATACAGTGGGACCTCTGCCGGTAACAGCCACGGGGTACAGACACATTTTGACTGTGATCTGCCCAGCGACAAAGTTCCCTGAAGCAGTGCCGCTTAAAGAACTCAGCTCAGTTGAGATAGTCAATGCACTACTGTCCATATTTGCGCGAGTTGGTTTTCCTGCAGAAATCCAATCAGATCAGGGCACAGTGTTTACTAGCGCTTTGACGACAACTTTTCTCGAAAGGTGTGGGGTAAAGCTGCTACACAGCTCAGTGTACCACCCACAGTCGAATTCCGTTGAGAAGCTCCACTCCGTCATGAAGCGCGTGTTGAGAGCGTTGTGTTTTGAACATCGAACTGACTGGGAGCTGTGTCTGCCTGGGGTGATGTTTGCTTTAAGGACCGCGCCGCATGCAGCTACGCGGTTTTCGCCAGCTGAACTGGTGTACGGTCGCTCGCTTCGATCTCCGCTTCGCATGCTTCGAGAATCGTGGGAAGGTAGGGGCGACGACCCAGTCGTGGTGGAGTACGTACTTAAGCTCATTGAACGCTTAAGAAGGGCACAGGAGTTGTCAGGTGAAGCAATGACAAAGGCCCAGCAGAGGGCCAAGGTTTATTATGATCGGACAGCCAGGGCCCGTCGTTTTGAGGTGGGCGATGAGGTCATGATATTGCGCACATCGCTAAACAACAAACTAGACGTGCAGTGGGAGGGCCCAGCACGAATTGTTCAGAAACTGTCGGACGTTAACTACGTGGTAAGTCTGCCAGGAAAGCGGAAAGCACAGCAAGTTTACCACTGTAATCTGCTCAAACCTTATAGACAAAGGGAAGCAGTGGTGTGCATGATGGTAAACGTTCCTGAAGAGCTTCCGGTCGAGCTTCCGGGACTAGGCTCAGTGACGAACAGGGAAGACACCGGTCAAGTCATTAGTGACCTTATCAGTAAAGCACCGCTGTCGCCTGAGCAGAAAACCGAACTACACCAGCTCTTACAAGAGTTTCAAGGTCTGTTCTCTGAGAGGCCTGGTAGGACTTCTGTCCTTACTCATGATATAGAACTTACCTCCCCAGAGCCAGTACGATCCAAGGCGTATCGGGTGTCACCCCGCCAGAGCGATATTATGGAGGCTGAGGTAAAGAAAATGCTACAGCTCGGTGTTATTGAGGCAGGTGAGAGTGATTATACCTCCCCTTTGATTTTAGTTGAGGTACCGGGCAAGGAACCTCGTCCTTGCGTCGACTACCGCAGGCTTAATTCCATCACTAAGGATCAAATTTATCCGATCCCTAACATCGAGGAGCGCCTTGAGAAAGTTAGTAGCGCTCAGTTTATTTCCACCCTAGATCTTGTCAGGGGTTATTGGCAGGTTCCACTTACAGAAGAGGCTAGTAGGTATGCGGCGTTCATTTCACCAATGGGAACATTCCGTCCTAAAGTGTTGAGTTTTGGTTTGAAGAACGCGCCATACTGTTTTTCAAGCCTCATGGATAAAGTGTTGCGGGGACAGCAAGAATTCGCTTTACCGTATCTAGACGACGTAGCGATATTCTCCGCATCCTGGTCTGAGCATATGGCACACTTGCGGGCAGTGCTAACCCGCCTGCGCGAAGCAGGCTTGACAGTAAAGGCTCCTAAGTGCCAGTTAGCACAGGCCGAGGTTGTCTACCTCGGTCACGTGATTGGTCAGGGTCGTCGCCGCCCCTCTGAAATAAAAGTGGCCGCTGTGCGAGACTTTCCGCAACCGCGCACAAAGACCGATATTCGGTCGTTCTTAGGTGTCGCCGGCTACTATCAGAGGTACATCCCTAGGTACTCTGATATCGCGGCTCCCCTGACGGATGCTCTAAGAAAGACAGAGCCTCAAACAGTCGTCTGGGACGAGACAAAGGAAAGAGCTTTTTGCGCCCTAAAGAGTGCCCTAACAAGCCAGCCTGTGCTACGATCGCCAGACTATACAACAGGGTTCATTGTTCAGTGCGATGCTAGTGAGCGAGGCATGGGCGTTGTACTGTGCCAACGGGAAAATGGAGAAGTAGAACACCCCGTCCTGTATGCTAGTCGTAAGCTGACCAGTCGTGAGCAGGCGTATAGCGCCACCGAGAAAGAGTGTGCGTGTCTCGTGTGGGCCGTTCAGAAATTGTCATGCTATCTAGCCGGCTCGAGGTTTATCATTGAGACGGATCACTGCCCTCTCCAATGGCTGCAGACCATCTCTCCCAAAAATGGCCGCCTCCTGCGCTGGAGCCTCGCTTTACAACAATATTCCTTTGAGGTGCGTTACAAAAAGGGGAGTCTCAACGGTAACGCCGATGGCTTAAGTCGAAGCCCCTAACGTAAGAATCAGCCTCAAAATTGTTTGTTACTGATGTTTTTCTTCCTGAGGCAGGATTTTTTTTAACATATTGCTTTTGTTTAGTGTTTCAAAGTGATGATATGCTTTCTAGTGCAATTTTTCAATTTGTGGACGCGTTCTGAGTGATGCTAGACTACTGTAAGGAACTAGGCAGTGGTATAAAAAGGGGAAAGAGCCTGGCAGGGCTTAGTGAGGGTTGTGCCGTGCTTGCTGACTGAGCGGTTGAGTTTCAGCGTAGTTCTAACGCTTGCCGGGAACGAGAACAAAAATGTGAACTCTCCCGAAGTCACTTTGCAGTGTC
Organism: Dermacentor variabilis; assembly: GCF_050947875.1. Classification (NCBI taxonomy): domain Eukaryota; kingdom Metazoa; phylum Arthropoda; class Arachnida; order Ixodida; family Ixodidae; genus Dermacentor; species Dermacentor variabilis. The sequence continues at coordinate 240,886,242 of NC_134568.1, read as the reverse complement.
CCGTGCGAACCTGAACGAGAGAACGAGGCCTTCTCTGTGCGCTGCGCTCAAGAAACGTCGAGGGACGCCCGACTTCGGTTATGAGCATCATCGAGCGACATCCCTCCGGACAGCGGATGCAGTCCCCTGTCCATCGGGATCTCCTTTCCCCGGCGGGGCGGTCTGTTGCGTTTCGCCTGCGACACGTGGTTTTGCCGGCGCGACTGCGGCGGGGCGGCAGACATTTTGGCCCGATCGTCGTCGCCGCAACGCTCCCCGCCAGGTGTTTCCAGGCGCGACTGCGGCGATGCGACCGCAAAGGATCACCCTCTCCTTCCAGTCATTGTGCCTGAACCAGGCGATGCGAAAGCAGGGATCACCCTCTCATTACAGTCATTGTGCCCGACCGGCAGCGCTACGACAGTGTGCTACGACATTGTGCTACGACATTGTGCTACGACAGTGTGCTACGACATTGTGCTACGACATTGTGCTACGACATTGTGCTACGACAGCGCTACGACATTGTACGTTCACGTGCTCGTCTATTGAGGGGTTCCTTCTTGCCCTCAACTGCGAGAGTATAAAGACAGCTGCCCCCGGACGCCAAAAGGAGGGCTCCGATTTCTTCTGTTGAGTAAAGTGCTCTCCCGTCTCTCTTCTTCGGTCAACCTGACCGCCAACTCTTTGCGATGTTAAAATAAACAAGTTGTTTTGTTGTTACCAGTCGACTCATGCTTTGCCGGGACCTTCGGATGCTTCCAGTTGTACCCCAGGCCGCCAGGCCAACGCTACCCTTGGGGCTTGCGACCCAGGTACAACCACGGGCGTCAGCGCCGAGTTCCCAACCGATCGTACCAGCGGTGCGATCAAAACAACACTCTAAGAAAAGTTTGCACCCTTTGGAGTGTATCTCTGCCACACAACGATAATCGTCGTCTGCCTTGATGCGTTTCCTTTCTTGAAAATGCTGCGCCCGCTACTTTCCTGTCGGAAATGCTATGTCATGCTGATAACGCGCATGCCGTTCGGTACTGGAAAGTACCGGGCTCGCAGCGTTAAAGAAAGGAAACGTGTCAAGGCAGACGACGATTATTGTTGTGTGGCAGATATACACCCCAAAGGGTGCAAACTTTCTTAATAATATTATTTGGGGTTTTACGTGCCAAAACCACTTTCTGATTATGAGGCACGCCGTAGTGGAGGACTCCGGAAATTTTGACCCCCTGGGGTTCTTTAACGTGCACCTAAATCTAAGCACACGGGTGTTTTTGCATTTCGCCCCCATCGAAATGCGGCCGCCGTGGCCGGGATTCGATCCCGCGACCAAACTTTCTTTAGAGTGTATTGTTGGGTGGCTTTGGCGGTGCGGCGCTTAGGTCGCGGGTTCGATACCGGCCACTGTGGCCGCGTTTCGCTGGGTGCGAAATGCAAGGGCGCTCGAGTACTTCGATTTGGGTGCTCGTTGAGAAACTCTGAGTAGTAAAAATCAATCTGACTATCCCCACTACGGCGTACCTCATAATCATATCGTGCTTTTGGCACGTAACACCCGAGTGATTTTTAATAGCATGCTGCTAGATGCATATGTGGTGTTGTGATCGCTCCAGGAGGCAATTAAGTGTGATACTACACCACCGCACATTGTTTTACATGGATGCAAACATGGCGAGACTAGCCAAATAACTAATCGGAACAAATTCATATATTAGGGTACCTAAAAGCCAGCCGTGCTTGCTGAATGACTGAACATTATTGAGTAAAAGTTATCTGCCCCGTTTGTTCGCTCAGAAACCGGTGCCTCTGCGCAACGACAGCATGCAGTTATCCTGCAGCAGAATCATTCGGAATTCTCCTAAAACCCATCGTTCTGTCTTCCTTCGAGACTGCATTATGGGGTTTTACGTGCCAAAACCACTTCCTGATTATGAGGCACGCCGTAGCGGAGGACTCCGGAAATTCCGACCACCTAGGGTTCTTTAACATGCATCTAAAGCTAAGTGCACCGGTGTTTTCGCATTTCGCCTCCGCCGAAATGCGGCCGCCGTGGCCGGAATTCGATCCCGCGACCTCGTGCTTAGCAGTCCAACACTTCGAGACTGTAACAAGCGAAATTATCTCACTAGAGGGGGGTCGCGCAGTTCGGCCAAACCAGATGTGCGCGCCTGTCAATGGTGATGACTGCACGGCGCGCACTATATCTTCATTTATGCTTGGGCCACGCGCTCCGCTGTTCAAGTTTCATTTGACGCTGATAGTACATTCTTCTCTCCCTTAGGTGTTGCGACTACGTCGTTCCGATGCTACTTTAATACCCAACCAAAGTTGGCTGTGTAGGAGATACATTCGCGGCGATCTTGCCCAGGAATTCGTTTTGATGAACAATTGGCTCACATCCTAACGACTACTGATGCTGCAATTAGCGTTTGACCAAGTAATTGAGTTTTAAGAGGAACTTAGGGCGCCAACAGGTCGCAGTCGACGTGTGATCACAGCTCTCCCTTCCTGACGCGTTTCTTTCGCCGTGCCAGCGTTCAGTTGCCCGCACGCGCGAAATAAACGAATGCCGAGGGTCCGCGGCCGTTCGCCGCGTTTTCGCGGTTTCCCGTGCATGCGTAAGGCTCATTTAGCTCAGGTTATTCGCGTCCGCGCACCGACGATTGCCGGTGCCGATAACCGTGGAAGAGAAAAACTGCCCTCGGGGCTCCCGGCACGCGAGTGCCTCGCGCAGGCGCGGCACGAGGAAGTGCCCTGCCCGCGGCCCACGTGAAACGCGGCGCGCTTGTGCGCGTGCGTGTCACCGGCGCGAAGGCGCCGTCACTATATGGGCAGTGCGGCGTTTGCTTGCTCGCGCGGGGCCTATTTTACATGGACGCGACAAGGACCCGCGTGACCCTCCTTTTCCTAGGGGAGAAAGCGAGGCCAACAGGAAGCCGCGTGAATCGATCTGTCGCCGAGAGTCGGTTGTGGCAGCCGAGCGTAGGAAACCTGAATTGACTTTTTTGGGAGGCGCTTGTGGAAGCCACTTGGGCTGCCAATTCCCCACTTCTCGCGTGTATATATACGATGAGCCAAGGCGAGAACGCAGTCCTCTTTGAATGCCTGCTCTCGTAACAGTTGCGCAAACAGATTTGCAGAGCAACCGCTGTAGGTCTTGCGTGCCAAGTCATCCATGCTCTCCGATCCATGTGATAGTTGGGTTTTGCCAGATATTGTTGTAAAAGCATTGCAGATACTTCTGGCCAGACACACTTTTCGTATGCGCACGGAGTGCCTCATATCATGATTATCAGAGCATCGATAGTGGTTCGGATCATGCTGGTCTTGATACAAACCACGGCGCGGACGACAGGATCGAAAAAGACCCGCTGTGGTTGCTTAGTGGCTATGGTGTTAGGCTGCTAAGCACGATATCACGGGACCGAATCCCGGTCACGGCGGCCGCATTTCGATGGGGGCGAAATGCGAAAACACTCGTGTACATAAGTTCAGGTGCTCGTTGAAGAAGCCCAGGTGGTCGACATTTCCGTAGTTTCCCACTATTACGGCGTGCTGGGATCGTTCCCCACCTGCGGCAAGTTGTTTTTTCATCCACTTTCATTTCCATTAATTTATCGTTTCTTTATTTCATTGATTAAGCACAAGTAATTTCCCCTATGTTGTCCTTGGTGTCAGTGTTTGTTGGCTTCTTATGATATGACTAATAAAAATCGGGCCCCTCGGTTAACCCCCTTTCTTCTCGTTTATGACCTGCCGAGCTCCTATCACTTCTCTTAGTTCCCCCTTTCACTTCCCCCAGTGTAGGGTAGGAAGCCAGACGCTGGTCTGGTTAACCTCCCTGCCTTTCCTCTCTTTGCTATATCTCTCTGTCCTCAATTAGAATATCGGCTATCCTTGTTTACTCTCTGATCCACACTCTTCTCTTCCTATCTCTTAACGTTATGCCTAACATTCTTCGTTCCATCGCTCTTTGCGCGGTCCTTAACTCGTTTTCGAGCTTCGTTGTTAGTCTCCAAGTTTCTGCCCCATATGTCAGCACCGATAAAATGCACTGATTGTATACGTTCGTTTTCAATGATAACTGTAAGCTCCCAGTCAGGAGCTCACGATGTCTGCCGAATGCACTCCAACCCATTTTTATTCTTCTGTAAATTTCCTTCTCATGATCAGGGTCTCCCGTGAGTAATTGACCTAGGTAAACGTACTCCTTCACAGATTCTAGAGGCTGACTGGCGATCCTGAACTCTTGTTCCCTGTTACACTCTCTCTGTTAAGGTCCTCAATCATTTGTTATAACTCGTCCTCAGTGTTGCTGAACAGGACAATGCCATCCGCAAGTCGAGGGTTGCTGAGATATTCACCGTCAATCCTTACTCCAAAGCCTTCCCAGTTTAATAGCTTGGATACTTCTTCCAAGCACGCAGTGAATAGCATTGAGAGATTGTGTCTCCTTGTCTGACCCCTTTCCTTACAGGTATCTTTCTACTTGTGGAGAATTAAGGTAGCTATGGAATCTCTGTAGATACCTTCCAAGATATTTACGTAAGCGCCTTGTACTCCTTGATTACGTAATGTGACCGCAGGTATCTCGACTGAACCACACACAAACTGTTAAATATGTTTATTCACAGTTGAAATATATATATATATATATTCTTTTCTCCTCTTGCGCGCTTTCTCGAGTCTTCCCGTCCGCCATTTCCTCACCCACGCAAAGTATAGTACACCCGCGGTTATACACGCGCAGGCAGAAAACTCTGCCTTTCGGTCTATAGCTTACTCTCTCCCTCTCTTTCTCTTGTTTTCTCGTTCAGTATATGAGATGACCTTACGGGACAGCATATTTTTGCGGCTCACTGCGTGCCCTCCGCGCATCTATCCTTATTGTTCGGGCGACATGGGTCCCTGTTGGGGCCGGGAAGGGGCGGAGACGGAACGTCGTCGCTACATGTTTTCACACAAGGATCGACACCTAATATTGACGAAAGGAGCGCCACAAGCATGCCAATTGCGTCAAAATGTGTCAAGCACATTTTTTATAGGAGCGTTGTACGTAGGTTGTTGAGGGCTGGATTTCCTGTTAACACATTCTGTTAATCGGTTCGTAGAAGGCCAGTGCGATGCCGCCAGATAGCGCCAACACGATGCCTCACTGGGCGTGTCGAGAACAGCTGGGACACCGCCAAGATGTAGACCGACGCAACTATAGCTTGCCAACAGCGTGCGAGCGCTGGATAAGGATACACGTTCGGCCGTTCAATCGAGAAACAGACGAAAAAGATGCAATAAGCTTGCACGCAGCAGAAGGACACGCTTGGTTAGAGTGGCACTGAAATATAAAAAAGAAAGCGCGTATATTTGTACTGTTGCAGCCGCGCTGCGTCTGCAAACTGTATATGCCTATATATGCTCAAATGTAGGCGCGCACTTTCAGTCGGCGTGGGTCTGTTTTCGGTTGCTGAGCGCCAGTTGCGTGCCTGAAGTGTCCGGCACTGGCGAAGCCGGACGCTTCCGATACGCTTTGTTTCTGACGTGTGCAGCGAGAAGCCTCCTCTTGGTCCACAGTGGAGGCCGATTTACACATACGCGCTCTTCACGAGAACATACGCAGCCTTGACGCTGCCCCACACTTCATCCAGAGCGGCATGCATGTTCCAGTGAGCAAAATCCGGTTTTCAGTCGGTCTGGACGTTCGAAATAGCTTCGTTCCAACCCCCCCCCCCACCCTCCCCCTTTCTACATGCTCCCTGTGCCGATTGCCCTGCGTGCTGCGGTGACACGGACGCGCGGAAGACAGCAACGGTGAAGTGTGCATGCTGATTTGTTCTGCATCCGTCACGTAGAAAGCGAGAAAACAAATGGAAGGAACCGTATGACAAACATAGATAGGATCAAGTTGGCAAGCAGTAAAAAGAGACGGAAAGAGAGGCAGGCGAACGAAGAAACTGAATAAAAAAGAAAGAACGGAGATCCGATCATCTTCGCTCTTTCAAATCCAGTAAGCGCGCGCGTATAACACCTTATGACGTGCCGCAGTGGCCGTGCCAAATGGGACACACTTGTGCTACAGCGTCTAGCTGAACCACGCTGTTGATGCCGAACGCCCAGAGGTGAAACCTAAAAAAGCGACTCGAGGAAACACGTACAAACTTGAGGCTAAACCAGGCTGCTCGCGGGAGGAGAACAGGTTGGCATCAATAAATGCGACACGTCCTTTCTCCATGGGCTTGTTATGCGCCGGGCCGCCGAAAGCAAGAACTTTGCCGGGGTCGGTTCGCTGCATGGGCCGCCCCTGCAACCAAGTGCCCATGCTGGATCGGCTGCGCCCGCAATGGGGCGTTGCTGCACGTATGCGAGGAACATCGGTGATGCCGCAGGAAGTGCTCTTTTACAACCGCCCCGACGGGGAGAAACGCGTCCTAACTGCTGCTCTTATTTCCTGTTGTCTAAGAAAAGCGACAGCATTGCGTGCTCGTTCAAAAAAATATATATATAAGGGGTGGGGAGGGTAGATGAAAGTGAAGAGAAAAGCGAACAAAGAAAGTATGGAGGAATGCTTCTGCGGAGAATGAAGAGGGCCTCTTGGAGAATTCTGACAGGACCATTACACGCTTGGAACCGGTGCCTACCGCTACACTGTTACCCACGTAAAACGGAACCGCCAACCTCTTGTTGCTTTTTTTTTTAGTTCGCTTTTCTGCGACTTCAATGAGCTTTCTTTTCTTGCATCGCGTCGCGAGTTAGCGCAGACGTTGAAATGAAGGAAATGACGTCGGGCCTTCCTGTGTGTACACCGTTAATGATGATAACGGTAGCCCAAAATATAGTCCGAAATATAGCCCGAAAGAAATTAGGCATTTTGAAACATAAGTTGGGCGAATCTTCCCCTTCTCTAGGACTGAAGGCATACAAAACTTTTATCAGACCCTCTTACGAATACGGAAGTGCTGCTTGGGACTTTTTTACTCAGGCAAACGCAGGAAAACGTGAAAAAAATTCAAGTATTAGCCGTCCGCTACTTTTACAAACGTTTCAAATGTTTTGACTCATCTTCAGCGATGTTACAATTGGCCGAACTTGAACCCCTCGCTCAAAGGAGAAAAACAAAACGTTTGAATTTCTTAGCTACTCTTTATTTTGGTAAACTGGGAATAAAACCTCACGGCTACTTGGAGAAACGCACTGGTCGAGCCTCACGTCATAAGCACAGTCATCACATCAAACCTGTATTTTCAAGGTCTAACTTATATAAACATTCGTTCTTCCCACGTACAATTGCAGACTGGAGTTTATAACCATCAACTTCCCCCTTACTACGTAATGCTTTGTGATTTGTTAACATGGATGTTTTCCTTTCTTTCTGTTGGCACCCTCTCCTGCTTTCACCCTCTCCCGCTGTATTGTACCAAATAAATGAATAAATAATACGACAAAGGAGCTGGTTCCTGCTGCTGGCAAGTAATTTCTTTGTAGGGCGCGAAACAGCCTCTGGTTTGTTTGCGCGTGTCAGCTGCGTGATGCAACTCCTTTATCTTTCCTTTCTATGTCATGCACCATTTTAACACATCACTGGGCGGTAACTGGTGCTGACGATGACGAAAGATATAGCCCATAGCCCAATATAGCAGGTATGTGGCTGGGCCAATTTCTGAGCAAGATTGTCCTAAAAGCCAACATAGCTCTTCCAAGGATATTGAACTGGCGCGTTGGAGAGTGGTCATGTCGGGCAGTGTGCAAAAAAAAAAAAAAGAAAGACCGAAGAAGTAGGAAGGGAAGTAGCGCTCGTCCTGAGCGTACATCGTCTTTTCAACCGCATATAGCCAGTGGCGTAGCTAGGTCGTCTGGCACCCGGGGCCGATAGCTCTGCTGTCACCCCCCCCCCCCTTATGTAGTCGAGGAAGGCGAGGATATCGACAATTTTCGGGTGTCTTCAGACGAATATGACACCCCCCCCCCCCCCCTACTGGCCCCGTGCACACGGGGCCCACGGCCGCCCGGCCCCCCGTTGCTACGCCACTGCATATTGCCCACACCGCAGGATAAATAGTTTTCTTTATCAGACAAACTGTCAAAATATTCATTTTTGGAGACACACAACATTATATGTAGCAGATATATGTAGTTGTATATGCCTATGAAGTATTCACTAACGTAAGCAAAGAATCCAGGGGTGAAGCATAGGAGCGGGTTCTGGGGATGGGAGTTTATTGTGCAGTGCTGAAATAACAGAGGAATAGCCTTGAACAAGTTTATATTTTTGTATGCTGTTCGCCGAACTCAACGCATGAAAACCTCGCGCAAGCTATCATCGACGCAAGTCGCATATACCACATGTAAAGTGGTCGTGCCGTGGCCTTGTGGTTCAGCTTAGAGTTTGGGAAGGGAGCCGTTCAGCTTTTAGTGCCTCTTAATTGGGCACAAAATCATGTCGTCCCTGTGCAGATCAACTGATGAGTCCGAGTTCACGTAAGGTCCTCCCTAAAGATATAAAATATCTCGAGTCCGTTCTATAATTTCGTTACGTAATTTGCTTTTCTGAAACACAGCACTGCATCTTCAACTGTATGTTACTCTAAATTGTCGGCGAGGTAGAAACGCTTACTCAGGATAAGGGACGCAAAGAGGAGGGGACAAGACGCTAGCCATTCCGCTTCTCTCTCTCTCTCTCTCTCTCTCTCTCTCTCTCTCTCTCTCTCTCTCTCTCTCTCTCTCTTTTTTTTTTTTTTTGTCTCTCTCTACAATATGACATTCGAAACTTTGGAGTAATTTCCTAGCTAATGCGAAGCTGCAAACAACAATGCGTCTTGGAGACAGAGCAGCAGGTGATCAATTATCGACACTTATAGATCGTACAAGTGGTCAATTTCGACGAGTATACAGTATCGCGGTCGGTCGGTCCGAAAAAGAAAACTCTTATCAGGCTGCCTTTGAGATACTCTCGCACTAGCTACGCCCACAACCGCAGAATGAAGAGTGCTCAGTGCGTCAAAAGGAGCAGTGGGCTGGTAGAGCCGATTATATCAAACTCGTCAACACGCGCTAAACGACCTTTCACTCGTGGCGAGCGGCCCCTTGTCAATATGACTTCACGCGCGCAACAGATATCGGGGTTTTCCTTCTGCCGAAAGGCCCTCTTCTCGACATTGTGGCTGCACAGCCGTCAATTACTGCGTCAATCATATACGATGCGTGGCTGCAGTAAGCAGAGAAAAGGGCGCTGCACGTATACACACAGGCGACGCCGGCGTTGTAGAACGAGGAAGCTGCGTCCGACAGCGCCAGTGGGCGCCACAGCGGAACGGCACGCGCCACATATCACCTCGTTACGCAAAGCTCGCGTAATTTCGCTAAGACTCGGCCAAAAAGCCGGCTCAGCGCGGAGCTCTTCCTTTTCCTTTCATCTGACTGCTTTTTTTTTTTTTTCTCGGGAATCGCCGTTGCCTCGCGCGTTGCGCTTTACTGTACGAGCGGGCCACACGGCGGCAGAAACAAGGCGACAAGGAAGCCGGCGCGAGCTTAGCAGCCCCAAAAATGAGGTGCGGTGAGCACGAGGGAGAGCTCCACACAAGCGGCGAGACACGACTCGCGCGTGACCTTCGGAGCGTACAGATCGCCCGCCGCCCTGTGCGCGCAACCGCGCACGGCGGCGAACAAGCGGGAGTATCCGTCGGATGTTGTCCTCAGAGGCGGCTGGGTAGCGCAGCCACAAAAGAAAGAAAAATTACAGCGAGCCGGCGCTATATGCGCTGTACGAGCTATATAAATACCCACTTCGGATCCGGCTTGGCTTTTCCGCCTGTGCCTAGTTGCCGGTCCGAACGCATGCCGAAGACCGGCGGGCGTGCCGAATCGGCCTTCCCGCGCGGAGCCTCGGGGCCCTGCCCGCGTATGGGCACCGCGCGGATGGCGCTGCTGCTCAGGGAATCTAGGTCACTGCGGGGCCCATTGTTGTCGCCGAATGCGGCAACAAGTATCAAACGCGAGATTCACGCGTAACGGCTGCAGCTTCGAGTTTCGCTTTCGTCACTTTCTATTTGTCTGATGTCACTGTTCAGAAAAAGGCGGTAGTGGGCGCGCTCCCGAGGGCTATACAGAGATCCCGTCAGCGACCGCAGCGTTTTAGGAACGCGACCCAGTGCAGCGCTCCTTCGAGCGCATTATCGACGAGGCACCTTGGCGCTGTGAGAGAATAGTGTAAACGACAGGTCTAGTCTGCTGTTTTGGCATCGCGGATCGGACAGCGCAGCAAGACTTAAAAGGAACGTGCAGACGCTTACTGAGCTAGTAGTGAACTTTGTTTCTGCGGCGTGCCGTGAGTATATAAAAACGCTCGTGTGCACTCACAGCAAATTCAAGTGACAGATTAAAGTGATACAGAAGTGAAAATCACCCTTGGATTTTAGGACCATTTCCACCTCGTTTTTCATTTAGGTGAACTGCGGTGACGTTCGCTCTTTCTGTCACTTTCCTCAATTCATCAAAGCCATAACAGGAGGCCTGTGCGCTTTCAGCAGCGACGTTACGCCGGAAAGCGCGAGCCCATATACGGTATTTCAATAGTGTGTGTGCATGTGTGTGTGTGGGGGGGGGGGGAGATTTTCTTGGAACGACCCCTATTTATAAATGAACGTTTCCAATAGGCTACTTTCCTTCTAGATGTGGAATATCAGCAACCCTGACTACATCACCAATAGACAACACAAGGTAACGGTTATGAGACCGTATATATATTTTTTTCATATTTAATACACCCGTTATCTCTCAAATACTGAGGTCACCTTTCCAAAAGCCTGGAGCGCCTCATACATGTAGGCATCGTTGAAACGCTCGGAAGCAGCATCAGCTCCACCCTCAACCGCTACGGTTCAATGACAGCACAGCGTCGATTTTTAAGCAGAAGGTTACCGCAAGTGACTGATCTGCCCTTCACTAGCGCCGACCTACATGTCACGGTGCCGGCGTGAGCCGGTGCAGCTTATTTCCTCAATATCTAGAACGTTCCCATGGACATCCCTGACCTTCTGAGTGTGGAACAGGCCGACAAGCAAGGTTATACAACGTGGAGGAAAATACAGTATATGGTCGGGTCATGCCGTTAGGGAGACGAGGAAAGACGATACAATAGGCACTACTGCTGGCTGAAGCCTGAGTTTTGTGGCCTGGTCGGAAGTCGATCAGCCTTAGGTTAAGGACATGAAAAACACCCCCCCGAACGCCATCTTAGTCTCTCTCCCCCTTAATATAAAGACGCGATCTGCTCGGCCACTAGTAGGACATTGTGTGTTCTGTACTACGACGAGTATTTGTTTTTAAGGCGAAAGCCTTTCTAGGCTCATGGTGAAGTTTGTGTCAGCGGACCTGACCGCCGGAGTGTCCGCTGAAGCGTCATCACGCCATATGAAGACAGATTAATGAATGAAAAATGATTGATAGTGACAGTTAGTGAATGATAACGTTATAATAGAGTGGTAGAGGTGAATAATGACTAGTAATGACTAATAATGAATAATAATGACTACTAATGACTTGTAATGACTACTTATGACTCCGAAATGACCAATATGTCTAACGACGGCTTGTAATGACCACAATTGATTATAAATGACTAGAAATGTCCAGTAATGAGTACTAATGACTAAAAAGACTACTAATTACTTCTAATGACTAGTAATGACTATGAAATGACCAATATGTCTAACGACGGCTTATAATGACCGCAATTGATTACAAATGACTAATAATGCTTACTAATAAGCAGTAATGGCTAATAATGACTGAAATGACTTGTAACGACTATCAATGAGTATGAAATAACCAATATGTGACTGAAATGACTTGTAATGACTACTAATGACTATGATATGACCAACATGTCTAACGACGGCTTGTAATGACCACAATTGATCACAAATGACTAAAGATGCTTAGTAGTGAGCAGTAGGGGCTAAAGGAAATAAGAGAAGAGGCAAAGAGAAAGAGGTGAATGATAAAAGGAGGAGGAGTAGGCTTTCGCCGTTCGCCTGTTAAACGAGATCTTAAGAGACCTTGTAATTTTTTCTGACAGGTTTCTTTAAAATTACCCTAGTAGCATATTGCGCCAGTCCGCCTCTTCAGGTACATTACTTGAAAAGGCGGGCATCGCCTGCATGACAAAACGCAATGCGAAAATATAGTCACAACATTTCACTAAATTTTGATCGATTACATTAAAATATATGTTGAAACTGCTGAATACAAGCCATGAAGTTCTCAAGCATGCTCACTTTGTAAAGAGTCTAGCGCGAACTTTTGATCTTCTCAGTGCAAATTCAAGCGTCCTCCGTGCGGTCTTGGATGCTTTCCTTCTTTTTTTCAGACAAGCTCCACGCTTTCAAGCAGCAGGTGGTCGCCACTCCTGAACTGATGCTGGTATTTGTAGACGCATAGGCAAAACACAAAAAATTAATACTCCGCCAATTGGCGGTGCTGGCGCCGCTATTAAGAAGGTCGCTAAATCGAACTGGTATACAGCGCTTGAGCAATCTGCTCCTGCAACAAGCTTTTGATCGCACGTGGTGGTTGTATGTATTTGTCGATTATTATTTGCTCTCCGTAAGCTATAAGCCTAGCCTAAGGTGCCTGTGTAAGTTCTTAGTCTTTTCTTCCATGTGACAAAAAATTAATAATAATAACAACAATAATAATAATAATAATAATAATAATAATAATAATAATAATAATAATAATAATAATAATAATAATAATAATAATAATAATAATGGGTGGAAGGAGAAAGAGGCTACATTGCCTCATGCATATAACATCTTCCACTAGGAAATTATCAGGCCATTGATTTGACTGCAGGAGCAAATTTTTCTATTTGCTTTCTTCTGCTTTGACTTCTTGCTTGGTTATCGGTCTCGAACGGCGCCTTCTGAATACGTGCTAGATTGGAGAGTCCCGTGCGAGGCAACGGGATTTCTGGTGACTCCGCGAGATCGGCGACGCTTGTCGAAATTCCAAAAGAATCAGCAAATTTTCAGGAGTTACTGTTTCAAACCACACCGTGTCTATTCGTTTCAATTTCGAAGATGAGCATTCGTACGCCTATATCCAGAACCTGCATGTATATGGTAAAGCGAAGTGCCGACTATAGCGACTCGGGGTCGAGGACGTGAGACGGACTCTTGGAGCAGACGAAGAGGAGACGAAAAGCTTTATACAATATGTACATATAGCAGGTAATAGCATACAAGTAGCGATGCCGAAGAGCGCGCCAGACCGACGGGACGGCTGGTTGCGACTCCCTCTCCTAACAATGGGCCGATTCTACCTTAAATACCTTTTGGCGACTCATCTTCAGCGGGTTTGGGCTGACCGGTCGGTCGAGGTGGTCGCCTGCTGTACTGCTGCGCATGGCTCGTGTTCCTCGTCACTTCTCCCACGCTTGTGTATGACTGGTCGTAGACGATCACCACGTGCGCTGGAGTTGTGAGTGTGACTCACCACGTGTACGCTACCTCTCGTGTACGGTGGATTGTATCGATATTCACCGGTGTTGCGTTTGTGCGCATGTTCGAATTACAACCTCCGTGTGCGTAGTATTTGCGTGTGTGACGGTGTCGCTCCCCACGTGCGTGAAATTTGTGTGCATTGCGCTTCCACGCGCGCCGCACTGGTGCGAGTGAACCCTGCGATTCGCGTGCGTTGGTGCGGCATGCTTTTCTTTTGTGCGTGTGCGTGTGCGCACGAATTATAACGTACTATGGTGGACTTTGCCGCACCAAACAAGCGCGCTCCTCGCGCTAGCCACCCACGAACGTCGAGTGCTACAAGCATCGACATACCGCTAACCTGGCCCACGTACTGCCTTTGTCTTCGGCAACGCGAAGCCGCAGAGGCGAGGTCCGCAGAAATCGTGAGCAAATGGCTCCCCAAGCGCGCCGCTGCCGCGGCAGGGGCTGTCGCGCCACCCTACGAAACCCCTGTCACTCCCAGTGATGCTGTTAGCCAGCCGGAGCCTCCCAACCCGGCCCTCTCGCAAGATTCACCCTCCTCACCTTCCCAGTCAGCTCGGCCTGCTGTTTCTCCCGAACCAACTTCCGTGGAACTCCCTGTGAGCTCCGATGTGGAAGATATGGATTTGCCTGCCTCTCGGAAAAGCGGCCGCGACAGCGATGACGAGGGCGATGCCCCAAAGCAGTCGTTGGGTTCCAGAGCCCTCCCAGAGAGCAAGAAGAAGTCAGCACCTGTCCCTCCTTGCCCCACAGCTGAGGACCGGGCTGCCGCTTCGACCGCATCCGCAACCAGTACCGCGGTGCCCGATCCTGCCATTCCTGACAGACTGCACCCCCGGAGATGCTGTGATTGTTCAGACAACGGATTCACTTGTAGACATTTCTGCCAAGTATACCACAGGGACAAGGCAATCTCGGAGGTTCCCCAGAAACATCCAGTACAGGCTGCCCTCGGAAAGACACCAGCTGCGAAGGTGACAAGCGGCAAGCCACAAAGCGCAGCTGCCTTCCTGAAGGATCCGTCAGCTCCTCCGACAAAGCGCCTTGCCTCGAAAAAGAAGAAGGGCAAGGGGAAGCGACGGACAACTCCCGGTAGCCTGCAGCCTCCAGCGACTGCTACCACCTCGGGCCCAGCGGCTTCTCCGCAGCAACAGGCGCCACTGAAGGACACTCCCACCAACCCCCAGATTGCACTCTTCCCGGCACCCGAGAGCGGCGAACCAGCACAGGACGCGTTCACCACGGTCTTCTCTAGGAACGCCCAGCGTCATGCCAGTGCTCTACGACAAGCCGCCACCATGCCAGTCAACGCAGCGGTGGTCGGGACGGCTCTGTTCCGCCCTTCTGTCCCGGGAGGAGCCTTCGAGCGAGGATCCCGCCTTGCGATTGCCGCTGTGCTCTCTGCGCGAACAGGTGTGTTCGCGGTCCGTGTTAACACAAAAAGAAACATCGTGGCCGCGGACGCGACCTCGCAGGCCTGCATGTAGGAGCTGCTCGCCACCACCGCGCTACGAGGCCCATTCCCGTTGCTGCTCGTCCACCAGCTGTCCGTGGAAACAGCACGGGTTTTATACACGGCGTTGACGCGAGTCTACCGTCGCAGAGCTGGCTGGGGCGACTCATTTACACCCCTCTCTCGTCGTGTCGTCCGGGCCTCTGTGCGGGAAGAGACACAGCAGGCGGAGACCTCTACACAGGTCTCGTATGCGCAGGCCCTAACCGGCCCGGCCGCTCACGAATGTATTAGTCGGTGATGCTCCCTCCTGGCCAGCCACCCAAAGCAGCCCCACCGACATTCCGAGCCGGACCATCTGAAGCCGCCAACACAACCACGGAGGCACCAGCCACACCACCACCGCATGCCTGACCAGACACCCACGACCAGCTGATCGCGAGTCTGCAGCTGACACTGAAGGCCATCGGAGAGATGCTGCCTGCTGATAGCCCACTCCGAGCCCTCTACCTCTAGGCGGGAGGCGTGCCAGGAGGTGCTCCATTGGAATGTAAACTCGCTGCGGCGACTGCACGGAGAGCTGTGTGAGTACCTCCTACAGTGCGACTTCGGCGCACTCGCACTGCAGGAGGTATACGCCGTGGCCGAAAACCTACGGCTCCCCGGTTATACGGGCTACTCGGGCACCACCACCTGTGCCACACGCAGTTGCACTACGGCACCCTGCCTAGATGGAGACCACAAGCCAGGGAAGCCATGCACGGCAATCTACGTCCGCAGCACCCTGGCACATGCTGTTCTACCTGTTGTTGACATCTTGGGTGGCCCCTTGGAGTCGTGCGACGTCACGGTACGCCTTGGCAACCGACACGGCTGTGGCGAGCATCTACATCCACCCAGGAAAGCCGTGGGATCCCTCCAGCCTCGTCCAGCTGGCTGTTCACCTCGGTGGGCATGCAGTCCTGTGCGGTGACTTCAACGCACACCACGCGGACTGGGGAATCCGCAGCTGCACCCGCCGAGGCAAGGGCCTCACAGACGCCATCAGCCGAGCTGGCCTGCTGATCTTGAACACCGGGGAGCCCACCTACGTCCACCGCGGAGCTCGCACGGCCATCGACCTGTTCCTCACCACCGAGCAGTGCTCCTACTCCTGGGCCACAACTCCAGACACATGGGGGTCTGACCATTTCCCTCTCGTGATCAGCCCCGGGTCTGGGAGAAGGCCAAGGTCGAGAACTTACGACGTCACAGACTGGTCCCTGCTCAGGAACCACTGCAGCAAGTTGGACGATGGCCATGACTTCCTGAGTGCCATCGCGGATTGTGCTCAGGCTTCCGCCGTTCAGTGCTCTGCCCCCCAACCAGATACCCCTGCTCCGGAACTCCACCTGCTCAATTTCCGCGCCTTCAGGCGCCGTATGGAGCGCAGAGCAATCCGGACGGGCAAGGCAGAGCACTAGACCGCGTACAGACGCGTGGATGCCCACTGCAGACACGAGGCCCGGCGCAGGAGGAGCCAGAGCTGGAGGAGCCTCTGTTCTGTCAACGAGGACAGGTACAGGGGACCCCTGGCTTAGGGACTGCTCAAATCCCTCACCGGCAGGACAGCAAGCCTACAACCTGTTTTCGCCTTGGCCATCACGCTGGGCATGAGCGAAGAGGCCCTTGTGGAACTCCTCGCCGACCAGTTTGCGCCGGCTGTACCATGCACTGCAGCCATCCTGCCAGTAGGGCAGCCTTCCGTCAGCCTGCCTAGCTGCCTGCACAACCACCACCAGGGGTGTACATCGAGCCAGGTGACGGCTATCTGCCAGGACCCGCTGACGCTGCACGAGCTCCAAGTGGCCCTGAAGAGGTGGAAGTGTCGCAGCGCACCAGGAACCGATGGAGTGACGACCCAACTGCTCCACAACCTGGCCGCCAGCGAGCAGCAGCGCCTGCTCGACTGCTACAACCACATCTGGCGGTCAGGGCAGGTGCCGGAGTCATGGCGCGCAGCCATCGTGGCACCCATCCTGAAGGCCCGAAAGCCGGCTAGAAACGTGAGTTCCTACCGGCCGGTCTCCCTCACCTCCGCCGCTTGCAAGGCGATGGAGGCCGTTGCTCTGGTCCGACTGGACTGTGTGGCCCGTGCCCATGGCTTCCTCGCCGACGAGCAGACGGGATGCCGGTGGCGCCGACGCACCGCGGACTCCATCGCGGACATGCTCTCCACGCTGGAGGAGGCCAAGACCTACGATGACGCCGTGCTCCTGGTACTTATCGACATCAAAGGGGCCTTCGACGGCCTGCCCCATCCAGTCGTTCAGCAGGCCCCGAACCTACTTGGCATCAACGGGAAGCTGAAGCGATTCATCTCATCATTCCTGGAGGAACGCACCCTCAGGGTACGAGTGCGCCGACGATCGAGGAGCTCCCCTCGGCTGGTGGCAGCGGGCGTCCCGCAAGGGTCAGTGGTGAGCCCTTTCCTGTTCACGCTGGCCCTGGACCGGCTTCCTGCTGCCCTGCCGATCGACCCCCACTACCCCGTAAATACATCCATCTACGCGCACGACATTGCCCTGTGGGTGCGAAGTCCACCTCAGAGCCCCCGCAGCGCGCGCTCGGCCCTGCAAAGAGCCCTCGAAACCGCCGTTGCTTACCTGAGCAGCATTGATCTTGCCATCTCGGCAAGGAAGATGGAGACCATGCTGCTCCACCCAAGGGCAGCTGCCCGCCGCACACCTGTCCGGCGAGTAACTGGACACCTGGAAGGTGTCCAGTTACTCGCCGGACAGGTGTGCGGCGGTAACTGGACACCTAACCTAACCTAACTGGACACCTTCCGGCGGCGGTTCCAGGTGTCCAGTTACCCTGGAGCACTGCAGTGACGTACCTGGGGCTGAGCATTGATCACCGGCTGTCCTGGCTGCCTGCTGTCAAGACCCTGCATGTCCAGGTCCTCCGGGTCCGCAAGGCAGTCTCCCAGCTTCTTGCCCGAGGACAGGGCTGTACCACTAGGTGGGTTCTGCGGCTGTACGATGCAGCAGCCACCTCATGCCTGCGGCACTCCCTCCCAGTCGTGGCACTACCACCTGCCCGTCTCAAGAAGCTGCAGCTGCAGCATCGGGCCTCGATGAGGCTCTGCCTGGGAGCTTCCCACAGCTCTCAAGTCGCTGCGACCTTGGCCGAGGTGGGAGCATGGCCCCTGTAATTCCTCCTGCAACAGAGGCTACGCCATGTTGACCGCCTCCACCATGGCCCAGACGACAGTGTCCTGCTGTCCCGACTGCGCTCACGGCCCCATTCACAGATGGGAAGACTCTGGGCCGTATGAGGAAGTGATTGGGGGGCCTGCAGCGAACAACACACAGCTGCCTCCTCCCCAGAGGCCATCCATACCCATCACCACAGAGCTGACCGCCATTTGCAAATGGCGCTCCCGGACTTGTGCCCTTCAGCAGACGGCTGCCTCCCTCCTACATGAGGACCACAGAGGACACCTGCAGGTCTACGTTGACGGATCGTTGATGCCGGACACGGGCTCGTCGACTGCGGCCTGCATGGTGCCCGCCCTGCGGAAAAGCAGGCAGTGTCGCCTCCCCGACCATGCGACGTCAACAGCGGCAGAGGTAGCAGGCCTCCACCTGGCTGTGGACGTACTCGCGGAGGAGCTCCCAGCGACCCCAGCGACCATCTACGGCGACTCCAAGGCGGCACTTCTCAGCCTGCAGAGGCCAGAAAGGGCCAGCCTTGGGGTCGCCCTGCTCTCAACTAGGCTGATGGCGCTCCAGGAGGCGGGCTGCTCGGTATCCCTGCACTGGCTTCCAGCCCACGTAGGGATACCGGGTAACGAGGAAGCTGATGCACTGGCAAAGCGTTCCCACCACTGCGTGGTCCCGCCCAGCCTGGCAGTGACAGCCAGTGACCTCACAAGCCACAGGCTGCGACGTCATCTGCTGGCCTGCCATACGGACAAGCGGATGTCCTTGGGCCGCCCTCCACGAGCACTTCCGCAGCGCGGCCTCGCTCGCAGGGCGACCCCCCTCCTGCTGCGACTGAGGATTGGCTGCTGCTCGACGGGGGCTCACCGCCACTGGCACGGCCTCATCGCCTCTCCAGCCTGCGCCTCCTGTGGGGAGCCCGAGACCCCGGAGCACATCCTGCTGGCCTACCCTGCTTACCTGCAGCAGCGTGGCCGCGTCCTGTAGGAGTTCCAATGCCTCCAGTACGGCCTCATCGCCTTTCCAGCCTGCGCCTGCTGTGGGAGTCCGAGACCCTGGAGCACCTCCTGCTGGCCTGCCCTGCTTACCTGCAGCAGCGTGGCCGCCTCCTGCGGAGTTCCGACACCTGGGGCTTCCTTCTGCACGGCAGGAAGACGTCCTCTTCCCTGGTCGCAACGAGCTACCAGCCCTTCTAAGTGTCTTCGAGTACCTCGACTCGTCGGGGCTCTCGGCGAGACTCTAGGATTTTCTGCAAAGACAGTCTCACGGCTATCCAAACCACTCTAGGCTACTCGACCTGCCCCAACCATCTGGCTCCTGCTGGATCACCGCCCCCTGGCATTTCACCAGGTTACCATTCCTGTCGTAACCACTGGGCCCTTCCTGCCGGTCTGCTCAGCCGCTACCATGGGCGGCTCTTTAACCCCATACTTTCCTATCTCATTTGCTCCCACTATCTCCCCCACCCCTGTTGACGCTGAGCCGTGCCCTCGCAAGGGCTCCAGAAAACAGCGTCAACATTTCCTTTTTTCCTCCAGAACCACTTCTCTCTCTCATCTTCGGCAGAAACGAGGCAGGACCGGTGTTGACGTCAACCGCGTCGCTTTCCTCTTTCGTCGTGGGAGAAGTCCAAGCTGCATACCACTGGTCTCCACGTCAAGGGGTCAGCAGTTCTGTGCAATTTTGAAGGCTGTCAGTGGATTCGTCGTGGTGCTCTGTGCCCCCGGGCTCCTCAGTTCCAACCACAGGAAAGGCTCGACAGTTCCTTGGCACTTTGAAGGTCGTCATTGGATGTTTGAAGCGCAGTGCAAAGGCGACCCCTTCAGAAGAACGAGGGGGCGAGGGAAGCGCCCGTTGCCTCGATTATAGGCACGCAGTGTGGCACAACAAGACTCAATAAAGAAATTCTCACTAAATGGGAAAAAATGCGGAAAAGAAACATTACTCGAATTATTTTCTCGGCGAATGTATACCACCAGTATCGTCCAGGAATTAGTTCCAGTTATTTCAAGGTTGTGTCAGGGAGAAAAAGTCTACATTTTGTTATTAAAGGACGCGCATATCTAGGGTCATAAATTAATAATAAAGAATACCAATCAGCGATAATCCTTTCCGCCACCTTGAGGCAAATTACTGTCGGCTGCCTTCTCGGTCAACCAAATTAGCATTGTGAGAACACGTGAGTATCGCCACGCAATCTGGCCGGGCGAGATCGCAATCGGCTGATCTTTAAAGAAAGCGCTCGCAGAGGCGGACTTCTGCGGCACGTACAGCGCTTGCTTGCGTAGGCCGATCGTATCTCGCGGAACCGCCGAGCGCGCTCGCTCCTCTTACGGCGCACGCTTCGCGTTTTCTTCTTGCCTAGCAGAGAGTGATTAGGCCACGTTGTGGCGCAAGAATAGAAAGAAGGCAGTAATTGAGACAGATTATTCAGATATCCAACGTATTCGTTAACACGTCAATCGCGAATCACTGTAATCGTCCGCAAGGGAAACAAGTGTTGCATTTCGAATGCGCTTCACGCCTGTCACTGAGTGCACATTTGTACTAAACGACATGCAAGCTGTTGAGACCACAGGAAAAAATAAGGAAACAAACGAAAAAGACCGAGCGGTAATTTCTTATTTTGAGGAGGTGTAAAAGGTACATGCTTTCGTACTCCAACATCAGAAAAAAAAAGAAAGCCAAAGAAGCAGCATACTTTTGTTCATCTATTACTTCTGCAAAAATATGTCATGCCTTTAGGACACGGAGTTTTGAATGTCACCGCATCGTAGAAGTTATATTTGGCTACGATGCCTTCAACATCACGAAAACCAGCTGGTGCAGATTACTACCCGCAATTCTGGTGAAACTCTGCGCGGCTGCAAAAGCGAGCCGCATAACCGTCCCTGCGTTCTGGAATGTGAGACGAGTGCCGAAATACGCGCAGGTCGTCCCACTAAGCTTTGGGGAATTCCGCGGCAGGTAACAAATGAAAATAAGAAGGCAGCAAGTGCAGCGCGTCCAAGTTTTGTGTCGTAACGACAGTGGATGCCCTCGCTTAACCCGCTTGCGCACACCGCGAGACCCCGCGGAGATCATTAGAAAGCCTCGAGCGAGGACGAAGAAAGTGAGCGCCAGCGCATGCACCGAATGCTCCAGTGTCAGAAATTAGAATGTGCAGCCCTCATTTCTCATGCAGCGCCGAAAAGGCACCCGCTTAGGCTAAAAAAGAAAGAAAGAAAAAAGAATCAGGAAAGAAAGGAAACACAGTGCAGTATTTGAGCTCGCTTTTGCGTGCCTCTGTGGAATAAGCCCTCGCCGTCTTCGAAAGAGCTGCTACCCCCTCCAAACTCCGCTCACGAAGGGAGGAAAGGAAGCGATTTTCTGCGTCTGTACTCCAGCCGCGAGTGGAAAATAGCAACTAACGGCGCGAATTTATGAGGATTGAGCCCCGCGCCTTGGTCCACTGCGCGGTCGGTGCGTATAGCATACGTGTCACGCTCGGAGGATCACACGTGCCGTGCTCGCGCGACCCGCTGGTGCCGGCGCGGGGGCGCTCCTTGCCGACTGCCACGACAATGAGGCTCGATTCTAAAGACTGCGACTGAACTTGGATGCCGGACCCCGCCTGCGCGTTGTTTGGGATCGCACCGCTGGTACGATCTGTTGGGAACTCGGCGCTGACGCCCGTGGTTGTACCTGGGTCGCAAGCCCCAAGGGTAGCGTTGGCCTGGCGGCCTGGGGTACAACTGGAAGCATCCGAAGGTCCCGGCAAAGCATGAGTCGACTGGTAACAACGAAACAACTTGTTTATTTTAACATCGCAAAGAGTTGGTGGTCAGGTTTGACCGAAGTAGAGAGACGGGAGAGCACTTCACTCAACAGAAGAAATCGGAGCCCTCCTTTTGGCGTCCGGGGGCAGCTGTTTTTATACTCTCGCAGTTGAGGGCAAGAAGGAACCCCTCAAAAGACGAGCACGTGAATGTACAATGGGCTAATGGTGACGCACACTGTCGTAGCGATGCCGTAGCACCATGTCGAGCACGATCTCGTAGCACCCTGTCGTGGCGCTGCCGGTCGGACACAATGACTGTAATGAGAGGATGGTCCCTGCTTTGGCATCGCCTGTTTCGGGCACAATGACTGGAACGAGATCCCTGCTTTGGCATCGCCTGTTTCGGGCACAATGACTGGAATGAGATCCCTGCTTTGGCATCGCCTGTTTCGGGCACAATGACTGGAATGCGAGGATGATCCCTAGGCGGTCGCATCGCCGCAGTCGCGCCTGGAAACACCTGGCGATGAGTGTTGCGGCGACGACGATCGGGCCAAAATGTCTGCCGCCCCGCCGCAGTCGCGCCGGCAAAACCACGTGTCGCAGGCGAAACGCAACAGACCGCCCCGCCGGGGGAAGGAGATCCCGATGGACAGGGGACTGCATCCGCTGTCCGGAGGGATGTCGCTCGATGATGCTCATAACCGAAGTCGGGCGTCCCTCGACGTTTCTTGAGCGCAGCGCACAGAGAAGGCCTCGTTCTCTTGTTCAGGTTCGCACGGGACACTGCAAAGTGACTTCGGGAGAGTTCACATTTTTGTTCTCGTTCCCGGCAAGCGTTAGAACTACGCTGAAACTCAACCGCTCAGTCAGCAAGCACGGCACAACCCTCACTAAGCCCTGCCAGGCTCTTTCCCCTTTTTATACCACTGCCTAGTTCCTTACAGTAGTCTAGCATCACTCAGAACGCGTCCACAAATTGAAAAATTGCACTAGAAAGCATATCATCACTTTGAAACACTAAACAAAAGCAATATGTTAAAAAAAAAAATCCTGCCTCCGGAAGAAAACATCAGTAACAAACAATTTTGAGGCTGATTCCTACGTTAGGGGCTTCGACTTAAGCCATCGGCGTTACCGTTGAGACTCCCCTTTTTGTAACGCACCTCAAAGGAATATTGTTGTAAAGCGAGGCTCCAGCGCAGGAGGCGGCCATTTTTGGGAGAGATGGTCTGCAGCCATTGGAGAGGGCAGTGATCCGTCCCAATGATAAACCTCGAGCCGGCTAGATAGCATGACAATTTCTGAACGGCCCACACGAGACATGCACACTCTTTCTCGGTGGCGCTATACGCCTGCTCACGACTGGTCAGCTTACGACTAGCATACAGGACGGGGTGTTCTACTTCTCCATTTTCCCGTTGGCACAGTACAACGCCCATGCCTCGCTCACTAGCATCGCACTGAACAATGAACCCTTTTGTATAGTCTGGCGATCGTAGCACAGGCTGGCTTGTTAGGGCACTCTTTAGGGCGCTAAAAGCTCTTTCCTTTGTCTCGTCCCAGACGACTGTTTGAGGCTCTGTCTTTCTTAGAGCATCCGTCAGGGGAGCCGCGATATCAGAGTACCTAGGGATGTACCTCTGATAGTAGCCGGCGACACCTAAGAACGACCGAATATCGGTCTTTGTGCGCGGTTGCGGAAAGTCTCGCACAGCGGCCACTTTTATTTCAGAGGGGCGGCGACGACCCTGACCAATCACGTGACCGAGGTAGACAACCTCGGCCTGTGCTAACTGGCACTTAGGAGCCTTTACTGTCAAGCCTGCTTCGCGCAGGCGGGTTAGCACTGCCCGCAAGTGTGTCATATGCTCAGACCAGGATGCGGAGAATATCGCTACGTCGTCTAGATACGGTAAAGCGAATTCTTGCTGTCCCCGCAACACTTTATCCATGAGACTTGAAAAACAGTATGGCGCGTTCTTCAAACCAAAACTCAACACTTTAGGACGGAATGTTCCCATTGGTGAAATGAACGCCGCATACCTACTAGCCTCTTCTGTAAGTGGAACCTGCCAATAACCCCTGACAAGATCTAGGGTGGAAATAAACTGAGCGCTACTAACTTTCTCAAGGCGCTCCTCGATGTTAGGGATCGGATAAATTTGATCCTTAGTGATGGAATTAAGCCTGCGGTAGTCGACGCAAGGACGAGGTTCCTTGCCCGGTACCTCAACTAAAATCAAAGGGGAGGTATAATCACTCTCA
Organism: Dermacentor variabilis; assembly: GCF_050947875.1. Classification (NCBI taxonomy): domain Eukaryota; kingdom Metazoa; phylum Arthropoda; class Arachnida; order Ixodida; family Ixodidae; genus Dermacentor; species Dermacentor variabilis. The sequence goes on along the minus strand of NC_134568.1, from coordinate 240,862,080 downwards.
CCTGCCTCAATAACACCGAGCTGTAGCATTTTCTTTACCTCAGCCTCCATAATATCGCTCTGGCGGGGTGACACCCGATACGCCTTGGATCGTACTGGCTCTGGGGAGGTAAGTTCTATATCATGAGTAAGTACAGAAGTCCTACCAGGCCTCTCAGAGAACAGACCTTGAAACTCTTGTAATAGCTGGTGTAGTTCGGTTTTCTGCTCGGGCGACAGCGGTGCTTTACTGATAAGGTCACTAATGACTTGACCGGTGTCTTCCCTGTTCGTCACTGAGCCTAGTCCCGGAAGCTCGACCGGAAGCTCTTCAGGAACGTTTACCATCATGCACACCACTGCTTCCCTTTGTCTATAAGGTTTGAGCAGATTACAGTGGTAAACTTGCTGTGCTTTCCGCTTTCCTGGCAGACTTACCACGTAGTTAACGTCCGACAGTTTCTGAACAATTCGTGCTGGGCCCTCCCACTGCACGTCTAGTTTGTTGTTTAGCGATGTGCGCAATATCATGACCTCATCGCCAACCTCAAAACGACGGGCCCTGGCTGTCCGATCATAATAAACCTTGGCCCTCTGCTGGGCCTTTGTCATTGCTTCACCTGACAACTCCTGTGCCCTTCTTAAGCGTTCGAGGAGCTTAAGTACGTACTCCACCACGACTGGGTCGTCGCCCCTACCTTCCCATGATTCTCGAAGCATGCGAAGCGGAGATCGAAGCGAGCGACCGTACACCAGTTCAGCTGGCGAAAACCCCGTAGCCGCATGCGGCGCGGTCCTTAAAGCAAACATCACCCCAGGCAGACACAGCTCCCAGTCAGTTCGATGTTCAAAACACAACGCTCTCAACACGCGCTTCATGACGGAGTGGAGCTTCTCAACGGAATTCGACTGTGGGTGGTACACTGAGCTGTGTAGCAGCTTTATCCCACACCTTTCGAGAAAAGTTGTCGTCAAAGCGCTAGTAAACACTGGGCCCTGATCTGATTGAATTTCTGCAGGAAAACCAACTCGCGCAAATATGGACAGTAGTGCATTAACTATCTCAACTGAGCTGAGTTCTTTAAGCGGCACTGCTTCAGGGAACTTTGTCGCTGGGCAGATCACAGTCAAAATGTGTCTGTACCCCGTGGCTGTTACCGGCAGAGGTCCCACTGTATCAATAACGAGCCGTCTAAAAGGCTCCGTTATGATAGGTACCAATTTCAACGGCGCCCTTGATTTGTCCCCTGGTTTGCCCACCCGCTGACAAGTGTCACATGTCCTCACGAAATGGTCTGCGTCCCGAAAACACCCTGGCCAATAGTACTCTTGCAAGAGACGGTCCTTAGTTTTCTTAACTCCTAGGTGTCCGGACCACGAACCCCCATGTGACAAGCGCAACAGATCCTGACGATAGCATTGAGGCACGACCAGCTGATCGAACTCCACTCCTCGGCGGTCTAGATACTTCCGGTACAGGACTCCACCTCTTTCCACAAAACGCGCAGTTTTCCTGGCGATACCTTCTTTGACATTGCAGCGCACGTTTTCCAGGCTGCCATCCTTTTTTTGCTCGGCTATCAAAGCCGTCCGGCTGACTTTTAGCAACCTATCAAGTCCGTCTGACGTAGGCGCGATGAGCAAATCAGTAGATAGCTCTTCTAACTTTCCCGCGTCGGGCGTTTCCTCTCCAGTATCTGGCGCCTTTAACGTTACAGACTCAAGTTTATTCAGTTCGGGCGTGCTCGGAATATCAGCTTGCTGCGCCTCTGACCCTTTTTCGTTGTTTGATAACGTCGGCCCCGCAACTACCGCCTTTGCAGCGAGCTCCCGAACCTTCGATCTGGTTAAGGCCTGAACACTAGCTTCACCAAACAAAAGCCCCTTCTCGCGCAGGAGGTGATCGGACCTGTTTGAAAATAGGTACGGGTACTGGGGTGGCAGCATAGATGACACTGCCGCCTCTGTCTCAAGCGCTCCGAAAAGTCCTTCAATAAGCACCTTTGCTACTGGCAGACACACGCTATGAGCTTCCACGGCTTGCTTGATCCATGCGCACTCGCCCGTGAACATATGGGGTTCTACGTAAGACGGGTGAACTACATCCATCGTAGCTGCGGAATCGCGAAGCACTCGGCACTCTTTCCCGTTTACGAGGAGGTCTCGCATGTAAGGCTCGAGAAGCTTCATGTTCTCGTCAGTGCTGCCTATTGAAAAAAACACAACTTTTGGTGTTGTTTCCGGACACTGCGCCGAAAAGTGACCCGGCTTCTGGCACGTATAACAAACGCGCGCTCGCCTCATCTCGAACCGCTTTCTGCGTTTGGCTGCCGCCGTCTCTTTACGTTTGGTCGGACTGCTTTCACTCGCATCCTCCCTACGCGTGTCCCCCTTTAATCTCATGGGCGCGAACTTCGGCCTCTCAAACTTCGAGCCAAATTCACCCTTTTGACCGTCCTTAGCTCCGCGAGCTCGACGCGTCACAAACTCCTCGGCTAGCTCAGCGGCTCTAGCCACCGTACAAACGTCGGGCCTATCCAAGACCCAGTATCGCACGTTCTCCGGTAACCGACTATAAAACTGTTCTAGCCCGAAACACTGCAGAACTTTATCGTGGTCACCAAACGCTTTCTCTTCTTTGAGCCACTCCTGCATGTTCGACATAAGCCTATACGCAAACTCTGTATATGACTCACTTCTGCCTTTCTCATTTTCCCGAAACTTCCGACGGAACGCCTCCGCAGACAGCCGGTACTTTTTTAGCAGACTCGATTTTACTTTGTCGAAATCCTCTGCTTCCTCTCTATCCAAGCGAGCGACTACGTCGGCCGCCTCGCCGGGTAACAAAGTGAGCAAGCGCTGTGGCCACGTTTCCCGAGAGAACCCCTGCTTCTCGCACGTTCGCTCAAAGTTAACCAGGAACAAACCAATGTCCTCTCCAAGCTTAAACGGCCGCATCAGGTCCGTCATTTTGAACAATACGCGCTCTCCTGCACCGTGTGCCTGACTTCCATTACGAGCGCGTTCCATCTCTACCTCAAGACGCTTCATTTCCAAAGCGTGTTGACGGTCACGCTCTTGTTGCTCTCGCTCTTTCTGTTCTTTAAGTTCGCGCTCTTCTTTTTCTTTTTGCTCTTTAAGTTCGCGCTCCTGTCTTTTTGCAGTCTCTCTCTCTTCAATGGTCTCAAGGCATTCCGACAGCTCGTCATCCTCAGCCTCTAACTCAAGAATAGCCTTTATCAGTTCCGGTTTTCTTAGTTTGTCTGAGACATCCAGACCCAACTCTCTTGCAAGCTCCAACAATTTCGGTTTGCGCAACGACTTCAAATCCATGGCTGCTCTGAATGCTGCTTTCTCTACTGCTTACTATTGTCTTGCCGCAACTAACCCGGCAGCAACGACAACCACAATTACCAGCTCTGTTTCTAACACTAACAAAAGCCTGGCAAAGCTCAGAAGAAGAAAGTCCCGCACTCACCAAACCTCGCAGGCAGGAATTCCGCGCAGTCGTTCCGCTGCAGGCAACCAGTCGTCACACAGGGCTCGTTGCACTGCTCCCGGATCGTCGTTGAGCTGCTCAGCATACAGTCAACTGCATCTCTTCGCTGCTGGCCTCCGTTGTCGCGATCTCACCGCTGGCAGACAGTTGTCTGAAGTCGGAGGAGATCCCACCGCTGCCACCAGATGTTTGGGATCGCACCGCTGGTACGATCTGTTGGGAACTCGGCGCTGACGCCCGTGGTTGTACCTGGGTCGCAAGCCCCAAGGGTAGCGTTGGCCTGGCGGCCTGGGGTACAACTGGAAGCATCCGAAGGTCCCGGCAAAGCATGAGTCGACTGGTAACAACGAAACAACTTGTTTATTTTAACATCGCAAAGAGTTGGTGGTCAGGTTTGACCGAAGTAGAGAGACGGGAGAGCACTTTACTCAACAGAAGAAATCGGAGCCCTCCTTTTGGCGTCCGGGGGCAGCTGTTTTTATACTCTCGCAGTTGAGGGCAAGAAGGAACCCCTCAAAAGACGAGCACGTGAATGTACAATGGGCTAATGGTGACGCACACTGTCGTAGCGATGCCGTAGCACCATGTCGAGCACGATCTCGTAGCACCCTGTCGTGGCGCTGCCGGTCGGACACAATGACTGTAATGAGAGGATGGTCCCTGCTTTGGCATCGCCTGTTTCGGGCACAATGACTGGAACGAGATCCCTGCTTTGGCATCGCCTGTTTCGGGCACAATGACTGGAATGAGATCCCTGCTTTGGCATCGCCTGTTTCGGGCACAATGACTGGAATGCGAGGATGATCCCTAGGCGGTCGCATCGCCGCAGTCGCGCCTGGAAACACCTGGCGATGAGTGTTGCGGCGACGACGATCGGGCCAAAATGTCTGCCGCCCCGCCGCAGTCGCGCCGGCAAAACCACGTGTCGCAGGCGAAACGCAACAGCGTTTGGAAAAGCTGATCGCTCGCACAAGGGGAATGGCGCACGAGAACTCTCCTCCATTAGAGCTAGTGTTTGCGCCTGCCGCGAAACCTTGCGACACGAATTGTCGTTTTGTACGGAACGCGGTTGCCTATAACAACGGGTCAGCTGGCGTTAAACGTTCGTGCTCCGAAAAAAAAAAAAAAAGGAAGCCAGCGTTGCAGAAACAGATATGGCGAAATAGACGTATAGAAGAAGTTTTTTTTTTCCTTCCTTTCTTTCTTTTTCTTTGTTCGGCAGCATAAGGCACATTGATCACAGCAATACCGACCACCTGCAAGCCTTCGCGCGTTCTATAGCTTATGTGAGAAACCCTGCATCTGGCTGTGGTCTGACTGGCAGGTGATCTGGCGGTAGCTGTAATGGTAGAGCTACACCGAAATCAGCTATAATGCTCTTTTTTTTTTCAGCGTCGATTACGATCGATGATCTACTTATTAACGAAGGTAATCGATGACATAGTTAAGCTCGGGTTAATTTTGACCACCTGGGGTTCTTTAACGCGCACCCGATGCACAGTACACAAATTCACCGGCTACAATTAAAAATTGTGGGGTTTTACGTGCCAAAACCACTTTCTGATTATGAGGCACGCCGTAGTGGAGGACTCCGGAAATTTCGACTACCTGGGGTTCTTTAACGTGCACCTAAATCTAAGTACACGGGTGTTTTCGCATTTAACCCCCATCGAAATGCGGCCGCCGTGGCCGGGATTCGATCCCGCGACCTCGTGCTCAGCAGCCCAACACCATAGCCACTGAGCAACCACGGCGGGTGCCGGCTACAATTCGTAAATTGCAATATGTGCCATGAAGTAATTATTTAAGTTAATTGGTGATTTATTTTTGTTAGGTTGATTATGTATTTCGATTTCTCTTGTAAGTAAACTCCACCTCTCTGAATAATCCACCTCAAGGAGCAGAATTATATGTTATCTGCAACAGTTGATTTTTAAAAAAATTTGAAAACATAAACATTATCATCCCGTATATGGTAGCTACGTGAACCGCATCGAGATGAATTTTAACTCTGTTTACAATAAGTACAAACACTCTTGAAGTCACAAAATACAAGCAGCAACAACAGCGTTTATGAAATACACTACACCTAATACATGCACAAAGAACGAGGTATGAATTGTAGCATCGAGCGCTATAGGATGGACAAGAAACACGAAAGACATAGTGAGGCACACTGTACAGTGTGTGTGTGAGGGGGCGGGGAGGGGGGGGTATGCCATTTGCCTCCTCCCTTTTGAAAGCGGGAGCACCGTCGGCTGCACACTGGAAAATCCAACAAAACAACAGCTGATGCCATGTTTCCTTTTTGCACAGCGGCCACGTGTGTAATAATATTTTATTTTTTATTACCTATTCCCTTGTTGGGCAGCGAGGATTCTATTTCGTGCCTCGCCGCAATGCATTGTGGCGGATGACGCGTCAGGCGCCCCTCGCACGCCTGCATTAGATGCCTTTCACACACATACACACGCTCAAGCAACAGGCTCTCGGCGTGCGTATGAATGCTCCCAAGCCTGGATTGCGGAGGAGGCTGTCGATACGCAGTTCCTGCTAAAACAAGTTTTAGCCAGCGCCGCTTGCATCATACCGGCTTCATTGGGGCCGTCTTACCATCTTTGGAAACAGAAAGGCAGCGTTGCTATATTTAAGGCGTTTAGCTTTCTTTGAACTATAACCGCGATTTCTTGTCGTTCTAACCATTTTCACGGGCCAATTGTGAATATAGTGCAGCCTAACACAGCGGTACAAAAACGCACGGTGGTACCGGTGGTAAGGGGAGCGTTCTCGACTTGTTCCCTCGTGATAGCTAGCGTTTTGAGACGCAGTCGTTGGGATGCTGCGCCTCGGGTCACAGAAGCTACACGGGGTTCCGAACTGTTCCTTGGGGAAGTGGCGCTCGAACTGCTGCTCGGCTCCCGCGGACAGGTAAGGCACGGCGGTAAGTGGAGCGGCACCCATAAAACACGGCGCGACAAATAACCACATCCCAAAGCAGGCTCAGCGCATTCTTGGATAGCTGGTTCTTCATTAATTTTAATGTAAAGCCGGGGGGGGGGGGGGGGGGGGGAGGAGTTCCTGATGAAGTATGATAATTTACCGGTTCCCTGTGGTTCGCGGTGTTGATTGACAATCAGATCGGTAAATTATAACAATATCTGGTCACTGCCGCCTTTTCAGGTTTTCTTTTAAGGCAACAGTAATCCGCAATGTTATCTGTCTCTCTGTCTCTCTCAATATATATATATATATATCGGTTCGGTTTTGGAATTCTTATGGAAGCATGGCGGTATACTATCCCCGGTACAATCTCTATGTCGCTATACCATGCCTTCATTCACACGCGTCGCCAATACTGCCTCTCCATCACGCGCAAGCGCCTACCGTTCGCATGTACAACATCTGCAACACTTGCAGCACCAAACCCTTCGATTCGACACATTTCATTCATCCAGAACACATACAATTCCGCTTTATGAATCCCTAAATATCTGACCCATACGCCACATTCTGCAACAGAAGCGTATTTATTTATACAATTCTGCATAATGAGCGCCATATTGACCACACTCTTGGTTTACTAACCCTAATCATGCAAGGTTTTCGCAGAACTATAATTTGCTATTGTTCTAAATTAAAACTAACTCAGGAAAATTTACGTTAAATTTATATGGGCCTTGATCATGTTTTGGAATCGGCTTGCATATGACTTAAGAGAACTCTATTACGTCGCCTATATCTAACCGTGCTTTGAATATGCCATCCTATTCATCGACCGGCTCCCTATGGTTTCCAATTTTTGAAAATAATTTATATAATAATTTCATGCGAATATCGTTTTTCTCCTTAGCATTAATTACTATTACTATTATTTCTTTCTATCGGCCAGCGTTCACGTTTATTGCTTGCAGAATGTGGAATTACTCGCCCTGTTGATCTTTATTATTTCCAATATCTTTATAGCGTAAAATGTTTACCGTTTCACACGGCGCGTAATTCCTTCATTTTTATGTGTGCAGGCAATTTTTTGTATATGATTGTGTTGCATGCCTTTAAGATACATGCACAATGCCCCTTTTCCCCCAAAACTCTATTTACATTACAACATTGTATGTTATACATCTATATATCAGATCTTTTCTACTAGCATTACGTTGTCATTTACTTACATATATAAAGTCTTAGTCTTGGCTGTTTTATGTTTCTTAGGAAATTCCCCTAGACACTCTTGAACCCTGGGACCTCCTCCTGTATTAACTTACCGCTTAGTATTGCCACGTAACAGGTATTTGATTGACCAAGAGCAGACCTATCATGACTGAAGAGACGATGAGAACGACGTTATAACCTGGCACGGGCTGTTATGAGCCATAATATAGGATCATCATCATCATCATCATCATCATTGTCGTCGTCGTCATCATCATCATCATCACAGGCTGTTCGTTCTGCGCAGGGCTACATTCATATGCGCTTGCAATTACACCCATATATAGTTATTCCCGTGCATCCTTGTACGTAACATTTGGTGGAGGTTTGCGGTCCCTATCTTCGTTACGGAGCTCTGCAGCGGAAGCTCACTCGAGGTTTTCACCATGGCCTCCGGTCAATCAACCTTGACCACACCGGCCGTTCTGCCTACCAAAGCGACTTTCATCGCGCTTTCCGCCCCCAAAAATCCTAGTGCGTTCTCAGACCTGGACGCTATATATACCGACGTCGAAGACTGGTCGAACCTCACGAACGCATCAGCATTAACAACTGGTGGGACCCTACTATCATGCTCGCGAACGTTATCTTTTGCCTCGTCGGAACGCCTTCAGTATGGTTTCAAACCCATTAACACGAGCTCACAAGCTGAGACACCTTTAAGCAGAAGATTCGCGACTTATTGGGTAACCCCATGGGTCGACAGCTTGCTGCCAAGAAATTATCTACTAGCGTGCAGACGGCAACGGAGCCATATGTAACCAACCAATATGCAAGACGTCAACCGCGATTCAACCGCCATTAAGTAGCAGTGATCTAGCCGAGACGACTGCAAATGCAAATGACCCTGTAACGTTGCGAGTTCTAAAACTCGCTCTTTCCGGATGGCCAAATCAACCGACGAGAATAAAGCTGTAATCGTATAAATAAATAAATAAATAAATAAATAAATAAATAAATAAATAAATAAATAAATAAATAAATAAATAAATAAATAAATAATGAGCTGTCAGAGAACAAGGAATATTTCCCATGAAGATCACGAATGATTGTTCCCACAGCTCTGCGCGTGAATTTGCTAAAACTACACGAAGTACATCCCACTGCTAGATGAATTACGTCTAAAGTACGAAGCTACTTGTGATCGCCGCAAATGTATGAGGAATTCTAGGAATGATGTAAACAATTTTTTCGCCTGTGTATCTCAAAAAAGCACATCCGACAACCCCGCTGAACCCATGGACATGGGCGCCATCATTGCATAAACGGCTGCACGTTGACTACGTAGAAATCGACGGCGTAAGTTTCCTCATTGTCACCGACAGTAATTTAAACTGCCTGGTAGTGTTGTCTTCGAATGCATCAAATGCAGAGAGGAATTCGTCCTGCTACGAAGAATATTCGCATAGCACGGAGTACCAAGAGAACTAGCCTCAGATAACGCGTTACAAATCGGAGCACACGAATTTAGAAACCACTTAAGTTGCGATCGATTCGAGCATACGCATATCAGCAGCTCCATACCACCAAGCATCAAACGTTTACGAAATTCTAAAAGATGACGAACAAGAGGGAGAAAAAGAGCGCCTCACGAGGGCAAAACCCCACATGCCTTCTTTTAAGCTGTAAAACAATGCAGCACACATTAACGGAGAGGACATCGTCGGCGTAACTTTTCTTCAGGAGAAGACTCCGTACTCTCACTCACCAGCGCCATTCCCTGTGTGCTTCTCGTTCTCGTCTGAAGTCTTTTTAGCACTAGTTACATATGTCTCGATTGTGTACTCCTCAGTTTCTGAAAGCAGACAAGTGAAGTCCACAATTATCAATCCCTAGGATAAGCAGATAAAGGCGCGCAATCCAAGTGGTCGCATACTCCGACTGTTTCATCCAGACGGCACAATCCTTGTGCGAACCTTTCGAAACAACGCTGAGGCTTGGTTACCAGCGAGGCTCCATAACAGGAACGAAATTCGCACGTACCCCGTCCTACAAGGTGAAAGAAGGATTTTAGTAGACGTTGACCACTTCATGCAGCTAACTGCACTTTCTCTGAAATCAGCTGGATCTACGGACGCGCTTGAACAGGACGACTTGCCTACAGAATAGCTTGAAGTCCCGGAAGGTCTTGTGTGAGCGTGTAGCAAGCGGCCAGATGATTCTCAGAGAGACAAACACGACCTCCTGACTGGCTTGACTTTCCAAAATAAGGATGGAGGACTGTAGCGAAGTTTGTCCCGGGCGCGCCCCCACTTTGTGTGTGTGTGTGCGGGCAACCGTGAGGGTAGCGCGCGCGCAAGCAGGTGTCATTACTCGGAACTCATTAGAATGGGGGATACGCCCATGTGCGACTCCTGTGGAACGATAGAAATGGTTGAACACATCCTATGTTTTCGTCCTCAGTGCGACGTCGAGCGTGAAGCTCTCCAGACAGCATTGAACCAGCTGGACTCTAGACCATTTACGGAAATGAAAGTCCTTGGACCAGACCATGGCTGTGCGTGTCGATGACACAGAAAGCCCCGAAAGCGTAGCTGAAATATCTCAAGTAGACAAGTCTTGGCAACCATGTGTAGACTCGGTGCGAACCTTCAAATGTTCGCGAAACTGTGCTCTATCTCTCTCTCTCTCTCTTCGGCTCTATACCCCTTGCCCCAGTGCAGGGTAGCAAACTTTTTCCGTCTGGTTAAACTCCCTGCCTTTGCTCGATCTTCTATTTCTCTCTCTCTCTCTCTCTTTCAGCTGACTCCAAAAGGGCGGGCCTTACGCCGCCCCGCTAGTAGAGCTTTCTTCACTTAACATTTATGAGAGAAGGGATGATAAGGGATGAGATAAGGAAATGGGGTATGAATGGCAGACTGGTGTTTTAGAGGCACTCCAACCCTTCGCTGAATGCGAAAGTCGACGACTATTCAAGTGATTACCTTGTAACCGTCGGGCGATTTTGTGGGATGGATCCATTCTACAAGGATTTCCAGGCGTAGCGGTGGTGGCAGGATCGCCAAGAAGTGTTGTCTGGCCGGCTTGTGATTTTCACATTCTCACAACCACTATTCTTCAGCCACTGGTGCGTCATTATGGTATCGCGAACACTGAAAACCTCGTCTTTGAGGATGTTGCAGGTTGCACATAGATCCTCGGATCCTGTCTGACATGGCCGCGGGGTGAACGCCGTGTCATTTCGCATATGCGAAGTATTCGACGTCGTGTGTCGTCCAAATTCATCATCATCATTATCATCATCATCATTATCATCAGCAGCAGCAGCAGCACCCACCATTCTTATTTCCATAACTCGCTGCGTCGTCCTCAATTTAAGAAGAACCCTTTTCGTAAGCCTCCAGGTTTCTGCCCCGTTCGTGAGTACTGGTAAGACACATCTGTTACACACTTTTCTCTTGAGGGATAATGACAACCTGCTGTTCATGACCTGAGAATGCCTGCCAAATGCACCCCAGCCCATTCTTATTCATCTGATTATTTCAGTCTCATGATCCGGATCCGCGGTCACTACCTGCCCTAAGTAGATGCATTCCCTTACCACTTCCAGTGCCCCGCTACCTATAGTAAACTGCTGTTCTCTTCCGAGACTGTTAAACATTACTTCAGTTTTCTGCAGATAAATTTTTAGACTCACCCTTCTGCTTTGCCTCTCCAGGTCAGTGGACATTCATTGCAATTGGTCCCCTGAGTTACTAAGCAAGGCAATATCATCAGCGAATCGCAAGTTACTAAGGTATTCTCCATTAACTCTTATCCCCAATTCTTTCCAATCCAGGTCTCGGAATACCTCCTGTAAACACGCTGTGAATAGCATAGGAGAGATCGTATCTCCCTGCCTGACGCCTTTCTTTATTGGGATTTTGTTGCTTTCTTTATGGAGGACCACGGTAGCTGTGGAGGCGCTATAGATATCTTTCAGTATTTTTACATACGGCTCGTCTACGCTCTGATTCCGTAATGCCTCCATGACTGCTGAGGTTTCGACTGAATCAAACGCTTTCTCGTAATCAAAGAAAGCTATATATAAGGGTTGGTTATATTCCGCACATTTCTCTATCACCTGATTGATAGCGTGAATATGGTCTATTGTTGAGTAGTCTTTACGGAATCCTGCCTGGTCCTTTGGTTGACAGAAGTCTAAGGTGTTCCTGATTCTATTTGCGATTACCTTAGTAAATACTTTGTAGGTAACGGACAGTAAGCTGATCGGTCTATAATTTTTCAAGTCTTTGGCGTCCCCTTTCTTATGGATAAGGATTATGTTAACATTCTTCCAAGATTCCGGTACGCTCGAAGTCATGAGGCATTGCGTATACAGGGTGGCCAGTTTTTCTAGAACGATCTGCTCACCCTCCTTCAACAAATCTGCCGTTACCTGATCCTCCCCAGCTGCCTTCCCCCTTTGCATAGATCCCAAGGATTTCTTTACTTCTTCCAGCGTTACTTGTGGGATTTCAAATTCCTCTAGACTATTCTCTCTTCCATTATCGTCGTGGGCGCCACTGGTACTGTATAAATCTCTAAAGAAATCCTCAGCCACTTGAACTATCTCATCCATATTAGCAATGATATTGCCGCCTTTGTCTCTTAATACATCTGATTCTTGCCTATTCCTAATTTCTTCTTCACTGCTTTTAGACTTCCTCCGTTCTTGAGAGCATGTTCAATTCTATCCATAATATACTTCCTTATGTCAGCTGTCTTACACTTGTTGATTAACTTCGAAAGTTCTGCCAGTTCTATTCTAGCTGTAGGGTTACAGGGTTTCATACATTGGCGTTTCTTGATCAGATCTTTCGTCTCCTGCGATAGCTTACTGGCATCCTGTCTAACAGAGTTACCACCGACTTCTATTGCACACTCCTTTATGATGCCTATAAGATTGTCGTTCATATCTTCAACACTAAGGTCCTCTTCCTGAGTTAAGACCGAATACCTTTTCTGTAGCTTGATCTGGAATTCCGCTATTTTTCCTCTTACCGCCAACTCATTGATCGGCTTCTTAGGTGCCAGTTTCTTCCGTTCTCTCCTCAAGTCTACGCTAATTCGAGTTCTTACCATCCTATGGCCACTGCAGCGCACCTTGCCGAGCACGTCCACATCTTGTATGATGCCAGGGTCAGCGCAGAGTATAAGGTCTATTTCATCTCTTGTCTCGCCATTCGGGCTCCTCCGTGTCCACTTCCGGCTATCCCGCTTGCGGAAGAAGGTATTCATTATCCGCATATTATTCTGTTCTGCAAACTCTACTAATAATTCTCCTCTGCTATTCCTAGAGCCTATGCCATATTCCCCCACTGACTTGTCTCCTGCCTGCTTCTTGCCTACCTTGGCATTGAAGTCGCCCATCAGTATAGTGTATTTTGTTTTGACTTTACCCAATCACCGATTCAACGTCTTCATAGAAGCTTTGAACTTCCTGGTCATCATGACTGGATGTAGGGGCGTAGACCTGTACGACCTTGAATTTGTACCTGTTACTAAGTTTCACAAGACCTGCCACCCTCCCGTTAATGCTATAGAATGCCTGTATGTTACCAGCTATATATCCTTATTGATCAGGAATCCGACTCCTAGTTCTCGTCTCTCCGCTAAGCCCCGGTAGCACACGACGTGCCCACTTTTTAGCACTGTATATGCTTCGTTTGTCCTCGTAAGTTCACTGAGCCCTATTATATCCCATTTGCTGCCCTCTAATTCCTCCAATAGCACTAGACTCGCCTCACTAGATAACGTTCTAGCATTAATGTCCGGAGCCAGGGATTCTTAGCACCCTCTGCTGCGTCGCAGGTCTGACCGCCGCCGTGGTCAGTTGCTTCGCAGCTGCTGGGGACTGAGGGCCGGGGTTTGATTGTTGTGGCTAAGTACTGCACCAGGGTGGCCAATCCTGCTCTGGTGAGGGAGTGCGTCACCGGTTCTGGTCACCGGGATCAGGCCACACTCCACGCCTGTTTTTGCATTTTTATCAACACGCGGATTTTTTTTTGATCTGGTGGAAAATTTCGCCGCACCGGGATTCGAACCATGGTCCTCTTGCACGTAAGGCGGATGTTCTACGTCTACGCCACCGCTGCACCGGTCAAGTAACGCTACATATCCCTCAATTCAGTCGTAATGCTACAACCTTAACCTCCGCTTATCAAACAGAACACAGAGGTGTGTGCGGAGCAAACCAATATCCCCCCTCCCTTTCCTTCTATCAATCATCCTTCTATATATTTTGTGCGCCTACCATAGGAGACGTTAGGTTGTATATTCCAACGGCGAAGGAAAGTTGTTGCAGAGGCCATCGATGATTGTCAAGAGAGAGAGAGAAAATGATAAATCAAAGTTAGGGAGGTTAACCAGGACTGAGCCCGGTTGGCTACCCTACACTGGGGAAAGGGAAAGGGGGACAGAAAGATTAAAAGAAGAGAAAGTTCAAGTAAGCGACTAGCTTATACGGACCGCAGAAATCAAATGGACAGACCAGCAATACTTCCGAAGTATACTACTGACGCCGATAAAGTTGTCTAGTGATAGCATCGTCGACATGATTTAGTAGATGGCATGAGAGTCTGACAACGACGGCGGGGGCGCGACGACAATGACAGTGTGACGACGATGGAATGGTGACAATGAAGATGTGACGGCGCGACGACGACGGCAGCGCGAACAAGACGGCATAATGACAACGAAATGACGACAATGAAATGAAAACAGCGTGACGACGATGACACGACAATGGCTGCGCCCATCTGCGCTTTCTTCTCCGCCGTTTATTCTATGGAGGGCAGACACCCATCCGACCAATCGCTTTAAAATCATGCAGATTCTGCGCACTATGGGAGTATGTCAAAACGAAGCTGTGATGAGCCGGCAATACGAACCGGTGTATTTCGACAAGAGACGCGCGATGGTGGTGGTGGTGGGGGGGGGGGGGGTGACGACGACAACGACGACGACGACGACGATGATGATGATGATGATGATGATGATGATTTATTGGTATCCCTTTTGAAACGGGGCGGTGACAAATATGCACCTAGCCTGCTTGAGGTAATCAGGTATGTTATAGATGCTTTTCAGTCTAGCCTTTTGCGTGCATCTTATTTTTTTCTTCTCTTCCTTAACAAGAAACAGGCGGTTGCCTGGAGGTAATTGCAGACACACACATATCCGAACCCGGCGATCCTTCACCTCTGCTACCCCGACATTTATTCGTCTGACGATTGTAAAGCGTGCTGAGCCAGAGCGACGCTGCAGCATATGCTGTGGCATGCATACACCGGCAGCGAGCAGCAGGAGTCCCCGACGAACGGGGTAGAAATGGCAGTCTGGAACCGAGGGGCGCGTTGGGAGGCGGCCCTGCTCAGACACGTTCTCGCTGATCAGCTGTGGGCCGTCCGGCACGCCGAGGAAGCCGCCCGAGTCCAAGGACTCGTGGCGTCACCTAGGCTGGGTTGCTTATGGCCCCACCCCGCCCAAATCGCCGGACATTTACAATAAAGTTTTCACTCCCTTCCTTGACACTTTTATATATACGTTGTACCGTTACTTATGGGTGTAATGGATTCGGTTCTATAGATATCTTCCTTGCTCTTTTCCACCAATACTCTAAATGCATCTTGCTTATATCAAGTGCGGACCAGTGAATGCTTCCATCCACTTTAAATTCCAGCTCTTCTGGAAGGTGTACGTTACCTATGTTTATTGCTGGTTGAATACCTTTGCATTCCATTAGGATGTAAGGAGTTGTCTCCGGATGTTTGCTGCACATCCCTCATCCTGTTAAAAATATTTACTATGGTATGTTTTTATCATCAGGCAGCCAGCTCGAGCCGCAATATAGCAAGCGCTCGTCCCTAGTCAGAGATCGGCTCCGTGATTGCTAGCCATTTAGGCAGTGCTAATTACCTCGTACCAAAGTTTTGCTTGCACCAATGTGTCCGTGAAGGCGAGCGGCATCGACCGATACCAGCTGACCCCAGAGGTGCTTTGCCACATTTCGTGACTGCTTCTACTGCCGCCGTGCGGAGGATTGCTAGGCTTAGGCGTGTTCCGCGGACACTCGGCCCAACAACACCGTCGCACCGACAGCGGCCTGCCGTACACCTCGGCGGCTGCCACTCGTCAGCTCCGAGATGGAGGCACCCTCTGAAACAACAATGATCGTGGACAATCACATGTGCGTTCAAGTTCAGGGAACAGAGATATCACCCGAGGAATACCACAGCGACGCCGGATGGACGCTCGCGGGGGAACGCATGTCGAGGCTGCGCCAGCGGACCCCCGCCAGCGGCAAGCCCGACGGACCCGGCGGGTGTCAAACAAGCACGAGGTCAAAATTCTACAAGAACGTCAGAGCCTCGGCCATCAAGGCAGCACGCATGCCAGCCATGCCACTAGAAGAAACCAAGATAGTTGTCAGACCCAGAGGGGGACTGGACATCGTCAAGACCGGCACCACCACCGTCGCTGCGGCCATACTCGCTGCGGCCAAGATCACGAGCGAGGAAAGCGCCGCGGACACCATCTGCCCCAACACACAACAGAACATCATGGTCGTAAGTACACCGAACGAAGACAACGCGGCAAGGTACGCTAAAATCCAGGAAATATCCATTCAAGGCAAACCCTACGAGGTCAGCGCATATCGCACGGCACCTCACGACACCGTGCAGGGCGTCATCAGAGGCATCCCCATCGACGCGAGCGCCGAAGAGCTAGATAGAAAGATCGTCAACGAGAGGAACCCGCTAGCAGTGGCCTCAAAAAGGATTGGAAGCACGACCACTGCGATTGTGGTGTTCCAGGGGCCCAAGGTACCGAACTTTGTCCGATACGGAGTCACCCTGATTCCGTGCCGCCTCTACAAGAAACAGATCGACGTCTGATCGGAGTGGCCGAAAAGCTCGGGTGCATCGAAGACGTCAGGCACACCATCTACGCGGACGATATCACGATATGGGTGACCGGTGGCAGCGACGCCCACATCGCGGGCGCGCTGCAAGCCGCCGTCGACGCAATAGAAGACCAGCTGGAAGGCACCGGACTGAGATGTTCGCCGAGCAAATCGGAGCTTCTCATACTCCCACCTACCAAATACAGCAGAGGCAAGACTAGACAACGCGAAAACGAAAAAATCAGAATCGTGACCAAATCCGGCAACGTAATCCCCGAGGTCGGCAAAATTAGGATCCTAGGCATGGTCATCGAAAAGCACGGAAGGAACGGCGAAACCATCACCCGTCTCAAGGCAAAAACAGCCAACGCGATTCGACTCCTCAAACGAGTCACTTCCCGAAAGGCTGGCATGAGAGAGGAGAGCCTAATTAGGCTCGTCCAATCTTTCATCATCGGCCACGTCGCGTACGTTGCAGCCTACCACAGATGGCTGCAACACGAACGAAACAAAATCAACGTGCTCATCAGAAGAGCGTACAAGACAGCGCTGGGCCTGTTCGAGTCCACAAGCACGACCCGCTTGTTACAACTCGGGCTACACAATACGCTCGAAGAAATAGCCGAAGCGCAACGGACCTCTCAACTGGAGCGGCTGTCCATGACCAAAGCCGGGAGGAAGATACTGGACGATCTGGGAATAAGACGCTCGAACGAGGTGGAGATGAAGCTCCCCGTCCCCGAAGAGGTCCGACGCCAGACCAGAATCGACCCTATACCGAAGAACATGAATCCCGAGTTCAACAAGGGAAGAAGAGCGGCGAGGGCCAAGGCTCTCATCGACCAGCATGCCAACGACGAACACGCGCGGTACGTGGACGCGGCCGAATACCAACGGAACGCCTTCGCAGCGGTCGTCATAGAGGCGTCAACCGGCGCCACGAGGACGGCAGCGAGCGTGAGAAGCACCGAAGCGGAGCAAGCGGAGGAGGTAGCCATCGCCCTGGCCATCGCCGACGCAGACTGCCACACGGTGCTGAGTGACTCAAGACAGGCGGTGCGAAACTTCGCCAAAGGGCAAATTTGCAGGGAGGCTGAGCGCGTACTGCGAGCGGTAAAACTAGACGAACGAAAAGTACGACTCAAGTGGTTCCCGGCGCACGCGGGCGACGCGTCGGAACGGAATGAGAACCATAACGAGACGGCACACGCCGCGGCGCGAGCGCTAACCAGCCGCGCCCCGGCGACAGACCGTCCGACGTGGTTCGGAACCAAGGACCGCATGACGGATTACAATGAAATCACGAAGGCCTACCGCTTGGCTCGCAGGACTCTTCCACCCCCGCACCCGAGACTGAGTCGAGCGGAGGCGGTAGTACTGAGACAGCTCCAGACCGGATCGCTACCGAGCCCGAAACTGTTGAATCGCATGTACCCCGAGACATATCCGACAGATATGTGCAGAGTCTGCCGGAGGGAGACCGCAGACTACACGCACATCTTGTGGGACTGCATTAAATATCCAGAAGACGCTAGCTCAAGAACACTCCCACCGCGGCTCGAGGCAGCCGCGAAGAGCTCCGACCGAGACGATCAGCTCTGGGCCGTCCAGCAGGTCCTCGAGGCGCTCGAACGGCACGGACCCAGCGAGCCGGCAACGGCGAGCGGAGACCCGCGCCGAGTAACGGCACCTTCGAGGATGACGTAGGCCCTCGTCGGGGCGCGCGAGCGCCCAACTGCAGGCATAAATAAAGTTTCTCCAATCCAATCCAATCCCTTTGTTTTTTCGTGCAGGCCTTTCCCTCTATCATCTTTCTTGCTGCTCTTGTAAATATCCATGGCCCTTTCTTGTTTCCATCCTTTGCATCCAATTTTATCTGTTTCTCTTTCTTTTTGATTAATCCTGGTTGCTTACTTACACTTTCAAATACCCTGTACTTAGTTGCCAACTTTCTTGACCTCTTCCTTCATATTGTGTCCGCGCTTTCAGGTACAGATATCTGTACACCTTAGCCGCCCATTAATAAAGGGAAAATGAGACATCCACCCAATCGTAGCAATTGCTTCAATGGAAACCCATACGGGTTCACCGAAAGAAAGACCTCGCAGTTGAAGAAATATTCATCCCGATCCGGGGCTCGCACCCGGGACCATCGCCTTTCCGGACCAGTGGCTCTACCATCTGAGCTAACCAGGCAGCTAGTAAAAAACGAAACTGTATACAAACGAAAATGTGTTTTCATCTGCGTTGCTCAGACTTTCTTCCAAACTAATTTTGATCTGCCCTTCTCCGACTTCAAAAAAGGCCCAACTCATGTCCCACTGCACCGCCTCATTCGGGGTTTTACCATGGGCCCCCAAAGCCAACCAGCATACCGATCTGTGATATTAACTTCGACGACACAGCGCCACCACCGACCACCGCATCTAAGTCTAAGGACGCCACAAAGCTCGTGCGCGACAGCACGTGCTTCTCGAAGAGCCAGTTGGCGTTGAGTGACGAACCCGCCCCTCAATCCTGTTGGGTGAGAGCACGTGCCGATGTCTCGCCGGCTTTGTATCGGCGGAGAAATGCCGGGGCGCCAACTTGCAAAACGGGCGAAATAGCCAAAAGAAGCGATTCGCTTTCAAGGTAATCGCCCCCCACCCTTCCCCTCATTTAATGAGCAGTTACTACACCTCAGAGTGGCCCGCAGGCGCAATGACAGGCGATGCGAAATTTCAGGTGACGTGCAAAGCTGGACCCGTTGCCATATATAGGCAACACACTTTCCCTGCTTACTTTGCGAGGGGATATGGGCCAGGCACTTCGCTTTCGGTGTCCCAAACAGGCGTTAAATATATGCAACTAAACCCCCGTGGCTGTCTATTCAGAGCGACATGAATGGCCCCTTGACCGCTTGAAAGGTGCCAAGGTTGCAAACTGAACCGATTGCGCCTAAAGATTGGCCGCGCCGGTCGTGTGTGACCACACATCCTTGTTCTGTTCTAATCTGTGTGCAATAAGCAAAACAGCGACAGCCCTGGATCTGAAATTTCACTGAGTTTAGCCAACATAACGGGCATGGTCAGATATACTATAAGCATAGAGAATCATTCCGTAATTTAATTGACGGCGACGCTACGTCTTTCATAATTTCTGTTTTGGGACTCCGTAAACCTGTAGAACAGTGCGATTAAGTTCGCTATAGCACAGACATCAGCCTGTCGTCACGGGTAACGAAATTATTACCGAAAGCCAAAGTGCTAGTAGGCGAAAAACAACCAGTGAAAAGCATCGGAGACAGCGAAGCGAGGCATCACGCGAGAGCTTTCCCGCCTGCAAGATGATTATCGAACGTGGGAAAGCAAACAGGGAAAACAAAACCGCATTGTCTCTGAGCGCGCTTACGCTCACGAACGGGTAGCGAGTCCCGTCTGAAGGGCTCACACGCGCGCGGTCCTGTCCGGCGTTGTGCGTGCAACGGTGTTACGTGTTTGTCGCATATAATCCTCCTGTGTTTGCCGGTTAGACGTCACCTCCTCCGCACACGTCGAGAGAGAAAAGAACGTGGCAAACGAACGGCTGCGTAGTGGCGGGGAAGGTGAACAAAGAGTAGTCGAAAGCGATTACGTCGGGCTCCCGAAAACCGGAAAGTCAGCTGGCCAGAGCGCTCTAGCATGTCCCAGCGGCAGCGTTAACCGGAAGACGCGATGCCGAGCGCGTAGCCCCGATGCTAAACTTAGGTGCGCGCGCGCGAGCGGTGGCAGCAGCCGGCGCGAACACCGCTCCACCCGTTTATTTTAGCGTACTGTTGCTGCTGCTGCGGCGCGGCAGCGGCGGCGTGCTCTTGTTCGATTTCCGTCGGCCTATTAGGCGAGAGCGGCGCGCGGCTCTCTCCGCTGCTCACTTTCTCCTCTCCGTGCTGCTGGCCACCGGCAGCCTCGAGGACAGGCCCGGCGTGGTGACCCAGAAGCCTGGACTCTCTGGCAGTCCCCCCCCTTCCCATCCTTTCCCCGAAGCACCGAGCATGTGGACCCGGGCAGAGCGTATAAAAGGCCACATCCGGCCGCATCACCGGACGCAGACACAGCTTCACTCCTCCCAGTGGATATACCTCCCTGACCAAAAGTAGACGCCGGGTGAGTCGCGGACGCCGGCTACACCGCGACTGACGGGCTCTCCCCTGGAGCTCGCGCCCGTCAGGCCCGGTGCTGTGGGCACGCCCCCCAATGCCGCCGCCGCCGCTGCAACGGGATGCGCTTACTCGCAGCTCGAGACGCGCAACGTGTGAACGCCGCGAGTGCGCTGCGCCTACGATTACCGAACGGAGGACTATGCAGCCCCAGGAAGAGTCTGAAACCGCTGTGCTAAACAGGAAATCACCGGAGAAGGCCCCGCATCGTGGAGAACCAAACTAACGTGCCTATGCGTTGTCGATCTCGTAGGGTAATATCAGCAAACAGAAGTGAATAGCGTTTGCGCACGACACGCGGTCGATATGCAGTGGTGTTTCAAGGGACGCACATTAGACAACCCCATTGCGTGATGCGAGAACGTAACAGGACAACAACGTACGCCGAAAAGCTTTCGTTCTCGCTCTTTATCACGGTCGGATCAGGCGCGCGAATATATGTGTCAAGCACGCGATGTTACGAGGCCAACCGCTTTGCGAAAGGGTGAAGCGCTTGACAGAACCGATGCGATACGAGAGAGCGCTCAGCTGAAGCGTCGATATCTCAACTGACCGGGATGCGACGATTCCGCGAGCGCTTCCCGTTCATATACAGGAAGTGTGATTACAATCTTCTGCCTGCAAGGCGCTGTCACGCCTCGACATCGTGATCGGCTAGCATACGAAGGAAGGGTTATAGGGCGGAAGTCGCTAAACGGGGGGCTGGCTCTTATACATTGTACATTGATGCGCTGATCCTTTTTGATACCACGCTTTCTTATCTCTCCCGGAATCTGACAGCTAATTTATTACAATGTGTTGCATAGTTAGCCTTTTCTCAAAACGAATACTGTGAAAAATATTTATTGGTTGTTTTAGATGTTTTTAGCATTAAACCGTATTTTTACAGAATTATATTCATGTAGTTCATGCAATAGGCATCTTGGTTTATCATTGTGAACAAGAGGCGAAATGCCTTCTGAGAAAATTGCCGCACATAATGGAGCGTACGATTAACAGCACGCAGCTTCACGGCTTAGCTTCACGGCTGACAAAATGGGTACTAAAGAGAGGTATGACAAGATCCGCACTTTACTAGAATTCTTATGATCTCACTCGTTAGCTTGTACAGGCCTTCCGTGATATTATTAAAGGTATTCATTGGGTCACCTTGTTCTCTCTCTTTATACCTCTTTTGGCGGAGCCTGTAATTCTGTAGCATAAATGCGGCAGCCATTAAGTGATCTTTGACTAGGGACCGCAAGTAAGGCGAACAGCCGATGCGACAACACAGATGCAGTTGCGCGAATGCGCAATATTATGTTTCGTCTACATCAGTGGCAAAGAATGTTACCAATAGCGTTAAAATTGTTATGGGTGGACGCGGTCCCCAGTAGAGGGCTTCCGATATCTTTTTGCTACCCATCACTGAAGCGAACACACTAGACAAGAGTGGTGTTCACGTCCAAGCTAACGCATCACTTCCATTCTCGCATGCATTTCTGCAAGCATTGTGCACGGTACTTGTTTCTTTATGCAGGCGCCTTACGCAGTGGCGCCAGCAGCAGCGGTGGTGGTCGCTTGCTCTGATAATTGTGCATCCTTCTGCGCAGCATGTCTTCGCAGTTACGGCTGGGGGCTGTGGCCCTGACTGTGCTCCTGATGGCCTGCCTCGTGCCACCCACGGAGCAGAGCCATAAGATCAAGAAGCTCAAGCTGGGCGCTGCGGCGGCCGCCGCAGTTGTGGGCAAGATCACTCCGCTGGCCGCGGCAGCCGGAGTCGCGGGTGCCTCGCTCGTCGGCAGCGCGGCCGTCTCGCACCTCCTCAACTCTCACCACCACCACCACGGCGGCCACCACCACCATCACCACTTCTTGCCCGTCCACCACTCGCACCCTGTCCACATACCCATTCCGTGAGTGCGTCCGTGAGTGCGACCGTGCCGCGCGCCTGCGTTGTGCCCGGCACGTTTCATCACTTGGCCATTCATATATGTCGCTTGCTGAGTTATTGTGTCAAGAGCGTCACTCGACCATGAACTGCTTGTCCCGAGGGCACACATTGCGGCTTGCTTCAACGTTCGATGAAAGTGTGCGTTTGGTGCACTCTAGTTTTATAGCTGACGCAGGCGTTCATAAAGAGTAACTTAGCAATATTAGCAGAGAGCAATGTAGTAGTACTAGTAATACTGCTTTCGACATGTGATGTGTTCCAGATCTCAGGAGCCGACAGCTACTTTGCCGTCTTGAACGTATCGAAGTTGGAAACGATGCAAACTACTTTGCTGTCTAGCCAGATGACTACACAGATGAGTGATATTGCGGAGAGCTGTAACCTGCACGACGTACGTCCTCTTAGTTTGTGTTCGTGGCTTCTTCGTCTTGCGCCGGTCATAATAATTCGGCGTGAGTACTTTTTAGGCGAGAAACACCAGCCCTGGGAAAACGCACGCACATTTCAGAAAGCGATGTGCGCCAGTCGTCGATCTGCAGAAGCCTGCGAACAATGGCCTATTATGACACATATCAAGGAGCACATCTAAAATATCATCTGAGAAAGAAGTAGAAGTCACTTAATTTCTACGCATTTGTGAAGAAGACACAATTTGGTCTTCTCGCGCAGTTTGCATCAATAAAGCCCCTAGAATTATTCTTCACGCCATTTTTAGAAGTTTTTAAAATAAGCTTTAAGGGCAGGCTTTTAGAATGTTTTTTAATTGTTTTAGGCGCAAGAATAAGAAGGACAACAGAATAAAAGACCCGGCCTGTCCGCGTCTTTTATTCTGTTGTCCATGTCTTACTTTGGCGCCTAAAACCATTTTTAAGAGCCACGTACATCTAGCCCGACAGCAGATGCTGCTAAACTATTTTAGAATGTTCTTTTTCAGACACGCCGTGGGGGCGTAGTAGCTTTGGCGCTGCGCTACTAAACCCGAGGTCGCGGGATCAAATCCTGGCCACGGCGGCCGTATTCCTATGGGCGCGAAATGCAAGAACGCCCATGTGCCGTGCATTGGGTGCACGTTGAATAACCCCAGGGGGTGAAAGTTAATCCGGGGTCCCCCACTACGGCACGCCTCATAAGCATATCGTGGCTTTGGAACGTAAAACGCCAAAACGTATAATTGACTGCCTTTCTAAGTTTTCTAGGGTCCAAGCTAAAAGTTAAGGCGCGCCTTTTATTTCGACCCGCTCAAAAGGTGTAAATTATAATTAGTTGCGATAGTCAAGCAGTGAATGCTCTCTTGCGCTTTCACGGGCATCCTACTAAAGCGTAGGAACTAAAGTTGGAGGTAGAATGCGCTAGATAGAAACTTGCTGCATGATATAAATGCATTAAAACGACTTTATAACGAAGTTCTTGGGACCTCCAAAATCCTTCGTTATACAGGTCACTTCGTTCTAAGACCGCCCGCTGTACTGCCCACAATAAAGCAGGCTAAGCACGTACAGGAAAAGAAAACCTTTATTTGGCATGAACTTAAGAGAGACTTAGTAATATAAGTCGCGATTTTTTGTGTGAACACTTCGTCTGACGGAATGTGCGACTGCAGCCAACCTTATTGCACCGAGTTTCAGGGCACATGCTTCGCGGCGAAACGCAGGAGTGCCGCAAGATAAAGCCACCCATGGCCAAATACCGTTGCCGTCTCTTTTCCGCTAAAGTTGCACGTTATTCGCAAGCAACGAGGTAACACTGTCGCTATTTGCAGAATACGAATCGAGGGTACATTACAGGAAGGATGCGACTTCAGAACCAATAACATAGCCAGTTGTCCGAAAAAGATAAATTTAAATGATACTAATTTGAAAAGAAAGGCTAAACGATGATGTATTGTGGTATATCGACAAGTCTCAAAAGAGGGACTGTACTCTTTTAAGAGTCTGTCACGCATCTTAAGATTTCACCGCTACGCATATATCAATGCCGCCGTTTAAATGAAATTAAAACTATCAAGAGAAAGACGGGAAAGTGGGAGACGACTGGCGGTCAGACCGCTCTGGTGCTCCTGTAAGCTGCTCTCTGCCGCCGGTATAAGTTACAAGTGGAAAAGCCAGCTTCTCGTGCTTACGGCGAACGGGCTCGTACTCTTTCTGCCCACAATGCGTGATCTGAGCATGATGCTCCTTATTCTTTCTTTCTGCGTTCCTTGAGTAATGACGTTCTTTAGCGAGAAAGCAAGAGTGACCAGATAGAGTGTCATGACCCTGCAGTTACCTCTAAAATTGAAACTTGTAACATGAGGCCACCGAGATTGATACAAATATTCCAAGGTACAGTAATTATTACGGGCAAGTGTTCATGATTAAGAATTTATAAAAGCTAAGCGGCAAATGATCATAAAAAGTGAATATGGATGTTGTGGGGTCACATATTGTACAAGTTATCCTGATATATTTTTTTAAATAGTTCGTCATTTTATCGCACGAAACCGAGTTCCCGCTATCGCCAGGATCGGCCACTCAGCAGGATGGATGCTAAGAAACAAAGAGACTCGGAGAAAAATAATTCCTACAAACAAAGCCCCTGGTTTCTTCCTTGAAAAGCTAGGAATTACTTAGTTTGCCGTCATTATGTTTCAATGGGTGTCAACAAAGAAATTGCAGGCCCTGTTGGTCATTAGGCCACCACGAAGGCGGTGGGAGGAGATTAGAGGTAGCTCGACGTGCAGGACATATTAGTCGGAAGCAATAAAGGTGCACGTTCGAAATGATTGGTCATACGCAAAATCAACGCTGTCTGTTCAGCCTCACGCGAGCAACATTTGCCCACTCCTCTCTTTCACTCATCATTCATTCGCCAAGCACTTCGTGGTTGTGCATTAAACAGGGTTCGTTAAAAGCTTAGCGGCATTTTCGTCTTTAGGTGAAACACCAGCGGGAAATGAATGATATAATTTTTTGACAATATAACGCCATCTTTCTTCGGCATTCCATTCACCATTCACCGCACAGAATACTATATGGATGCGCCACAGTTGCAGACATTTTGACGACGAACCATGTTCAAAAGGACTTGTTGCTGTGCAAGTTGGTGCGGTTTACTATACATTCTTTTTATCGGCGCAAAGACATACAACATGGTGCATGTGTGTGTCGTGTTCTCCGTGTAGTGTCTGTTTTCGTGCCGTTAAAAAAGAATGTATAGACGAACTATGCGTCGGCGATTGGGGAACAACGCTTTGTAACCAAATTTATACAGAAGTAGGGTGCCACGGATGCTACTGTGCGCGTGCTCACAGCCATTCGTGAAAGACAGAGGTATATGACGAGTGAATTACATGGACATGTTCGTTCGAAAGAAAAATCACGGTAGAACCAATTTAGAATGATTTTCTGAGTTATGCGAGAGCATTCGCACAACACACATACTTTATGCAGTTTCCCTTACAGCCGATTGAGCGGAGTGTCCATTTGGCTTCGTCCCTGTTTGCAACCAAATGCCCTGCGCGTCTCTGGAGACCTCACTCTGATATTGACGCGCATGCGCTTCAATATCGTAACAGCACGACGGTGGCGTTATTCTTTCGCTCTTTTGTCGCGCGTATTTCGTGCCCTAACCGACTCCTGACGTGGCGCCGAAGATGGGTATTCGCTTACCAGACTGGCATGCTCGCGTTCGGTTCCTTGCAGGGTGCTATATTTGCTTTATTCTATTTCCGCGGTCATCGTATTGACGCCTCATAGAAATACGAAAGTGGGGTAGGGCATCGCGTTTAAAAGTTGTCTTGCGCAGGGCTGCCACAGAAACATGGGGCCAGATTCAAAAAGCGTTTTGTTCGTATAGGATATTTGCCAATGGCTGGTCGCTTTCGCTAATATTGTGTCCAGCATCAGGATTGGCTGAAATTTTCTCTTACGAACAATTATGGCGTAAGAGCTTTTTTTTTTTTTGTAAATACGGGCCCTGGTTCTTCTAGCACCGGTGGAACCGGAAAGTTGTCCAAACTGTGCAAGTGATGTCAAGACGCACGTCAGCGTGCTTTAAGGCCTGCTAGCGTCCATGTTTCGCAACGATCTATTTAATTTTCCCTTCTTTTTTTACCATTCGTCTCGCCCAGTGGCCGATTCCGACGATAACGGCTGCGCAATGTTATTCGATGTAATGACCAAGAGCGCAAAGAACGGAAAATAAATGAATTCCTACAAAATACGGCCCTTGGTTTCACAACAGTAGCTGATTTTGGTTCCAGAGAAAAAATCGCTGTCAATTTGGAGCGAATCTCGTACTTACAATGTTATCATCAAGCTCTCAAGGTTGCCGCTCCTTCCGCGCATGCGTCGAGGCAGGTGAGCTCGGCGGATGAGAAAGTAAGGCTGCTAAATGCTTCCAGTCAACTTCAATTTTTTTTCTAATCATCAAAGCCATCATCATCGTCATCACCATCGCAATTTTGTCCCTTTCTTTTTGTTCCCCTCTCTCCTTTCTCCAACAGTGAGTAGTTAAAAAAAAGGCTGAGCCCTCAGCTTTTTTCCTTATAATAAATATTCCTCTCTTTCTCTCTCTCTATTTGGACTGTCCTTTCCATCTCTTTACGCTAACCATTCGAGTGACGCGTGTGAGGAACATTCATATTTGCACAGTGCTCGCTACTCCCCTACTCCTCCTATAAAAGGTACCTCACCAAACGCAGGAAACAGTTCGCGATCTAAATATATCCCACCGCTTCTGGCCGAGTGCAGCTATTCATAAACGGCAGCATAACGGTTAGCGGAATGTTATATACAGGCGCTTTTCCTGCTCTATATATTCATTCACCTACTTCCTTTTCCTCCATTATATCAGCCACATAGGCTGGCTTCCGCAAACAGCTTTCATCGCCCTATTATCACTCGTGCTAACTCCGGTTCGGAAGTTTCCCCGTTACTCCATAATTGCTGTGGCATTTTCGCTTATTCCGTGGCAACTACAGGTCTACGCAGTAGGTCACCAGGGCTCTTATGGTAGTGACACATATTCAGGACCACGGGCACATTGATAGCTGAGCATTCTTGTTAAACAAGAAGTGGATATGTGGTTTGATCACACTACGCGTCAAGGCATCCTATGCAGTCCAACACAGCGCAGCGGCCGCCTTTATAGTGCGCCCCTCTTAAACCAAGTGTTTATTTGAATTTTTCGAGAAAACTAGATATTGTATGTTTCATCCACTTTAAAGCACTTGCTTTTCGTTAGCGACCAGGTAATGTGAAAATGACCCTTTGTAAAAGCACAAGCTGTGCGATTCAAAATATTTGGAATCAGCAACTATGATGTTCTCAGAGCATCAGATTTGAAATGGCTAGGACATCTACGTGCGAAACGATTGCAGTCAGGCATAAATAGGCTTCTTTTGACTAACGGTGCAAGCTTCGCGGAGTTTTCATATCATGTGATTTGACACTTGAAACTGTTTTTCTCAAACAGTAAGAACAAGGCGTATAGCAACAGCGGGACGTGGGAAACTTAGGTTGGAACAATTATATGTCGAAATGATATCTTCGTGTTGGGGAATGTTGTTTTGGTTGCATAATTTGAAGAACAAGAAAAATAAAAGAATGAAAGAAAGAAAAGAAAAGAGAAAGCGCAATCCAACAAGACAATATACTGGTAAATGAACAAAATTACTAGCCTGAGTTTCTGTGCTATAGGCTATGAGGACCCTACGAGGATTTATACTTGCTGATCTCAAAATATTTCAACATAAGTTACACGAGTCACGCGTAACAAAAGAGCCGGGACTACTTACCTGACATACCACACCCGTCGCTGGTCAGCCTCGTTTATTGGAATCGCTGGCACTGCCTGCTGTGGTGTGCAATTATTTTGTTGTGGTGCGGAAGACACAAGACACTATTCACCTAAAAGGGAACAGGAAATAGCAAACATGCTTCCATATTTTCTGTATGCTGCGAGAGCATTCTCACGTGCATTGAGTTCATGGCATCCTCACAGAACTTGCTGGAATTATATTTTTATTTGTGCTGATATTAAAGGGGGAAAATTGCTTGGCGGTTATTTCTTTTGCATGTGAGTTTAATTGCGCAGTACTTGAAGGGATTCTCTTTAGTTCTTTTTTTCGTACTCTTGAGGTATACCGCGAACTTTCGGTTCGATGTAACTACCACCTGACATGCACTTGCTCTTCAATTACAGCCTCCTACCATTTCGTTCATTGAGCCTCATGAGTGTTTTCTAATTTAGTTTAACCCAAAAGGCGGTCGGATAAGAACTCGCTTTTTGAAAGAATTGGTGAACGCAATCAACACCTCCGTAAGTACATGCTTTCTGTTGACATCATCGGTGCCATTGTGACCCTATTCTTTGTCGATGTGGCTTATAAACACACTAAACATTTGAAACACATAAGGTAGCATCGTACTATCTCTCGCGAAATTTCCCAGACAAGCTTGCTGAAAACTAGAGCGAACATAAACTCGTCTGCCGCGGAATATAGTTAAACTGCCCGCCTTGAGCGAGACGGTTAACGTTTTACGTGGCAGGCTGTAGTCCCTCCCCCCTCTCCCTTTTCCTCGCTTACTCAAACACTTAGCATGGTAGCCTTTGTCGGATTTGTGCGTGTTGAAGTCTCTTGAAGGACCAGAGGTCTCTGTATAGAATGTGTGTAAAGCCAGCGCGGGCGACAGCAGCGCTGCCACAGAGCTTCATGTCTACTTTGATAGACATGATTACTATATCACCAGCTAGTTAGTCGGGGATGGGTCTGGGATACGTGTTACTCATTTGAATTCCTCTAGATAACACTGTTAGTGAAGCCCGTCGATCGTAGCTCACGTGCCCCTGTCCAAAAGATCCCTATACTGAGCGTACATGCGGCCCGCAGGTTCCACGTGCACTCACACAGCGATCACCACCACCATCACGGCCTGGTTGACTTCGGCTATGCTGATCACGGATTCGGTCACGGCCACGGCCACGGCCACGGTCACGGCCACGGCTTCTTCGCTGACTACGGCCATGGTTTCGGCGGTGGCCTCGTGGGCGGATTTGGCTATGGCGGACACGGAGACTACGACGGTTGGTGGTGACCTCCCGGACGCAACTAAGGGCCTCGACACACGGCCGGCGTCCCGCCCCGGCGCCACACCATAGAGTCGCTGGGAAAAGTGTCCAGGGCACCGCTAAAAATTGCACAAAAACGCTGCTGAACAATCATCGGGCGTGGATAAGACGTGGAGCTCTCCAGTTCGCGAGTGTCGCCACAACCTTAAGTTATTCTAGAAAAGGCAGAATGATTGGTTAATATAGAGCTAGAAGATGGGCAAGAAAATTAAGGAGATTCACCCTTGAGCCAAAATCCTTGAGAGCTAGATCCAGCCTTTCAAGAAGAGCTCGGGCGCGCTCATGTTTTGATGGTTTAAGTGCCGGCGGTGGTAAACTGAGGTCGAACACCGCTCGGCTGCAAGAAGACATTGCCGCGAGACTAGACGCCATGGATGGTCCCAGCATGTCAGCTGCGACTTTCTGCAAGCAATTTCACAGCGGCTCTAGGCTGCTCCGCCCTGGGAGCGGACGCGCGTGGGCGGGATGGAGAGGCAGGTAAGGCTAGGGGTGGGGGGGGGGGGGGGAGATTTTGTGTTGGCACTTTTTATTATCCACGAAGGGAGGGAGCTTGGCGGCGTGTCGGTGCCGTTTGGTAATGAAGAATCAGTGTGGTTTTGTGGCAACGTGCTGAATGTGCCTGTGGTCGTTTGTATCGTGTGACCTCCTCCGTAACATGCGTGTGTCATTGTCACACTGCCACTCAGGTAAATATATTCGCGAGCAACTAGGCTGTAAATACTTGTACATAACACATCTCGTTGGTTTCAGTATAAATACGGCTCATATACGTATCTTCGCAGCCTTTACACATCTTTTTTTTTTCGTCTTAACCAAATAATAATAGATAAGGTTGTTACTCTCTCACATCATTTGTGTACCGTTGGGCATGTTTTTTGTCATTATTTTCGTGTATTTCGTGTCGTTCTTTAGTGTCTTACAACAATGTTCCCGCGGAGTGAGTGTGTACCCTTACCACTTATAGGATTTATTTTCTTTTTCTTCTGAATATATAAGCGTTTTCGTCAAGAAGTGTCTAAACAGTTTACATTGTCACCGGCAGTTTTTTGCGTAATCATGATATGAGTGGCTGGTATTCTATACAAAATGGAAGCTTTATTCAATCCTTCTGTTGTTTCAGCTTTTCTTCTTTATTTTTGCAATAATTCTGCTGCAATAAGGTCTTACAGTTTAGAAACGCCCTGCATTTCCATGCATAGATAAAAGAGCGGTTTGTTACAAACACTCCTAACCCTCGTTTTGTGATGTGAAGTTTGTGCCACTTCGTGTAAGCATTTTTCTGTGTGTCATTGACTGTGAAGTCACATCTTTCGTGATCGCATTCAATAGCGACCCTTCTTAGTCAATAAAGGAAGTCTATCCTTTTTCACTATCGTTCAGCACTTGTTGTTTTCATGAGTGTTTTCAATTACCATATCAACTATTTACAACAGCAAAAACAAAAAAAAACGAAAAAGAAAACGAAAGAATTACGAAGTTCCTATGGTAATTAGCTCCTTAGACGCATGTCGCCTTTGAACTGGCTATCACAAGCTGTCTCACATGTGCGGCGGTGTTCATGAGGACTGGAATCGGAAAACAAAAGTTAAACAATCGTATAAAAAAATTAAATTCTGGAGTTTTACCTGCCAAAACTCCGATTTGGTTATGCAGCATGTCGTCGTGGGGACTCCGGATTAATTTTGACCCTCAGGGGATCTTTAACGTGCCCCCAATGTACGGGACACGGGCGCTTTTGCATATCGCCCCCATCTAAATCCGGCCGCCGCGACCGGGATTTGATCCGGCGACCTCGTGCTTAGCAGCGCGACACCATAGACTCTAATCCATCGGCGTGTGTGAACGTATAAAATATAAAGTTAAACATCCTATAAACAATACGATGGTACAACCAAACCTACGAGCGAATACGTTGAAACAACCAGACACCACTTCTCTTTCTCTGTTTTTTTTTTTATCGTAGTCGTAGAGCTGTGTCTTGGCCTTTCTTGAATAAACGCTCACCACCTACCTCTAAACCAGAAGTCTGCAATTTCCTTTCAAGCTTTGGTTTAACGTCTACTTTTCGTCCTGTATAAAATATTTAAGTTTATCCTGCCAGTTACCTGCTTATAAGAGCTTGTAAGAGCTTTGATAATGACAGCATGCACAAGTATTGTGGGGTGTACAATAAAACACTATATCGTGCACAAACAATTGTGCGCTATTCCAGCAATCATATATTAGTGGTGTAGCGAAACTGAAGGAGATGCTCCTGAAGGTGCTGAACGCTTCTCAGTGGCCTCATGAAAGTGTGTGTTCAAAAGCGAGTTAAGATGAACCACAGATAAATGTGCAATGCACAGACATGGCAATTTTAGGAGAAAGCAAAAAATATTTCACAGTTTTTCTACGCTATACTCACATTATTGCGTGGCAACTTGCATTAATTTCTAAGTAAATGTTTATGCGCTGACTTACGCAATGCAAGCGCCTAGCGCTGCTTGAGTTCACCTTGCGAAACGTCACAGGTGCTGCATTGATCTTGTTTGGACAGAAATCGTGGTTCGCCGCATGGAGGCGCTGAATTACCTAATTTAGAGACGTAGTTCACTTGAGCGATAAAAGAGCAAGATGTGGTATTCGAACGCAATTATTATCATTTACGCTATTATGAACATATCAACTCGAATATTAAAAAAAAAAACAGACCACGAGATGGTGTGTGACACTGCTTATCACACAAACAAACAAAAATTAAACCCGTGGAACGCTCCCAAGACGAGAACGAAGTGGTGCAGCTGCCGGAGGGGAAGAAGAGAAGTACGAAGAACTTCAATAAAATGGAGGAACGGCTTTATCTGTCTCCGTTGAGTTCTTTAGATTTTAGCGCCGTCGACGGGATGGTGAAAAACGCAGAAGAGATACTAACACTGTATCCTGGCCTCATCTGTGTTGGAGCCGACCCTCCTGCAACGTCTTTCCCGAAATTTTCATTTAAGCTGCGAAACACAACTGTCGTCCCCAAGAAGCCATAACCACTCTCTCACGAGAGGAAAGTATGGCTCATGATGTAAGAAGAACAGCTGCTCCGACGGAAGCGCGCGGCGCGTCTCACTAATGTTGGGCCGCCGCTTGGAGGCACGCGCGACTAGGGGGCTCGTGGGCGGCGGCAATGGAAAAGAAACCTGCCATGAGTAACTACTTAAGAGGAGAAAACGAAATCGGGAAAGAAACAATTTACGGCAACTCAAAGGGAAGCTCATTACTTTTCGAAGCGAGATAGGGATGCCTTAGAACACGCATCTATAAAGCGAGATGTAAGAAGGAAGAAGAGGCATGTGCTTGTTGCATTAAAGCTAGGGAAACGATGGAGCATGTTTTATTAGCATGTGAAGACGTCTGCGTAGCAGTCGATTTAGGCACCACTGGCCTCCTTGACGCCCTTGGGTTCAGCGAGAGCAGTGGAAAGTAAACATGTCCGCAATAGGGATTAGTAAAAGGCGATTGGAAGAAAAGTAGGAAAACGACAAACAACAGAGGCGTACAAAAGCAAAGTTCGCAATAGGGGGTCAGAAAAATTGTTTATTGGAGTTCATAGTGTTTTTTTTCCTTTTTTAGCCTAGGTAGGACATTAGGCAGTATAATAGTAGGACCTTGGTTGCTGTCTCGCGCCAAGCTCCGCACCAATTCGCTGGTCATGAGGAATGCTGATGGAACATGTAGTGTACTGGTGACGAGCCTCGTGTGACGAATTTCGGGATCCCAGGCCCTGGAGAACGTCAGTAAAACAAACGAAACAACATAGCGCTGCAGCACGTGCAAGCGCAGGCTCTTCACCCTTGTTACGATTACTATGTCAAAATGCTATTACTATGTCAAAATCAACCCTGGTTTCCCCTCCTCCCCCAATTTTGATAAAGCAGTTCCAACCACCTTTCTATACAGCTTTCCATATCTCCTCGTATGCCGACAAGGCCAGAGTGATATTGTCGTTGCAAAAGAAACGGGAGAAAGTTAAACAATTAATGAAAACAACTTTTATAACTATACACAAGCAAAGTTTTGAAACTACAAGTATGACTGTCAGCCAATAATAACACTTCCTACCTCGTTTGTCAAAGGAGGGAAGGTAATAAA
Source organism: Dermacentor variabilis (assembly GCF_050947875.1). Taxonomy (NCBI): domain Eukaryota; kingdom Metazoa; phylum Arthropoda; class Arachnida; order Ixodida; family Ixodidae; genus Dermacentor; species Dermacentor variabilis. Next base: position 240,828,171 of record NC_134568.1, on the reverse strand, counting down.
TCGGTTTACCGAAACAACCGGCTAAAACCATCCGCGTTCCCATTTAACTTGCCCCATTTTGTAACGGAAGGTGAAGTTATATTCCTGAAGAAATTAGACTCCATCTGAGCAAGCGTCCGTTCTTAGGGGACATGTGTCTGAGCCAGGTCAGAGGACAGTGGTCGGTCTCGAAAGTGAATTTCGAAAAATAATTTCTGGACCGCCCAAACTAAGCAGGTGCATTCTTTTTTGGAAGCGCTGTACGCCTCTCTTCCCGTTAATTTTCGGCTAGCATACAGTACCGGATGCTCCTCCGCGTCTTTGCCCACCTGGCTGAGGACGACTCCCAACCCTAGCGTCGCACTGCACGATAAATTCCTTAGAATAATCGGGCGTCCGAAGCACTGGTCCTGAGCTCAGAACCTCTTTCAGGTGCTGAAATGCGCTTTCTTTGGCCTCATTCCAGCGAATTTTTTCGGGCTCTTCCTTTCGGAGGATGTCTGTCAGGGGGTTCGCTACCTGTGAGAAATTTGGAATGTACCACTGGTAATATCCCACGCGCCCCAGAAAGGCTCTGACATCCGTCTTAGTTCGCGGTTCAGGAAAGTTATTGATAGGCCATATCTTTAGTTCGGAGGGCAGCCGCGTTCCTTGTTCTATGACATGCCCTACGTAGGTAACTTGCGAACACCCGAAGTTGCACTTTTCGGCTTTTACCGTGAGACCCGCGTCTCGTAGATGTGCCAGCACCTTCCTTAAGTGTTCCATGTGATCGTTCCAGCTGTTAGAAAAGATGGCCACATCATCTAAGTAGGGGATCGCGTAATCTTGTAGGTCATTCAAAACAATATCCATCAGCTTGGAAAAGCTAAACGGTGCGTTCTTAAGCCCGAAATTTAACATTAGTTGTCGAAATGTGCCAAGCGGGGAAGTGAATGCTGCATAGCGACTTTAGCTTTCTGACATGGGCACCTGCCAGTACCCCCTAACTAAGTCGATTGTTGAAATGTACTGGGCTCCACCCACCCGTTCAACTCGTTCTTCTATGTTAGGTATAGGGTAAAGTTGGTCCCTTGTAATCACATTCAATTTCCTATCGTCCACACATGGACGCGGCTCTTTCTCGCTCGCCTCTACGAGGATCATCGGGGAAGTGTAATCACTGTCTGCTGGCTCAATTATTCCCAACTCAAGCATTCGTTTGATTTCTACTTCCGTTATTTCTCGCTGACGAGGTGACACCAGGTACAATTTGGATTGGACGGACTCGTCTGATGTCAACTCAATCTCATGAGTAATGAGCGTCGTTCTCCCCGGCCGGCTACTGAAACACTGGTGAAATTCCTCAAAGAGTTTCCGGAGGTCGCTTACTTGATCGGCCTCGAGAGCGAGTCGGTTTACAGACAGATTCAGGTTGTCCTCTATGGAGCGTTCCGCATCTGTCACTGTCACTAAAACTGGAAGTTCGAACGCTACTTCTTGAGGCGCGTTTACCATCATGTTTACCACCTCTTCCCTTTCGCAGTAATTAATGTTTCATGAAATTGCAGCGGTAAATGATTCCTTTATTCCTTTTTAACCGGCGGCTCGAACGTGCTTGATATGCACACGTCGTCAACGACGACCGCACCTTTCGTTTCTTCGCGCCCTGCCTTTTTGCGTCTGTCGCCGTCTTTGGCTGCGCTACATTAGTCCCTGCATTCCGATCTTTACCGCGCTTCTTTCTACGGCGTTTTTCCCTAGAACTCCCTTTCCTGCCGCCTTCTCGCGCCTCAAGCTGGCCGGTGCACATCTCGTCGGCCCGGATCGCTCTCCTACCCGCGCAGTCTGAGTCATTTTCATTTAAATCTGCTCTCTCTTTGCCTCGACTGGCGGACAGCTCAACCGACTCTGGAACAATACAGCACTCTTTACTCGAGCTATGCAACTCGCACTCCTGCGAACTGTCCTCTACTGCATTGCCCAGCTCCTGCTGTGCATCGGCACACAGCTCATCGGTCTCGATCGCTGTCTCACCCGCACGGTCCGAATGATTCACAACTAAATCATTTCTCTCTTGGCTACCTAGACTGGCAGACAGCTGCACCGATCCCTGAACAATGCAGTTGTCTTCCCTTGAGCTACGCAGCTCGCAATCCTGCGAACTGCCCTCAACTGCATCGTCCAGCTGACTCGACATGGGTGCCCGTGTTTGTCGGGTCAGCAGTACTCTGTACTTCGTTAACGACCTCGTTAACATTACATGCAACGCACACACGCGGTGACTGTGCCAATTCATTCCCAGCTGGCCTAGCTGTCTCTACAGTGCTCTGTTGGCAAATCACCTCGTACCTCTCACTACGCCCTTTAACGGCCTCTGTTGCCATTAAGGCATCTTTAGCAGCTTGCCGTTTCCGTTCACCTATGAATGTGCTGCTAATCTCACAGGTACTACTCCTCTCGTCGGCTTTTGGCGAAAATCGCCTAGATACTTCCTCAATTTTTTTTTTTTTTTGCTCTGTACTACCTACAGAATTTTCAGGCAGCCGTTGTCTTTGTGCGTTTAACTGCCGCAAATCTTGGATCTCTTTTTTCAATGCTGTCATCTCTTTCTCGTGCCTTTCCCGTTCTCGCTCACGCTCACCCTCACGTTCTCGACGTTCACGCTCACGCTCCCGTGTTTCTTGTATCACCTCCCAAGCAATCTTAATGCTTTCATCATCATTGCCACTATCTTGGATTGCCTTTTGGATAGCTGGCTTTTCCATCTTTTCGTCCGCCTCAACTCCCTACTCATCGCACAGTAACAACAAGTCTGACTTCGTCAACCTTCTAAGATCCATGACAGCTGCCCCGACTGGTGGTTAGAACTGTTTTCATTTAAAAATTTGTGCAAACACCAAATATGCAACAAATTCCCGATTCCTAGAACCCTCAAAATAAACATGCAATATTTGAAGTCTGGCGAATCAAAAGGAAAAAACCACGCGCTCAATCGCGAATGCAGCACTACGCCATCTGGTTTATCGGTCCGCTGTTCCCGGTTCCTCAGGACTCCCTGGGTCGAAGGCTCTTTCTTCTTCGTTGTTCCCAGTTCCTCAAGACTTCCTGGGTCGAAGGCTCTTTCTCGTTCGCTGTTCCCAGTTCCTCAGGAATTCTTTGAACAAAGGTTCGTCCTTATCGCTGCCACCAGTTATATGATCTTGCCGTTGAGTGCGGGAGTTGGCCGACGTTGAGGAGTATTTCGAGATGAAACTGATGGTTTAGTTACATTATTTACCGTAATAATATGAAGTAATGAACAGTCATAAAGTCATCGACGGCCGGTAGCAAATCGGACGCTGCGGCCCGTGGCAAGAAAAACGAAAAAATGAATGAATGAAGGAAGGAATGTCTCTTCTCCCGTTCTCTCGCTTTTAACCCCTTCGGTCTCTCGGGGTCACGTCATTTTCGGCTAATCGTCGAGCCCGCTCAGGTGTCGTCATTTTCCTCCAATGGTAGGCGCCCGTGCAAGTGTCGTCACATTCAGCTCATGGAGTCGCTCCAAGGGCTCCACTGTCCGACGGGTGACTTACTACCGGCATTGCCTTAGTGTTGCCTTCCTGCTTTAAAATGCTCAGCTAAAGGAGACTGGTCGTTTTCCAACCACCTTTCAGAGCTGCAAAACAGCTTTGCTCGGGACCAAGATCAACTACCTGGAACCGTGTCAGTCTCCCGTTTCACTTTCGGGAAGAGTCAAGCAGGGGTGGAGACAATAGCTAGACGTGCTGCGCATGAGGTGGGGGTCGCCAACTTGTCTGACAGGTCCGGGAACGTGGTGGATGCGCCCCTGCGCACCATAATTGGAATGCGACGGCGATTGGATGTGGTCAGGGAACTCGAGTGATACCACGAAAAGGGTCCGTATGCAACAGCGGGTACGCCTTCGGCCACATCATACGACGACCTTAAACGCACGGTCCTGCAGCGCCTCGAGCTATCGCAGCCGAGTAGGCTCCAACAGCTCCTCTCCGAGGAACTCGGCGACCAACCACCGTCACAACTCCTGCACCGGTTGCGTCAGTTGCTGGGTGACCCCTCCGCAAACGAGAGCCAGCTTCCAATTTTGCGCGAGTTGTTGCGGTTCCTCCCACAGTCCGCACGAATGGCGCTGGCGGGTACCGTCGAGACTAGTCTCGATCGGCTAGCTGCACTAGCTGACTGCATATGCGACTGCTCGTCGGCGGCACGGACACCTATCGCTGCTGCGAGAGTCTCAGAGCCAGGAGACCGACTCTCGCGCCTGGAAGAAACAGTCCACCGCCTCACCAGTGCGCTGGAGAAGCTGACGACGTGTGACAACATTGGCGACCAACTTCGTCCATTCGCCTTCACAGTCTCACAGCGCACCTAAGACTCGCCGCGGCAGTTGTGCTGGAACCACCGTCGCTTTCGCGAACAAGCAAGTCGCTGCACCCAGCCCTGTTTGTGCACGGGAAACGCACCGGCCAGTCGCTAACGGCGACATGCGACATCGGCGCCCACGCAAGCCGCCTATTCTTCGTAGTCGACCGCATCACCGGCATCCGCCTCCTCGTCGACACCGGAGCCGATCGAGCTGTCTATCGTTCCCGCCACGGCCGCAGATCGCCAACGCGGCAAGTCTACAACCACGCTCCACGAAGTGCTCCTATCAATAACGCTAGACATTGGGTTCCAGCACTTGTACAGACGGGTGTTTGTGATCGTCGACCTCAGCTTTGCCACACTGGGAGCGGACTTCCTCAGCCATTTCAACTAAGATGTGAGTATTCGCGATCGGTGCCTAAAGGATAACGTCGCATCCCTCGATGTACTTGGCCTGCAGCCCAACTTCACTTCATCTGGCATTCGTACGTTTTGGCCGGTCTCAACGTACGACAAGATGCTTGCTGAGTACCCGCAACTCACGAAGCCCCAAAACGATGCACTGCCGTGAAAAACAAGGTGACGCCTTGTTTTCACGGTGAGCCTCCGTGACCACCGGCCCACCTGTCGCCGCCCGGCCACGGAGGCTCGCTGGACGGAGGTTGGAATTCGCCCGCAGTGATCCGGACAGGCCGCCATTGGAATATGAACCTGGCAACGTTTAACGCTAGAACGTTATCTAGTGAGGCGAGTCTAGCAGTGCTATTGGAGGAATTAGAGGGCAGTAAATGGGATTTAATAGGGCTCAGTGAAGTTAGGAGGCCAAAAGAAGCATATACAGTGCTAAAAAGCGGGCACGTCCTGTGCTACCGGGGCTTAGCGGAGAGACGAGAACTAGGAGTCGGATTCCTGATTAATAAGAATATAGCTGGTAACATACAGGAATTCTATAGCATTAACGAGAGGGTGGCAGGTCTTGTTGTGAAACTTAATAAGAGGTACAAAATGAAGGTTGTACAGGTCTACGCCCCTACATCCAGTCATGATGACCAGGAAGTCGAAAGCTTCTATGAAGACGTGGAATCGGCGATGGGTATAGTGAAAACAAAATACACTATACTAATGGGCGACTTTAATGCCCAGGTAGGCAAGAAGCAAGCTGGAGACAAGGCAGTTGGGGAATATGGCATAGGCGCTAGGAATAGCAGGGGAGAGTTATTAGTAGAGTTTGCGGAACAGAATAATATGCGGATAATGAATACCTTCTTCCGCAAGCGGGACAGCCGAAAGTGGACGTGGACGAGCCCGAACGGCGAGACTAGAGATGAAATAGACTTCATTCTCTGCGCTAATCCTGGCATGATACAAGATGTGGACGTGCTCAGCAAGGTGCGCTGCAGTGACCATAGGATGGTAAGAACTCGAATTAACCTAGACCTGAGGGGGGAACAGAAGAAACTGGCACATCAGAAGCCGATCACTGAGTTAGAGGTAAGAGGGAAAATAGAGGAGTTCCAGATCAAGCTACAGAACAGGTATTCGGCTTTAACTCAAGAAGAGGACCTTAGTGTTGAAGCAATGAACGACAATCTTGTGGGCATCATTAAGGAGTATTCAATGGAAGTCGGTGGTAACTCCGTTAGGCAGGATACCAGTAAACTATCGCAGGAGACGAAAGATCTGATCAAGAAACGCCAATGTATGAAAGCCTCTAACCCTACAGCTAGAATAGAACTGGCAGAACTTTCGAAGTTAATCAACAAGCGTAAGCCAGCTGACATAAGGAAGTATAATATGGATAGAATTGAACTCTCTAGATTGGAGGAAGCCTAAAAGCAGTGAAGAAGAAACTAGGAATTGGCAAGAATCAGATGTATGCGTTAAGAGACAAAGCCGGCAATATCATTACTAATATGGATGGGATAGTTCAAGTGGCTGAGGAGTTCTATAGATATTTATACAGTACCAGTGGCACCCACGACGATAGTGGAAGAGAGAATAGTCTAGAGGAATTCAAAATCCCACAGGTAACGCCGGAAGATGTAAAGAAAGCCTTGGGAGCTACGCAAAAGGGGAAGGCAGCTGGGGAGGATCAGGTAACAGCAGATTTGTTGAAGGATGGTGGGCATATTGTTCTAATGAAACTGGCCACCCTGTATAAGCAATGCCTCATGACCTCGAGAGTACCGGAATCTTTGAAGAACGCTAACATAATCCTAATCCATAAGAAAGGGGACGCCAAAGACTTGAAAAATTATAGACCGATCAGCTGTCAGTTGCCTACAAACTATTCACTAAGGTAATCGCAAATAGAATCGGGAACACCTTAGACTTCTATCAAGGACCAGGCAGGATTCCGTAAGGGCTACTCTACAATAGACCATATTCACACTATCAATCAGGTGATAGAGAAATGTGCGGAATATAACCAACCCTTATATATAGCTTTCATTGATTACGAGAAAGCGTTTGATTCAGTCGAAACCTCATTAGTCATGGAGGCATTACGGAATCGGGGTGTAGACAAGCCGTATATAAAAATACTGAAAGATATTTATGGCGGCTCCACAGCCACCGTAGTCCTCCATAAAGAAAGCAGCAAAATCCCAATAAAGAAAGACGTCAGGCAGGGAGATACGATCTCTCCAATGCTATTCACAGCGTGTTTACAGGAGGTATTCAGAGACCTGGATTGGGAAAAATTGGGGATAAAAGTTAATGGAGAATACCTTAGTACTTGCGATTCGCTGATGATATTGCCTTGCTTAGTAACTCAGGGGACCAATTGCAATGCATGCTCACTGACCTGGAGAGACAAAGCAGAAGAGTGGGTCTAAAAACTAATTTGCAGAAAACTAAAGCAATGTTTAACAGTCTCGGAAGAGAACAGCAATTTACAATAGGTAGCGAGGCACTGGAAGTTGTAAGGGAATACATCTACTTAGGGCAGGTAGTGACGCCGGATCTGGATCATGAAACGGAAATAATCAGAAGAATAAGAATGGGCTGGGGTGCATTTGGCAGGCATTCTCAGATCATGAACAGCAGGTTGCCATTATCCCTCAAGAGAAAAGTGTATAATGGCTGTGTCTTACCAGTACTCACCTACGGGGCAGAAACCTGGAGGCTTACGAAAAGAGTTCTACTCAAATTGAGGACGACGCAACGAGCTATGGAAAGAAGAATGATGGGTGTAACGTTAAGGGATAAGAAAAGAGCAGATTGGGTGAGGGAACAAACGCGAGTTAATGACATCTTAGTTGAAATCAAGAAAAAGAAAGGGGGGGGCATGGGCAGGACATTTCATGAGGAGGGAAGATAACCGATGATCATTAAGGGTAATGGACTGGATTCCAAGGGAAGGGAAGTGTAGCAGGGGGCGGCAGAAAGTTAGGTGGGCGGTTGAGATTAAGAAGTTTGCAGGGACGACATGGCCACAATTAGTACATGACCGGGGTTGTTGGAGAAGTAAGGGAGCTAGAGGCCTTTGCCCTGCAGTGGGCGTAACCAGGCTGATGATGATGGTAATGATGATGATGATTTTGAACACATACTTTAGCTCGGCGTGATTCGTCCTTCCTCCAGCAATTGGTCTTCGCCTCTCAATCTGGTTCCAAAGAAGAACAGTGGTGACTGGTGGCCTTGTGGTGATTACCGAGCTTTGAATGCCGTCACTATTCCGGATCAACCTCCCCTTCCCCACATACATGACTTCGGCGCTCGTCTCGCAGGAAACAAAATATAGAGCAAGATCGATTTGATGAGCGCGTACCACCAAATTGCTGTCGAAGCCAGCGACATTCCGAATACAGTACTCACTACTCTATTTGGCCTATTCTAGTTTGTCCGTATGTCTTACGGTTTGAAAATGCGGCGCAAGCTTTTCAAAGGTTCATGAACGAGGTTACGCGCGGACTCCCGTTCATTTTCGTCTACCTTGACGATATTGTCGTTGCAAGTCACACATGCGAAGAGCACGAAGAGCACCTTCACCTTCTATTTGAGCGACTGGATGAACACGGCCTGGTCCTAAGGCCTCTGCAGAAATGCATTTTCAGAGTTGAAGCCCTAGATTTTCTCGGCCATCGTATTTCACATCAAGCCACTGGAATCACGGGTGCGGGCAATCGAGGACTTCCTCTCTCCAACCTCTTCCCGAAATTTGCGCGAGTTTCTGGGGCTCATAAATTTTCACAGGCGCTTCATACCATCCCGCGCGCAAGTTATTCAACCGCTTCCCAACCATCTGCATCGCGACTCCAGAAAAACGCCTGCCTTGAACTGGTCATCGGAGCATGAAACTCCTTCCGGAAGCCAAAACGAGGTTGGCGACTGCAGTGTTGGCCGTTGCCCGACTCGCCAACTTGCCTTACAATAGACGCATCAACCACTGCAGTGGGTGCAGTACTGCAGCAGCATGATGGCACAGACTCGAGGCCACTGGGCTTCTCAAAGCGCCTGAAACCTACAGTAGCTCGCTACAGCACCTTTGGGAGGGAGATGTTCGCCATCTATTGCGCTGTCAAGCATTTCAATTTTTTTCCTTGGAAGCTGTAGCTTTTACATTCTGACTTACCACAAGCCGTTAACCTTCGCTTTCAAGAACAATAGTTCCTCGTACTCAGAATGTGAGCTTCGGCAACTTTCCTTTATTTCTTAATTTTCTGTGGACACCCACCGCATCTCTGGCACCGAAAATCAGGCATGTGGCGCACTGTCGCGGATCGGCGATGTGCCTGCTGGCCCTTTGGATTTCCAAGCTCTAGCTGCCGCCCAGCATACCGCTTCCATACACAACAACATTGGTCACGTGCAATACATCGCAGGCAGCTCCTCGCCCGTTCGAAGCACTGCACGGGCTAAGCCATCCCGGTAACAAAGCTGCACAGAGGCTTATCGCAGACCACTTCATCTGGCCAAGGATCAACAAATATGTTCGAAGCTAGGCAAGAAGCTGCCAAGCCTGTCAAGCTGTGAAAGCGAACCGGCACACGCATTCAGCAGTACAGCCATTTCGACCGTCAGAGAGCCGTTTCGATTACGCGCATTTAGACTTGGTGGGGCTTCTTCCGCCCTGCCAAGGTTTCAAGTACCTGCTCAGGTGCATCGACCGATACTCAAGGTGGCCTAAGGCGACCCCTCTCCAAGACATCACGGCCGTAACAGTGGCGGAAGCATTTGTTGCTAAGTTGGTGTCGCGGTATGGTCGTCCTTCGAGTATAACTGCTGGCCGAGGCTGGCAATTTCAAAGCTTTCTGTTTTTCTGCCCTGGCGAGACTGCTCGGCACGTGCTTTCATAACAACACGGCCTAGCACCAACAGGGAAATGGCATGGTCGAACATCTTCCCCGACAACTGAAGGCATCATTGACCGCCATGCTCGACAGACAGCACTGGATGGAAAGGCTACCTCTAGTACTACTGGGGATGCGAACAACAATCAAGTATGACTTCGGAGTCAGCGCAGTGGAGATGCTTTATGGGTCATCAATACGCGTTCCATGCCAGTTTTTCGGCTACATTTCTGGCTCAACCAACTTCAAGCTACACCCCCACGTATCGCCCGCGGGCAGCCTGTGTTTAGTTTCCCTACGATGGACACAACCACACGTCTTTCTGCGACGCGTCTCTATAAAGCCACTAGTGACTCCTTCCTATGAAGGCCCCTTTCGTGTTGCTTCGCATTCTGAGAAAACTGTGAAGATTGACGTTCGTGGCAAAGAAGAGACAGGGTCGTGCGGCCGCATGAAACCACCCTATCTTGAATATTAACTAGAGTGTACACTCTAATATTAACTCTTCATTCCTTTCGCCATTCCCACCTAAGCCTTATTCATTCCAGGGGGGGGGGGGGTGGGGGGGGGCCTTGTAGCGATCGTCCGTCGCTTCGTTGTCCCTGCCGTGGGGGTCATTGCCCCCCGCTCCACCCGACGCGGCTGTCCGACAAGGGCACCACCAATGCCACTCGGCAAACCTGGTTTTCCCTCTGGAATAAGCCAGTCTACTCTCCCCTCTCAACCGCTCCCAACACGCTGCTTAGGCCTAGGGGGTTTGATCCCAGCAGTGGCGACCGCATTTCGATGGGGGCGAAATGCAAAAGCGCTGGTGTACTTAGAATTAGGTGCACGTTGAGGAACTCCAGGTCGTGAGAATTAATCTACAGTCCTCCCCTACGGTGTGCCTCGTAAGCAGACTGCGCTTTTGGCTCGCAAAACCCCATAATATAATTTTCAATTTTCTTACTTTCATTTCAGGCCGCGGCATCAATAAGATTTAACCACAAGAATGTGTTTGACGGTGCATGCGCTTTTCTTCAATATACAAAGTTAATATATCATGTTAATTTCTTTATTCTTGCTTTTTATACCTAATTATTTTTAGTCTGAATGACTTATCGAATCTTCTCTCTCTCTGTCTCTTTTAAGTGTAATTTTTCATTAATTTCTAATCAATCACGTAGTATTCATGCGCTAACTTTGGTTTTTCTTTGCTTAGGTTCCCTGTTTAACTTTTTGCCACCTCTTCCTTTCATTCCCGTCGTTATATTAGTATTATTTTATTGTGCGCTTCCTAAAACCGCCTGATTCTTAGCCATCCCCCTTTGTGGGTACTAGCCATATATACAGCTCATCGTCATCTGCAGCAGCAGCAAGGCTGCACCAGCCATGTCGTCGTCCCCGCCATCGCCTCCATCGTCGCCGCCGTTGTCGCCGCTGCCGCCGTTGCTGCTGCGCACGTCCGCTGATGACAGCGGCGCCTGCACCACCGTGTTCCGGCCCAGCCAGGCGAAAATCGGCGGCGACGCGGTCGCACTCATGGCGGCCGCGGAAGGGCGCCAGCGCTTAGGCCACCACTGGCCATTGGCGACGATCGTACTGGCCGCGCTGCAGATCTTCCTGCACTGGCAGGCGATGTACCGGCGCGACCACAGCCGTTGCGCTAGCTTGGCTACGATCTTGGAGGACGGCCACTGGAGCCGAGTCGTGTCGGCCGCTTTCCACCACGATAACCGCTGGCAGCTGGGCGTCAACGTGGTCTCGTTCCTCTGGAAAGGTGTGTTACTTGAGTCGAGCATCGGTACGCCGCTATTTATCGTGGCCATGGCCAAGCTGGTACTGATGGTGGGTGTGGCCAACACGCTGCTCAACCTCGCGCTCGACCTGCTGCTCAACAGCACGGCCAGGTACGACGATACCTGCATGTGCACCTTCGCTGGCTTGCTGGTGGCGCTCAAGGTCATCAACGAAAAGCGGCCCACCTTCAACGCGTTCCGCTGGTGCACCTTCGAGCTGGAGCTACCGCCCCCCCGCGTCACCTGGCTCGAGCTGATCGTGCTCCACTTGACCGCCTCGCGGAGCCTGGTAACGCTGTTGAGCGGTCTCATCGTCGGACTCCTCTTTACGGAAAGCATAATCAGGTACCGGAGTCAATGTATATAGATGGGCTCTCAAGTACCGTCATCCTGCCACATGCAGGTCGTGGAAATGAGTCTGTGCCCACGTCCCCTTCTGTAAGAGGGTTTCTTCAGCGGCAACACTCTCACGAAAAAAAAAAGAAGGTTTTGCGAATGCGGGTCCTTTTTTTTGCTACGTATGGAAGACGCATTTTTATTTGTTTATTTATGTATTTATTTATTTATTTATTTATTTATTTATTTATTTATTTATTTATTTATTTATTTATTTATTTATTTATTTATTTAAGTGCTTACATCCCGCAGGGCGTTACAGAAGGGTGTGGGGACATCTAATACTACAAACGAGAATAAGAGGTCAGGACAGCTATAACTTGTGGTGAAATAATTAAAGTCGGGTGGGCATGTCTGGTGAACATTTTTAATCCTGATGGAAAAAATTCTATTTTTCTGCCTAAATGTCAAGGACAACTAAATCAATCATGTTTTGCGGAAAAAGAAAACATTTGCCTTCGTGAACAAAATGTATAGGCTCCCAGTGATCCAAGAGCACTGTTTCCGTATTTTGCCAAATCGGCATTTCGGTTAGCTCCCACAGAAAAACAGTTGGGACTACGGCTCTAGAAATTTTCAAAGAAAATTGAAGACGGCCTTTTCTGAAAAAATATTTTTAAAGTACATCTTTAATTTATTAACATGCCCGAACTTGAGCACTTTTCGCGATCATTTAGTGCCGATGAATGCAAAGCTATATGCCTCAAATTTCAGCGACTTGCATGGCAAAAAGCTCACGAAACTTGAAAACCGTGCTCTTGTAAAGACTCGCAGTAAAAAAATCTCGACATTAGCCGATATTGTGCAGTGTTCCGTTTTCGCCATATTTTAGAGCGCGGCTCCCGTTCCTGCGGCGAGCGTCGGCGTAACCAAGCGAACGAGCGCAACAGCAAAGGATGAAAGAGATACGCGGGGCGCAGCGGGGCATGAAAGGCGGCGGTAGCTAAGAGAGGGCGAGGAGAAAAAAAGGAGGATGAGGGTGCAGCGACACCGTGTGTGTGTGCTTTCTGTTTCAGGAAGATATTTTCTCGAAAAACGAAGATTGACTTCGTTGTCCTTGGCACTCAGGCAGCAAAATAGAGCTTTTTTCATCAAAATTAATAGTGGTCGCCGGACATACCCGGCCGAACATAGCTAAAGACACCATAAATGCCCTTCGAGCGCATCTTAAGGTCCCTCGGATCTGTAATAGAAACAATGGAGATGGGCAAGTGGTTCCAGCCATTGCACGTTTCAGGAATAAAAGGATGGAAGTGTTGTTTGTACGACCATGAGAAACAGACACTTTATGATGACGGAAACTAGCTTCGCCTATTGGTCCAACATTTTTCTGCGAACTGTGTATGTACGCTTTGAAGGAAATAAATGAAATGAAATGAAATGGTCGATACCAAATCATATGAGTGAAGGAATGGGAAAGTAACTCTTTCTTATGATGAGGCTTGTGATAATAAATGCTATAAACTAAGACGAGACGTGATGTTCTTTTAAGTGAAGAAAGCGGTGGGAGGCGTAACGCTGTTTTCATTGATTTATCTTTATTAGTTAGTTTTCTTTATAAAAAATATTAAACAAGGGGCGATTGTCGGCTTTTCCTTAAGGCTAAAAATTATGCAAAAAAAAACAAAAAGTAAGAACGACAATAGTCATGATAGAGTACCATCTGGCGACTATATAAAAAGTACTCGCAGTAACGGGTCAAAGCAATAACTTTGTAGAAATTTTTCTGCCTGGCATAGTTTCACTTGTGTGCGCAACATTCGAAGCGTCCTCACGGCATCTTCTTTAAACAACAAATCGCTTCAATAGCAATATCTATATATATATATATATATATATATATATATATATATATATATATATATATATATATCCGACGGGCCCGATTTTATTAGTCATAACATGAGTAGCCAACAAACACTGGCACCAAGGACAACATAAGGGAAATTACTTGTGCGTAATAAATGGAATGAAGAAACGATAAATTAATGGAAATTAAAGTGGATGCAAAAACAACTTGCCGCAGCTGGGAACCGAACCCACAACCAACGCATGTTGTCCTTGGTGTCAGTGTTTGTTGGCTACTCATGTTATGACTATATATATATATATATATATATATATATATATATATATATATATATATATATATATATATATATATATATATTTCCGTGCACTTGAAGAAACTTCGTATGACCTCGAAGAATTGAGCGCTTAAGAGACGGCGTTATATGAGCATACAAAAGACCTCATAGTAGGAGACAGTTCAATTTCACAGCTCTAGTCCTCTCGGTTGTATAATCTTCCTTCGTGTAATTGTCGTATACTTGGCTATCACTAATACTGCTTCAGCTTTCCGGCGAAACTGCAGCCTCTCTCCTTCTCTCTCTCTCTCTCTCTCTCTCTTTGCGAGTGCGAGTATAAGCGCTCCTGCGCATGACTGCTGTTGATTCTGATTTCGAGTGAATCCGCGTCTTGGCCTCATTTCGGTTACAGATTGAATTTTACAGTATTCCCCAATTATCATGCACCAAGAATTAAATAAAGAGCAGTTGTATTACTCGAAGAAAACCTCGTGCATATTGTTTACAGCACAGTGGAGTAGCCGCCAGTAATTCTTTCGTGACTGAGATTTAATACGATAATTGCAATTATGTAACTCGAGAAGTACTAACCTAATTTTCAAAGTGTAAATGAAGCATTTGTAGGCACCCCCAATGACATCTAAATGCGGTGTTTTCAGCGACGTACTAATTGCCTACAGTTTTTTTTCCGACTGGCAAATAAACCTCGCGAAAAATTCAAAATGCAACGTGACTGCGCTCCCACCCGCATCCATAAAGCAGCGCCCTCAAATAAGCTGATTGAAAGCAACTGCATTGCATGTCGCAAATCCGAAGGGAGAGCGCATCATCTTGATGTTGGTACGGAACGAGCACCATCAGCAGGCTTCACTGCTATTCCTTCTCTGATTTCTACGTCACACCTATTATCCGTCTTCGAACTTATTATCCGTGCTTCGGACCAAAGCCAAATTAATGTGAACGTTCTATTTTTCATGAAAGTGTACACGTGCTGCAAAAACAGGTTCGTGTAAACAAATGAAAGCGAAATCAACAGACCGGGAAGCGACCAACGTGTAGAGAAAAGGCAAACCGATGCGCTCAAGAAAGTAAATGGGGGACTTCTAAATGAGCCGTTTGACAATCAGGATGTCCGCACAAAAAAAAAAAAAAAAAAGAAAACGTCAGATTTCAGTGTGCCATTACTATCTATGAATTCGTAAACTCCGTTGAACACCAGCCTAGAGGACGTGTTCGAATAGGTCTCCTTTTGCAGCTACGCAGTACTGTGTCCATTTATCACATCTTTAGTGGCTTTTTTGATGACCGACGCCGCAATTATACTGCAGACATCCGTTATCCTTGCCTCGAACTAATCTGACGTACGTCTCGATCATGTAAACAGGATCTTTCACATAACCCCAAAGAAAGAAATTGAACGGAGAGGGGTCAGGTGACCTAGCCGGTCAATTTACAGGCCCGTGACTTACAATCAATTCCGCATGAAAAGGCGCATCCAGCCAGTTTCTTGCTCGGCTGCTGCTGTGTGCGGGTGCCCCATATTGATGATACCACAGAAGTGGAAGACGTGACAGCGGGACTTCGCTGAGAAACTCATCAACCACACCTTCAAGGATTTAGTCCCCGTAACGTTGTCCAGGCAGTGTGTGATGGAAGAAAACGGGACCGATTATAGCCCTGCTGTAAATTCCGAACCACACATTGAACGACCACTGGTTCTGGTGCCGATTGCACTTCACCCAGTGTGGATTGTAGTCACGCCAATAGTGTGCATTATGCAAATTTACCAGGGCGTTTCTGCGAAAATTGGCTTGACCTGTACGCATGATGTTGCTCAATAAGCTCACCGACTCATCGGCTTTTGTGAGGACCCAATTCGAGGAATCTAGACGATTTTACAGGTCCCTGTCTTCCAAGTATTGGTGCTGTTTACGGTGGTACGGTGAAAGGCCGTCATTTGGAATCCTCCAAACTGATGACTTGGAAATTGGTACCTGGGCGGCCACGTCCCGCACGCTAGCATGAGGGTTTAAGGCCACAAATACTAGAGCATCCGTGCGTAGGCTAGTCCTCCGCCGCTGTTTCTTGAAGCTGCCGGTTTGTCTGAGGTTTTCATAATTTCTGATGATAGTCGATCCGTATGGTCTACCGCCACACTTCCATGACTGATATATATATTTGCGGCCTTCCTCTTGCTGCCATTTGCAGCTCCCTAGGCAAGGATCATTTCTACCTTCTGCTCACTAGAGAAACACAGGGCGACTGGGACGAAACAAAGCGCACCTTTAAACCTTTGCACTGACGTTGTGAATTCACGTTTGTGGTGCTAGATCTTGTGGCAAAAAAAGAAAACCGTACAATTTATCTAAGCGAAGACAACAACTATCCAAGCTTGTTTCCAACTAACACCAAACGCGACGTGTTACTTCGGCCGGGGCGCGGCAGATAAAGCACCAGCTCGATCACGATGTTTTTCTTTATTTCCTTTATTTGATTCTGGATAACTAACAGAGAACCTGTTCGAGGGCGCTGCTTTATGATGCGGGTGGGAGCCCAGTCACGTGGTATTCCCCATATTTCGCTGGGTTTATTTATCAGTCAGAAAAAAATTAGTACGCAATTAGCACTTCGCTTAAAATACCACAGTTAGATGTCCTTTGGCTGTGCCTTCAAATGTCCCATTGACACTTTGATAATCAGTATAGTACGTCTCGAGTTAGATAATTAATTACAATTGCCTAATTTAATCTCAGTAACGAAAAAATTACTCGCAGCTACTCCACTGTACTGTAAATAATATGCCCTAGGTTTTCTTCGAGTAACGCATTGCTTTGTTTTCTTGATGCATGATAGTTAATTGGGACTACCTGTATATATTTATCACCTCTGCATGCAAGTGACGATGTTTCCATTCCAAATGAATGCTGTAAATTATTAGAAATGTTTTTTTCAGGAGTCGTTAGCATTGCTTACTGGAAAAAGAAGCAATACTGAGTCACGCAACAATCACGTGCATTTCACACACCATTGAAAAAAAGACTGCTGAAGGGGTCACTGAAGTCTATATGTTTTTTTCGTGGTCAAAAGAGCACGCAAACAATTTTAAGCGTGCTGAACGTAAAGCAACATATTCATTCTCTAGGCATAAGCTATCCACACCTTTAGAAATAACTTTTAATTGGCCACCGCCATCTCTTTCAAAAATATAATAAACTTCGTCCTGTGTGTATATTTAAATATATTGTGTGTGTTTACAGCGGATATTTAAAACAATGTTGAAGTGAGAAAATACGAAAGAGGCAGCCGCCGCTAGTGCTTCTAATGCGCTTGTCCTCCTGTTGTCAGCATTTGCAGAAATAAAGTGAAAGTATGAATAGCCGTGCACGTACGCGCCAACAATGATACAGTAAGCTATTAGCCCCAGCAAATTTTCAAGTGAAAAGATCGAGGAAAGCCGAAGGAACCTCAAATGATGTGGGTGACAAAGCTCTGATCATCATCATCATCATCATCATCGTCGTCGTCGTCGTCGTCGTCGTCGTCGTCGTCGTCATCATCAGCCTGGTTACGCCCACTGCAGAGCAAAGGCCTCTCCCATACTTCTCCCTGCAACTTCTTAATCTCATCCACCCACCTAACTTTCTGCCGCCCCCTGCTACGCTTCCCTTCCCTTGAAATTCAGTCCGTAACCCTTAATGACCATCGGTTATCTTCACTCCTCACCCGCCGTGGTTGCTCAGTGGCTATGGTGTTGGGCTGCTGAGCACGAGGTCGCGGGATCGAATCCCGGCCACGGCGGCCGCATTTCGATGGGGGCGAAATGCGAAAACACCCGTGTGCTTAGATTTAGGTGCACGTTAAAGAAGCCCAGGTGGTCAAAATTTCAGGAGTCCTCCACTACGGCGTGCCTCATAATCAGAAAGTGGTTTTGGCACGTAAAACCCCAAATATTATTATCTTCCCTCCTCATTACTTGTCCTGCCCATGCCCCCCCCCCCCCCTATTTCGTTTTCTTGATTTCAACTAAGATGTCATTAACTCGCGTTTGTTCCCTCACTCAATCTGCTCTTTTCTTATCCCTTAGCGTTACACCCATCATTCTTCTTTCCATAGCTCGTTGCGTTGTTCTCAATTTAAGTAGAACCCTTTTTGTAAGCCTCCAGGTTTTTGCCCCGTACGTGAGTACTGGTAAGACACAGCTTATATACACTTTTCTCTTGGGGGATAATGGCAACCTGCTTTTCATGATCTGAGAATGCCTGCCAAACGCACCCCAGCCCATTCTTATTCTTCTGATTATTTCAGTCTCATGATCCGGATCCGCCGTCACTACCTGCCCTAAGTAGATGTATTCCCTTAACACTCATCAGGTGATAGAGAAATGTACGGAATATAACCAACCATTATATACAGCTTTCATTTATTACGAGAAAGCGTTTGATTCAGTCGAAACCTCAGTAGTCATGGAGGCATTACGGAATCAGGGTGTAGACGAGCCGTATGTAAAAATACTGAAAGATATCTATAGCGGCTTCACAGCCACCATAGTCCTCCATAAAGAAAGCAACAAAATCCCAATAAAGAAAGGCTTCAGGCAGGGAGATACAATCTCTCCAATGCTATTCACAGCGTGTTTAGAGGAGGTATTCAGAGACCCGGATTTGGAAAAATTGGGAATAAGAGTTAATGGAGAATACCTTAGTAACTTGCGATTCGCTGATGATATTGCTTAGAACGACAGGAAGCTGAGCTAGTTGGTAAGGATTCATTAAATGGGATATTATAGCTACGATGATGCCACAATTCAGGCAGGGAGCAAACAGTAGCATTGCTACTACGCACTAAGAGCGTGAATTGGTACATACAGTTTATATATATATATATATATATATATATATATATATATATATATATATATATATATATATATATATATATATATATATATATAATATTTACCTATTTATTTTTATACCCTCAAAATACGTAGGTACGCGTATATTACAGAGAGGAGTAGCAATAAAATAGATGTATCAAAAGAAAGTAGGCAATTTAAAAAAGAATTAAAACAGTGGTAACATGTAAATAACACTTACAATGTAATGCTGAATTAGTGCCGCACAAAACAATGGCAGTTCTAGAAACAATTCATAATGTTAATTGACAGGCTAACTCTATAAGAACGGGGTTAGTGCATTCTTTAAATGTATCGGGTCTATGATGCTTGTTCTTGACCTCGGAAGGCAGTTCGAATCTTTGGAGGTCATCTGAAAAATTATGTAACTTGCGTTCAAACTGGGGCATTCGGCGTCTATGGCGACCGAAAATCTCCTGCCGCCACTTGAGCATATGTGGACCATTTGCGAATGATCATGGCGGGCGGAAGTAAGTGGTGCAGGCCGAATCCACCGTGAAGACAGAGTGATGTTCTGATGTAGTATAACTTGTTACAATGGGCGGTTGACCCGATTGTTTTATGCAACTGGAAAGTGATGGTAGTTGTAGTGACGCCTTCATGGAAGTTACACTAGATATGAGACGACTAGATAAGGTGAGACGAACTGCGCGCTTTCTTTATTTATTAATTTTGAAATGCTCGAAGATATTATAAACCTAGGCTAATGACGGTCCCACATGGATAAGCCGCGTTCAAGTAGCGGAAGTACGAATTTGGTGTATAGTAAGAATTTTTTCGATGATGGTACCCCATGGAAAAGTTAAGGTGTCTATAGTTAGGTGACCTAATGTGCGATTTACTCTGGGTGCAATATGGTCATGGTGTAGTTTCCAATAACGTTTCTTTATAAGTTCACACCAAGGTAGTGGCAAGACGTTACCGATTCCAAAGATTGATATGAAATACGCGGGACGAAGTGTATTAGTACTAAAAATTTGCACAACCGCATCAATAAATTCACATTTATTGACGGTTAGTTTCATACGCCAAATACTACACCACTCATGAACTGTATTCAAGTCAGTGTGAAAGAAAATGTCTCAGACGCATTAGGTATTTTACGGTAAATCAAGTAGTCGTCAATAAATAGACACATCTAAGAGATGTGAACAGGTAAGTGAATTATGTAGTAGGTTCGAAATAATAATGGTCAAAGAACCTATCCCTGCGGTACGGCAAAATCGTTGGGTGCCTTGGTTGTGTGGCATCCTTAGCAACGACATCTTCAACACGTAAAATAAGAAAAGCCTGGATTTAGTCAATTATGGCAAGATCGTGTCTAGCACGTATAATTTAGCTAAGAGAGCAGAACTGTCATCTTTATCAAACGCTTTAGCACACTGGGCATAAGGACTGGCAAAAAAAGAAAAAAAAGATATTTTACCCTAATTCAAGTTTTCCTCGGGTTACTTTCTTGGTATCACGCAGCCTTAAGCATGGCGATGAGGCAGCATTGTTTTTCAAGGCGCCGCTCCTGCCGACCACGTACGTAATCACGGGCCTGCTTCTCACCACGCATTTCTTCTGGCCGGACCTGGACCCGTGCGTCAGCTTCCGGGTGGTCTTCGAGCGACGGCGTTGGAAGCAGCTCTTGTTGCCTTCGCTCTACACCTTCAGCTCGTACCATCTTGTCTACGTGGTGCTCTCGCTTCTCAGCCTCGGTCGTCAGATGGAGCTCCGTTATGGCCACTACAATTTCCTCCTGCTCGTGCTGTTCGTGGTGGTGTGCGTAAACGCGACCCATTGCCTGCTCGCGTGGATCCTGTCGCGGCACCCAGTTGAGCTGCTCAGGCCGCTCCTTCCGCCTTCTCTGCGCGACACCTGTTTCAGCGGCTTCACGGGCTCCCTGCTCACGCTCAAGATGTTGCTCTACAAAGAGCGGCCCGAAGCCGACTACGACTTCGCCTCATTCCAGATGGCCGTGCCGCACTGGTTCGGCCTGGTGACCGAGGTGGCCCACCTCTACATGTACACGGCGCGCGCCTGGCTTCTGGGCCACATAGCGGGCATCGCAGTCGGAGTGACGCTGACATTTGTCCACTTGCCGGTTCTCAGGCCCAACCATAACATCGAGCAGGGGATTCTGGACTGAATTCTCAGACAATGAGAAGGACGGAGGCAAAGTTTTTCAGAGCGAAGAAGCAGCGCTTGAGCGCAACATCTGACCAATACATTCAGCTGCGATTCAAGCCAAATATTTTTTACAATAACTCTTCACATCAAAATCACCACCCGCTAGGACTAGGACTACTACAGGTGGTGGCAAAACACGCAGCTGCACATCCGCAAGCCAAATTACACGTCTTTCAGACGAATCGTTGGTAAGATACGCGTTGCATAGCATTAAAATGTGAACAGGTGGCGTACATGATTGCTTGAGCTTACTAGTGTGTCAATGGTGGGCTTGTTCGTGACATCGGAACCCATTTCAATAGCGCGAGACACAAGAAAACGTAGATACACACACACGGCGCTAACTACCAGCAACAGCTTATTTTCACAAACCACTCGCCCGTTTATCAACTCCCAAAGAGCTTCACATAGCACGTGCACAAGCCTCATGAAAACACACAAGAAAAAATGCTGGTTGCCAAGAGTTGCAGAAACTTTCTTGAGTATCAGTCGAAGGGGGATGGCGATTTACTGCCACCGAAAGTGATAGCTGGCCAGAATTGACGTGTCTTCACGCTTTGAGAAAAACACTAAAGAAAAAACCTGATTAGTTTAAGCTAAACCTTAAATACACTGAAGGCTGATTATAATCGTAGAAAGTGAAGGCCAACCTTCGCTTTAACTTCACTCCCAAACTGCGGTATGGTTTACGTTGCTGTATAGGCGGATTCACAGTAATTATGTGTGCACATACTTGTACGTCACCGATTTTTGAGCAAGAATGGTTCACAAAAGTTACTGTGCTGAGTCTGGCAGCTTGCGAATGTCGTAGAATTTGATTCGTTTTTCCTAAACTATTAACTGGTCCCGGGCGACCGGTTTCACTACTCATGACGTCATAGAGAGCCGGTGCGGAAGTATCAAGGTGGAGATGCATCTGTCTTCCGTTTTCGCGCTCTTTCTGACATACTTCCATGAACCCCCTGCTCACGATAAGATTGACCTATTTGGTCAATGTAACCTAACGACATTTCTCTTCAGTGTCTCTTTAAACGCTGAATTTACTTCAACCAAGATTAGGTTTGCATCGAAGCGACGTTTTGTCGTATATACAGGGTGTGCCAAACAACGTCAGCAATCTCTTTTTAAAAAAAGATACGAGTACATTAAACGGTTATGAGACCTACGGTGTTCGGTCATCGATCCTCTCCCGCCACAAGAATAATTCAAGTGTGCTAATTACCTGGCTCATTAAGAAATAAATAAAAAAATTTTGAATTAGCGGCGCCACTTCCAATGGGAAAACTAGTAGTTTTTAGGGCGTTGTCGTGCGTATGTCATGTTTCCCTCTTTTACTGGCAGCGTAGAAATTTTGTTGGATGGTTGTTACGTATAATGAAACGGCGCCAGCCACTCTGGAAACGGCCATGAATCGGGGGTGCAAGGGTTAAAAAAAATTGTTTAGCAAAATAAATGAAGATAAAGTTAGCAACTAGATCGAGAGAGAGAGAGAGATAATCAACTAGAACTTGTGAAATTAAATGTTAACTGATGTAGATTCGAAGTCAATAATAACTAAATAAAAGGAAAAAGGTACAATTTATCATGTAACCCTTTTTGTCATCACAGAAAATTGCAGAGGGCGTTGCAAACGTTCCCGTGGTTATACCCACTTGGGTAGCACTGAAGGAAAAAAAAGAATACCAGACGAGTGAAGTTCAAGCCAATTTTCGGAAAAGGTTGTTCCAAAAATAAGACGAGACGGTCATTTGAGGGATCGCCCGATGTTCTTGCGCGGGCGCGATTGAGAGCGGGCGCGAGAGAGAAAATCTGGGAGCTTTTGCTGCTCGAATATACGACTCTGACTAAGCACTACGGAGGAGGTTTTTTAACGCGTGTTGTATTGGTTGTATGCGTTTGTCACTAGGCGTGCTGGCATTGCGGAGTGGGGTCGAGTTTGTTAACGCTCGGACGCTGGCTGCCGGCGGGGTGAAATAGGTGAAGCAGCTGGCTCTGACGCCCCATATGGCGACCGCTGTGTCGGACAGACTATATCGCACCTGCGGCGCTCGTGCTAAGTCAATCGTGTGGGTCATAGCTTTCTCGCACCTTACAGCGACGCACCTTGGAAGTAACATCACAGATGTTGCCGTCGGTGCAGTAGGGACCGTAGTAGAGGCCGGGCCGCATATATTGAAAATCAGACTGCCTTAGCAACCGCGGTTGAAGGCCAGTGGCTAAAAGGCCGCCGGTGACGCTCGACGCCCCTGCAACCGCTATGAGAATGCGTCGTGCTACCCTAACGCCTCTTACGCTAACCTAACCTAACGTTAACCTAACCAAGCGTGGCCCACACGAAAAGACAATAATCCTCACGGCGTAACCGCTGTGAGAATACGCTGCGCCACCCTAACGCCTTTTACGCTATAACATAGCCTAACGTGACCGTTTGCTAAGGCGCTGTGCCTTTATTTCACTCAAAGGGGACCACTCAAAAAGGCTCCTGAAAAGTCGCGCACAGCAGCATACGAAAAGCCTGCCAATAGCGAAGATACTGCACCAAGAGAGCAGGCCGGGCCTTTACTACGGCTCCTACTGCTCTCCCGGAAAAATCAGCGACGTTTTTTGAAGGTAGAGCGCCGTAAGGGGCAAGGAAAGTTTAATCCCGCATGACGGACTCAGCACCAGCGCCGCAGGCGCGAGAAAGTCTGTCCGACGTGCCTTCAGACACAGCGATCACCAAATGGGGCGTCCGTGCCCCTGCCTCACCGCGCAGGCATCCAGCGTCGGAGCGTAAGCAAACTCGACCCCACTCCGCAATGCCGGCATGCCTAGGGGACAAACGCATACAACACGATCACAGAAACTTCTCCTAGTCAAATCAAATGAAATGAAATCAAATCAAACTTTATTCCAACATTCAGGATGATGAGGGCCGTGGTCAAAAAGCACTACACGAGGTTCACTCGGACCACGACCCCGTACAAATGGCAGGGACAGGCAAATACAGCAACGTAAGGATGAGTTTAAGGCAAAAGAAATTAATTATGAAATTGCGCATATTAAACCAAGCAATTATTTCAGACATATTGTGAGTACAGGTGCAAAAGAAGCCTAATTACAATGCATGGTGTTAGTGTTAAAGGCAGTCGATGAATACACTATATTCCAATGAATGCAACATCAGCAGTAAGAGTAGAACATAAAAAAACAAATGAGATGGACAGAATCACCCCGTATCAAAGAAAAAAAGGTACAACAAGCATTAGCTCAATAATAGCATAAGAAAAGCGGTAAAGTGGCATGAACAAAGTAGTGCATCAAGTGTGAGATCAACAACGCTCAAAAAAATAAATACGATGAAGCGCCTTCGTACTTTCATTCTCTATATGGCTCATAGCAGGATGACAAGGGAGATTGTGGAGGAAGCCTACGAAGTTTCAGAATTAGAGGAAACGTACGTGAGCAAGCCATCATTGTCGCTATCTGAAAAGGAGATACGATTCCTCGGTTTATATTTGTAACCATTGCAGCATATGTTTTCACCATGCCTTGCACACGTGTACGGTTCATCGACATGCACCACTGTATGCTCTTTTTTGCTGTCACGTTTGTTTCCGCTCGTACGGTATATATTTATCGATGCGTGCGAAAATAAAATCTACAGTTGAGAGTGAAGCGCTGTCTCTGTGTATCTGTTTCTTTCTACGTCCTCGTTCAGTCGCGCTTATACACTCTATCATGGATGAAGGGCCGTAATCGATATTTTCAGATCGTTAGTTGATTCAAGTACAACGGCAAAAGAAATCACAGCATTTCTTTCCCATAATTAGTGCGCGTGCACGGAATCTCTCACGTTTGAACGAGACGAGTATTATAAGTAAGTGTCCTGTGCTTTAGTTTTGAAATGGTGCTTATAAATGTATAATTTCTAAGGCCTATTTATTTATTTATTTATTTATTTATTTATAAATACTGCGATCTTAAACAAGATCTTAGCAGCGTGGTACACGAGTATGTTCACGAAACAATATAAATACAAAAATGGGGAATTGCACTCAAAAATTCTTCAAACAAACGCTTCACACAAGCGCAAAAAACAGGCGCAAAAAACACAGGTGCAAAAACAAGCGCTTCAACGTTACATCAGCGATCTTTCCCAATCATACAGTAAAACAGTGCTATCACTGACAATCTCAGCAAGTGAAAAAAAAAATTAAAGATATGTTTCGAAAAGTGATAATGAGTCCTGCGTTACAGTTTTATCGGCCAGCTTATTCCAATCTACTATAGTTCTCCGAAAAAAATGTGGTGCCTATGTGGTACCGCTTCATAAGAATTGTGCGATAATAGTCTCGTAGAGTAATTAGATTCATTTCATTGAAAAGCGGAGCAGTACGACTGCCATAAGGAACATTTGCAATAGCACAAATAGCCTTTTTTTTTGTATTATCTGTAATTTAAGGATATTTGTCGGAGTCGTCGTGCCCCAAACAAGATAACAGTAGCTTATATGAGATAAAAACAAAGATTTATAGATGACAAGTTTGACTGCTTTTGGCAATGAAAAACGCACCCTGTAAAGCATGCCTGAAATCCTGGATGTAGGGGAAAGCAGTGTTTCAACATGCTCAGTCCATGACATGTGTTGTTTGAAAGTTACACCTAGACATTTGAAATGTGGTACCATATGGATTTATGAATTCTTAAGCTTTAACGATACGTGGGGGATGATTATTCGATTTCTAGGCCTAAAAAAACAGCTTTCATTTTGGAAGTGTTCATTTTCAATCAGTTTACATGTGTCCAGGACGACAACTTCATCAGCACCTGATTGGCGTCGCTCATGAGGCTTTTACGATCTCGTGCAGTCAGAAGTATCGTTTTATCATCAGAATACATTATATACTTCACGGAAGTGTAAATACTTACAATGTCATTTATGTATATATACAAAATAACAGGGATCCCAGAATGCTATCCTGAGGCACTCCCCCTGAAAGTGCTTGTAAATTGGAGGCGTGATTATTGATGACAACCATCTGCTGACGATACATTAAGTAAGATTCAATCATTTGTGGAAAAACACATCGAAAGGCGTAATGATAGCATTTCTTTAACAATGTCACATGATTTAGGGTGTCAGAAGCCTTCGAGTAATCTACGAAGATGCCTACTGTATGTTGTTATTGTTCAAAAGCATCCAGTATAAATTCCTTCTGCTCTAAGAGAGCATGCTCAGTTGAGCGACCTTTCATGAACCCGAATTACGATGAAGTAATGATATGGTGCTTATCAAGGAAAGAAGCCATGTGTTTATGAACCAGTTTTTCTAAACCTTTTGATATTACGGGTAATATAGATACAGGCCTGTAATTGTTAAGCGTATCTTTATCTCCCCCCTTGTGCGACACTAGTACTTTCGCAACTTGCAGTTTATGTGGGAAGATTCCAGTAGAAAAAATAAGGTTAAAGATATATTCCAGTACATCAGCAATAATATCTAACACATTTTTAATGGGTCTAATATGTAACTCATCTGCATTACAGCCGGCGCTGTTTTTTTACAGACGAGAAAGCATCAATAACTTCACTGGCCGTTGTCAGTACCAAAAACGCGCTTTCAGAGGTCCCATCAGTTAAGTATGTAGCACATGCCGGATTGTGCGCTTCCTTTGCTAAAGATACTAAATAGACGTTAAACACATTTGCCAAATATGCCTTGCAGACAGCGTCACCGTCTAACACAAGCTCAGTAGGCCTGAATTTATCACCGCTACGACCAAGGAACTTACTTAGTCTACTCCAAGCTAATTCTGATTGATTAATTACATCAGTTTTGAACAGGTTGTTTAGGTACTTCCTCTTTTCATAACGTAAGTGACTTAACTTTATTCCTATGGGCATTAAAACGTTTTACCATGTCCTCGCTTTTATCTTTTAGGAAAAGTTCAAATAATTTATTTTTACGTTTTATTTCCTGGAGGCAAGTCTTAGTCAACCAATGTTTCTTGCCTCTGCGCGCATGCTTGAGTTGTTTGTACGGAAAGCACTTCTTGTAAGCCGTTTTGAATTTATCATGGAAACAATCATACGCGACCTCTGATTTCTACTGGAGAAATACGTCTGACCAATCGATTAACAATATCTCATTGCGAAATGCAGCCAATGTCTGTTAATTTATATCTTGAATAACCACTGGATCCTTTAGTTGGGATTGCGCACGAGACACCGTTTCGTTAATGAACGTAATATGGGAAGATGGTCACTAATGGGTGCGCTGAGCACGCCAGACAAAATTTCGTAGCTTCTGTGTTAGTAATGAACACATCAGTTAATGTCGCGACGTCTTTCTCAATGCGGATAGGGAGGTTGATAACGTAAATAAAATCATTCAATTCAAATCGCTGAGGCGACGATTTAGCAAGATCCATATTCAAATCACCGGCAAGGACTAGCTTATAACCATTGGCATTTACCCAACTTAAATGCGTATCTAGGGATACTATAAACGTCGACCTGTTACCGCTAGGAGGGTGGTATAAAACACCTAAAACAGAACGGTCACTTTGTACAGTCAGAACTTCATAATCATTATTGATGCCGGAAAATGGCTGAACGAAACAACATTTTATCGAGTTCTTAGCCATCAACATCACTCCACCTCCCATTCTTCTCGGACGATTAAAAAAATAGGTTACATAGCCAGGAGACTTTAGAACACCAGTCTCATTCCGATACCAAGTTTCAGTAACCATATAAGAACATGCGGTTCAGAACCAAGAGTTGTAAATAGCGCAGTTATTTGGTCATCTTTATTACGTGCGGATTGAGCATTAAAATGAATGAAAGACATTCTATGCTTACATGTAGAAAACAGTGTGCCTAATTTATAAAGTGTCACATAAGTGTCGTTTGCCATTTTCTTTTCAATAAGCGTCGTTCAGTTGAATGCCAGTTACTATTCCTTAATCAGTGGCAGGTACTGCATGTTAGCGATGACGTGGACCCGGCTGCCCTCATCTTTTATCGCTTTAATGCGTCTATTGTCAATCCACAGAAGTTTCCCTTTCTTTTGCCCTCTTCGGGGCTAGCGCGTGGGCAAACAATCGCTTGTTGTCAGGCGTCAAATGGTCATTAACGTATAGATTAGCCTCTTTGAACTGAGGAAAGTAAAGTGTCCGGGTTGTTAGAGAGGCTTTGCGGGCCTTACGCAAAAATTCGTCCTTTTTGTTCCGGGAACAAAATCTAGTGATTATGTTCGTGTCCTTCTTTGCAGGTACTCGGTGCACTGCGTCAATGTCACCCTCATTTACGGGACAGCTGAAAGCCTCGCCTATTTTCTGAAGAATGGCTTTGCAGTCTTCGCCTTTCGTACATGGCACACCCTTTATCTCGACATTGTTAATTCGTGAAAACTGTTCCTTGTCAGCTAACCTAGCAGTTAACTGATTATTAGATTTCTGCAGGGACTTGTTTTCAGCTGCTGCAAGTTCATGTTTCTTTTTCATTTCTTCATAGAAAGTGTTAATGCAGAGACGCTTTCACGAAGCTGTTGAACTTCTGCGTAGCGCCTAGACAGATATTCAGGGAGTAAAAGGCCCCAGATTTTCTCTCTCGCATCCGCTCGTACGCGCGCCTGCGTGCACATGGGCGATCCCTCAAATAACCGTCTCGTGTCCTGGCCCCAGCTTTGGAACGGGAACGCCCTCTTAAAGCCCCTCTGGACCGGGGGTGCTCTCTGCGCTCCTGCGTCGACAGCTGCTGCGGCTGCTAGCTGGCCCCAGCTCTGGAACGGGAGCGCCCTCTTAAAGCCCCTCTGGACCGGGGGTGCCCTCTGCGCTCCTGCGGCTGCTGCCTGGCCCTAGCTCTGGAACGGGAGCGCCCTCTTAAAGACCCTCCGGACTCGGGATGCCCTCTTCGCTCCTGCGGCTGCTGGCTGGCCCCAGCTCTGGAACGGGAGCGCCCTCTTAAAGCCCCTCTGGACTGGGGGTGCACTGAACGCTCCTGCGGCGACAGTTGCTGCGGCTGCTGCCTGGCTCTAGCCCTGGAATGGGAGCGCCCTCTTAAAGCCCCTCTGGACTGGGGGTGCCCTCTGCGTTCCTGCGGCGACAGCTGCTACGGCTGCTACCTGGCCCCAGCTGTGGAACGGGAGCGCCCTCTTAAAGACCCTCTCGACTGTTGGTGCCCTCTGCGCTCCTGCGGCGACAGCTGCTGCTGCCTGGCCCCAGCTTTGGAACGGGAACGCCCTCTTAAAGCCCCTCTGGACAGAGGGTGCCCTCTGCGCTCCTGTGGCTGCTGCCTGGCGCCAGCTCTGGAACGGGAGCGCCCTCTTAAAGCCCCTCTGGACTGGGAGTGCCCTCTGCGCTTCTGCGGCGACAGCTGCTGCGGCTGCTGCAGGGTCTGCTTTCTGTCGCCGTTGCCATGTGGGCAGGGGGGGTCGAGGCTCGGTTTATGGAAGCTTCTGCCACGTTTTCCCATCGTCTTCTGCTCACCACGTGCGGGATCTGGTACCCCTGTCGGCTGTCATGTGCGCACCTTCGCACAGCTTGCATTTAGGAGTACATGGGTGTTGCTCGTCCGGGTTCGGTGCGCTACAACCCCTGCAGATGGCTTCGCCCGGGGTCGGGCACATGTCGGCTCGGTGGCCCAATCTGCTACACGCGTTGCAGTTGTCCACTTGCTTGCGGTACAAAAAGCATCTCACCAACAGTGGTCCATAGCGCACAAAGTTCGGAACTTTCAAGCCGTCGAACGCCACGATAACCGTGCCCGTTTTCTTCATCCTTTCGGCTGTCAGAGCCAGTGGATTTCTTTTTACCTGCGACACTTCGTCAATCAAGGCTGCGATCTGGCGCTCCAATGGATACCC
Source organism: Dermacentor variabilis (assembly GCF_050947875.1). Classification (NCBI taxonomy): domain Eukaryota; kingdom Metazoa; phylum Arthropoda; class Arachnida; order Ixodida; family Ixodidae; genus Dermacentor; species Dermacentor variabilis. The sequence goes on along the minus strand of NC_134568.1, from coordinate 240,798,331 downwards.
GCACACATCGGATTGCCAGGCAACGAGGAGGCTGACTCCCTCGTCAAGACGGCGCACGGGCAAGACGGGTGTTGACGGTGAGCGCTTTCCCCTCACCCACTTGGTGACGAGCTCCGACGCGGCCAAGACAGCGGTTCTGCGCCGCCTCACTGCGCGACACCCCGATCGGCGCGTCTCGGCCGGAACGCCCCTGCGCCTGCTCCCGCGTGCGGGCCTCTCTCGGGCTGACTGCGCCTTCCTTCTCCGCCTGCGCATCGGCTGCTACAAAACAGCGGCGCGCACATACAGACTCACGGGAACCGGCAGCCCCGTGTGTGGTAGCTGCGACGGCGTGGAGACACTGGAGCATCTTCTGCGTCACTACCCGGCCTTCGGGACCGAGAGGGAGGCTCTGTACGCCTCCTACCGCCGATGTGGCTTGTCATCCACCACCCTGCAGTGCCTACTCTTCCCCAATGCTCACAGTTCCATCACCAAGCGTGCATTTTCAGCATTGATGGAATTCTGTGAAGCAACACACCTCAGAGCGCGGCTGTAGGCGCCGCAAACGCTTACCTACATTGTCCCCCCCTTTTTTTTTACTATTCCGGTCTCTCTCTCCTTTTTACTTCCGGTCACTATCTCCATCTTTTTCTCCCCATACCCCTTCCCCGTGCAGTGCTGTTGAGGTGTCCTCCTGTGAGAGACAGCACTGCACTTATCTCTTCCATTTCTCTTTAAAAATCACTTCACACACACGCGTTGACAATGTTCTCCAGTTCGTCTTGGCCGTCGCTCAGGGTGATGCCTCCAATCACTCCCTTAGAAGCATAGTGCGGCGCCGCTTCGTAGGCGCACCTCATGCTCCTTCCCCACCACCACGATCGACTTGATTCTGGTGTACCTTGTCGCATTCTCCCTGTCTGGCGCGCTGACCACGATTGTGTTTTGCTGCGCGTTCTGGCAGATGACGTCTGATTCGGCCTTGGCTTCACCGACTCCTGCTGCCTCCATGATCGCACTGCCTACAGTCGTTGCTCCGGCTTTGGACACGTCTAATCCTCCTTTCGGCCTAATTGCGATTTTGGCATCTTCTTTGGAGAGCGGGGGCATGCGTTCTGCCTTGATCACCATTCTCCTAATCCTGTCTCCTTCCATCTTGGATTCGACACCTCTGGCGTTGGCCGGTCTGTTCGACGAATGCCTGGCAACGGCCGTCTGCCAGGCCAAATCTTCCAAAAATAGTTCCGGGGCAAGTCCTCGAATCCACCGAAACTTCCATGTTTGGTTAGAAAAGCCAAAAGCAGTCATTTTAATAACAGGTGGCTACGATGCTCGGGTGCCGCGCCAGGCGTCTCGGTGCGTCTCGGCGGCGTGGTTCTGGCGAAAAACACTGGTAAAAAAGGTCAAAAGTCTATCCACCGACCAAAACTTGGTATCAGCGTCTTTAGGCGTCTGTTCGTAACAAAATCTACTCGGAAAACCTCAAAAATACGGCCGAAAACATTTTAGAAAGCGGGAGCTGATGATCGTGTGACTGTCCTACTCGGCTTCTTCTTCTTCTTGCCCGATGGCGTCACGTAATTCGCGAACTTAGAAGAGCAGGCACGTCGCTAAAAAAACACTCGTACGCTGCCTAGTTACATTTCGTACACTTTCGTTTTCTTTATCTTTATTACTTTCTGCATTTAAATTTCAACCACACTTAATTTACCCGATGCTTTCCTTGGCTTCATTGTGTGTCGGCTTTATATCGTCATGATTAACAAAAATCAAGCCCCTCGGTTTCCCTTCTTTTGTTCATTCATAGCGATGGTCTCGAATATGGAAGCCTTGATGTCTTTAGGTAGCATGCGAGGGCTTAATTTCTTCTTCATTTCCCAGTGTTTGGCGGTAAGCAATTTTATGTTTATAGTTACCTATGGTATCTCGTAAGTTTTGTACGTACGGTGATTTGAGGCAATTACTTTTCTGAGGTGTACCTGCGGTCCCTGCAGCAGTCAGTTTCTACATTCTGCTGTTGCTAACGGCGCGCACGATGTCCTTTCGGGTAAATCCGGGCACCGAAATTTCTTCTCACTGAAGGAAATCTAGTAAAAGACCTGATAGTATTTTTGTTCAATTAGGGCTAGATGTAGAAAAAAAATCCGCTAAATAATCTGGAAAGAATCAGATTAATCAAACTTCCACTTATTTTGTTTCATGCTAAGCTCTTCAAAGTGTAGGTAAGGATGTCGCTGTAGCCATAAAAACGCAACGCCATGGCCTACGCCGATGTGAAAGCTATACTCATTGGACAAGCAAGCTACGAAGTTAGTACATATATCGCAGCCCCCGAAAACTCATGCAAGGGAGTTATTCGTGACATTGATCCCACCATCGATCGAGAGGAGCTCAAACGCCTCATTATTCAACCCAAAAATCCAAGCGCCCTCGAGGTGAGACGAATCAAGAACACAAGCACGGTAGTCATCCTGTTTGATGGACTCAAAGTCCCGGACTACGTAAAATGCGGTCCCAGTTTGATCAAATGCCCACTCTATCGCAGACAAACTGACGTTTGCTATGCATGTGGAAAGCTTGGCCATAGAGCTGACGTTTGCCCAGCCCCTGAAAATGCATCTGCCGCGGCTGTGGTGCGAGCAACCCGGACGATAAGCACGAATGTACACCGAAGTGCACCCTCTGCGGAGGCCCTCATCCCACGGCTGACAGAACCTGCAAGCAAAGGTTCCAAATTCCGTTTGTAGTTAGACAACGGAGAAGAGAACGGCGCAACCGCGACCAATCCAAACAACCAACTGGGTCGCCAATGCCTCTCAAGCCGGCCCTCAGCAGCTCGCACAGATCCAGGAGCCGATCCCGAGACCCTGGGGGCGAGGATAGCGGCCACCAGGACCGTGCCCCTTCTAGGGGTCGCTCGACGGAACGCTCGTCTTCCAGAGGCCGCAAGGCCCCCGGGACCCGCTCCCGCTCCAGAGGCCACTCTCGTTCCAGGGGGCCGGCAGTTCAGATCCAGGAGCCTGCTCATCGTGGTACCACATGGGCTGACCGGCTCAAGGAATCACCGAAAAAGGTAACGGGGGTCAATCGCCAGAGCACGACAGGATTGCACAATTAGAAAGAGAAAACGCTTCGTTAAAATACGAAATGGAGCAGCTCAAAGCAGAAATTGCAGAACTTAAAAAGAGCCAGCAAGCGAGAGGCAGTTCAACCCAGTCAGGGCACTGCAGTAGAAACGCCCATGGAGATCCCCGTAGCGGAACCGACTGCCAATGGTCTACCCAAAAAGAGGGCGTTGGCAGTTCATGCCTCAGACAAGAGCGCCAGTGTTCGAAAATTGGAAAAAACGATAGATAAAATTGATGAATCCCTCGAAAAAGATCAAATTGTTATTGACAAACTTGCGGAGGCGGTCAGAGCACTAGGAATCAGATGCGATAATCTGGAACGCCGCGTTTCTACAATGGCTTCAGTTACACCGTTGGAAAAAGTGAATAACACCGACACTGAAAGGTCGGCATCGGCTGCGCTCCGCAGCATTTTATAATACAAGCTATCTACTACGTCCCACCATGGCGGCACATCACAGGGTAATTAACATCTGGCAGTGGAACTGTAGGGGATTCCATCGTAAAAGGAACGTCCTCCAACAGTTCATTCGGACCCACTCGGAAAAGCCACATGTAATATTATTACAAGAAACGCTCACGGATAAGGTCACCCTACCAGGCTATAAATCGCATACCCAATATGCTGATGGAAAGAGGGGAATCAGCACATAAGTCACGAACAAATGTGCGTTCATAGCCCACGATATGAACCTTGAATCCAATAAGGTTGAACACTCGCTTGTTGAAATCATCCCCAGCGGACCATTCAAGACAAGTATATTTATACTTAACATATACAGTACACCCAAAGACCTCAGGCAAAGATTCGCGGCAATTATCAACAGGGCTACAAGCAAGGCCAAGACATTTCCACTCCTGGTGGCCGGAGACTTCAACGCTCCGCATCAAGCATGGGGGTACCAACAAGCTAACCGCAAGGGCGTTGACCTATGGCAAACTACAGTCAATAATAACCTCACGCTTATAACAGATCCGGCTTTTCCGACCAGGATCGGCAACTCCTGCTCTAGGGATACCACACCCGATCTCTTTTTCATACGGAATGTGGAATCGGCATCTTGGTCCAACCTCCAAGTTGACCTTCGCAGTGATCACAACATCCTGGCCACCTCCGTCAACGTGAGAAGCGGGGACCTCAAAGAGTTCATTATTACAGATTGGAATTACTTTCGCAAGATTCGGGAACAGCGAGCACAAACGCATGACTCAGCACTTAGCCTGGAGCAGTGGGCTGAACAGTTAAAGGAGGATATCAGTGCGGTGACAAAGAAAATCCAGACTGAACTGGAGGTGGACAGGATGGATAGCCGCCTCGCTCATCTTCTAGAAGCTAAATCGTCCCTGTTGAAACGATGGAAAGGGCAGAAACTCAACCGAAGGCTCCGAAAAAAGATCGCGGAGCTCGACAAAACTATAGAAGATCACTGCCAAACCTTGAGCAGACAACAGTGGGATGAGGTCTGCAATTCCGTAGATGGCCAGATGAGAGTTGGAGCTAAATGGAACCTACTCAAGCATCTGCTCGATGATACCAAGTCAAACCAAAGACAAGTGATAGCGAAGGTTCTGCACCAGGCATCACAATCAGAGACATTGCAGACCGTACTCGACAGACTAGCTCACAAGTATCTGCCACTGGGCAACTCGAGTGACGAAGACTATCCCCCCTACAAAGGCTCATCTTGCCCCGAGCTAGATAACCCCTTCAAGGCATGCGAAGTAAGGGAAGCTCTCCAGAATCTAAATGGCAGGTCTGCCCCTGGTCCTGATGGCATCCCCAACCGTGCCCTCAGAAACCTGGACGACTGCTCAATTGAATGGTTGACAGAGGAGATTAATGGAATATGGGAACGAGGGGTTGTCCCGGAGTCCTGGAAAATGGCCTCGGTCATCCTCATTCCAAAGCCTGGAAGGCCCCCCGAGTCTCTCGAACCTCAGACCCATTTCCCTCACGTCCTGCGTGGGGAAAGTAGCGGAACATGTCATACACAATCGACTTTCTAAGCACATCGAGAAACAAGGACTGTTTCCGTACAACATGATCGGCTTCCGTCCGGCCCTGTCAACGCAAGACGTCATGAAACTCATCAAATGTGAAATCATTGACAACACCACAAGAGATATAAGAGGCATCCTAGGCTTAGACCTGGAGAAAGCCTTTGACAATGTATCCCATGCTCACATTCTGAACTCCATCTCAGAGCTCAATTTGGGAGACGCCTTCCACAGATACATAAGCTCGTTCCTCCGGGATCGCAAGGCCACGCTCAAAATCGGTGACCTCAAGTCCGACAATTTCAGTTTGGGCCCCAGAGGCACACCACAAGGAGCGGTAGTCTCACCACTGCTTTTTAACATCGCCATGAAGAAATTATCGGAAAGGCTCTCCAACATAGAAGGGATCAATCATACGCTCTACGCTGATGACATCACAATCTGGTGCACCGGAGGAAGCGAAGGAACTGTTGAATTAGGCTTACAGGAGGCTGTAGATCAAACAGAGATGTACCTGGAAAATACGGGGCTTAGATGCTCCCCGAGCAAGTCTGAGCTCCTCCTCTACAGACCAGTCAGGAGAGGTCCCAATCCTAGAGGCTGGAAACCGTTGTCTGAAATAAACATCAAACTCCACACTAAAAGCGGCTGTACCATCCCCAGAGTAGACACCATTCGGGTCCTTGGAATGTTCATCGAATCCAATGGCAGTAATAATACTACGCTCAACAAGCTCACAGCCAAGACTGAGAACATGATGAGACTCATCAACAGAGTCTCGAATAGGCGTGGATGCTTAAAGGAAGACAACCTCCTCCGATTGTTCCACGCCTTCCTCATGAGTCATATAGTTTATGTGGCAGCCATGCACAACTGGTATAACTCCGAGAAGAAACGATTAAACACGCTCATCAGAAAAAGTATAAAAAAAGTACTAGGCATTCCGTTACGGGCGAGCACGGACCTCCTTATGCAACTAGGAGTGCGCAACACACTGGACGAGATAATCGAGGCCCAGGAGTCAGCCCAACTGGCCCGTCTATCCTCTACCCCGGCTGGAAAGAAGATCCTGGCAGTTCTTGGGATCAACCCTATCCTCATGAAAGAGCGGAAATATGAAATTTCAGAAAATCAAAGGAACAACATACGAGTTGCACCGTTTCCCCGTAATGTTCATCCTCAACACAACGTAGGCAGACGCAGGGCAAGAGCCCTCGCCCTCCTCAAGCGTACCAAAGACGATCCCTACTCGGCATGTTTTGTCGACGCAGCCCAATATGGACAGTCGTCTAACTTCGCCATTGCCCTCGTTGATCACAACGGACAGATAGTGAATGCGGCTTCCCTGAAGTGCTCAACACCAACCAGAGCAGAGCAGGTCGCAGTTGCTATAGCACTCCTAGACAACAGCAGATCACAAATCTTCACTGATTCGAGGTCGGCGGTCAGGGCTTTCGCTTCAGGATCCATCGATAATCTCTCCGCACACCATCACGTGGTTTCCGGCTCACCTCGACCCCCAGCTTGACTCGTTTCCCAATCTTAATGACATTGCCCACTCCCAAGCGCGCGCACTAACCCACCGCGCGGGAGCAAGATTGAGCTCAGACTCCGGTGTTCTCGAGTTTAGGGACACTCTCACTACTTTCAGCGAAATTACTACGCACTATCACCTGGGTAGGAGGACTTATCCTCCCCCTCACTGCAAACTGGCTAGACCTCTGGCGTCCACTTTACGCATGCTTCAGACGCAATGCTATCCAAACCTGGCCCTTTTCCACACAATCACTCCAGAGGCTTTCAGCTCTACTTGCCCCGACTGTGGGGCTGTTAGCAATTTGGCACACATGCTCTGGAGATGCCCCTCGTTACAGGGACCCAATCGCATCACAGAACAAGAATGGAGCTCTGCCATCCGGAGCCCAGAGTATGCACGTCAAACTTGGGCGGTCCAGAGAGCCCACGATGCGGCGGTTAGGCTCGGCCTACCCGTCCCCACGTGGGAGCGGCCCGCAGCTCTGCCCTAGGGCAAAGCTTCTCAGGACCTTGTTATTAAAGTTCTTTGTCTGTCTGTCTGTCTGTCTGTCTGTAGTCGGATACATAGGCGCCGACTACGGGAGGGTTCCAGAGTTTTCCGGGAGACGGGGCTGAGCTCCCGCCCCCCCCCCCCCCGGGCGATGCCGAAGCCCCCTAGACACACACACACCTAAAGTGCCATTACCAGAACTTCGTCACTCCCATCATTTGAGGCTTCTTTTGACTTTCATCGACCTTTTCCCTTGAAATTTTGCTGGGGCTAATAGTTTTCTACATCATTGTGTGGGCGGACGTGCACAGCTTTTAATTATTGTTTCGCTTTATTTCTGTAAATCCTGAAAATAGGATGAGCCACGCATTAGAAGCACTAGCGGCGGCTGCCTCATCCGTATTCCTTCACTTCGACATTGTTTTACATTTCCACTGTAAACAGCATGCACTATTGGATCTTGCCGTTGAGTGCGGGAGTTGGCCGACGTTGAGGAGGATTTTAAGATAAAACTGATGGTTTATTTACATTATTTACAGCAACAACAAAATAATTAACAGTCATAAAGTCACTGACGGCCGGCAGCAAATCGGACGCTGCGGCCCGTGGCAAGAAGAACGAAAAATTGAAAGGATGAAGGAAAAGCCTCTCTCTGCTCCTTAATTGTCTCTCGCTTTTAACTCCTTCGGTGTCTCGGGGTCGCGTCATTTTCGACCAATCGTCTTCTTCTTCGTGATTTGGTATGGGGAAAATACGCTCAATTCTGCAGCCCATATGGGGAACCAGCGCTGGATAGGCGGCGCGTCGAAAAGAGTGCGTTGCACGCCACCCTGGCGACGAGACGCGGCATATTCCAGCCTCCCGACCAGACGAGACACACGTGCGCGGCGTAATTATAGTTCGTATGTTTCCGTTTTCGCGCCGCTTCAAGTGGACAGTTTTCGTAAAGAAGCTAGCGCCATCAAGTGAAGAAATGACGAAAGAAGCTTTTTAAGCTTTATATATTTTTCACAGTCTGTCGCGGCGAGCATGTGTGTTTCTTTAACGGTTGCGCCTAGCTGCCTCGCAAATCTAGCAGATACGGCTCCGGTCGTGCTGCGCCATGGTTTCGGAAGTATTAGTTGGCCTGAAGACATTCCATATTTCTCTGGCTAGACATAAAAAAATTCTAATGTTACTTCGCCACAGCAGTCAATGGAGAAGAAAGCTTTATCGCATCAGCTGACTCGCGCAAGCAAAGGTTTGAGTGCTCCGCTGCTGGATCCGTAACAACGCTGGCTACGTTTAGCATTAATTACATAAATTTAGCGGATGCATCTCAGCGCCGAGTCCTCATCCGCATGCGCATTTTTAAAAACACATAGGCAGCTTAGTCGCGCGTGCGCCGGCAGTAAGCGCACACAACTTGTATTACAAGGCAGCTTCCCTCCCACATAATTCTTGGCAATGAACGGATAATATTTACCTTTCGTATCTTTCGCTTGGTGCGGTGGCGTTGGAAGGGGCATGGCGGTGGTATTACGAAGGAAAAATGGTTGGTACATATGCCGGATGGTGCATGCTATTGCTCATTTTGTTTCCGACGAAATGCCGACTGCAGATTCTGCTGTTTGGTACTGTCTACCACGGCTTACCGTTTTAACTATCGAATAAACCAAGCACACACGCGAAATTCGATTTAGAAACCAGCTCGACACCGCTTGACCGGGCGACAAGACGGGAACTTACTCCGCTCGCCTGACTGCTTGGATCCAACGCCGCCTCTATTTTTGTGCGTAGGGTTTAGATGGAAAGACGCAGAAGGGTACATCCTCCCTCATCCCGACGTAGTTGTGGCACTTGTATACGCAACAGTATCGTCGGCGTCCTTTTGTTTTCCTTCTACTTTCAGGGCACGCAACGCCACTACCAGTAGCAATTTTCGTCCGCGGGAGCGGCTGCATTGTGCACGTTCTGACCGCCAGGGCGGCGCTGCAGGCGTCGTGAAAACTGTGAAGGTTCACAAAGTGAGGTTCACAAAGGATTAAGGCAAGGTTGTCCTCTATCACCGCTGCTGTTCATGCTTTATATGATAAGCATGGAAAGAAGGTTACAACAAAGCAATCTAGGGTATAATCTGTCGTACAGATTAGGTGAAAAGGTTGTTGAGCAACGACTACCGGGTTTAATGTATGCGGACGATATTGTACTGTTAGCAGACAGCCAGGAAGATTTGCAAACTCTGGTTAATTACTGTGGGGACGAAGGAGACAGTTAGGTTTCCGTTTTAGTGCAGCTAAGTCCGGTGGGATGTTTTTCAACGATACAACTGATCAGGAGCTTACAATACAAGGCCACGAAATACCCCGAGTGGCCGAATACAAGTATCTCGGGGTATGGATAAACAAAGGGCAGATGTACACGGAAAAGCACGAACAGTCTCTAATAGCAAAAGGGCGAAGAGATGCCGGGATAATGAAACGTAAGGCATTGTGGGGTTACAACAGGTATGAGGTACTGAGAGGCATTTGGAAGGGAGTAATGGTGCCGGGGCTTACTTTCGGGAATGCGGTCCTGTGTTTAAGGGCAGAGGTTCAGTCGAGACTAGAAGTAAATCAGAGAGCTGTGGGAAGGTTAGCACTAGGTGCCCACGGGAAAACCACAAACGAAGCAGTACAGGGAGATATGGGATGGGCATCATTCGAAGCACGGGAAGCTCAGAGTAAAATCCTATACGAAAAACGTCTGAGGAAATTGGATGATAACAGGTGGGCAGCTAAGGTGTTTAAATACCTATACAGAAAGAGCGTTGACTCACAATGGCGGAAAAGAACTAGGAAGCTAACCAGTAAGTATGCCAGACACGAGGACGAAAAAGGACAGAGCATTAAACGACAGGTTAAAAATGCGGAAGGTAAAAATTGGATAAATTCAATGGAAAAGAAGCATAGTGTAGAACTATATCGATACTGGAAACAGCAGATCAGGAAGGAAGCGTTTTATGATAACTCAAGAGGCAGTGCCCTACTCTTTGAAGCTAGATCAGGATGTCTTAGAACGCGGAGCTATAGAAAGAAATTTAACGAAGAAGAAGACACATGTACTGTGTGTGGTAAATATGTAGAAACGATGGAACACCTCATACTAGAATGTGATGGTATCAATCCCGATGTCGATCCGGCCACAGTCACCCTTCCTGAGGCCCTAGGGTTCAGAGATAATGATAGTCATGTAAATAAATGTGCGGTGGAAATTAGCAAAAGGCGATTGGAGGATTGGTGGCTCAAAAGCAGAGAGGTGACATAAGGTTAAAAGGGTAGGAAGACGTATTTAAAGAAAATCGAGAAATTCAATAACACACAACACAGATAAAAATAAAAGGCAAAATAAAAATCTGAGCATGGTGGCAACTGCCATCGCCCCGTTTCGAAGGGGACGCTCCTACCTTCCATCCATCCATCCAAACTGAAAACGTCGTGCAGAGCGCAATTTGGTAGTGGTAGCGGCGGGGCTAAATGATGTGTTGAATGGTGAAGCTGCAAAAGTAGTGGAAAGATTAGCGGAGGGAGTTGACGATTTAAGGGCGATAGCACAGCAAGTCCAGATCGTGGTATGCACAGTGCCGGAGGTGCAAGGAAGGAACGGAGCAATTACCAAGGACGTTGTGGCTGTAAATTGTGAAATAAGAAAGCTAAGCCAGGAGAAAGGATTTGAAGTGGCAGACATAAACAGAGAAGTGCATAGAGCAGGCTTTGGCGGAGGCTTTACACGAGATGGCATCCACTTTAATGGAAGGCTAGGAGCCGAGATCGGCTGGCGCCTGGCAGGTCGGGCAGTAGCTTTTTTAGGGGGTCCACTGCGCCTCAGGGCGTAGGGGTAGGTAGAAACAGTGTAGAAAGTGCAACAATAGAGGCTGACGCCAATAAAATGGCCACTAGGAGGTCCAGGAAGAAAACTACAAATAAATTTAACACCAGGATCAGGTACTGTTGGAATCTCAGCGCTGACGCCCGTTGTTGCAGCTGGGTCGCAAGCCCCAAGGGTAGCGTTGGCCTGGCGGCCTGGGGCACAACTGGAAGCATCCGAAGGTCCCGGCAAAGCATGAGTCGACTGGTAACAGAACAACTTGTTTATTCTAGCATCGCAAAAGAGCGGCCGGTCAGGTCGACCGAAGTGGAGAGACGGGAGAGCAAGTTACTCAACAGAAGAAATCGGAGCCTCTCTCGGCGTCCGGGAGCAGCTGCTCTTATACTCTCGGAGTCGAGGGGAAGAAGGAACGCCTCTTCAGAGGCGCACGTGATGCGCCGCTCGGGCACGTTGAGACGAGTAGGTGACGCATCCGCCGGGCCGGCGCCGGTCAGACCTCCTCGCTTCACAGTTGGGGGAGCTCCTCTCCCCGGCTGCCGCGCTTTGACAAGCGTGGGCACCAACATGCACACACACACACGCGCACACGAAGACACGTGGCATTGGAACATGCCTGGACGCGCTTGGCGGGGAGGCGTAGCGGCGGCGCCGAACGGGCCAAAATGTCCGCCGCTTTGAACGAAGCCCCGGCGTCCGCTGCATCCGCGCCGGCTATACCGCGTGTCGTAGGCGAAACGTAACAGTACATAAACATGCAAGGCGGTAGAAAGAGAGCGAGGTGGTTAGAAATAGAACAGCAGTTAAAGGACGAAGAAGTAGGTGTATACGCGCTATGCGAAACACACCTCAGGGATCTAGAAGACCCACCGCTTATTGAAGGCTACGTCTGGGAAGGGAGCAATAGAACAACAACGGAGAGGAAGGGAGGAGGAGTAGGTATGCTCATACACCAAGGAACAAATTGGCAAAGAATAAAGTTACCTCGCAAAGAACATGTCTGGGTATCAGGTACAATTGCCGGTAAAAAGGCATGGCTAGGAGTAGTTTATTTAGGGACAGGGGAATAATACAGGCAAGAGAACAAAGATCTAGTGAAGTGTCTCGATGACGATATAAAGCAGTTTGGAGAAGGTGCCGATATTTGTCTGCTGGGTGACATGAATGGCCACATCGAGGATCTGGATGGATACACAGATTGTAATGGGAAGTTGATGCTAGACTTCTGTGAACGACACAACCTAGTTATAGTAAATAGAGAAACTAAGTGTGAGGGACAAATCACGTGGGAGTCCCGTAACAGACAAACGACCATTGACTACTGCTTAATGTCGCAGGGATTGTATAGCAAGCTAGCAATAATGGAAATAGACGAAGAGGGGAAGTACAGCCTCGGAAGTGATCATAAGCGTATTAGTCTACAGTTGGGAGCCCTACTCAAAAGAGAAATGCAGGGAAGCCAAAAAGAGTACGCAAAATTAAATGACGCGCAAATAGCGCAAATAGCGGCTGGCATAGAGGAAGCAATAAAGAAACATCCCATGGAAAGGTGGGATTATAATCAGTTAGAACTACTCATTAGTACAAAAATAAAAGAGGTAAAAGGAGTAAACCGCTGGAGAGGAAAGGGGAAGCCACGAAGTTGGTGGAATAAGGAAATTAGAGAGGCCATCGAACAACGACGGTGGGCATCTCGGGAACATAGAGAAGCAAAGAGGGCGCAGTTATCTGAAGAGGAAATAGGCCAAAAATGGGAATATTATCGACAAAAGAAACAACAAGTGCATGTCCTCGTCCAGGCTAAAATAAAGCAGTCCTCTGATCGCTGGCTGGCTGAAGTTCGCGATGCAACTAAAGGGGGGTCAAGAAAATTCTGGAACCATATAAGCTGGCTGGGTAAAGCTAATCACAGAAAAGAGGAACAGATTCACGATGCCGAAGGAAATTGTTTAGAGGGAGATGACGCTGTGAACTACATTGGTTCAGTTATAGCAGAGTCATTTAGGAAAGATGATAGCGTAGTCGCGCCAAATGAGGGAGCAACAATGGATAGCACAATAGAAAACAGGTTAGAACTGACCAATCTTAACTGGGACAGGCGGAAGCAAATGTTCCAAAATTCACGTCCACAGCGATAGATGAAATTCCAATCAAGTCAATTAATGAACTTGGCCAAAGAAGCAAGGAAACGCTGATAAATGCATTGGAGCCAGTAATAACAAATAAGCAAATTCCGCACAGCTGAAAACAGAGTAAAATGAATTTGATTTGTAAAAGGGAAAGGCGATAAGAGGAACCTAACATCCTTCCGACCAATTACGATAACATTAGTTATATATAGGCTGGCGATGCAGGAGGTGAAATTAAAAATGAAGTCATGGGTAGAAAGTAATAGAATACTCGGAGAACTTCAGAATGGGTTCAGAAGTGGTAGGCCCTTAGATGATAGCCTGTTCGTGCTTACCCAGTGCATAGAAATAGCTAAGGCGGAAAATAGACATCTCTATTTAGCCTTCCTGGACATAAGCGGTGCATACGACAACTTGAACAGGGAACTCCTGTGGAACATATTAAAAGATGAAGGTATTGGTCATGAGTCAATTCATTTTCTACAGGAAATATATCGAGAAAATAATGTTGAAATAACATGGGAAGGAATCAAGAGTACGACAACTGTCGAGGTTCACAAAGGATTAAGGCAAGGTTGTCCTCTATCACCGCTGCTGTTCATGCTTTATATGATAAGCATGGAAAGAAGGTTACAACAAAGCAATCTAGGGTATAATCTGTCGTACAGATTAGGTGAAAAGGTTGTTGAGCAACGACTACCGGGTTTAATGTATGCGGACGATATTGTACTGTTAGCAGACAGCCAGGAAGATTTGCAAACTCTGGTTAATTACTGTGGGGACGAAGGAGACAGTTAGGTTTCCGTTTTAGTGCAGCTAAGTCCGGTGGGATGTTTTTCAACGATACAACTGATCAGGAGCTTACAATACAAGGCCACGAAATACCCCGAGTGGCCGAATACAAGTATCTCGGGGTATGGATAAACAAAGGGCAGATGTACACGGAAAAGCACGAACAGTCTCTAATAGCAAAAGGGCGAAGAGATGCCGGGATAATGAAACGTAAGGCATTGTGGGGTTACAACAGGTATGAGGTACTGAGAGGCATTTGGAAGGGAGTAATGGTGCCGGGGCTTACTTTCGGGAATGCGGTCCTGTGTTTAAGGGCAGAGGTTCAGTCGAGACTAGAAGTAAATCAGAGAGCTGTGGGAAGGTTAGCACTAGGTGCCCACGGGAAAACCACAAACGAAGCAGTACAGGGAGATATGGGATGGGCATCATTCGAAGCACGGGAAGCTCAGAGTAAAATCCTATACGAAAAACGTCTGAGGAAATTGGATGATAACAGGTGGGCAGCTAAGGTGTTTAAATACCTATACAGAAAGAGCGTTGACTCACAATGGCGGAAAAGAACTAGGAAGCTAACCAGTAAGTATGCCAGACACGAGGACGAAAAAGGACAGAGCATTAAACGACAGGTTAAAAATGCGGAAGGTAAAAATTGGATAAATTCAATGGAAAAGAAGCATAGTGTAGAACTATATCGATACTGGAAACAGCAGATCAGGAAGGAAGCGTTTTATGATAACTCAAGAGGCAGTGCCCTACTCTTTGAAGCTAGATCAGGATGTCTTAGAACGCGGAGCTATAGAAAGAAATTTAACGAAGAAGAAGACACATGTACTGTGTGTGGTAAATATGTAGAAACGATGGAACACCTCATACTAGAATGTGATGGTATCAATCCCGATGTCGATCCGGCCACAGTCACCCTTCCTGAGGCCCTAGGGTTCAGAGATAATGATAGTCATGTAAATAAATGTGCGGTGGAAATTAGCAAAAGGCGATTGGAGGATTGGTGGCTCAAAAGCAGAGAGGTGACATAAGGTTAAAAGGGTAGGAAGACGTATTTAAAGAAAATCGAGAAATTCAATAACACACAACACAGATAAAAATAAAAGGCAAAATAAAAATCTGAGCATGGTGGCAACTGCCATCGCCCCGTTTCAAAGGGGACGCTCCTACCTTCCATCCATCCATCCAAACTCCAGCGCTGGTTCCCCATGGGAGCACGGCGCAGCGTACGGGGGGGGGGGGCGGGGAATGAAAGATGAGATGATAGAGGGGGAAAGGGAGAGTAGGTTTCAGCAGACGTCAGCATCATCCAGGGGCGATGGCCGGCGCGCGAGGTAGAGGTCGTGCGCGGCCGAAGTCTGTTTGGCGGTCTAGGAGCCCGTTTGAGTACACATATTCAAGCAGGCTTGCCAGTGCTGGGAGGTGGTAGCGAGCCGGGAAGAGCAGGTGTGTCCCTGAGGTAGCCGGGAGTCCATACCGTTGGTAGGTGGCAGTGACTGGAGCGCGCTCCTGGGCTAGTGCAGGACAGGTGCGGAGTGGGTGCTCGAGGGTCTCGGCGTCACCGCACCTTCTCCAGGCCGGCGAGGCGATGCGTCCCTTGGCATGAAGTCTAGCTGCCGTCCACACGGAGCCCGTGCGCAGACGAAGGAGTGTGGAACGGTCCCGTCGCGAGAGACCGTTCTCAGGGAGGAGTTTTGGGACGCGGTTGGTAGCTACCCTGCTATCCGGATGGCTGGAAGTGAGCAGCTGTTTGAGTCTCTGCCTGGAGGAGTCCGATGCTGCGACTGCTCTGGTGAGTGGAATGGTTGGGTGGTGGGCGGCCTTAGCAAGGACATCCGCCTCCTCGTTTCCAGCGATCCCTACATGGGAAGGCAGCCAGTGGAAGGAGATGGCCACCCCCACTGCAGAGAGGGCCGAGATTTTTGCTCTCAGGAGGGTCTCAGTGACTCCGTGTCGATGGTGATCGGAGAGTGCCTGGAGAGCCGGTCGCGAGTCACTTAGCACCGCCACTGGTTTTGTCGGAGGGTCCTCAGCCAGGAGGTCTGCAGCCAGGTGAGTCCCGCCAGCTCAGCTGCTGTAGAGCTCGCGCGAAAAGGAAGTCGGCACTACCTGCTCCTGCCCTCAGATGGGATGGTACATGCCGCCGCTGCGGAGCCATTGGAGAGCACGGAGCCATCCGTGTACACGAGCAGCCTGCCGTCCAGCTCTTCCAGGAGAGTGCCATTAGCAGCCTGTTGTAGTGCTGCTGCTGGCGTCCGACGCTTTGATGCTCCATTCAGGGATAGGTGCACCTCTGGAGGTTGCTCGTGTGGCGGAGATGTGGCCATGGGCACTGGTCGCTGCACAATCAGCTCCTCGTAGAGCTGACAGAGGCCCCCCATGCGAGATAGCGGCTGGCTCCGCAGTCGGCACAGCAGAACCCCACCATCTGGAGCACGGTGCAGACGGTCAATGTACCCAAGGGCACGTTAGAGCATGTGCAGCGACAATGGCCATTCGCCAGCCTCAGCCAGTGTGGCAGCAATTTGACAGTGCTTGGGGAGACCGAGGATGCTCCTTACTGCACTCCTGTGCAGTCTCTCGAGTTGTTGCTTCCTGGCTAGAGATAGTAGAACCAGCGGCAGGGCATACAGCAGGATGGATGTGGCCACCGCTTAGTTCATCCGCAGCGCCCACTTGACGGTGCAGCCCCGACCACGCTGCTGCATCTTGCTCACTGCCCCCTGGACTCTTCGGACTTTGGAGGTGACAGCCTTTGCAGCAGGAATCCAGGAGAGCCGATGATCAATGGTTAGGCCTAAATACGTGACCTCCCGCTTCCATGGGACGGTGGTGTTTGCAATGCGCAGCTGCTTCACGTAGAGGCGTGCGCAGGCTAGCGGGTGTACAAGTAGTGCCTCTGTCTTTGCCGGGGACACGGAGAGGCCAATGCCACCGAGGAAGGAGATGACCGCTTCTAATGCCCTCTGTAGAGAGCCCCGGATGGCAGCGATGCTTCTCCTGGGTTCTCGTATCCACAGCGCCACGTCATCTGCGTAGATAGCGCAGCAAACTGGGTAGCGGCTGTCAGCCGGTAGTGCTGCTGCGAGTCCTGCCAGTGCCAGGTTGAAGAGGAAAGTCGAGAGCCACGTCGAGCCCGCTCAGGTGTCGTCCTTTTCCTCCAAAGGTAGGCGCCCGTGCAAGTGCCGTCACAATCGGCGGATGGGGTGGCTCCAAGGGCTCCACTGTCCGACGGGTGACTTACTACCGGCATTGCCTTAGTGTTGCCTTCCTGCTTGAAAGCGCTCAGCTGGAGGAGACGGGTTGTTCTTCGAACGACCTTTGAGAGCTGCTAAACAGCTTCGCTCGGGACCAAGATTACCTGGAACCGTGCCAGGCTCCCGTGGCACTTTCGGGAAGAGTCAAGCAGGGGGACAATAGCTCGATGTGCGGCGCACGAGCTGGGGGTCGCCAACTTGTCGGACAGGTCCGGAACCGCGTTAAACGCGCCCCTGCGCACCCTAATTTGAATGCGACGGCGATTGGATATGGACGGGGAACTCGAGTGATGCCAGGAAAAGTGTCCGTATCTAACAGCACACACACAATATATTTAGATATACACACAGGACAAAGTTTATTACATTTTTGAAAGACATGGAAGTGGCCCAATTAAAAATTATTTCTAAATTTATGGATAGCCTATGCCTAGAAAATGAATATGTTGCTGTATGTTCACTACGCTTCAAATTGCTTTGCGGGCTTCTTTGACCATGGAAAAAACCCAAAGACTTCAGTGACCCCTTCAACAATCTTTTATCAATGGTGAGTGCAATGCACATGAATGTTGTGTGTCTAAGTGTTGCTTTTTTTTCAGTCAATGATTGATGAAAAAAAAACATTTCTAATAATTTACAACATTTATTAGGGATGGAAACATCGTCAGTACCATGCAAAGGTCAAATATATACAGGGTGTCCCAGTTAACTATCATGCACCAAGATTTTAAAAAAAACAATGCGTTACTCGAAGAAAACCTAGTGTGTATTGTTTACAGTACAGTGGAGTAGCTGCCAGTAATTTTTCGTTACTAAGATTTAATTAGTTAATTGTACTTATCTGACTCAATATGTACTATCCTAATTATCAAAGTGTCCATGAGGCATTTGAAGGCATAGCCAAGGGACATCTAACTGCGGTATTTTCAGCGACGTACTGATTGCGAACTAATTTTTTTCCCGACTGGCAAAGAAACCTCACGAAGTATGAAAAACACCACGTGAGTGCGCTCCCCCCGTATGATAAAACAGCGCCTTTCACAAACCTGAAGAGACAGCGCATCACCTTGATGTTGGTGCGGAACGAGCACCATCAGCAGGCTTCGCAGCTATTACTTCCCTCATTTTACGTCACCCTTATAATCCGTCTTCTGACTTATTATCCGTGCGTCGGACCAAAGCCAAAGTAATGTGAACGTTTTATTTTTCATGATAGTGTACACCTGCTGCAGGCGGCACTTTCTGTTGTTTTTTTTTTATCCAGCGGCCGTGTGTTAACATACATTTTATGTTGAATTCCAATGGCGGAGTCGGAGCAGCCGACGGGCTCCGCGAGCGAGCACTCGACTTCCAGATCCGCGAGTGGAACACAACCTGCGCCGCCGGAGCAAAGCGGAAGCGGAAGTTCTATCACCGAGTTACCCAGGATACCTTGCGTGTTGTCATTTCCTTCCGCTGTTTGCTCCCAGCACCGCCGCACCGGTCACTTGTCTCTTCAGCGCCGCCGTTCACCTGTTTTTTTAAAAGTGCGGAATGGATATCTCGCCAAGCGCACAGCAGCTTTTGCTTCCTCGCGAATCGTGACCGGTGGCGCCTCCCAGCAGACAAACGTGGTAAAGGAAATACGTCACGCAGAATTCCGGTTCACTCCGCCGATTTTGGCGGATCATCTTTTTCTGCTCCACGGAGTGACTCCCGCTCTGAATCCCCTCCGACTCTCTCATTGGAACTATACCTAATGTAGTACACTATAATTGGAACACCTTACTCCCACCTCCACTCTGTCATTGGAACAAACTTGCTCCGAAACGAGCAGAAAAACTTCCTCCGACTCCGCCATTAGAATTCAACATTAGACAAATGGGAAAATAATACGTTCTTGTTTCTCGCTAAAATATTTTGCCATTGGCCGAGTAGTGAAATTACGATCTCCCGTACAACTTGCCAAGACCTTCAAACTTTATCATAAAACCAGAGACACAGGCAGACACGTTGAGAAGCATTTGTACGCAAAATTGGCCGTATGAACGCTTTCAGAAGCAACAAAACGCTTCCCGCTGTTCTCCGCCACATGCTAACGGTAATCGATTCCCCTAGTAAGATGGCGACGGCCGGCTTCACT
This sequence comes from Dermacentor variabilis, assembly GCF_050947875.1. Classification (NCBI taxonomy): domain Eukaryota; kingdom Metazoa; phylum Arthropoda; class Arachnida; order Ixodida; family Ixodidae; genus Dermacentor; species Dermacentor variabilis. The sequence goes on along the minus strand of NC_134568.1, from coordinate 240,779,051 downwards.
TTTAGGACACCATCTCCACTCCTGAATACTTTTTTGATAAAACCTCCTTGGACTCGGGATCGCGTTAATTGCGCGTTTCACCTGAATATCATCTCCATGCATATGTGCGCCTGCACAAAGTAGCAACATGGCGGCGCCCTTGCGGTTGCGGATTTCAATCATCGGCTATGGTGGGTAAACACCATACATGGGCGCTATGGGGACAGTTTCCTCTAGAGTTGTTTGTATCAACCCTATGCCAAAAGGTATAAATTCGTATTTAATAGCGTCATCTATAGACAAGTAAACGAACTAATAATGCATCCACAGACTCAGTAGGCGTTTGCATGTAGGTTTGTAGCTGTGGCAATCAGTGAATTAGTCGCAACCAAATCTATGGATATAAACAGCCGCAAATCTTCGATTCCTGCGCAACCATCCTCAATGCACAATACTTTTTTGAAATCTTTCAGCTTTGCGCGACACCCGCGAGCAAGTAATTCTTTTTTAGTAATCAAAGTTTTATTTGAAAATATTTTTTTTTTCTGCCGCAAGCGGCGCCACAACTCGTCGGCATTCAACTTCGCGCTAAGTAACGTGCCCGGGTCTAAAACGTGAGGGCCGCAGGAGCCACAATCGGGCTACGTAAAGGTTTTAGTGTTCTGCCAGGCTTGGGAATGGTCAGATTTTGAAGCAGTATTGGCCGTATTGGCAGTGTTCGACGGCTATGATCAAAGGACATATTTCAGCGGTCGGCGGCTCGGCCGCCTAGTGTCTCTACATTTGGCTACGGTGACGGCTTCTCACGCGCTGTGACATCAACAGCCGCTGTTCGTCGAATGTTTTTAGAGGGCCAGCTCGCTAGGTTGCTTTGTGAACTGCGCTAGTGATTTATTTTCGTTATTGTAAAGACGTGCAGTGCGAAGAATGGCGAAGTCTTGCGTTCAGAGCACCGTCCTCAGCCTGGATGCAACACAAGACGTGAAAAACGGCGATTTTAGGTAAGTGCACAGCGACGCCTCGTCGACGAGGTCGCGGCCTAAGCTCATAGCTTCGTAACGATGTTCTTTGAATAATTCCTGTAGTGATATACGAAATTAAACATTGTTTTTTGCCTTCCCAGAAAGCATGAATGGGTGATACAAACTGTATAAGAAAATCGAACGCACATCCAAAAAAAGTTGTACGATCGTGAGCAGCGTTGTTCAGTGGTGCATTACGCCACCGCTGAACGCTTGGAAGGTTTTGCACGCACGTTCGCAACATGCGCTGTGTCGTGAACTTCTAGCTTTTAATATGCTGAAGTATAAAAAAGGTCGTGAGCATGATATTCATCCTGTGTTTGACTGATTGCTCCTGCTAATAATTCGGGGCATCCTAGCAACATTGCGTGGCACAGCCCTCTTGGTGTTTTGCTGTTACGGTAGCCGTGCTGTAAGCCGTGCGGAGGCCACGGTACACTGCGATAGAGTGCCGGGGGGTCCTTAGCTATTTAGCTACGAAGGCAAATTTTCACGCTGTAAACTGTCGTGACCATTTCATTAGTAGTGATTAGTAGTACGGCGTTAGTTGCAGCTTGGCGCAATGTTGTTGCTGAAGAACCAGTTGGAAAGGTAAACAAGCTCGCTGATATGTTATTTTTTTGTGCTCCCCCCCCCCCTCCTCCCCACTGGCAGAAGCAACGAGTATAGGGCATAACACGGCACGTTCTACTAAGCTTATATATAATTTTTCCTGCGCGCGAGAAATTATTGATCATGTCTTTGCATGGAACACCATTCGATCTTGCGTCACGGTCGCACACGCATATTATATGGCATTTTTTGTTGCTTGAAGATAGCGCGGTTAGTGTTGTTAAATTACGCACTTTATTATTTTTTAATCTGTGCATATACTGTATTCATTCAGGCTCAAGTACACTGCCGTATTCTGCAAATAGTTCAGGTCGTCCATTACAAAGGTTAATCGTAACGGTGTGTTCCGTACAATCTCGCGGTCGAATGTGCATGTGTGTAGTCGGTTGAAAATGTAGTGTCCGATTATCAATCTATCTGTATAGTGACTCCCCTCGTTTCATTTAATTTTTCTTGGCTTGCATATTCGCCTAAAATGCGTTTATGTTTATTGGTTGTACATAATTGTGTTTTAAAACCCGAATGTAGACTACTACCCCCATGCAGCACATCTGATGGTAAATTGTGTTGGAACATCATTTCAGGTAAATATTTTGGTATAGAATCTTTTCTTTTAAAGTGCTGGGGTATTTAGGTAAATGCTCTCCAAGCAAAATTTTAAAACCCGAAATTCAAGCTGGGACCTGACTATGCTAAATCTGAATGGTTTATGAAGCATGTCTCCAGTTGTTGCTTGGAATCGTTGGGACAGTCTGGGGATTTCATTTGAGTCTTGTCTGCTGGTTGCAGCTGCAGACTGTAACCAGTTTTTGCATTTGGCTTGTGTGGCAAGCTGACAGTCAGTGTGTTTAGAAGTTAAAATGCTTAAGTGCATATCGGAAGCCCTTGAACACCACACAAGGGTCAGTGAGACCTGCACACCACCAGTACCACAAAGGAAGGCTGTCGGTTGACAGCACCAAGCTGCTCTAATTTTTCTGTGCAATGCATAGTGAAGCCAGGACAATGTACAGGCGGTGTCACCCTTGTGTAGAGCGTGGGAATGGCTGTGTCCGGGGCGCTCAAGAGCCAGCCAGTAACGTCTAACGGTAGTTGCTGGGCCCAAACATGCCTAGCAGCTACCGTTAAATGTCCCTGGCTGCCTCTGGAGTGCCCCAGTGGCCGCCATTCCCGCACATTACACAAGGGTGACGCTGACTATACATTGATACAAACTATGTTTAAAAGACTTGTCTTTGCATGTTGCCGCACAAGTGTGCAAAACGGAGCTTATTTTGTAATGTAGCCTAGTGAAAGTTCAAGTGTAATTCAGACTTTTTGGCAAACTACCTTTTTTGCACATTGAAGCTGTGGTTGCACTTTGTGCAGCAGAAAAATATGGCAACAAAGCTTTGCTGGCTTAAGAACAATGAGACATCTGCAGTCTCATTGTGGACCACATTAGGATGTCAGTCCTAAGTTTGCTTCTCTCTACAGAAACCAACTTGGGATTATATGTTGATTATGTATTGTATATGTTATATGTTGTATGTCGACAAGAAAGGATTATGCTGGGCTAGCAACTAGGGGATAGTGGGTCCCACTCAAATATTAACTTTGTTAAACTTGTAACCTGTCAAGCTAGCAGGCCTTGGCTAGAAGTCAACTGGTGCCAGTGACGATCCTAACTGGATCCAGTTGGCTCCCAGCTTTACGTACATATTTGTTGATGCCCTTTTTGTAGTGCAACGGGTCTAGGAATCTGGGTCTTGTTGCCTTTCTATGATGTTGCTGCTCTTCCTGAGTTAAAGGAATTCCTGCTCTTACCAAGAACTGGCCCAGCTAACACAGTTTTATTTGCTGCTAGTCTTGGTAAAAAATTGCCCTTTTGGCAGGGTGTCGAAACGAAAAAAATTGTGCATTGGTCCTGGTCCAAGCTGCTTCAATTTTATTCTTGTTCAGTTCTCATTTGGAAAATAAACTAAAAGTTGGCTAGCTAGTTCACAGCATTAAATTGGTTCAGAACAATTCTTTTGATCCTCGACCTCTTGTGGTAATGTCACACGACAAGGTGCATGCAGGCTCTGAACTAACGTGTGTGTACAAACTTTTATCTCAATTACAAGATGACTTTACTGACACATGGGAAACAGGACTTGGCATTTTACTTGGTTTCAAGGAAGGAAATTTAATATTGGACAGCTACATCAAACATGTCTCTCTAGTGATAACTTCAGTTGCCCAGCTGGCTTTATGTATTTTAATTGAACAAATATACATATGAATGAGAGATAGGGATATGAAATGTGCTTCATGCACACAGTACGAAAACATCCTGTGTAGAGGTGTGCCTCTTATAATGGTTTGTATTGCACTTAACATAGCTTATTAATGTGTTTGTCATAATATAAGTATGTGTAATAACTGTGTGATGTTGGGTGTCTTGTAAACATGAAAAAAAAAAAGCAATAGGGATGATTAAATTGTGCAATTTTGTTTCTCAGTAAATTGAGGTTACAGTTTTTGTGACAATTTTTAGCAGTTTTTAGTGCCTAAGCACTGCAGGCAATAATCGAGCATCTTCATGGTAACTACATCAACAAATTAAATGAAGAAATATAGAATGCCAGGCATTATACTTGCAGTGAAATGACAAGCAGCTATATACTTATGAAGAAAAAAAATTTTTTAGACGCCTCGCTTCATGCGTATGTTGCTTCAATTCTACATCACATAACAGCCTCACCAAACAGTCTTGCTTTCTACAAATGTCTGATAGCCCGCACTGGCCACCATCAATTTCAACTCAGTTCAATTCACATCACTTCAACAACTGCAGTATCATATTTCCGGAAGGACTGTAAGTGAGCAATAATGTGTGGACCACATAGCATCTTATTTTATGCTCAAAATTATTTTTACTGCTCAACCCTGTAATGCCCAATGTATCATATACGCTACGCTGAGTTTAAGGCCTTAAAACGCTGATTCAAGTGCGGGAAATCTGATCCAAAGCCCTTAATTTCGTTTTTAATATGCTGGAGTGAATTTTCAGCTGCAGACAGTATAACAAACCATTTGCTAATTAATTAGTACAATAATTAAGCTGTAACTGACAAAAACATTTGTTTTTTTTTCTACTAATGTACTCTCCATGGCCAGAAATAAATGTCAACAATTTATTCCAATTTTCCTTCATGTGGAACTGGGCTTGGACATTACAGGGTTAATTTGACCTCTCCTCTGTGAAAGTGAAGGTTATTACAAGCAGTACCTGTAGTGGTCTGTCCTACAATGCTGTTGAAAACATGCCAAGCTTTTCGAGACAGCAACATTCACTCACACCAGCAGTGTGCTGGTTACTGCACCTCTTTTTGGCTTGCCTCATTGCCCCCGTGACCTCGTCTTCTGCTCTTCCTATCTGCTGGTGTGCATCCTTTAAGGTTTTAAACCTGAGTTACCCCAGTCGTGCTGCTTCCCTTCTTACAGCTGGTGTTTGAGTCTCCTGTGTTAAGGTGCAGCACAACTGGCAGTCCTTCAGAGACCCCCCAGAAATGTTTGCCTTAGAGCCTATAAGCATGGGATGAGTTCAAAACCGCAAGGGTCTCGGCTTAGTCCCTGCGGCTTTTGGCATATATGCAGCATCTGTCCCGACTGGTACATACAAACCAACTTACAGGTAATAACAGGCTGCAAGTAGAGCAAGCCGACTGAAAGTGAAGCTGTTTTGTTTAGCCTAATGAATTTCTTACTGTGCGCACTCTCAAAAATAGTTATATTGGACGGTGCACAGAGAAAACATTTTCCGAACTGGTAACCATTGTTGTATTTTTGAGGGGTTGATGTTTACTCCGGGTCCAGTTTGCATGCAGTTTTCAATTGGGTTAGTCTGACACCCTGCATTTTAGTAGCATCGGTAAAAATGTGACACTGCTGCTAAGCCTGAGGGTGCGGGAACAAATTCCGGCTATGGTTGCCGCATTTTGATATGGTATTGGGTGCACATGAAAGAACCCCAGGTGGTCAAAATTAATCCAGAGTCCCCCACTACGGTGTGCTTCATAATCTTATCGTTGTTTTGGCACGTAAAACTCCAGAAAAAAGGGGACACTTATGGAAAAACTCAATATGACTAAGCCGATTTTTTAGACTTCCTAAGTGGTAGCAAAGAGGAGGGGCATGATTAGTCTTGTGGACTACAGATTAAAATGGCATTGCACACTGTTGAATGTGTATCACTGCTGTTAGTGTGTATGAGAAGCTGGTGCTGGCTGAGTATGCAGAAGCAGACAGTTTCATTATTTACAAGCTTGTTGAATTTTGTGAAATTTTAATGTTTTTTATCATGTTCTAGGCGAATTGTCCTTGCAATGATTAACATTTGTTTTAGGTGATGCTCATTTTTTGCTTCAATTCCATATGTCTGGGATCCTTTCTTTGCTACGAAGTCATGGAGTCACATTCTGGAACTTAATGCTTTCAAGAGTATTTTCATAGTGTAACATCTGCTGCCCTTACATCATGATGTTGTTTATGTCCAGGCTATGAGTGTTGTTGACTATGATGCATTGTGAAAGCAAATAATTGCAGAATGTGGCCTCTATGTGCTGTTTCTTCTGTTCACATCCATGCATGCATGACTTCAATAGATTAAAATGCATGCTAAAGTATTTCCTTAGTAAAAAGAAAGGACATTCAAGTTAGTTCTTTTGTTATTATGAAGTTGAGTTATTGTAGGCAATATGTGTAATTGCTACATAATTGGGAGCTCAGTTGCATTCACTGCACATACTTTTGTAATAGCCACAGTGCCAACTTGAAAGGAAATTTTTCTTGTTACATACATATAAGCAACATTGTTGGTTTCCATAAAATATGCCACCTTGCTGCGGAGGAAGCAACAAACTGAGCTTAGGTGTAGCAAGTCACGGTGGTAGTAGATGTATGCTGGTGTATTTTACGTTCACCTCAGTGTTTTCTATGCACAAATAAAATTAAAGCTTATCCCTTGCAGCCTGCAGTACTGGAAGGTGTCATCTCATAAATGGTTTGCTGAGAAGAAAAAACAAAATTTGCATATTTATCTGTGTATTAACTGCACATAGACATTTTGTTCAAAATAGGATCGAGAAAAAAAGTGTGTGTGTGTCCTGTCTGGGTTTGTAGTACAGTGTGTTGCCAAGTCATGGCGGGGCTTCAGATTTCTACAGTACCCACAGGAAATAAAATAAGGTGGTGAGATTACACTGCATGAAAGAGCATTTCAGAGTTTGGATGCCTGGAAGAGACATGAGCAGTGTGTGCAGCTATTCACGCGTCTGTGATAGGAAAGTGAACAATCACTGCATTCAGTCAGTCAAAGTATATGAAACCAACAGACGATGAAACCACAGAAGTTAACTTTTTTTTTAAACTGTAGAATTGCTTGAGTCTCCTGCTCAGTCAAGGTGTGGCTCAGTGCATTCCATGGCTTGAAATCTTTCGTCAAAATCATGGTTTGAAAATCGTGAATCTTTGAGTGTTATTAAATGTTCGCTGAAAAGCCTCAGCATTAAAGATCCGTTTTGTGTAGAATGTATTGTGTAAAGCAGAGCTGTGAAAAACTACAGTAGTTTTCTGTTTTTTGTGCACATTTCTCTGATAGCTATTATCCTTACAAAAATGCCACTTGCAGAACTCATGATGTTACCAGGCATGGCTCAACTGTTTTTGGTTCTGAAGGAATATGCTGTTATATCTAAGTCATTGCATCTCCACCGCTCCTGTAGCAGACGTAACTGATCAGCAAGACGAGTGTAGGCAATGTTTCAGTGTAAAAGCTGAATACTGACTGACATGCTTTGTAAATCACGCCGAAAGCTGCTAAGGCTTGAATTCCTTTCCCTTCTTCTCAACAACAGGCTTGAAATTAAACCATCGACTTACTTAACGCCTGCAATAACACGGCACACAAGACAGCATCATCCGGACTCACTAACACCCTATTATGCTCGAATTGACACATTTAAATTTTCTTTTTTTCCCAGAACAATATCAGACTGGAACGACAGTTTACAGACAGTGTGACTAAAAATTTATAAATTTGTATTTGCTTGTTCCTAATTTGTTCTCTTTTGTTTGTATGCATTCTATTGCCCTCTCTGCTTGGACCGAAAGGTCTGTCGTATGTACTAAATAAATAAATAAAAATGTTTGCCATTGCATGCTTTTGCCACATGTTGCTGGGAAATCTGTTCATCACGATGAACATAGATAAGTACGCAATGAAATGCTGCCTCTGACATGTGTAAGCTGCCCCAACATCCACGGCTAAATTCTGGCACTCTGTCATCTGTGGGGCTTTTGCAGAAGCTGTCAATCTCTGTGTACATCCTGAAAGCGTTATTTTGCCAGAGAAAACAAATGGGGTGATTGCTCTGGGATGCATGTTTTCTTCAGATGTTACATTAACTAAGTAATTTCATGCACCATAAATTGCAAAATTACACGAAACGGCATACACTGGCATCTTCTATGTGTGCAGTATCTCGAGCCTTTATGAATGGGGTATTTTCTTTTTTTTTTTTTCAGAAATCTTTATCAGATGTTGAGTTTTAAAGCAGCATTTGTATTATATAGGATACTGAAAGACATAGGGTTTAGATTGAGCTAGTAGGCATTAAACATGTGCAGAGTGTAACTTGTCGCTGCCATAACTAAAGAGAGTTCGTCTAGTTGGTGCTGTTGTTTTTGCTGCGACATAGTTTCTAACACGAAACAAGTCTTTAATGGAAAAAAGAGAGGGGCCAAGACAGAGTGCAACAACAGCAATGTTGTTGCCACCACTTTATTTGGCCAATAATAACTTAGGTATATGAAATTGCCTCTCTAGGAATGCTAAGACAAACTTTCTGGAGTCTCTTCATTCACTATTTCTCCTGGTTATCAAGAAGAAAAAAAAGCATGCGTGAAACTTTAGCATTTGAACTTCTAAGTTTGACTATGAGTTTGTGCTATGATATATGCAAACTTAGTGCTTGCTTGGGCTATGATACTAATGTCTTTATGAGAATGAAGGCTGATTCAAGTGCCATATGATGTTGTGTGATATATATTAAGCATCCTGTTTTTATTATAATAGAACAATCAGGACTAATTAATGAGTTTTTGAATTTCTGACAGAAAAGGCAATGCAGAACAAAGAGGGGTGTTGTATAGTAAGGTTGTCATTAAACAGGTACTGAAAAGAAAAATGTCAAGCTGTTAAGTTGGCGGATTACACTTCTCAAATACCACTAGACTACTTTTACCAAAAGTAGAGCTTGGTATGTCAAAAATGACACAAATGCGAAAGAAGTGTCTTGGTTTTTTTTAAGTGTATGTTTAGCAATCCAACTTAATTCAGTGTTTTCTTTTAGTCTTCATTTAAGCAAACATGCAGTAAAGTATGTACCTTATAGTTGATTGCATGAGGCTCTTGTGTAACATATCTATTTTCCTCATGATTGCCTGCTTCCTCTTAAACACGTTTCCCAACTTCAAGAAATTACGCACTGTGTCATTGCCATTTCCAGTTGGCTGCACAGCCCTCCCACTTGGCATTAATGTTATTTGATGTGCTCGAAATCTTGCAGCCCTTGCGATGATGTTACAGTAGTCGTAGTTTGCAGAATCAAACTGAATGAGGACGCAAAAGCCTGCAGTTTCAAATTGTTTAGAATATTTTTCAGTGTCTTCAGCTATTAATTAGTTTAAGACTAGGTAGTTTTAGGAAACATCTTTTTTTTGGTGTAAAAATCTCTTTTGGTGTGGTGTCATAAAATAATGAGACAGACACTGCACAAATTGATAGTCATTTGAGTCAGTGTGTATTAAGCATTAAACAGGCTTTATAACTATATTAAGCTGTCATTACAAGTTTGAATCAGTGCTCAGATGCCTGCCTATTTTTCTTTCTGTTACTCAATATGCAATGCCATGGTTAAAAACAAACTAGAAAAACAGTCTTTGTGAAGAACATGGCCTACACTTGCTGTCGTCTTGTTTTTAATCTCAGTCATGTTTATTCTGTTTTTCTTCCAGTGATGAGCCGATTACAGAAACCACTCGAAAAGAAGTTAAGGAGGGAGGTAGCAAACACAAAAAACGGAAGCACAAGCACAAGCATAAGCACCATCACAGTTCCAAGGACAAGAAGCGCAAGTCGAGCGGTGATAAAGGAGCCCCACCTTTAGACACGGCAACCGGTCAAGACACCCTTCAAGTTAGCAACATGAACCTTGAAGAGTTGGAAGAGCAGAAGGCAATTTTACAGGCGAAGCTTTATACGCTTGTCCCAAGTGACTATGGAAGCTCAGATGAAGATGTTCACAAAGGCAAGAAGACCAAGTTGTCTAGTAGAAGCCAGGACAGTAGCAGCAAGAAACATTCACGAACATCTTCTCTAGACCACAAAGCTGATCGAGAGGGAAAAAATCGAGAACATTCTCATTCTCGCAGTGATCACCATAAGGAAAGGGATGGCTCTCCTCGCTCAAGCAGGTTGGTTTGTTCATACTTGCTTCACGTGATTGCTAATTATGTGTAATTTTTTCTTTGTTACGGCTAGGCCACAGGAAGTGGAAAACAATTTATCAGGGCTGGACATGATACTTAAAGTTATGTCTCAAATATAGATACAAGATATTTACACAGGTATTTATTTCAGATACAGACACATGCTCAAATATCATATTCTGTACATATGATTGTATTTCAGGTACTTTTATGATTAAATCACTTGCAGCTTTATCAAATAGACAAGTACAAGCTCCTTGTGCTGGTTTCCAGCTTGCAAAGCTATTGTTTGATGCAGAATACTATATTCATGTTAAGTAACATATATTGCCCAACAAGTAGCAAGTCTCATGTACATCTAGATAGAGAGAGAAGTAACTAAAAAAAAAAAAAAAGTCCCCACCTAAATGGTGGCCAGTAGCCCTTGAGCCCTGATGGTGTCCTCAGCTAGCTGGACGGCCCAAAGTTGGTCTTCTGGGGCCAAGCTTAGCAGCATGGCCTTCCATTGCTCATCATTAGTTATTATGCGGCCCTGTCACGTCGCCCGAAAGCAAGCCCATAGAATGTGTGGCAGGTCCGCCTGTTCCTTACATAGTTCACATTTGTCCGAATACTGGCCTGGGTACTAGTGGCTGTAGGCCACTGGGTTCAGGTACATATTGGTTCGAATGAGGCGCCAGGCCACCGCTTGTTGCTTAGCAAGTGTTAAGTATGTTGGGGGATACCGAACCCTTCCCAATCTGTAATGACTCGTGATCTCCCTGTAGCTAACCATGGTGTACCCTCTTGACCCTAGTTGTGGCGGCTCAGTGGCTTGGCATGCGGGCCCTCGAGCCATGGTGTGCGCCGATTCATTGCCGAGGAGGGAGGAGTGCATGTGTACCCAGATGTTTTGGACTGCCCGCTGGTCGCGAAAGTTAACTAGGATCCGTCATGATTCCGGCGAGATGTGCCCCCTTGCGACATTGCGGACTACGACTTTGGAGTCGCTGATTACGCATTTGGCTTGTGTGGAAGCTATTGCTAATGCAATGGCCGATTTCTCAGCTAGTTTGGCATTGTTGGTTCGAATCGAGCCGCTTACTTTGAGGTCACCATCCGCATCAACTGCCACGATGGACATGTTGCGGTGGCCTCTGTACTCTGTCGCGTTGACGTAGGCCATGTCCTGAAAGTCTTGGAATTTTTTCTCTATTGCTTTAGCAAGTTCGTCCAGTGTTTCTTTGTGGTGTTTGGGATGCATATTTCTAGGTAGAGGGGCTGCTTTCGTATGTTGTGGCAAATGTTTGTTTACCTTTGTCCTGTACTACCTGGTAGCTGTTTAGAAATTTGTTGTCATGTCTTCAAGTTTGTAAGGTTTCTGAAGTGTTTATTAACTCGAAGAACAGCCAATATTGGTACCCTGTGCTGCTCTTGAAGCAGACAGGTGTATATTAAACGCTAAATTCTACGGCACTATACTCAATTTCATACATCAGGTGCAATGCTGTGGAAGCTACGCAAGAAGTCTGGTCACCAAAATTGATCACTCTGCGCGTTCCTGTCTGTGCTTTGCTGCGTGCCAGCGGGTTTACTTGCGCGAGCATGCACGTGAACTGCCACGATGGGCTGTAATTAGAAAATGAAAAGCGAATTTATTTAAAACAACGTGTTAGCAGCCACATGAGTGCATAGTTTGTTTCTAAAAGTAAATTCTTTTTTTTCATTCAGAACTGAGCTTATATATAAAGAAAATTTTCGCAAAAATCTGGTCAAGAAACATCAAACTATTTCTAAGCGTGAACGCATCCACTGCAAAAAGTATCTCTAGCCTCCACAGCATTGCACCTAATGTATGAAACTGAGTATAGAATTTTGAAGGTCTTGTTTCTTTAATAATGCTCTTGCATATTTTAGGCCTGTCGTTCCCAATATTGTTGTGATCATGGAATATTGAAGTCGTGATTCCCATGAGAAAACCTGACTCCATTTTTCAGATGTTGGCCTTATTCCTTTATTAGCTTAGTATACCCAGAGAAAACTAAGTAGTCACCAGTCTTGTTAAACTGGAGCATGTCCATTCTTTCAACAGGAAGGCGCACACTGAAAAGGCTCAGCAGGATGCCTCCAGTCCAAACCAAAAACGGTCCATGCAGAGGAAGGAAAGTCCTTCTTCACGACACCGGAAGAGCCCAAAGAAAAGCCCCTCAAGGCGAAGCTCTCCGTCCCGCAAGTCACCATCACGGAAATTGTCACCGAGTCGAAGAACCTCTCCCAGTCGCAGGGTTTCTCCTGGTCGTAAGGGGATGTCTCCAGTCCGCAGGTGCTCTCCGATGCGAAAGGGATCCCCTTCACGAAGAGCTTCATCTCCAAGGAGAGTGTCTCCTTTGCACAGGGTGTCGCCTCGAAAGATGTCCCCTTCACGTAAACTTTCACCTACTCGGAGAGCTTCACCGTCTCGGAGAATGTCACCAGATCGCAGGACATCGCCATTTCGAAGATCACTTTCACGAAAAAGATCCCCAGCACGAAAAGTTTCACCTATTCGGAAAAGCTCACCTTGCAGGAAAACTTCACCATTGAGGAAATTGTCACCGCCACGCTATCGAGGACCAGAGCTTGATCGACGGCGCTCGTTATCACCGAGGCGTGCGGGTGATCGACATGCTCCCAGAAGTCCTTCACCTAGACGTGCAGCTCCTCGGCGGCTATCACCACCCAGGTATGCTGGAATACCTCCTACTCTTCAGTCGAGCTTTTGTTTCAAAAATGTTGCTGTCATTGTTTGGTTCACTACCCTATAATTGTTTTATGTTTGCAATGTTTTATAAGTGCTATGTACTCTACTTTTCCATTCATGCAAGCAAAATAAGTGGGGTTTACTTAAACAGCCTCCTGTTGTATTCAGACAGCTGTTTCAGTAAGCCTTGTGAATGCAATTTTCTCCTGCACAGTACATTCAGTGGCATTTAATTACAGCTTAATTATGCACAAAATATCAAGCAGTGCAAACTGTGTGCATATGTACGTGTCGACATCTTCTAATAGCAAATGCAACAAGTTGAGTTATGGTAAAACCTCGTTAATATGTAGTTGATGGGGAACGTGGATCAGTTACGCACTAAGAGATGTGCTAATAAACCGACAATGGCAGATGAGCAACTATAGACTTACCGGTCAGAAAATAACATCTTAATTCTCACTAAAATACACACGGGATAGTTTTATTTATTTGCGAGTTCACAGCAAAAAATCAAATTTTCACTTGCTACCGTGGCGGCCTTGCAGTGGCAACGGCATCCTCAAACTAAGCAAGGTCATGAGCCAGTTTATCGGGCCCCACTTCTCTGCGAACACCCTCACAACAGCCAGTGCACATGCCGCTTAGGATCCCTGCCTGCAGGGGTGTCTGCATTAGCAGGCATTTGGTGCATTGCGACACCACAGACTCAAGCACATGGGGATCGAACCCTCCCATGCTTAACTGTTTGTGTGGCTTAGCTGTATCCGGGGAAGAGGGGATCCTGGGCGTTGAGCTGATGCAGGGTGTTTGGACCTTTATAGTCTATCAGCGGAGCCAACACACCCCTTTGGCCTCGGCTTCACGTAGATGGCACCCCAGATTGACCCACCTGGGGTAAATGGGTAGTTGCCTTTTCCTATCCTCCCCTCCAATCTTCGTCTTTCTCTCTGACTTTAAATCTTTCTGGTATTCACTTCTTTTTACTTCCGATCTTCCTGTAAGCAAGGTTTAACCTTGTGTTGAACAACCAATCTTGGCTGTACATATTTGGTTATAACAGAAATATACAGTTGGCGTCTGCAGGACTTGTTCTTTATGAGTCATGCGGCGTCCCTTTATTGGGCTCCATGATGGGTGGCTGGTGTTTCTGCCGAAATCTGTAGTTCTCTTCGTAAACTCGTTGATCGCCCTCAGAAAAGAGGGTGCACCAATGAAGTGTTCCAGTTTTTTTGACGACAAAAAGAAACCTTTCCTCGATACCATCATTCTGATAAGCCAGAAAATACGGTGAGAATGATCTCACCTTTCCTCATTTCAAAATCTCTGACCAAAGCTCTTAGCACAGGCTACAAAGGATCGAAGATGGCTATTGGCGATCTTCATTTAGAACTCCACGATCCGAAACAACATGACAAGCTGTCGAACATGGTGTCATTCGGGGACATCCCAGTGACTGAGGCAACACACCTCTTTGGCCTCTGCTTCACGTATACGGCACCTCCAGACTGACCCACCTGGAGGAAATCGGCAGTCTTTTCCTCTCCCCCTCTTCCATCTTTTTCTTTCCTATATTCTTTCTTTTACTATCCTATCATCTCTTCTCTTCCATCACTTCCTAATTTTCCTAGACGGCTTGGGTTAATCTTGTATATGTGCCCTCCCTTGGGTATAATATATTAGGTTATAGTAGCAATGTACAGTTGGCGCTTGCAGCCTTACGCGTTTAGTGCTGCCGCGTCCCCAAGTTTGGCTCCATGGTGGGTGGCCGCCATTGCTGTGGAAAAGAAACCAAAGTACTATGGGAACACCAGAATTTCCCCGCATACTTGATCGTCACCCTCAAAAGAGGGGACACACCGATGAGCTAAGCACGTTTTAACCGAACAAAAGAGACCCATCCGGAATTCCATGTTGTGCACAGTGAGAACTATGAAAAACAGGCCAGATTCATTTCACCATTCATTGTTGCAAAATTGTTGATCGAAGCCTTAGGGTCAGGTTATAAAGAGACGAAAATGGCTAGTGGAGACCTTCTTCTTGAGATCCTCAGTAACGTCAATACGACAAGCTAGGCAGTCTGGTGACATTTGGTAGTATACCAGTTTCTGTTACACCCCACATATCAATGAATAGCTCACGCGGAGTCGTGCCGTAGGCAGACCTCCAAGATTTGACAGAAGCTGACCTCCTGGAAGGATGGAAAGATCAAAATGTAACCAATGTAAAGCGTATTATTCTTAGACGAGACAACAAAGAAATCCCCACCAAACATCTTGTCCTAACATTTGCATCTAGCGTACTGCCGGAAACCATTGAAACCGGATACATTAGGTTAACTGTCCAACCATATATCACCAACCCTAGACGGTGTTTCCAATGCCAAAGGTTCGGCCATTTTGGCCATGGCTTGCAGAGCTGTCGTGGTCAAATAACTTGTGCAAAGTGTGAAGTCTAAGGCCACCCCTCCGACAACTGTAGTGGCACACCTCACTGTGTGAACTGTAGTGGTCACCATCCAGCGTACTCACGCTCCTTTCCGAACTGGAAGAAAGAAAAATACATAATCACCCTCAGAGTCGAAAGAAAATATTTCGTTTAAGGAAGCCCGTAAGAGGTGCTCACCTTTCCACAGCACACCTTATGCCGATGCAGCGCGTCGGGGGGGCAGCGTTGCAGCAGCCAGTGCCAAGTGCCCAGCCCACTCGCAGTGAGCTGGTACCTTTGGCTCCTGCCCCCAGGGTGGAAGTAGGTAAGCCTACTCCACCCAACCAGCAAACAGGCCAGGCTACCCTTGGGTTGCCGGCCCCAGAAAAGTTATCTGCGCCAACCTGTGCTACACGCAGCGATCCCACAGGGCCGATAGCGGCCCCGAAGGTGGGCGCAGCCAAGGATGCCTCAACCTCCCCGGCCCCTTCCAGCGCTGTCAACAGCCGGCGCAGCTCAAACCCAAAGGCAGCCCCATCGACCTCCGGGCTGGTGGGCGCAGGGGTCTTGCCCTCCGAGGCGGGACTCTCTCGGGTAACTTGTTGCTCGCAAGAGCGCATGTCCGGCACCTCACAAGAGGCAATGGACACTACACCTATCTTCCCGGCGCACCAAGCACCTAAGGAGCGGCGAGGCACCCTCGAATGCTCCAGAAAGGACAAAACCCATGTTACAGAGCCTCCAAAGAGCTCTGTAATCTAAGGCACCACTTCTGTTTCTGCACACACAGCACCAATTTACTTTCAATATGGATACACAAATTATTCAACGGAATGTTAGAGGTCTTCTTAGAAACCTTGATGATGTGCAAGAACTTATCCACGAACACAATCCAAAAGTGCTGTGTTTACAGGAAACACACAAACTTTCTCCGACAGTATGTTAGGTTTCGCAAAGATCGCGATGATGCTGTCGCATCATTGGGTGGTATTGTTATTGTAATTCATAAAAGCATAGCATGTCAACATTTACATCTACAAACCCCCCTTGAAGCAGTGTTCTGCTTCAAGGGTGCTGCGAGTTGTTCTGCTACACAAACCCATCACCATTTGCTCGCTTTACATACCCCTACATTACCAATTACGCAAACATGAATTTCAGTCCTTTATACATGAATTGCCAGAACCTTATGTTGTTCTTGGCGATTTCAATGCACACAGCTGCCTGTGGGGTGACTCTCGTATAGATGCGCGAGGTCGTCTTGTTGAACAGTTCCTTTTTTCTTCTGGTGCGTGTCTGCTGATTAAGAAGGAACCCACATATTACTGTTTTGCAAACAGAACCATTTCTTCAGTTGATCTTAGCATAGTTTCCCCTTCTATACTGCCTGAACTTGAATGGGAAGTTACCAACAACCCTTACGGGAGCGACCACTTACCCATATGCTAAGAATATCTAAAGAAAACGAATATCCACCACAGGCTCCTAGGTGGAAGGTTGATACAGCCGATTGGGAGAAATTCCGAACTCTTACTAGTATCTCATGGGCTGACATGTCTTCATTAGGAATTGATGCTGCTGTGGAGTATTTTACAGCCTTCATAATAGATGCTGCATCTGAAGTAAGTGGTTTGGCATGCAAACGGCGTGTCTCGTGGTGGAACAACGACTTTAGGACCGCTCGTAGGAAACAGAACAAAGCGTGGGGGTTTCTATGCGCTTCTTCCACTGCAGAGAATCTTATCAATTTTGAGAAAGTCCCAAGGCAGGAAAACGCGCCGACAGGCCAGAAGAGAGAGTTGGCAGAAGCTTTTATTGGGTATCAACTTGTATACAGATGAGGCCAAAGTCTGGAACAGGGTTAATAGGATAAGAGGGCGACAAACATATTCACTCCCTTTGGCAAACACACAGAGTGATACCCTCCAAGACCAGGCAGACTCACTTAGGGAGCATTTTGAGAGCGTGTCAAGTTCAACCAGTTATTCACAATCCTTTCTCAAATATAAACAAATAGAAGAATGTAAGTTATTCATAAGAAAATGCTGACAAAATGAACCGTACAACCGTCCTTTTAGTATTCATGAGAGTGGCTTGTTGGGCTAGTTGGTACATGGTTATACTAGGAGAATGCCAGCAAACTTGAAAGTAGAAAAAATTGGGAAGCAGACATAGACAAAGAGACAGGAAGGTGGCTGGACTAACAACTGAACTTATTCATGAAAACCGTATTGCCGAGTTGCCAAGTTGAGAGCTGCCTTGATCGCATGCAAGAGCTCTGCACTGGGATCTGACAGAATCGTGTATGAAATGATCAAAAAGTTACAAAATAACACGCAAGTTACACTTCTCGCACTTTTCAACACTATTTGGGCTGTAGGATACTTTCGAACCGCATGGAAAGAAGCCATTGTGGTCCCTGTTTCGAAACAAGGGAAAGACTCTTCCTCTGTGACAAGTTACCGCCCGATAGCCCTCACAAGTGGCCTTTGTAAGGTATTTGAAAAAATGATTAATCGGTGACTCATCCATTTCCTTGAACTGAGCAAAATGCTTCATCCCTATCAGTGTGGCTTCAGAGAAGGGCGGTCCACAACCGATCATCTTGTACGTATTGAAGGAAATATCTGTGACGCATTTGTACACAAACAGTTTTTCTTATCCATATTCCTCCACATGGAGAAGGCATACGACACAACGTGGCGCTACGGAATCTTGAGAGAATTTTCAGAAATGGGCATTCATTGCAATATGCTAAACCTAATAAAAAGCTATTTGTCCAATCCTACCTTCTGGCTAAAAGTCGGCAATGTACTCTCATGTCCTTTTATACAGGAAACTGGTGTACCCCAAGGAGGCGTGATCAGCTGCACACTCTTTATTGTTAAGATGACAACACTTAGAGCTCCATTACCACCGGCCATTTTTTATTCAGTCTACGTGGACGACATTCAAATAGGTTTTAAATCCTGTAACCTGGCAGTGTGCGAGAGACAGGTACAGCATGGCTTGAACAAAGTGTCAAGGTGGGCAGAGAAAAATGGATTTAA
This sequence comes from Dermacentor variabilis, assembly GCF_050947875.1. Lineage (NCBI taxonomy): Eukaryota > Metazoa > Arthropoda > Arachnida > Ixodida > Ixodidae > Dermacentor > Dermacentor variabilis. Next base: position 240,760,728 of record NC_134568.1, on the reverse strand, counting down.
AATCAATCCTCACAAAAGTTCTTGTGTTCTTTTTAAAAGAAAGAGAGGCCTGGTTCCGGATCCTTGCTTAGAACTGTGTGGACAACAAATACCTGTGAACAAAGAACACAAATTCCTAGGTGTTATAGTTGACTCAAGGCTTACTTTCATTCCACATATAAAATATCTTAAAGCAAAATGTCTAAAAACAATGAACTTACTTAAAATCCTATCCCACTCAACCTGGGGTAGCGACAGAAAGTGTTTATTAAATCTTTACAGGAGCGTAGTTCGATCACGACTAGACTATGGTGCCATAGTATATAACTCTGCCGCCCCGAGCGTGCTAAAGATGCTAGATCCTGTCCACCATCTAGGTATCCGCTTAGTCACTGGCGCTTTCAGAACAAGCCTGATTGAAAGCTTATATGCCGAATGAAATGAGAGGTCACTCCACTTACAGAGAACATACATCAGCCTCACATATTTTCTCAGAATACACTCTAATCATGAGCATCCATGTTTTAATACCGTTAATGATATGACATATGCTACACTCTTTCATGATCGTCCCTCTTTAAGACAGCCTTTTTCACTGCACGTGAGGGAGTTTAGCGTTGAAATGGATATCCCACTCCTCGAGCATAGCTTAATGCATCCAACCAAGCGGTTACCCCCTTAGGAGTGGCAGGTGGTAGAATGTGACGTATCCTTTCTAAAAGTTGCAAAACACGCACCAGAGGTTGAAATCCGAATGCATTTCCTAGAACTGCAGTATAAGCACTCGTGCACAGAGTTCTACACAGACGCTTCCAAGTCACATGCCGGGGTGTCCTATGCAGCCGTCGGTCCATCCTTCTCGGAATCCGATGTACTGCATCCGGAAACAAATATCTTTACGGGCGAAGTCAGCTGTGATGTATATAAGGAAATCAACTCTAAAAAGCAGTTATACATACAGACTCCCTAAGCATCGTGAAGGCTTTGATGTCACTTTATAAGCACAAAAATCCAGTCCTTACTGAACCCTATTCCGACCTCTGTAAAGCTTATCTATCTAATCAGCATATCATTATATGCTGGGTGCCTGGCCATAGTGGCATCGAGGGCAACGTTCTGGCGGACGACATGGCCACGTCATCTGCATCACATGCTGTTAATCCTACCGCTGTTGTCCCTGTCACAGATCTGAAGCCTTTCTTACAAAAGAAACTTCGAAATCACTGGCAACACATGTGGGACGCAGAAACAAATAATAAGCTGCGCGTGATAAAGCCATGGTTAGGTTTTTTGGCCCTCTGCAACAAAATCGCGGGGAACAGATGTCCTACTCTGTCGTCTGAGAATAGGACACACATTTGGCACTCATAATTTTCTACTTACTGGAAATGAACCTCCAACCTGTGATAGATGTGGTGAAAGGCTGACCGTCCTTCACGTCCTCCTGGAGTGTCGGGAGGCCGAAGCTGAGAGAAAGAAACATTTTGCTTTTACATACCGCTATTTTGTCCCCCTTCACCCCGCTATGTTTCTTGGCCAAGAACCGCTCTTTACCACTAAAGGAGTCCTAGTTTTTTTTTAATGATGCTGTCCTACATGTTATAAGTCCATTACATTTGTAACGCATCCTCTTTCCAGAGGATGCTGCTGTGATAATTTTTTTACATAGCACATGCCTCCAGGCCCTTGTGTTTCAAGGGATCTAATGACGCAGTAGTGCTCTAGCCAATTTAAGCATCTGACATATTTTGTACATTGTATCATTACTTTGCAGTGGATTTTAATGCTTATAGTACATGTCATTTGTCATCGACATAATCTAATTACAGATAGATTTTATGCACTTTAGAGTGGCTATTCCTAAGGCCCCTTTACAGCCACATCTCATCAACTTTATAGAACTCATAACTATACTGCGAACTCCTCACCACGGACTTGGCGCTCTTTGGCCATACCTGGCCCTTGTGCCAATAAATACCACACATTCATTCATTCGTTCATGCAAAAGATGAGTGCCTTGTTGGAATGACGACTGCAAGCAGGCATGAAAGAAAAAAAGCATGGAGCATACTTTGTCGATCACCAACTGCAAAAAAATCTGATTGAGTTCAAACACATTAAATCAGAGGGAAGTGGACGTGACGGAAAGCTAGGAGGGCGAGCTGGGAGTGGTTCCTCTCGGCCATTCGCCTACACAGGAGGCAAAAGTATGCAACGGGTTACGAAGTCTTAAGGGACAGCAAAGCCATCCATTGCCCCTTGTAAACGAAGGGAACACCCTAGAAGACAAAGCTGATGCACTCGGGGAATACTTTGAACGTGTGTCTGGCTCCATGCATTATTCTGAATCATTCCTTGAATATAAACAAATAGCAGAACATAAAACACTTGACCACAGATGCAGACAAAATGAACCATACAACCATCCCTTTGACATAGCCAAACTGAGAACTCCCTTGAATGCATGCAAAAGCTCTGTGCCAGGAGCTGACATTATCATGTAGGACATGCTCAAGTGCAGTCAAACCCACTTACAACGATCCCAGATATAATGATTTATTGGTTGTGACGACCACATTTCACTGCATTTACAATTTTTTGACCCTGTCTAATAAAACTGTGCCTAGATGTAATGAATGCTTTGAACAGAGCCATACTACAACGAACACCTCAAAGCCGGTCGTGGTAAAAGGAGGGTGCACACGAAGTTCTGAAGGATGGAATTGCTATTGAACTGGATGCTCCCCCACTACATTCTAGCAGTGACGAAGTTATGACCGCCGAGATGAGTGAGTGCCACGCGTGGATTTCAGAAGCCTTGAGGAAATTCACTTGTTTCAACTTTCAAGGCTTGTCTCCAGCATGCTTCAAGGCGAAGCAGAAAGGCGGCGGTGGCCTCCGCGATAGCACACACCTCCGTGATAGCACACACCTGTGCCATCACGGAGGTGTATGCTATCGCGGAGGCCACGACGGAGGCAGTTTTTGGCCAGTTCTTCATGTGGCACCACATGCAATCTCGTTAAGTCACAACAGTGGCACTTTTGTTTAGAATCAGTGGACGTTACTATGCTGTTATTCGGAAATCCCAGTTCTTTGACGCTTCACTTAAGTAATTGCCGATAAACGTAGCGATGGCGTTCTTCCTTTTACGCTTTGCACTTTTTCGAGCAACATAGAAAATGCTTAAGTGTGCGCCTCATGGTGCATGTGCGACTGGAACTGCAGCCGTAACGGCAAGACTTTTGCAAGAGAGATTTTTGTGCCGCAGCAGCTTCTGCTTCCAGTCAACTAGAACGCTTCACTATCATAGTCATAATCCACTCGTGTCCCGCTGATAGCAAAATATATAACAAGCTCTCAAAAAAAAAAAAATGTTGGTGGCTGCGCTCATAGTTCCGAAATGGCAGGTGATAGGAACTGGTCAGGTGCCACTATGAAATAACTGCGACGCCGCGTTTCATTCTTTAGTTGACTTTTTTAACAGAAACATTCGGCAAGATGTGGTGAAGTGTCGGGAACAAAAAATAATATTGTAAAAATTCGATTTTCGAACTCAAGTGGTTTCGAATCGTAACTGCCGCCACCAGCTTCGGTGTCATTAATTTTTGCTTGTTTTGAAGGGGGGGTCCACAATAACGAACTATGGATACAACAATGGCTTTTTGTGGAACTATCGAGTTTCTCATAAACGGGTTTGACTGTACTTGTACACTGACTCTCGAATGACTCTACTCGCACTTCTTTAACACAATTTGGGCTGCCAGATACCTTCCAGCTACATGGAAGGAAGCTATCATTGTCCCAATTTTGAAGCAGGGCAAGTACCTGTTCTCGGTAGCAAGTTACTGCCCAATAGCACTGACCAGCTGCCTATGTAAGCTGTTTGAAAAGATTATTAATCACCGTCTGTAGAACTTTCTTGAATCCAACAAGTTGCTCAAACCACGTCCATGTGGTTTCAGGGAAGGGCGGTCGACAACTGACCACCTTGTATGCGTCTGGGCTAGACCATCACAAATGCATTTGTGATGCATTTGCACATAAACAATTTGTAGATTTTCTTTGTCATGGTAAAAGCATACGACACTTTCTTGGCGCTATGGAATTTTGCGAGATCTGTCAGGAATTTGTATCCAAGGGAACACATTAAACGTCATCAAAAGCTACTTAACAAACTGGACATTCCATGTTCAAATTGGTAATGCTTTGTCAAGTTCCTTTATCCAGGAAAGGGGGGTGCTGCAGGATGATGTAATTAGTTGTACCCTTTTTGTTATAAAAATGGACTCTGTGTTCATCCTTTCCGCAGAGTGTTTTATTCTGCATATGTCGATAATGTGCAGATTGAATTTAAGTTGTGTAACCTCGCAGTCTGTGAATGACATGTTCAGCTTTGCCTAAACAGTGTCCAAATGTGCTAACAAAATGGGCCGAAGTTAAATACCCAGAAAGACTCCTGTGTCCTCTTTACAAGAAAGAGAGGCCTTGTGCTAGAGCCCACTGTAGAACTCTATGGACAGTGCTTGCTTCTGAACATGGAGCAGAAGTTTTTAGGTATGATACTTGATGCTGAGCCATCCTTCGTTCCCCACATTAAGTATCTCAATGCTAAGTGCTTCAAAACAATGAACATTCTCAAAGGACTGTCACGCACAACATGGGGCAGTAACGGAAAGTGTTTAATGAACCTGTACTAGAGCATCATAGGATCACGTTTAGATTACGGCGCTGTGACTATCACTCTGCTGCACCAACTGCGTTAAATATGCTGGATCCGATTCATCATTTAGGCATCCGATTGTCCACAGGCACCTTCAGGACAAGACCCATACAAAGTCTCAACGTGGAATCGAATGAATGATCACTCCAGCTTTGATTATTTTCTGAAATTGCATTTGAACCCTTGACACCTCTCTTATGCGACCGTAAACAATACCATGTCTGGCACACTGTTTGGTAATCGACCTACAGCAAGAGAGCCCTTCCCAGTGCATGTCAGAAAGCTAAGTAATGAAATGACATTAGTAAGATCTTCATGAGGGTTATTTGGTTCATATTTAGAACTGAGGCTGAACAGCGCGAATAAAACAAGCGACATGAAAAAACAAATACCACAGACAAACACAGTCAGTGCTTGTCTGTGGTATTTGTTTCCTTGTGTCCTTGTTTTATTTGCGCTGTTCAACCTCAGTTCTTAAAACGAAATGGGTGTTTCATTGCTTGAACATTGCCTAATGCCACCGGCAAAGATGCTGCCTCTGTGGCAGTGGCAAGCGGTAGAGTGACACATCATTTATCAAGGTCACAAAACACGCTCCACAGACACACGTTCAAATGCACTTTTTAGAATTTCAATCGAAATATTCTTGCCACGAATTTTACACGGACGTGTCAAAGTTGCATGCTGCCGTATCTTGTGTAGTTGCCGGCCCCTATTTCTCTCGAGTCTGGCATTCTGCACTCTCAGACAAATATCTTTGCAACAGAAACTTGTGCAGTACTGTCTGCAGTAAAACAGATCAAGGAATTGAAACTACAAAAGGCAATAATATTTACTGACTCAAGTGTTGTAAGAGCTTTACTGTCTTTAATAAAGCACAAGAATCCTGTTTTTATGAAGCTTTATTATTGTGCGCTATTTATTCATCTCATCAACACGTGATAGTATGCTGGGTTCCTGGGCATAGAGAAATGGAAGGCAATATGCTTGCTGATGAAATGGCTACATCAATTGCATGCATGGGAAGCTGTTAATCCTACCGTAGCTGTCCCTGCTAAAGATCATAATAAGCCTTTCTTATGTAAGAAACAACACTATTGGCAACGCTTGTGGGATGCTGAAATGAATAATAAGCTCTACGTAATGAAACCACATTTAAGCATTTGTACCTCTACAATGAAAACACGACACATTGATGTCCTATTCTGTCGACTCAGGATAGGGCACATGTATGGCACCCACAGTTTTCTGCTGACTGGTGATGAGTCTCCAACCTGTGGCAGATGTGGTGAGGTGCTCACCCTCCTTCATGTTTTGCTAGAATGCCAGGAAGCAGAACTTATACGTAAAAAGTACCGTGAAAACCCACGTATAATACGAACCCTCATATAGTACGAGGTGAAATTTTTGGGACCCGAAATGGAAAAAAAGTTTTATCCGTGTATACGAGTTAGGAAAACTCGAAGAAAACATTTATTTAAATTGCACTCCACACTTCAATTGCTGTCTTCTTCAGCTGCGCTCTCTTTGGATAGTTCCTTGTCGGACATATCTTCCCAGAAGTACTCATCCTCTGTGCCATCGAGCGCGTTCGAGATGCCGCACTTCTTGAATTCGCCACACGCAAGGTCCTCTAGTATGCAGGCCCATGCGTCCACAATCTACTTGCATAGCATGGCTGGCAAAGGCCGCTTCAGCCGCCCAGTCGGCGTCACTGCAGGCTCACCTGAGCGCATCCAATCTGCGTGACACCACTTGACCGCGTCCTTGAACGGCTTGTTCACACAAACACCTAAAGGCTTCAGTTGAGACGTCATACCACCTGGGATAATGACGAGTTCAGTGCTAGATTCACGCAACAGCCTGTTCACCGAGTTGGCCAAATGGCAACGAAATTCGTCCAGCATGAGGATGGACGGGAACGACAACAGTTGCACCAAGCCACCTACACCAGACGGACTTTATCCAGTCGAGCACAAGATTCTCGTTCATCCAGCCTTACTCGTGGCATCTCACGACCACAGTTTTTGTCAGCTCCTCACCTCTAGGCACTGTCTTGCGCTTGAAGACGACATAGGGCAGGAGCTTGCGTCCGTCTGCCGTGCACGACATGATGGTAACTCGCGTTTTCTCGTTGCAAGTGGACCGGATATAAACTTGTTTAGAGCCCTTTTCATGCACAGTGAGGGGCGATGGCATGTCCAGATAAACCGGTGTTTGGTCAGCATTGCCGAATTGCCCTAGCTGGAAGTTCTTGAATTTGCACAGCGAAATAATGTGGCGCTGGAAAGCCACAAGCAGCTCTTCGAACGATTCTGGCAGCTTTTGCGAAATCAAAGTTCGGTGGCGTAAGGAAAATTCAGCATGGCACATGTAGCGATAAATCCAGTGCTTGCTCGCTTTGAAGGCGGAGCTCAGTAGCTTTTTTTCTCTTGCAAGCTCCTTAGCTTTTGCCTGCATAAGCTCCACGCTCACAGCTACATGCGTGGCTCACTGTTGACGTACTAACTCCATCAGGGCGAGTTCGATTTCTGGGAATGTCCCACTCTTCGGGCTGCGAAAGCTTCTTCACGTTTCGCTGCACGCGAAAAGGCTTCCTTCTGTTGACGCCATCCGCGAATGCTTTCCTCATTGACGCCAAACTGCCTTCTGGCCGCACTGTTGCCGATGTTCTGTGCGGCTAAAATAACCTTTCTCTTGAAAGCAGCCGAGTACTGTTTTCGTGGTCCGGACATGTTGGTCCTTCAATGCGGAATAAAAAAATGCACTTCGCGAAGCGTAGTTTGCATGTGTGCTGCCAAGGTGCGCACTCAACAATAAAGGAACAATGCTGCAGTCAAACCCGTGACATTCCCATAGAGCCAATGGGGGCAGTTCTCGCTGGCGACGCTAGCGCCACCTCCTAGATTCTAATGGTAGTTGCGCTGATACCAGAAAAATGTCCACTTATTATTACTACATGATGCTTTTAATATTATTCACTTATAATCTAAATTTAAAAACGACAGGCAACGTTTGAATAATTTTTAGTTGTTTAGAAAGTGAAATGTGTCTGCTTCTTCTATTGCTGTTGCACTGCCCACTTGCTTTGGCCAGGTATATCCCAATTCTAGCTTGTTTACATTATATATTCCTGTTTAGGGCTCAGAATTAGCTTGTACATCTACCTTTGAAGGTTGGCACTGCTGCATAGGCCGAGCGAAATCACGACGCTAATCATACCAACTTGCTGCAAATAAACAGCTTTATTGTAACAGCATCGATGTTTACATTAAATAAAAAGTAAGAGAATAATGTTTCACAAGATATATTGGTACGTAAATGCATAGTTGTTTGTCTGCAAAAAGATACTATGTACAGTCTCGCCACACATTTCTGGTGAACACAAGCTGTCCGCCGCTGAATGAAGAAATACTTCTGATCACAAAGAGCCGTCGCTTGCTGGTATGCTGCTAAAGTTCCTCCACTTTAGTAGCTGAAGATGTCACTCCACTTCGTTCACAATATCCAACAAATTGCAACTCGATTTGTGCACAAACACGTAGCTTTCACAAGGGCGAATTCTGTCGCCACTGTTAGTCTTCTGGTCCAGACTGCCTGCTCTCTCTCTTGCCGTTACCCATTCGGGAAGTTGTTACAATATAAAACTTTTCAGTGTTTAATCTGAATTTGCTTCAAACAGCCTAAAATTTAAAAGAGAAATGTTTTTCTGTACGTGCTGGTTTGAAGCGTTAAAAATAAAGTTAATATAAAGGCTTAGCTGACACTTCGATTACCGCTGCTGGCGGTGCACTGTCGTTTCGATGGTGGTGCCACCCCAAAGCTTGGATGCGAAACATGCCAGATGCCACCGGCTTGCTGTAGTCACGCAGCAGTAATGAAACCAAGCTGTAGCCATGCACCAATAAGGAAGCCAAGCCATAGCCACACAGCAATAACGAAACCAAAACTTCTAGCCCAAATTTCTGACTGAAATTTTTGTTCGGATCTGCATATATTATGAGCCGAAAATTTGGGACGCCAATAATAATAAAAAAAAAAAAACCGTATTATACACGGGTTTTTACTGTACTTCTTCCCTTTAGCTTACAGAGAGCATTTTCCTCGCCATCCAACGATGTTCCTTGGACTAGAGCTGTTTCTTTTATTGTAAATCAGTTTTAAGCTTCTTGATTTTGGTTTATTGAAAGTGATAAGCACTAGAGATTCGTAACGCATCCTCTTGCAAGAGGCTGCTGCTGCAGTAGCATCGCTTTGCGTCACATATGCTTCCCAGTTCTTGCATTTCAAGAGCTCTGGAAATGCAGTAGTGCTTCTTGGAAATTTTCACCAATCACATATTGTAGTTCGTATTATCATCACTTCGCAATGCATCTTTTGTGTGTATAGTTCACATTTCCATAATTTTATTACGTATACATTTTATGGACTTCACGGTGACTGTTCTTTTAGGCCCCTTTACAGCCATGTCACAACCAACTATCATAATTTATTACTCTATTGTCAAGTCATTAACTGTGGCCTGGTGCACTTTGGCCATACTTGGCCCTTGTGCCACAACACACCAAATTCATCACCATTAGCTGCGTCTGATACGGAAGCGAAATCGTCCACTTCCACGTCGTCGCTGTGGACAAAGTGGAATCGCCAGAAGCCATGAGAGCAGGAAACACGTCACACCATGCTTTGACGTAACTACTGGTGGCGACTGTAGTCTATCAAGTATTTATGCGCCGCAGTTTCTCCATCTATAGTGTATGCGTATGATTAGTTGATTCTGTGCTTGTATGGGCTGAAAAATGAAGTAAATATTAAGCACTAACCATTTGGCACGTGGTAAGCAACTACAACTTTAAAGGTCAGCTAATACATCAAGTTCAGTAGTGACAGGTTGGGTGATTCAATGCGGCTATATTTATATTGGAATTGCCTATTAAGTGAGTACGTATTAACATGGTTTTACTGTAAATTAGCTTCTTGCTTCACAAACAATAAGACATACTCTATGCATAAAGCATTAGCCCAAGATTTCTTTAGGGTGTTACACTGTCTTATGTATAGATCAGTCGCTCACTAGTCTTAAAGCACCGCAGTCCAACCTCAATATAAGGAACATAATTATAACAAATTATCAGATTTGACGAAGTAAATACCGTATTTACTCGCATAATGATCGCACCCCTGAATTTTGTCGTCAAAATTCGATTTTTTTTTTTAATTTCCCGTGTAATGATCGCACCCCGAACTTGCCGCAGCGATATGTCGTGTGCCAAGTCTGGCTAATATTTATCGCGCTTACCATCTGTCGAATGCGATGCGAATGACTCGAGACAAACCAAGCGGTCTGCACGCACCAAACATCCTTAAGTAGATGCCTCATTTCATTACTTTCTTCACTTTCCGCACTTCCATGACTGAAAAAGAGCTACAACCGAACTTGCCTTTATTATAGCAAGTTACGGCGCTTTATAATGGTTGCGGTCAACAACAAAAAAGGCGCCTTTTGATTCTTCTCATCTGCACTCGTGGGCACGCAACAAATCGCGAGCGGCAACGATAGTAGCCACGTTTACACCGATACGTTAAAAGTGTACCCTATTCATACGCCGACGCTTGTAACACAGCTAAGATATTCACGAACCCTTAGCGGAAACGTGCCGTATTAGGATAGTAGTGTAGACAGATGCCGCAGTTTCCGCAGCATGCCGGCCATGTGTTTCTATGTCACTGGCAGCTAAGTGCGCCCATCTGTTTCTGTCCCCTCAAACTGGACATGGCTACGTTATTGCCGCAGACTTGCCGATATTAACGATATTATTCATTACTGATACGGAAGAAACTGTTTCAATGCACGTAATATACTCACGAGAAGAAAAAAAAATTGCGTTCAGCGCGTTCGGCTTGCTCCACCGGCCGCCATTTTTGTTTTGGCGTCCCGCAGCAAACGCGGGACGAAAACAGATTTTTTTTTTCTTTTCGCGGAAAATTTAACCCGCGTAATGATCGCACTCCTGATTTTGCGTCAATTTTCCTGACAAAAAAGTGCGATCATTATGCGAGTAAATACGGTACAATATGTTGCCAATATCGGCATGTAACGAATGTTGGCAAATGTGTTTTCATGTCAGATGTGATTTCATTGCAATGAGGTTTGTCTTTATCAGTGTTTCGTTGGTTGTTTAGATATGGCTCGCTCAGTAGCAGGTAACATTTTCCTTCTTCACCAGGCGAGCTCAGGTCTGGCAGAAAGTTAAGAGTTTTTGTATTGTGATCCATTATTATACATTGGTGCCAGCTCGCTTAGCTTCTAGTGAAAAATGTTGATACACAGTCACCTGCAATTATATGCACGGTTCGATTTTGCTGCTACCACCGCCTTGCCCATCTATCTACTCGGGAAGTTCTAAGGTGTGCAAAACTGTGCTAACTCATGGAACGCCACTACTGGCGCCTTAGCACATTTCTTTCCTTCCTACACTCACCTGAGCTATGTTGTTTTTCAGTAGGTGATTCACTGCAGGCTTGAAAGAAGTATTCAAGCTATTAAACTGGGAAGGCTTAGGAGTGAGGATCAACGGCAAATATCTCGGCAACCTTCGGTGTGAAGATGACATTGGCCTATTCAGCAACACTGGGGACAAATTGCAACAAATTATTAAGGATATAACCGAAAAGTGCAAGAGTGGGGTTGAATATTAATATGCAGAAGACAAAGGTAATGCTCAATAGCCTGACAAGGGAACAAGAGTTCAGGATCGTCAGTCAGCCTTTAGAGTCTGGGAAGGTGTACGTTTACCTAGGTCAATTACTCACAGGGGGGACCCTGATCATGAGAAGGGAATTTACAGAATAATAAAAATGGGTTGGCGTGCATATGGCAGACATTAACAGTTCTTGACTCGAAGCTTACCACTATGATTGAAAAGAAAGGTGTACAATCAATGCATTCTACCGGTGCTAACATATGGGGCAGAAACTTGGAGGTTGACAAAGAAGCTCGAGAACAAGTTCAAGGCCGCGTATAGAGCAATGAAATGAAGAACGTTAGGCTTAACTTTTAAAGACTGGAAGAGAGCGGTGTGGATCGGAGAGCAAACTGCAATAGCCTATATTCCATTCGATCTTTAGAGAAAAATGTGGAGCCGGGCAGGCCATGTAATGCGTAGGGTAGGTAACTTGTGGACCATTAGAGTTACAGAATCGGTTCCAAGAGAAGGGAAGTGGAGTTAAGGACGGCAGAAAACTAGGTGAGGTGGTGTAATGAGGAAATTCAGAGGCGCAAGTTGGAATCGGTTGGCGCAGGGCAGGGGTATTTCAAGATCGCAGGGAGAGGCCTTCATCTTGCAGTGGACATAAAATAGGCTGATGATGATGATGTGCTTAGTGCAGGATTCTGCACCTGCTCTCTGATGCTGCGATTAAGCTGAATTAATGCGTAGCCTAAATGGACTTAAGGTGATGCCATATTCAGCACATGTGGAGCACATTCTGTGCTGCATTATGCTACACAAAACTTTTCTTTTGTCAAAACAAAAAGCAAAGGCTTGAGCAACAATAGCTGTAAAATGGAAGCTGTGTAAAGGTCGTCAACCTAATTGCATATTGTAGCAAAGTAAGCAGAAAAAAGCCCAGTGCAATCAAGTAAATCTTTTGTCGACTGTGGCATATTTTCTGGCGTATCGGAAAGGTAGAAGCCAAACTGGTGGAGCACTTTGATCATGTAAAGGCTTAGTTTAGTTGAAACTTTATATGAGACTTGAAAAAAGCCCTTTATCTGGACAAAAAAACAATAATTGTGGGATGGCTATATAACCCTACAGACGAATGATTATGAGGGGAAAAAAAACTACATGTAAGGTAATTACCCTACAGTTAGCAACACTGCTGTTGTCCCCAGGAATTGAACTCGGTACCTTAGGCTTCGCAGGAGTACTCCATAGCCATTGAGAAACCAGAGTGGTTTTTAAAGCGATAGTGTTAAGGAGCTCGTGTCGCAGAAAAGCCGGTGTCGGCGGCGTTGGCCGTGAGCGATAAATCCTAGAAGGCACTTCATAAATAAAAAACAACTTGCAAGATGAGCTGTGTGGGAATCGAACCAGGGTCTCCGGAGTGTGAGACGGAGACGCTGCCACTCAGCCACGAGTTCGATGGTTCAAAGTAGGACAAAAGCACCTCTAGTGAATGCGGTGTTGCCTTAGAAACGTGCCGTAGAAAGTTATACTGCGGTGTATATTGGTAATTATGAGCATGTAAATACAGAAGTCACAGTTACACGAGTAGCAAAGTACGTTTCCGCTACATTTTTCTGCGCACACGCAGAGCCATCTTGTGGCAAACACAGAAGACCCCCTCCTCGCAATGTACGATGCTGCTCCGACAGGTGGCGCACCACTCGCCTGCGCGACGCGGCTCCTCTTTCCGCTCACAGCGCGATTCCTAGGTGCAGCGTTCGATGCGGGATGCCTCTGACGTGATCGCTGCGCCGTAGCACGTCTGGTGGGAAAACGTCCCCTGCGACATGTGCTGTGCTGCTGGCGAGGAGCCATGCGTCTGCGTGGTGCTCCTAAGCGAGATAGAGGACGATCCCATCGAGGTGTCAGCCCCATGATCGCGTCCGCCTTCATGTCGCGTTGCGGCCCGGCTGTCCGTGCAGGTTACGGCGTTTGGCTCGCGTAGATCATTTCTCCCTCCGAGACACCGAGTTCTTTGGTTCGTTCCGCTTGCTCAGGCGCAGGTTCTTTTAATCTTTTATATGGCATTTATAATTTGATTCATACATGATTTCATGGAATCGTGATTTATTTTTAATGAAAAATATTGTAGATGTCTCTTACGCCAACTAGTTGGTGTGCGACTGTCATGAAATATTTCCTTGTGATTGCGCATCAAAGTGCAAGACCTTGAGCATAGCATTATACTCTAGGGTAAGTCTCTTGATATGCTCATGATTATATTGCGCTTAGTGTTGCACTGATGATTTTAAGTGAAGGACAGGACGTGGATGTATGTAGCGCAAACTACCAACTGTTTAATACTGTTAAAGAATGCGCTTATATAGAAGGAGATATGGCATTGGGTGGGGGAGAGATACAAAAAGATATGGCAAGGTGACGACGTGTGATCATACTTTGGGCCAGGCATACATTGTTCACTTGCACCCGTTTGCCCTGGCGAACTTGTCAATGTAATCTCAAGATCGTCAGCGTAACACTAAGCGCAATATAATCATGAACGTTCACCAACTAGCCCCCTTCATTGCTTTACTCTTGATATGTGCTCTTGTGAACTGCGCTATGTATTTTGGCAGGAACAGTGGCCGGGAAACTAGCAGGGAAGCAAACCGGGATGTCCGGCGGGACAGCCGGGAAGCTGTGCGGGAACGAAGCCCGCGACGACCGAGACCCCGTAGCCCACTGCGGCGCAGAACTGGACACTCGCGTAGCCCCCGCAGAGGAGATCCTCGGACAGTGACTCGACGAAGTCGCTCTCCTCATGGCATGAGCAGGTAAATCACTCATGGCTCATTTGAATGCAAGAAACTTGTTCCACATAGCAAGTACAGAAGGAACAACCTCCTGATGCAGACAATTAGGAGTGTTGTCACATGCTGCATTTGAGCACTGCCAAATGGCAAAGGCATGTGAAAAAAATGGGGTCTTGTTATGACAGTTTGCATTCTAAGCCACTAGCTGCTGCGGTCTCATGGTTCTTGGCCCTACATTTTTCTCCACATTTTCCTTTGCATAAAGTCCAGTAATCTGCACAGCCCTTTTTGCATCCTGTTTTGCAGGCAGTAGTGTGCATAATTAGAATGCATTTCTAGCTGTCAGTGTGTGCCAGTTCTCTTGTGCATAAGCATATGTGCCATGGCCTCTGCATCAAGTTGTGCCTGCTTTCTGTCATTACTAGGAAAAATTCTCTAGCACAGAATAGAACAGGGGAAGTAAAAAACGGCTATGACAACAAAACGCATCAGGATATTTATATGCTTTTTTGCTCTAATGTCATATATCACTGCATTACAAGAGTGCGAGACAGAATTAGTGTTCCGAAATTTTCAGTTAGTGGTGCTGTGAATGTAGTTCCTTTACTCAGGTAAAATTATGAACGACCTTGAGGTAAACCCGGTGCAATGCTTCCCTTTCTGCTTCTCTGTGTATGTGTGTTATGCTGGTTCTCTTTGCCTTGCCATGGGCAGTAGGGCCCCACTGTACTTCTTCAGTGAGTAGCGTGAAATATGTGATGGAAAACATTTAATGTAGAAGGTGCTGGCAACAAATGTGTTAAGAACAGGTTCTTCTTGTGGCCATAAATTTATGACTGTCAAGTTGCCAGGATGTGTGGCTGCAAGCACAGATAGCTGCATGAATTGCAGGGCTTTTTGCTTGCGCTGATTGCTGTTGCCTCACCTTTTCCTCCGTGGCTTGTGTGGAGAGGTCGCTGTGTTTTTCCTGCCTGTCTGTTCTTTAGTTTGTGCCTTGTATATGCTTCAATCATCACTGAGTAATACCCCAGTCACACGGACGTGGCTAAAGTCCTTTTAACTCCCTTCAACCAAGGACGTCTTGGTCTCGAGGGAGATGCACGCCGTGTCACACGGCAGTCCTTTAGCAAAGGAAGTTTAAGGAAGTTCCTAGCGAAAGGAGATGGAAGATCTCCCTTGCAGACTGAAGGGAGTACTCTTGTTCCCAGCTTGCTTGAATTTCGAGTAAAGAAATCACCGTCATTTTTATTAATTTCACTTTTACCAGCAATTATAACTGTTTTTTATTGCATATAATATATTATTTGAGCACTGACAAAGATATTTGAGTTGAGCTGCTACATTCGACTCTCGAACCGGGCGTTCTCGGAATGGCTGCTGCGTTTGCCCTGACTGCGCCATTTTTTGTTGTTTTGGTCAACGCGATCGCAGGTCTCGCGCATGCGGAATGAGTGATTCACGTCTTTCCCAAGACTCTTTAGCAATAGATAATTTGTTTCTTTCATCATGACTGCGTACGAGGTGAGCAGCGCCTAATGGGCCCCCAGCGGCAGCTTTCAAAAGCTCGCTTATGGGCCGTGTGACACGGAGCTAACTCCTTTGAGGTGAAACTCCTTTGAGGTGAAACTCCTTTGAGGTGAAACTCCCTTTCGGTCCTTTAAGGGATAGAAGTTTGAAGGAGATCCGAGTTGCCTGTGTGACACGGGTATACATCAGTTAAATTCCATGAGTTGGTTTTATATATATATATATATATATATATATATATATATATATATATATATATATATATACTGATCCTTGTATCTCTGGCATACGGTACTTGTACAGGATGCATCGTTAAGCTACTATACTTACATTGTTATAGATGAGAGAAAGTGCAGCACACAGGCAACATGAAGAATAATGCAAGGAATTGCTCCAAAATTCACTTGAATACCATAGTTCTGGATAAATGGTGACAATGCCGGCACATACAAATGTTGTAATGTTACATGTGTGCATTATAGTCTGCCTGATTCTTAAAATTCCACTCAAAAGCTCTGTGCTGTACCTGTAGACAGCTGAGCACCCTGATGTCTTGGGATGACTGCCATTGTTGTTCAAACTGCATTTTCTCTTTCAAGGCTCTCCCCAGTGTCTGTCTCTCCTACGTTGGCAGTTATAATAATCTTGTCATTTTAGTTTGTGAGAATACATTTGGCTAACAGATTCCCGATTGAAGTCAACATTCTATATCTCAGAGTTACTGCCGCTTTGTGATATACAACATAAAAAAAAAAAGACCTAATACAGGTTGAACCTTGATATAATGAAGTTGCACTTGCAGTGAAAAATTTTGTTTAGTATAGTTTTCTGTATTTTAACAGTAAAAATGACTCCTTAGGTCCTTAGAATAGTCATGGTGAATAGCATCTTGTCAGTAAGCATTTATGAACAGAGTCCCACAAGGCTTGACCAATAGTTATGTCATCAAGAGCATTGGCTCGTGTGGTAGAAATCCTGTCGAGAGCAAAGCTTCCACATAAACCATGCCTGCTGCTGTGGCTGCCATCATATGGTGCCATATGTACACTTGTATAATCACCACTGTCACCTTACCATTACCAATAAGTCGCGAGGCCAAGATATCACCATGTACAATAAAACACCATATTTGGTAAAAGTGTGCAAGTGAACTTGTACTGATGTGTGGAGGCAAGATGAGTAAAAGAATAAATTTGGGCTTAAGTGCTCTTTTTAAAAATGTATTTATAAGATATTGTCACCTGTATAAAGCCATGTTCTATATATTGAATTCCTTAAAATAAACGAAAATATTGCTTCTTAGCTTTTACAAAAAAAAAAAATTGTTTTTGTAGTAACATGTAAAGAACAGAAAAGCTGTAACAAATTGGTGCAATGCTATAGTTAAATATGGTGTGAACAATAATTGTTCTTACCATTTTCAAACTTATACTAATTGTTCTTTGCTGTTACTATGAATTAATGCTTTTAAGCCTCTGGAAAGTTCTTTTGCTTCTTCAACTTTTACACAGGCAATTTGCTGTAATGTCTTTTCTTGATATTTTATCTTTATGTTGTGCATTACAGAAATGATGAACGATCTAGACACAATCGGGATCACTGGGACCGTAGAGATGACAAAGGCCGGCATGCAAACAGCTCAAGAAAGAAGCCAAAATCACCTTCCTCTTCATCTGATGAGTAAGTTGTCCTGATCACATTAATAAAGTTGACACTGTTTGGTTCCTTCTACGATTAACAGGGTGGTGCTGCCATTTTTAAAGGAAGGAAGCACAAATCCAGATGTTTACTTTTCACCCTTGAAGAAAAGGCAGTTCAGAACTGAATCTTCTTAAGGGTGATTAAACCACATTTGCCATTTGACTTGGTCTTTCATCATGGGCTCTGCTTACCCCTAGAAAAAAAGATTATGGTGCCTGATGTCAAGGCTTGGAGTCAGATTGACTGGAAAGCCATTGAGTATTTTTGGCAGTGTTTGCTTGATTTTTCAATCTCCTACAACTTGCGCAGATTACATGATCAAGTTATTTTTCGTATTTACACTGCTTTGTATTATTTTATCTGAAGCCTTTCGTGTGCCATGTGTATAATCATAGAAGGAACAAAAAGCAAAGAAAACGTGAAAAAGTTATGTGATGATGTGTGTTTATATTTTGGAGGCAACCGCCGTCATTCACTGGACGCATGCTACATGGTGCCACAGTACCACACCACAGTAAATGCATATGCTTCCCCAAGGTGTGTGGCAGCAGTGGCTTGCTAGTGCAAGTTTGTCAGCGTGCAGCCCAAGTAGCGATTGAAGGATAAGCATGTGCAGTGGCATTGTGTGCAAGAGGGACCTGAACCTTTAAGTTGTAGTTTTATGTGATGAACCTTTAAATTTTGCAGGCTTCAGATTAAGGTTTCATTTAGCGTCGGAGATGTCACAGACAGTTCAGTAATGTTGATTAGAGGTAGTATTTCCCCTGATTTTCTTAGTTTGCATATATTTGACAGACGTTAAGCTTTACCAAGGTACGCCAAAACACAGTCCTGCTCCAGAACAAATTCCTGCTTCAACACTGCTCTAGAGTAAAAATTTTGCTGCATCCAGAGCTGTTCCAAAACACTGCCTCTGGCGCCCTGTATACAGTTACTGGCAGCCTTGCTTTTAAGTTTAGCTTCTAAACGGTAAAAAAAAAAATTTAAATGTATGAGTAGTATCCTGTGGCTATCTGTTGTGATAAGCTTGGTGTGCAAGCATGACTCGTTCCTTGAATGCTTCTTCTTGAAATTGCCATAATGAAGGCCATTAATCCTTTAACCCTTTCAGAGCCTGGTTTTTTCAAGGGTGATGCACCCCCAGCATTGGGATTCTTTTTCTCGGATATCGTAAAACGAACACAACAGTTTATTTTTGGTTATACAGAAGGGAGAAAATGACATGGATAATATTAGGCAAATGCACTCTTAGCAGGTTCTTTACATTCCTATCTTCGTTTTGTATCTCCTACCTAGTTTTGCTCTGACGGGTGCTTTCACAGTAGCACTGGTGTGTCAGGGTTTAAAAAAAAAATATGGAAAGACCTACTATAGATGCATGGCAGTTAGCAGAAACACGAAAAAGTATTAGCCTTGTGCTAGGCGCAATATTTAAATGGAGAATCGTCATGGTACCATTGCACTAATGCCGAGGGCTTCCCCTCCCATCTGCGATACGTACTCTGCGTGGAGCAACCATGGCCTTGAAGGGACACATTCTGCAGTATGCTAACATTTAACCTAGACTGAGAAAACACAGAGAAATCAGAAAATATGCTTCTAGAACTGCACAACAGCTGGCGGAACTACCTCGGAGCTCACCAACTTCATGTTACCATGCATATCCAACTGGAGAGAGTGAAGAATGTTTGGATACATCAGTGGGCATGGCAGGACATAAATGCGGGAACTCGCTGGTTTGTCAGTGACACTAAAAGGGTTAAGGACAAGACATATAAATACTCAAAATTCGTAAATATATTTATCTAAATGGGCAAAATACATCAAAAATATTTAATTCCATGAAAAGAAAAAAAAATATTTTGCAAAAGCTTTTGGAGCAATAGGGGGGAACACCAGGCAGAAAACTTGGAAGTGGGCTTTACCCCAAGCCACCTATGGCTTTGTTTGGAACTTGTACAGACAGCTGTTGTCATATGTAAATCATATAAGTAATCCCTCGTTGTAATGAAGGGAGCAGGATGGTGAGTGAGTGAGTGAAAAACTTTATTGCAAATAAAAAATTTTTATAAGCGGTAGTTCGATAAAAGCGACCACTCGAGAAAAGCTAAAGCAGTCGAGCTTTAATTGCACCACAACTGTGAGGAAGTCAAAATACAATATAACCCGCCGTGGTTGCTCAGTGGCTATGGTGTTGGGCTGCTGAGCACGAGGTCGCGGGATCGAATCCCGGCCACGGCGGCCGCATTTCGATGGGGGCGAAATGCGAAAACACCCGTGTGCTTAGATTTAGGTGCACGTTAAAGAACCCCAGGTGGTCAAAATTTCCGGAGTCCTCCACTACGGCGTGCCTCATAATCAGAAAGTGGTTTTGGCACGTAAAACCCCAAATATTATAAAATACAATATATTCAGTGAAGCAAAACTTTTTTCAGGTGCAAGAAAGGCAGTGAACTTCGGCTGTTTCAGGTTCTTACTGGCTGCGAGTAACCCCTGCTCTAATTTGACCAAGCATTGCACGAGGCCGTGGTTGCCGCCCATGCATTCAACCTTATTTCGCAGCAGGCGTAGGTACTCCCGCGTCTGCACCATAGTTGGCACTTCACGTGGCTCTTCGTCTGCCAGCTCTTCGGCCTCGTCGGGGCCACCATAAGCGTCGGTTATCTCCGCATCCGTCACTGGGGTGACTACGGGAGCAGCAGCATCAGCCAACGCGAACGCCTCAGAAGTCTCCTTCTACCTCTTCTTCCACTTCTTTTATCAGCAGAACTTTCTGCTCCAAAGTCTGACCCTTCAGCCCAGAGACTGACGGAGCTATTTATCACTGTAGACTATAAAAGCACACGCGAGGCACGCTTAATGAAGCACTCTGAATAACACACAATCACATGGCCTGCAGCACAGATCCAAACGCACGCGTCGTCGGCGCCATGACTGAACGCAGCGGGTGACGCAGAAGGCAGAAGCTTCAAAATGTCGTCGGGGCATCTCGCTTTGCTTGTCAATGCGCGCTGGTTATGGCGACGGTTGTAATGGCAGGCTTGGCATTGGCTTCACGTGTAGTGTGTAGTAGAAGAGAGATGATCGGAGTTGTGGAGACCAAGAAGCAAGAACCGTGGAAGGGCTACCCATTGGGGGAAGATTGTGCTCGGGAGGGCAGCTTTGGAGGGAGCTGCGATGTCGAAACTGGCAGTGAGGAGGTGAGGAGTTGACATGAAGGCGAGTGAGAGCAGTGACTGACGTCCAAACGGCTTGCAGACTGGAGAGCGAATGAGGAGGGGAAGGCAGGGGGGGTCACTTTTATAGGAGGGGGGCAGAGGTCACGTAAGACAAGAGTATCGCACTAGAAAGCGCCACAGATGCCGTGGTTCTAGTCTGAGGTTGTTTTTGTTGTGCTCAAAAAATGATTAGCCGCTCATTGTGGGTGCACAGCGCGATCGTGAAAACTGAATTGTTTTGGAGTAGGAGCTTTGCATAATCACTTGGCAATTTTTTCCCGAGGTGTGCAGCTGTGAAGTTCACAAAACAAGTTTTTCGTCGCACCGTTGTCGACGATACTGTGCTAATTCTACGGTTCGAGTGTCGTTGTTTGCGCGCTGTCGTGTCCGCGCCATTGACAAATGTTTAGGAACAAAATTCAGTGACCCTGCCATGCATTTAGACCGTTTGTCTAAAGTCGCATGGTGTGAATCGAGCATGACTGGCTCGAGAAAATCGCCAGAGAAACAGTACCTTGCATTGACCCGCCATGTTGACAGCCTGATTTGCCACTGGTGACGCTCGGATTTTTCATTTGTTCAGTAAGTTATTGGTCGATTTGCATGGTGGAAAGTGCAACGAAGCTAGGGTCAGTGTTTCATTGTGATGAAGGCTGATTATGGCAAGCGGCGAGCAAATTTCTAGACCGGCTTTCCCAAAGTTGTTTTCCCGATTTGTTAACGTACTAGCTCCTCACATTGAACATGGCACTTATAATCGAAGGGTCGCTTCTTTTGTGCTTTTCGGCATGTTTTAGTGTCAGAAATGCTCTTTATAGCGGTAAAACCTTGCTCATCGAGCGCACCCCATGGAATGCTATGGCACAAGCCTGCCCCAGTCTTCTGGCCACTTTTTAGCATCCAAGAGACTGCGGTTTTCTGGCATCGCAAAGCATCGGGAAAACATTATTTACGTGCGGATTTTATCACGGGGGGCACGAGTGATGCGATTGCAACCGAGATTAACAGTTCGGGCACGCTGCACTATGGAATTTGACAGCTTCCGTTCGCTCCGTAGTAAAATGCTGGGAGCACTCGGCACTCGCTTGGTACCTGTTACTAGGCGGTCATCGGTCGTGGTTTTGGTACATTTGTGGCCTGTTCTGTGCCTGCATGGGACTAATTTGTCAGCGGTATTATATTTAACGCTGCATGTGCAAAAGGGTAGCCGTTGCTCAGTGGCAGCGATGCCTCTGCCCGCCACTTTGCTCAAAGCGGGTCAAGCTCTTCGTGCACTTTGAGTAATGCGGCTTAAATCATGCCTTTGGGCCGGTACCGGAAGAAATTTAGAATAAAGCGATATTTGAGTAAAGTAATTTTGTTATAATGAGGGATTACTATTGCATTTGCTCTACATTACCTGTGTCATACCACTGCAGCCAGATATCTCATATCAGTCTGTCTCCTTTGACTATACTTTCAAAAGAAAACAAGTTGCGTGCCAAACTTCTTTCTCATCCTTTGTTCCTGCTCTAAAACAACAAATGATGTTTTCTGCTTGCCATTCAGTGTTGGCTGAAGACATTTAGCCAAGAATTCCGTACTCAATACTGACACTCTGCAAGAAAACTTTTTCCCCGATGTGTTGCCTGTAGCAACACTCGTCCATAAACAGTTAAATGCTTTGTGAAGGTTAAAATGGGGGATGATAGAAAAAGGGCTCAGATTGTAAGTAGTGCTCTGTTTAGAATGATGCCAGAAAATATTCTTACACAGTATTGTGTCATGCCATAGTATGTATGCTAGGTGCTTCAATATGATTGTCAGCCTAATTTGGCAACTTTTGAAAGGTGTTCATCAGGGGTAGGACTACTGCACCAATTGCGCCATTTTGATACAAACGTAAATTCCTGCGCCATACTGCAGCAAACATAGAAAATTTACCAAAATTGCACCATGCTGCGCCAGAATGGCTTCGGCATGTGTGCTCCAGCAGTGGCCGCGAACAGCAAGCAAATTTGTTCTCCGAAAAAGAGTGCAGCCGTTCACGTTCCGCACACTGTGCGACGGTGCCTCCCGCACAGCTTCTCATAATTGTCACGCTTGTAACACTGGACTTCGTAGCGCTACTGGCAAGCGGCTGGTGCACACACGGCCACTCCCGGCTGGCGTTGCTGCTGTCGGAACGGCTGGGTTGGCTGTATTTTGGGTATACAGTGCAGTCTACTTATAACAATATCGAGAAAGACGAAAAATATGATTGTTATAACCAATGATCGCTATATCTGGACTGCAGTTATTAAAAAAAAAAACGCGGAACATACCTTTACAGCTTTGAACTCGAATTCGCTACTTGCTCTTAAGAATAGATGTAGAAAGTAGGCTGTGAAAAACAAACTTTATTTCTAGCGCCAATGACCGTGTGAAGGGTTAGGCGCACCGAAATAGTCAGAAATCTGCACTTGCTTTTACGGCAGCTTCAGCTTCGCAACCGTGATGTGCATGGATTCCAGCTGCTGCGCGAACACTGGCGGCAATCCTTTAGCATGCATAAAATCAATTAAGGAGTCGATCGACGACAGTGCACTTTGCGTGGACATTGAGGTCGGTGTCAAGGAGCCACTGTCAATCTCTTCACTGTCGCTGCTGCCGTCGCCATTGTCGCACAACTTTGCCTTCTGTCGAGACAGGACATCTTTGGCGATTGCCTCGTCGGTGACCTCATCGCAGAACGAGGCAGCACTGTCTGCAGTCAAAAACTCCTCCATTGACGCACCACTTGTGTCACCAGTAGGAACAAGCTCCCGGAGTTCGGTTATGTCAGTGGCTTCCACCGTGTTGGTCTCAGTGGGTTGGGGAAGTTCGTCCTGACACACAAAGCCCGCCTTTTTGAAGCAATTGTATATGGTTGACTGCTTTACTTCATACCATGCACCATAAACGAAGTGCACGGCTACTCGCCGTGGTTGCTCAGTGGCTATGGTGTTGGGCTGCTGAGCATGAGGTCGCGGGATCGAATCCTGGCCTCGGCGGCCGCATTTCGATGGGGGCGAAATGCGAAAACACCCGTGTACTTAGATTTAGGTGCACGTTAAAGAACCCCAGGTGGTCGAAATTTCCGGAGTCCCCACTACGGTGCACCTCATAATCAGAAAGTGGTTTTGGCACGTAAAACCCCCATAAGTTTTTTTTTTTTAAGCGCACGGCTTTCTCAAAAGTTTGATCTTCAGGTCAGGGGGCCCGTCTGCATGACCCAATGTGCCAGGAGCTGCGCAGTCGATGGCTAAAATTAGCCACTCCAGCATGCACCGCTGATACAGGACTTTAAAGTTGGCGATCACGCCAGCTTCCAATGGCTGCAGGCCTGCCGTAGTATTCAGAGGCAGAAACATCAATTCGACAGATGTTAGCTTCGGGTTAACGCTGTGTGCGCTGCAGTTGTCAAGTAGCAACACTACTTTTCTTCCTTGGCCTTCAATTATACTGTCGAACTCGAGCAGCCATTCTTCGAACAGGTCGCGGGTCATCCCCGCCTTCTTATTGCTGCGATAGCGGACCGGGATGTGCCGATTCTTAAAGCACGTTGGCTTCTTTGATCACCGATCATGAAAGGCTTGAAACGATGGCTCCTGCCCATGCTAACGCACAGCAACACTGTCGCCCCAAGGTTCGAGTGCTTTCCGCCGGGGCATCAATCTCCTTAAAGACCGTGAGTCTTTGACGGCAACATTTGAAAAAACAGCAGTTTCATCGCAATTATATATGTCCTTCTCCGCATAGCGCTCCAGCACGCCGGGCAGCTTTGTCTGCAGCCACTGCTGCTTTGCCTGTGTGTCCAAATATGCCGCTTCCCCTACCACGTTTTTGTAAACGATTCCGTGCCGCTCTTTAAAGCGCTGAATCCAGCCGCCCCCAGGCTCAAAATTTGGGCGTCCCAGAAGAAAAGCGAAGTTTTTCGCTTTGGTGGCAAATATTGGCCCACTAATAGGCACATTATGCGTGCAGGTTGTGATGAACCACTGGTAAAGCGCCTCTTCAACATCGGTGTACAAAGGGTCTCTAACCCTTTTCCGCTGATCGGCATGGCCGCTGATAGCTCCTGCCTTCACAATCGCAGTGCTCCCGGTTTTCAAGATGGTTGATATCGTCGACTGGGCGAGCTCATA
Source organism: Dermacentor variabilis (assembly GCF_050947875.1). Lineage (NCBI taxonomy): Eukaryota > Metazoa > Arthropoda > Arachnida > Ixodida > Ixodidae > Dermacentor > Dermacentor variabilis. The sequence continues at coordinate 240,735,951 of NC_134568.1, read as the reverse complement.
CTTCTTCACGAGGGCGCTCACCTTGAAGCCGCATCGAGAGTCCTGCAAAATATCCATCTTCCTGTCAAGCGACACAGCTTTACGCTTCGTCGGCGCTATCTTCGAACTGGGTTGTACCGTTGGTTGCACGCTGCTTTGGTGGCATCAGCCTGCTATTGCGAGAGAGAGAGACTGAGTGCGGGAGGGGCGCCACCGCGCCGCTTTGCTTGGCGCTTTTTTTTTCTTTCTCCCTCTTTCGGAGCGACTGGCCGATGCGCATGAAGCAGCTAGCGCCAACTTGTGGCGTGCTGCGCCTACTCAATTACTCTCCGGTGCGCAGTAATGGCGGCAGATATGAACTTACGGAGGTAAACATCGCCTCGTCTCGACATCGTTTGTTTCAGGGAACTAAGCAACGCAAATGTTACGATTATTTGGCACGGAAAACGCCGTCCAGACGGCAAAATTTTGATCGTTATATCCGATATGGGGTGAATAACCTAATATTATAAATGGTTTTTTCCCCATAGACCTAATGCATAAAATGACACTCTCATGTCGACCCATCATTATAACCGATATATCGTTATATGTGGTATGGTTATAAGTGGACTGCACTGTACTAGAATACGGTTGAGGGGGCCGAGTAGCGTGGCACTCCCTAGCTGAGGCACAAAACAATGCAAAGTAGGCCGAGGGTGCTGCGAGTGAACTAGATATTAAGGGGGGTGCTCGCTGCAGTGGGTTCTGCAGGTGGGTGTCTCTGTCACTGGGGCCAGTATAACGTAAAACATTTCCAGTCTGTTTTTGTGCTCATATGGGCGAGGCCTGAGCCATTTCGACCTATAATGAAGGGCTGATGGCGGATTGGAATGAAAATAGACAGATTGGAATATTATACATTATACCAGCCAGAGTCGATTGCGGCTCTCTGGACCTGTGGTGACATATGGTGATCCAAAAATTATGTTACCGTGTCAGTTGGACCTTATAATTGAAAAACGTTTTTTGCTATTATCATGAGTGTCAGCGCGAAAATATGGAGTTTGATCGTAGTGCCACTGACGTTTTCGGCTTTAAAAGAAAACATGTGCTATGCTGCCTTTCGACCCACTCTTCCATATTCTTGTATGCTATAGCTACAAAGCACGCTTCTACCACCCCGCATTTTGATTGGCTTGCGGCAAGGCGAAACTATTTCTATTGTGTACAAGTGGCTTTCAATAAACCACAGTAGTTCATAACCCTTGCTTCTCTATCCAGTCTGTTGGTGAAGCACATTTCCAGGCATTAACCCACACTGTCGAGACATTAAAGAAAAACATATGTATAAAAATGTCTTGGGCTACTTTATGAAATGTTAGACTCACTATACTATTATTGCGGGATCGAATCCCGGCCACAGCAGCCGTATTTCGATGGGGGCGAAATGCAAAAACACCGGTGTACTTATTAGATTTAGGTACACGTTAATGAACCCAAGGTGGTCCAAATTTCCGGAGTCCCCCACTACGGCAGGCCTCATAATCAGAATGTGGTTTTGGCACGTAAAACCCCATAATTTAATTTTTTTTAGACTCGCTACTGCAGAATGCATGTTCTTTGCGATTGCTACCACTAATTAAACTTATACAGGCACTATTACCAAAATTTGCATGCACTAGACTGTTTAAGTAGGAGTAATCTGCTTCAGAATTCTTGCTTAAAGGAGTCCTGAACTGCCCCTCGAGCTTCGTGACAGAACACAGTCTGCTGCATACACTGCTGTGAACATCTCAGCCAAGTTTTGCAGTCGTCTGTGGCACGTAGAGTTTGCAAGTGGAATACAAAGTCGCCTTTCTCTGAAACACACTCATTTCAACAGAAGCCTGTTCCTCACTCTTTTCTAGATGCTTTATCTCGTAATATAGCAGATTCCCATCTGTGGCTGCTATTGACCAATAGCTGACATCAATCAAGATGGGTGTTTGGATCAGTACGCTTCTTCCTGTTTTATCATAATTGCGTACTTTAAGAGGAAGCCGACTGTCGTCTGCTCATGCTTGGCCGTGGCCGCTTGCATAGGAATTAAACTTTCGCCACCCTGCTTATTGGTGTTGTAGCCAGCGGCTCTCACTTATTACGACTATTTTTGAGTGCTCAACTAGCCTCAAACCACACGAAACCTAAGGGCAGACCACACGCATGCTTGCCAGCATGGGCTACTCCTGGCCGTTCCTGGATAGATGCCTTGGCAGACTAATTGATAGTGCTCAAAAATATGCGAGTTGGATATGGCTAATATTCGTTGGTCAAGCTGGTGAATGACAAAGCTAGTCCACACTACGTAGCATGGTCAGGCTGTAGCATATGAGCATGAGCATGCACTCGAGCCCTGTCGTGCACAAAGCAAATGCTGTGCATATGCACTACACTTGCATGTATCTGCGGTCGGCTACATGACGTAGATACCGCGGCATGTTCATGAGTAAGTGCATTGTGGCTTGCTGAGGACAACTGGGTTTGGCTTATGTTGGGCGTGTTGTAGGCACCAAAATCGGAAGTAGTGGCATCTACGTTAACATCTAAAATCAAATTTTAACTCCGCGCCACAGTGACATTTAGAAGGCGAAGCGTTTTGGACACACCCTGCTTTACTGTAGCCTTCGCAGTGAAAGGCATTGAAGAAGGAGCGGAAACACCATGAAGGCGGTGTTTGATTGCCAATAACTCTGCTTCTGCTGAACGCATTGAAGTACTTTTTGCGGCAAAATATTTCTGAAATAAGCAATTTTAATTTCAAATGCATTTCGCCTCTTCGATAAAAATTGGTTCAGGGTCTCTTTAAGACAGTTGCTGTACAGCGCTTGTGTTGGTTTATTCTGTGTTCTGTCTTGGTTTCGGAGTGCACTGCCATTATTCATATTCTATTATTCCACCAAAATTCAGATTGGCCTGCTCCAAAGTGCTTCTGAGTAAAATTTTAGCTGCTCTGAATTGCTCCAAAGTCTGCTCCAAGCTGCTCCAAAATGCGATTTTGTCTCCTCCAAAATGCAATTTCATTTTCTCCAGAAATTGCTCCAAAGTGACTTTGCGCAGTCCCACCCCTGTTTTATAGCCTGCCTGAACTACAGGAAGAAAAGGGGGGAGTGGGGGGGCGTCAGGCTGCTGATAAAATAAAACGATGAAAAAGGCAATCTCAATACTTGTTCATGGAACTCACTATGCATCAAATTGCTGCTATGCTCCAGTATGCCACTCTGTGCCCTAACTCGTCACTTTGTATCAAATCGCTGCTATGCTCCTGTATACCACTTGATGCCCTAACTTGTGTGTATACTGCTGCCTTAGCTCCTTTTTAGGAGCACCCTGCTTACATAAAGAGAAACATTTATTTCATTCCGGCTCCTTGGCCGGGCTGTTTATAGAGGTATTATGTTGAAGGATGTTTATATTGCTCTATGAAGAAACGATGAAACTGAATCGTGCTTATACATTTCTCAAGCTTAATAATTCGTGTTTCTATGAAATTTAATTTGGTCAATATTTGGCATAATCTTCTTTTAATTGAAGATGGAGGAAGTGGATGCAAAATTAAGTATAGGTCAAACAGCAATTGCATTGTGCATATTAAGCTTTGCATGTGTTCTTAGCTGTTTGGTTAAACTGTGCATAACAAAACAAAACAATTAAGTGCATCTTCTGCTTGACATAAGCACTGGATATATTAAACAAATCTTTTTGTGTTCACTTTTTTCTGAAGGGGTTTGACTGTAGGTACAATCACTGGCAGTAGTTCATATTAGTAAAACTTGGCACACTGCCTAATTACTCCTTATTCCAAGTTTGCCAGGATCATCCAAGAGCAGTGTATCCTACCTTTAATTGAAAACATTGTTCTTTGTTTTTTATTTGCTTTGCATCCTTGAAACTTAAAATCTTTCTGATTTTTAATAGGATTGATGACATCGAAATCGAGGAGGATGAAGATGAGGAGAAGGTGATTGAACGGCAACGGCAGCAACGACAGGAACTGCTTAAGGTGTGCCCAGCAGTGGCTTAAAGTTCCACTTGACATCTTTAATGTACTAGTCATTGCAGCTGGACTTTCGTATACAGCTCTGGAGGTTTATTACCTTTATGTGGGTATATAAGGTGTTCTTTTTTAATGTTAACAGAATGTTTTTTAAATTGCCTAGGGTATTTTGCACAATTCTATTCTTCCAGTTGGATTACTCTAAGAGGTGGACATTTGCACAAGAAATTGAAATGCATAATCAACTGTTACCCAAATTTCACTAATTAGCCTTTAAACAAATTGCTTTATGGCACATGCTTAGATTTACAAATTGTGGCTGTGTGCAAGGCATATCCACTTGAAAAATTGTGACTGTGTACAAGGCATATCCACTTAGAAAAAATTTTGAGGATGACACCAGTTTTGAGTTGTTTCGAAAATCTGTAAAAATTTTTTTTGGTGTTCCAGTTATGTTTGCACTTCAATGCATAAAAAGATGTTTTGTTAAAAAGTAAGTGGAAGAGCTGTGCATTTTTAATGCATTTGATGGTGCTTATCTCAAAACTAGTGCTGGTTTCAAAATATGTTCCTAGTTGATTTGCCTTGAAAACTCACTGGCCTCAATTTGTAAAAGCCAATACTATGTGCCTTAAAGTAGTAATTATATTAAAAAACTGATTAGTTATATTTCTTTAATTTTTCAACTACATGTAATTCTTGTGCAAGTAATGTCCACCTCTTCAAATAATCTAGCTCAAGGAGTAGACTTGTATCCTATGCCAGAGGCAATTAAAAAAAGTTATGTAACACTACAAAGCACACCTAGTAAATAGTACTTTTGTTATATGGAAATGATGATTGTGCCTTGGATAAACTGGCCTTTATTAATTTGCTTTACCCTGCACTATATTATATACTGCAGTGACATTCAACATGTGTGTGAAGTTGCTTGTGCAGTTACTCCTATTAAGCAGGTTGTTTAACTACATGGTGTTACACTCTTTGTGATTTCCAATGACGAAGTCGGAGCTGCTGACCGACTTCACGAGTGAGCATGTTTTTCTGGCATTGAACAATGCCTCTAAATCCGTGATTCATGCAGCATAGCGTGAGAGAGGACATGCAAGTTCTCTACTGAATTCAGAGTTATCCAGAGTAACCTGCGCATGGTCATCTGCTTCCATTGTTTGAAGCATATTTTGGTTTAGTCGACGGCGCAGACATGCAAGAGCTGCACCGCCTTTACCTGATGCTTTTGCGTATGTGCGAGTTGCGAGAGTGAAATCTGGGGTCTGTGCCTAGGTACTATGGAAGGGTACAGGCTGTGCTCCGTTCATCCCTAGCAGATGGCAATGCACACTATGTGAGAACCGGCGCTTAACTTCCGTTCAAACTGGATCACAGTGTGGCGTATGCTAAGTTATGCAATGGGGAAACATACAAAACAACGAATTCACAGCAACATATCATTATTCATCGGTCTGTGGCTGCTAAAGCGGCAACTACCTAAGCCCCCATTCGAATCCATGCCTCATGCCACATCACTTTCTTCCCCTTGGTAGGAACCGTCAATGTCATGCCTGTCAGTGAAGCATAGGTAAAAAACAGCTACTGCAGAAGTGAAAGGGCGAAATGATATATTAATGCAAATTTAAAGATGGTGGGGGGAAAGATGCTTAAACACACATTTGAACTATGGACCTCCCAATTGCGAGGGCAGTCCTGTGACTGCTATGTCACGATAGACGAATGGAGGGAGAGCTTACTCCAGAGTATTTACCCATGTTCACGTAGTGCAGTTCGGCTAGGTACAAATGGGCAAAAATGTGTCCATGTCCTTCGTAAGTAGGCGCAGTCCCCAGATTTTTCTCTCGCAACTCACACATGTGCGCATGTGTCAGAAAAATGCGGCATATCTCTCGTGGGTCTGTCTCATTGACGAAACTGATACATGCCATGTGGAACATCAAAAGCAGTGTAGCATGCTGTGACGAGTTTTCCATAGCGTTCGCCATCACCACAAAAGTAATGACTACCATGGTGCCACCATGAAGAGTGGGCAAGAAATGAATAAAAATGAACGGGTGAAGAAAAGATGTCGCACAGAGTTCCGGTCCACTCTGCTCCATGGAGTGATTGCCACTCGAAATCTGCTCTCGATTTTCCATTGAAAAATGCAACTCATGCTCTCACTCTGTCATTGGAACACACTTGCTACTAAAAGAGCAGAAAAAGTTGCTCTGACTTTGCCATTAGAATATACCATATATGTGTCTAATGCAGATGGCAAGCTTTGTAAGACTCGCGCTCTATTGCTTCGTAACACATCCCCAACCTTTGGCACAAGTGTATTGCAGCTACAATGGGGTCTTGTGAACGAGGCAAAAGAACAGGACACATTCAAGATAATACTCATTGTTTGGGAATACAAGCAGACTAGCACCAAGCAGAAGTGAGGGCATCCTTTCTGTAAAATTAATTAATTAATTAATTTATTTATTTATTCTACCTTCAAGGCCTGAAGGCGTTACAGAAGGGAGTGGAACAAAATACAGAGCATGTACAGATGACAGGTTATAATAATAAAAAAAAAAATGTAGATTAACAAAAGCATTCTTCAATAGTAGTTCTGAAAGCAGATGTATCGGTTATGTTAACAATTGAGGCCGGCAGATGATTCCATTCATTGGTAGCTTTAGGAATAAATGAATAAAAAAATAGGTTCGTGCGACAATGTGGAACGCTCAGTTTATGGTGATGGTCAGTATGAGATATGTATGCAGGTTCGGAGAAAAGCAAAATGGCATACTAAAGAAAAAAGTATGTTTCTTCTGTAATTATTTACAAATGAAAATGTTGCTGTACTTTCAAAAATACACTCTGCCAAAGTGGGTTAAATACTGAAGCAGTAAAAACACACTGCCATTACCACTTGATGGAAGTGATGAAGAAAGCATAATTCATCAGAGCTGTCCTGGTGCCTCTGCCTGCTCCTTCACGCATAGTGTATGCTGTCGTGCTTTGTGTCTTTTATTAGAAATAAGTGTGATGCACTGACACATAAAGAACGTGTTAATCTGTATATATGTACGTACAAAACAACCAAAACGTGCACTGTCAGCAACGGTGTGAATGCAGTTTCTTGCTCTTTTAGGCTACTGATCATCCCTTATATATTGCAGTGCTCTTCTCAAAGAAAAGGAACTACACTCGGCTAAGACATGCAGCACATTTACACTCGGATTACAGTCGAACCCACTTTAACAATATTCAAGGGCCACGAACATTCTATTGTTATAACCGATAATTGTTATAACCAGGTTGCAGGAAAAAAATCAAAAGGGGGGGGGGATGGCTGAACTGATGTGAGAAAACTATAATGGCGGGGAGGCCAGTGCCCCTCCCCAGCACCTTCCTCCATCCGGCTGCTGATTGTGTTTACTCGTTTAACTGCTTCTTGGACGCTCCGATTGCGTCTAACAAGCCACGGCTGTCGGCATTAAAGAATGGCACTGCTATACCAACTGCTGCAAAGAGAGGTCATGGGTGGCAGGCGATATGCGAGCACCACCGAGGCATCGCTTTGGTGGCCCCAAAAGGAGCCTTTTAAAACTTGCGAGAAGCCTGTTGCGGCAGCCTGTCAGCTTGAGAAATCCAGAAAAAACGCTGAGGCGAGATCGCCATAAGCATCTCGCCACGTACCTCCCACTGGCTTGCACGAGAAAACTCTATGTTTATCAGCCTTGCATGCTTGCCGAGGTGCTCCACGTAGTGCAGCGGTAGGTTCCTCGCGAAAACAAAGCCCCGTAGGGAGACCGAATCGTCTGCCGGGCCTCCTGTGAGGACAAAATTGAGGCAGCCTGCCCTACCACGTCATCGCTGCCATTGTCGCCATTGCTATCTGATACAAGCATGTTTGCGACCATCGCCTAATTGGTTAGGAGCACTTAGCTTACAAATTTATGGTCATGCTCTTTCGTTTCACTGGCAGCGTCGTGCATTGCCTATGATCAGCCGGCGGATCCGCCATCTTCCCTTTTGGCGGCGAGTCAAACCAACTGTTGGTCAAACGAGGCTGAGAAACCGCATGGCCAGGAACGATTTCGACACAACCAACAAAGATGAACGCGGGCCATTAATGTGTTTGCAGAACTGCGCTGACTGAGGAGCCAGCGAGCAACATGTGAGCAATCCGTGAGCAGTGCAGTTGGCGTGGTTCATTAGGGTTTCAGAAGGTGGAGCGTTGTAGAGCTTAGGCGTAGCCCATTCAAGTTCGGAGGGGTGGAAGGGCGACGGGAGGAAGGCGTGCGGCAATGGCTGGAAAATGAGCGTGCGGTGGCTGTTGGAGCAGCGGCCCATTGTGCAGCGGCTTGAACTTCTCGTTTTATTTTTTTTTTTTTTCAAGGATTTCACATTTCATTACCTCTCGGCTCGGACACTCAGCAGCCAGACTTCGTTATAACTGATAATGCGATATCGAGACATTGTAGTAAGCGGGTTATTTCACCATGGAAAACGTACGAAAGTTGACGGTGCAGCAGCTTCTCATTGTTAAAACCAGTATCATTGTAAGTGGGTTCGACTCTATGAAAGGTAGAAGGGAGGTAATAGGCCCAGTGCATACTTTGCTGTGGGAGGGAAGCTTTTCATGTGGTATTGTCCATCACAAGAACTAATAGATAGGCAAATTTATTATCACATTGAGCTTGTCCACTTAGCTGTTCATGCCATTTGTAAGCTTTCATATGAAAAGGTTCAGTGACACTTGAAGAAGAAAGCACTAGCAGGCGATTTTGTTTGTCGAACTCACTTCGCTGCATTGAAGTTGTAGCTTTAGTAGCATTGCTTCAAAAATAAAGGGATAAATACTCAATGCAGAATCAGCAAAAATTTGGAAACCAGTTTTTCGTATTTATAGAATGTAATAAGTGCCCCTGCTTATGTTAACTGCCATTCTTCGTCTGCCAGCACTCTGTGTTTTTGTTTTTTTTTAGGTGTCGACACTTTGCCATTCTTAGCACTTCGCAGCGTATCGCTCAGGTCTTGGATGCAATGCTATCTTGTTTTCAATAGTGAGATTGATTGCATTAATGTTGCGCAAATAACAGCTAAAATAACATACTATATATAATGTGACAACTGATTTACCCATTGACATTGCCATCAATTCCAAGTACTAACACTTTCCTGTCTAGCATCACCACGAAAGTGACGCGTGCATGCCAGCCAATCCCCTGAAATTATTCATAAAATTATAAATTTGGGCCAGTTTTACGACTTTATGAATCTTGCATCAAGTTTTACGAAACACAAGTTCTGTCCGAGAAAAAATTAGCTCATCGGTCTCCCAACTTGCCATTGGAAGTTTCCTGATGGTGAGGGTTACTTGTTTTAAGCAAGCTACTCAACCAGGCAAAATTGGCTGCAGCAAATTCGCTGGTAAAGTTGCTGTTATCTAAATACAGTGTGTTGGCTGCTCAATCACTGCTGTTCCGAGTTTGCTGCTACTTGAGTGCTGCATCTCAATGTAGTAGATTGTGAATGAAGTGTGAATGTATCCCTCACAAAGCATGGCTCAAAAAAAAAAAAGAAAAAGTGCTACTACTTTTCTCCTCTTCCGCCTCGATTGTCTGTCCAGGGATTTCACTAATTTTGATATTCACAGGTTGGCAGGCATGCACTTGCCACGATGATATGCACTAGCCCAAAGTGGCAGTAAGTTTACCCATCTGACTGGGGTATAAGTGTTGGGGCCTAAATCGTTCATTGTGTTGTATGGGTAACTGTTGTGGGTAACCGTAAGCAACCGATTGTTGCACTGTTACATTGCTATGTGTGTTGTCATTGTAAGTGGATTGCACTTATTTTCTGCTTTAAGTATGTTCTGTGCGCGAAAGCTACCATGAATGTTGAAGACCACTCTTTGTTTGTGTGTATTAGTATACAGCATTTGGCATTCCCATGTCGTCTTTTCCAGAGGTTGGGTGTTGAGAACCAAGTTGAAAGCAGTGGACTTTCATCTCCAGTGCATTCACGTGGTAGTGGGACCCACACTCCGGATTCTGTGACCATTGATAACATGGTGAGATTTATTAAGTTTGTAACATTATCCTCTACCGCAGTCGTGGCCGAGTGTACAGGGTGTCCGCCACGGCTGCGGTAGGTGGACTGTTCGAAACCCACCGCCGGAACTCACCGATTATAAAAGATGGATACAGGCGCTCCCGAACCCGGCGCCCAGTAGTGTTTGGTGTATACTGCCTGGGGAGTGCACCCAGCTGCCAATTTTCCTAGTTTCGCCATGCAACCCTGAAGGGTGGTTACATTCACTGGCCGGAATGCGGACACAACATTATCCTCTTATAGCCTGAATTATTTTTGCCAAAAGAAGAACATTAGAAGTCAATTTGAAAATACTTGGATACGAGGTAAGAACATCCAGGATTACTTTCAAGCTTATCTATATGGCACTCACAATTTCCAAGGGTCGAACAACCGTCATCTCATGTTTGCTCATGTGAGTACGCCGGCAGCATGCAGATGGGCTAAGCGATGAATGCCGCACTCTGGACTCGCATTGAAAGGATTTGTAATGCAGCAAGCTTCAACTATGATGGTGACACACCTCAAGGTGTGCAACTTGTTAAGTAGACTACTTGTTCATCAAATGTTGGTGCTCGGGCCTTGAGTCATGTCATCCAGAGATACCAAATGAAGCATGCTGTTGTCCTCAGCGAGTGTGCTCGTCGTGGCACCCAGGGGCAGCTGGGGTATCTAGCTATGCTGCAGATGTCGCTGTATGCAACTATAGTGGTTAATTGCATGGCAGGGCTGGAGTCCGCACTCACGCTTATGTGCTCCAGTCTGGCCTTGCTATGTGGTGCGGACCAGCTTTGTCCTGCACCAGCTTGACCAACAGATAGTAGCTGTTGGTCGAATAGTAGTGAAAAACGGTTAGTAGCTCTATACGAAGCGAAGTTTGCCAAGGCGTCTAGTCGGGAACGGCCAGAACTGAGCGCACGCTTGCCAGTGCATCTGGTCTGACCTTTAGTTTCGCATGGTTCGAGGCTAGTTGAGTGTTCGAAACTAACAGAAATTAGTGAGACGTGATGGCTATGACACTGATAAGCAGTATGGCCGAAGTTTCATTTCTAGGTGGCTGGGCGTGGCTGAGCATTAACAGATGATAGTACGATGTGATATGTGATATTGATATGCAATAGTATGATAGTCGTACGTTCGGAAGTACATAATTCTTATCGGAATTCGAAATGCAGATTTCTTTTAAAGTTGTGCAAATAAAAACATAGGTCACTTAAAATTTGAACGCACTTAGAACAACTTCTTCAATCTCACAAGAGAGAAAGAAAAAAAAAAATGTTGCATCATCATTTTTATATTTATTTACGATACTGACAGTCTCAGTGAGACCTAAGCTGGTGGGCATTGTATTTCACAGGTTTACAAAGACAGCTCATGCTCCATGGTACAGTAGAAACCTGGTACATGAGGTATTGCAAAAATCACTGCCAATTCGAAGTACAATACTTTTGGTTAGTATAACGACACTAGTCAATAACAAATATAGTATTACTAAAGATTGTAGAAACAATAGTGAATAAATGACCTATGTAAAATTACAGAGGTCATACAGACAATAGCATATGAGTGACCATAGTTGGGGCTTGAGATGCATAACTATTATGCGCAAGAAACAAGTATTACAGCGAAGAAATTGGTGACAAGTTGTATCACAGCTAGCAATGAGAAATCTATAGCAGCTACTTATAAGTAAGCTCTTCTGAAATATGCTTGGTGGCAGCTAATCATGCAATATGCGAAGGCTTCCGAAATAAGCAGCTTATTAGTCTTGCATATGAAAGCAGCACTCAAAGTATATAGGGTGTTTTTTTTTATCAGTCTCCTGTTCTCAACTAGAAGGACTAGGCAACTGTTTGAAGCAAGCATTAATTTCTGTATGATATGACACAACATACACTTGTGAGTTCTTTTGTGCGGTACAGCACGGATCAGTTACGTTCAGAAATAGCAAGTTTGGTTAAATATGTTTTGACAGGCTGTGCTATCTTTTTAGAACCACTATTCTGCTGCATATGCAAAAAGAGAGAAAAAGAAAAATTGGTGCCAGCTGTGTTTACACTAAATAGGTCATGGAGCCCACCATTTCTAAGAGCTAATGGTAACAGCAGCACCAAGAAACTCTCAGATGAAGAATCTAGTCTCTATTCTGGTATTCTGTGTTAATCATTTCCAAGATGTTGCTCCGATGTTTGGACACTCTGTGCTGGCTTTTAGCATGTTTCAGGACAAATTAAAGGCTTGTTTCAGTAGTGCATAGTATAAAGCTAGTACACATTTTTTTTTTTTTTTTCAGGCCTCGGACATTAATGAAAACAGTGAAGACACAACCGATTTTGAGGCTGCCATAATGGCCAAGCGGCAAATGATGGTTCAAGAAGGCAACAATGAATCAGACACAGGTGGGTAAATGTAAACTATTTAACTTGCAAATATAGATTTTAGGACCATGTTGTGATGCATTAAATGGCCTGTGAGCTTCCCCGCTTCTGTGTAAGCAGGCGTTTGTTGGGTTGCATCACCACGTACCCGAGCACATGGGGGTTGGACCCTCCTGCGCTTAACCGTGCGTGGCTTAGCCGTGTCCAGGGAAAAGGGGATTGTGGGAGTTGAGCCGATGCCAGGAGTTTGGACTTTTACGGCCCCTCGGCGGAGGCCTTGGCTTCACGTAGATGGCACCCCTGGACTGACCCACCTGGGGTAAATCGGTAGTTGCCATTTCCTCTCCTCCTCTCCAATCTCTTTCCATCTTTTGTCTCCTACTTATTTCTTTATTCTGACCTTCCAGGCAGCAAGGGTTAACCTTGTGTGAGCAGCCAACCTAGGTTATGCCATATTTGGTTATAGTGGTAATGTACAGCTGCTGTTTGCAGGGCCTCTTTTACAGGCCCTGCAGTGTCCCCCTGTAGGGCTCCATGGTGGGTGGCTGGTGTTACTGCTGAAAAATGCACTCACTTATGGCTAGTTCGTTCCCCCCACTACCTGAACGCTCCTTGAAGAGGGGGCGCACTGATGAAATCTTCGAATTTTTTGGTCGCCAAAAAGAAAAACGAGCATGAACAATCTCGCCTTTTGTTGTTTCGAAATCCCTAACTCGGGCACTTGCACCAGGCTATAAAGCATCAAAGATGGCTAGCGGTGATCTCCTTTTGGAACTCCGCGACAAAAAGCAACATTAGAAACTGCATTACCTAATATCATTTGGAGATATCCCAGTGATAGTGACCCCACACTGCACAATGAACACCACCCGTGGTGTTGTTTCCGATGATGACCAGATGGAGTTAACAGAGGTTGAACTATTAGAAGGTTGGAGTGATCAAAACACAATCAATGTTAAGAGGATTCTGTTAAGGCACAACGGAAAAGAGATTAAAACAAAGCATCTAATCTTAAGGAGTCCACTTAAACCTTTGGTTCAAGTGGGCTCCTTGAGAGCATTGAGACAGGATATGGGAAGATCCACATCAGACCATATGTCCTAAACCCTCTGAGATGTTTTAAATGCCAGCGATTTGGCCACAGTTCACAGAACTGCCGAGGCCGCCAAACTTGTGCTAATTGCTGTGCTCATGAGCACTCCTCTGACTCATGTGAAAACTCTCTCCTCTGTGGGAACTGCGATGGGGAGCACGTCCCATACTCATGCCCATCATGAAAAAAAGAAAAAGAAATTGGGACAATAAAACTAAAAGAAAACATGTCATTTAAGGAAGCATGCAGGCAGGTGTTTTACCTGCCTAAAGTCAGTTTTGCCAAAGTGATGTGTCAGGCGGCAGCGCCATTACAGCCTCCGGTGGCTGTCTGGCCCGCGCACAGTGAGCTGGCGATGACGCCATCCGTCCCCTTGGCGGCTGCGGCTAGCACTGCTCCGCCGTCCCAGAAGAAGGGGCCATCGACTTCCGGGCTGGTGACTTCCAGGGTCTGGTATCCTAAGGCGAGTGCTTCAAGCCAAACATACCACTCGAAAAAGCGGGTGCCCAGTTGCTCCGGAAAGCGAGGTCGGCGTATTACTCTAATCTATTTTCACAGGACATTAAGCGTACCGACCTCACATGGAAGAAAATAACCACTGTACTCGGGCGTAACCAAGAATCCAATGAAATTGAATCAATATGTTACGGTAACGATTATGTTTCTGGCTCTGCTTTAGCCAATTTGTTCAATTTTTTCCTTAACCAATTCACAAGTAATGCAGCACAACAATACAAAAGTATACAAAGGCCTTGCACAAGCCCAAACACCTTATTTTTTTACCCAACAGATGCTCAAGAGGTGGCTTCCGCAATAATAAACCTTAAAAAAAGTAGCGTTTGTGACCTAGACAACCTGCAATTAGGACCACTAAAAGACAACCTGCAATTAGGACCACTAAAGTATGTAGTGCATGAGATAGCATGTCCATTAATGCACATTTTAAATCTTATCCTCTCCACTGGTGTATTTCCAAAAAACATGCAGATTGCAAAAGTAACTTTAATTTTTAAGGGTGGTGACAGAAATGTATTGAAGAACTATAGACCCATATTGATTTTATCCGTTTTTTCCAAAGTGATAGAAAAGCTCTTGTATATAAGATTGTCTAACTATTTTTCTAAGCAATCATTGCTACACAATTTTTAGCATGGATTTCGTCAGCATTGTCCGACGGAAACCACGCTGCTAAAGCAAAAGGAAATAATCTTAAAAAACTTTTCAGACCGTAATTTAACACTGGCAGTATACGTAGATTTATCGAAAGCCTTTGATTCATTACAGCATGAAATACTACTTGATAAATTGCAGTCATACGGTGTACACGGCATTGCATATGACCTCCTAGCTTCTTTCTTAAGGCATCGTAAGCAATACGTATCAGTAGGAACATCTTCTTCAGATATTAAATGCATAAAGATGGGAGTACATCAGGGCAGCATATTGGGGCCACTTTTATTTTGTGTTTACGTTAACGACCTACACTCTTTTACCTTAAATCCACATGTAACATCAGTTTGCTATGCTGATGACACTACATTAGAGTGTTTTAGTTAAGCGTGTTTACGCTCCGCTAAGCAGCTAAGCGGAGCGGAAGCGCGATTGCGCATGCGCCGTCCGCTTAGCCGTAAGCGGTATAGCGGAGCGAGGAACACGGTCCGCTTAGAAGCTGCCTGAGCGGAGCGTGCCGCGCAGCACTTTGGCTAGCGTTGGCGTCAGAACGGATTGGATTAGATGCAGAAAGCAAGCGCGCTGGCTAACACGTGGCGTTCCCCAAGACGGCGCTTTATTTTCCATTGGATAAAATGGACCGGTAACGCATTACAAGCGCACGTCTAGATATTTCATAGAGAAATAAGTTATATATATACATATATACATTTTACTGTATAAGAGTGATCATAAAGTGTTTTTATTTTCTTTCATTACCCTGAATTTAGCCAGGGGGCGCTGCAACTACGAAAGGTCCGCTCCGCTCCGCTAAACGTATAACTAAAACGTGAAAACCTCCCGCCGCTCCGCTGTGGCTTAGCGGGGCAGCTCGGAGCGGAGCGTACCGTAAACACGCTCAACTAAAACACTCTATTACTAATCACTGGTAAAACAACTGACGATATACAAAAGATATCTGATGAAACTATGCCGCTGTTCTGGAATGGACAAAGTGCAATTCCTTACTTATTAATATCGCAGAAACAAAAGCAATACTCTTCAGACCAAAAAATAAGGTTGTAAACTTGCCGTTGATTACACTTGGTCACAACGTGATTGAAATAGTAGAATGCATGAAAGTGCTGGGCGTATATTTTTCAAGTACCTTAACTTGGGATGACCATATCCGCGAAACTCATAAAAAATTGTGCAAAACTGCAGGTATGCTAAACAAATGTAGACATATCATTCCTCAACGTA